>NC_063214.1:55497677-56128177 GCF_020740725.1 Corvus hawaiiensis
ATAGCTGATTTGATAGTAATTTTATATTGACTTCATGAGTAAACATGTCATGCATCAATTTTAATCTAAATAATTTGTCATGTGCTCCATAAGAATTCACCTAGCACTGTAGCACCCCCACAAATCCAAGTCTGACTAAGCTTGAGCAGACAGGACAGATGATTTGGTTTTTGCAGAAGCCTGGTGTTCATTCCCTTCAGCAGCTCACCACGTGTTCCAGTGCAGCAGCTGGGGAGCCCTTGGCAGACTCAAGGACCAGGGTGCTTAGCTCAGATGGTTTTTATCCTATTAAATGCTGCTTGTTCCTTGAATATTCTCCAGCACTCTCCTCCATTATTCCCAGAACATCTGAGCACAGACCACACTGCACTGAACACTCCAGTACCTAACAGAGCTGCACCCCACTTGTGGCATTTTAAGATTCAAAGAGAATCAAATAACTTCCTTGGATGTCAAGTAGCCCCACTGTAGTGATGCAGAAGCAGAAATAAACCCACATTTCAGAGCCTCTAATCCAGTGCCAAGATAGTGGTGTCTCTGCTACCCCTTGCTGATGGTCTCAATATAAACAAGTTGCTGTGACCCAGCGGGGGGCTCCACATTGTTCCAGGTCAGCAGAAATACAATACCAACTACTATTTCTTACTCTTCTGTCTCTGTACTCATGATATGTACAGAACCTCCATGGCACAATGTCTAACCAGTTTTTATTTGCCTTTTTACACACATGTTACACAATGGAAAGATATCAGGGGCCAGATTTGTTTAAAATAAGAAGTTTCCAGTATTGAGTTGTTTCAGATTCTTACAAAATTATATACAAAGAAATCTAATGGGAGGTCTATGGGATGAATGTTTGATATCCCTATATAATTTCCAACTGCAATTATCCCAATTGTTTGTAAAACACTGACATTTCACTTAGGACTATCATTTCCCTGAATATATGCACTCTCCCCACATACTTATACCTCCCCATCTCCCAGTTTATTTCCAGATCTTATAAATATTAACTGGGAAAGGGACAGTACTTTGTTTTGTGCACTGACATGCTATCTTCTAGTTACACATGCTCAATGACTAGCTGTGGAACTGGTAAGTAACCTTCTAGACCTTATTATAGGGTTTTTTTCTTCAGCAGTGACAATAATCTGAGTTTCTCTCTCTAAGAGGGTTTCATTTTCCACAAACTTTGCCACAGCTTTTCATTTTGAAATCTCTACTGTTCTCTCAGATTTGGTTTAAATTAGCCAATAAATATGGAAATGAAGAGACTGTTGATTGACAGATGAGCATAAAACCAGAAAATACATTGCCAGTTTGAGCAGAATTAAACCAAATTTTAAAACCCCAAAAAACCTATAGCCGTTTTTAGGCAAACTTGTGACTCGGAATTATTGGAAGAACTTCTTTCTTGGAAGAATTTGAGTTGTTCTTTTCTTGACACAAAACAAGCATTCTTCATCACTAACCAGGACATTTCAGATAAATAAGAAAACAGACAGGGGATTAGTTTATGGATTACTGTAGATAGAAGAGCAAGAATAGTAGGCTCATTTTCTAGAGGCATATACAAGGCACATGGAACTAAGACATGAAGATCTGGTATGTTCCACACCAACAATATAATTACTGTAAAATGTTAGCAATATCCCTTTTTCATTGCTTCTATTGCTGGGTAATGGGGTACAGCACAATTACTTTTTCATTTCTTTAGTGCTAGATAATTGAAGCAGCAGAAGAAAGCTTGTTAAGATTTTATCTAGAAAACACTTTATATAACCAATAAGTGCAATTGCAAAAAACAATAAAATTTAAGATTGCATTTTTACAGCTGAAACTGATTATCCTCATTTATTTCTTTCAGTTTTCTTCTTTAAGTGCTTAATTTAAAAAGTGAAGTTAAATAAGGCAATTTTGAGATGTGCACTTCTGGGCCTCACATATATTTTTAACCTTGTATTTAGAAAATCCCTGAAATTTACAGAATTTTATAGATCAAGACTGGGTTTGGAGGTAGCAGCTCAAATCATACTTCTGCCTCAGCTACAGTTTCCTTTAGAGCAACAAGCAAACCACTTGGGTGGGAAAGTGATTTTCTGTCTGTTTCTCCTCAGTTACAGATTCAATGCAACAGTAGCTCTACATTCCACACCAGATTCGTGCGCCCAAACATGACCTTTGCAATTGCAGTCTGGAGGAGAAGTGTAGCTGTCAAAGGTCAACCTAAAACTGTACACATTGGAATTGACTAGGACTGTAGGATTGCACATGTTTGTGTACAGGAACATTGTTCAAGAGTTCTGCTCCCTGTCAAGCAAGCGGTAGCCCGTGCGCGATTTTCTTGATTGAAGACAACAGTTTGAAAAGGTTTGATTATACCTAATTAAACTATCCCTTTTAGCAACAACTGAGGCATAGAAAATGTACAGAAATTATGGTATTTGTGTGAAAACAGTGTTTCAGTCCCATAACAGCAGTCATGGCTGTATCACTCACATATGGGAACTGTTCTAGCTAAATTACAACTAAAGGAGCTCTAAACTAATTAAAAGACTATGCAAAATTTTTTATTGTCTTAAATTAATCTATCAGTAGTCCTCTTATAAAACACTTTAGCTAGAAAATAAGTAAAGAATAGGCATTTGCTTTCACTTTAGAGTCCTCAGCAATTCTAAATATCTATCAGATATTGATTTTACTTAAAATATTTTGGTTAAGCAGTACTGAATTATAATGTATAAAAAATAAGACAGATAAAAGTTTTGAATAGGATTAGTAACTCTCAACTTCCCTTATCACAATAACAGCTTTTCTCCATTTCTTACACTGCTTGCATGGCTCATTTCTGCAAAAGGAGAGAGGACTCTCAGAAATAGGGAGTGGATTACAGCACAATGAAAAATTGTCTGTTTGAAATTTTTTCTGGAGCTGAATAAGGAAGAATTACTAGGATTTTCTGTTGCTTGAGGCCTTTTCCCTCTTTTTTTTTCCCTTTCTTCCTTCCTAATCAATTACCATTTCCTCTGACAACACAAAACCAAAATATCCTACCTAGGATTACATAACTCTTTTGAGAAAAGAGAATAAAATTAAATAAAGAATAAAATTAAATACCCAACTATTTTCCTAAAATGTATCTTAATAGGAATATAGAATTTCTAGTGATTACCAGGATACTTTAACGTAACAAGAAATCGAAGCTGCCATGCAGGCAGTACTATAATGGCTAAACTCAGCAGCTGGGATTTATACCCAGACATCACATGCTTCGCTGTAGCTGCAATACTGAAATTACTTTTTCAAACCCATGTTCAATTATAAAAGAAACCTAGCAACCAAAAAAGGAACAATTTACCAGCGTTCTATGTGAAGGTTTGAGAAAGTCTGCAAGGCAGCTTCTCTGGTTAGAAGTTTAAATCCGCACTGTGTGTCCCGGATCTCTTTGACACAGAGAAACCACACCAGGAAGTGGAAGCCATACATGAGGAGAGTTCGAAAGTAAGAGCGCTGTGGACAAAGGCAAGATGTTAGATGGTTTCATTGGAGTGATGAGTGAAGTGCTTGAAGAGAGCTGTCTTACACGACAGTAACCCTGTTTTGTGATAGCTTTCAAAGTTTGTAAACTGGTTGTATTTTGCACTGGAATGAAAACAGAACTTACCAGTTGTTACAGTCAAACAAAATTTTAGCTGAAAGGGAAAGATTTTGATCTAGGGAAAGACTTGCCAGGCACGTGTATGGTCTAGGATAGGAGGAATCCAAGTCCCTTTTTCTGCTCTCCCCAGTTCAGAGCAGTTTTTCACTCTGGATTATGCTTTACTAACTAGAGCAGGAACCTGCACCTGGATTTTAAATAACTAGTGGTACAGCCATAGTATCTACTGCATGATTCTTTGGAAGTATATGATGGACCAAGTGAAAACTAGGTCTAAAGTAAAGGCTTATGTGCAAGATCTCATTTTATATTTCCAGTAATGTTACAGTCATGTCTTTTGTTCTTTTGCTTTCACAGATGTATTTTATATTTTTGAAGAACGTTCCCAAACTACTCTTTGGTTACACTTGTGTTCTTGGCATGAATCATACAGGTAAGTTTGTCCACAGACTCCAGAGGCTGGAGCCTGGATTTGCAGAGGTACCCCTTAGTCTTTTATTCAAGACAGTTCCTAAACAACTAGAACTCTGAGCCACAAATTGCTTCTGAACTCACTGCCATTCTCAAGCTCTGTTTAAGTGATTGTATCTATGACTGCAAGCCACATATCATGTAAAATCTTTAGGAGCCAACAATTCAACTGTTAAGTATCTCTGGGTAATAAGAGATGCCTTTAAAGCCAACAACTTAGAATCTCACTTGAAAAATGAGAAAATGCTTGGCTTATTACGTAATAGCCTTTGATTAAGGAAAACCAAATTAATCACTTCTGCCTTCTGAAAAATGATCCTGCCCCAGGTTTATGGTGGATCTGGTGTAGCTTCTTTGGCTCTTTTGGCTCTGTGACCAAGAACATAAGGCTCACACTAGTACCAAAAGGGAAGTGCTAGGAGGCTGCATGACTGTCAGACAGTCAAACTGTGCACTTACTACACAAAGAGGAGTTCCTGGGTTATGTTTATCACTCCTAAGACTATTTATGCAAGTCATAGTATAGATTCATTAAAGGACGTTAACAATTCTGGAAGCAGACCAGAATTCTTGATGTATTGAGACTGAACACAAGGGTGAAATTCTGATGTTAATAAATTCAATACAGCTGCTTATCACAGCTTCATTCTACTGTTTTAGATGCCAGTAAGTCCAGAGAGAAATCCTAACATCTAAAAGATTGCTCTGCAATTTTTTTATACCTACTGCACTATACAACAGTCTTTTTCCACTATAGTAAATGTAGTCTTTCTATTCCAGTCTAGGGACAGCTGGGTGATGAAACAAAATGGGCTACACAGTTCAAGCAAATCAGTACTACCTAACCAGTTTGTGATTCCTCTGTTAAAAAATCAGAAATATGGGGAAAAACAGGAAGCAAAGGATGGACACGTCCTAAAAATTGTACTTTTGTATTAAAAGATGAAAGTCCTGTTCCAATTCCTCTCCTTAATGTAGCAAGAGCTTCAAAGATGAAAAGAAGTATGAATGCACTGAAAAAAGTGCCCACATTCAGTACTTGACCATGCAATGAAATACTTTTTCTAGGCTCCCCTGTAGTAGTTCCTAGTTTCTGATACTGATGAAGGGGTTTTTTTTTGTTTGTTTGTTTCTTTTTTTTTGTTTGGATGCTAATATACATGCAGCAGTATTTGCAAGATCTCTTTCGAGTGAACCACTCCAATACTATCCGATAAACCAGGAGAAAAAACTACAGATCTACCAGAGGCTGGACATTACCAGTGTAACTTCTTTTGAGCTTCTGTAACTATTTTAGTAGTTGTGTATGTATTTTTGAATAATTTCAAGTACTAAACATCAGTATAAACAAAGCTTACTCTTGCAAACATTCACCATGATGAGCACATCCAATGACACTGAAAAAAACGAGCCCAGCAATGTGTCTGCTGCAATACAAGTTCCATGCCTGTGCTTTGTCAATTACTGCCTGCCAAGACATCAGAAAATCAGATGCAAGATAAGGCCATGTGCCTGTGCATCACTGTTTATTACACAAGAGTCACACACAGAACAGTACTGTGTGTTCAAAACTCAAAAATTTTACTAGGAGTAATACAGAAAACTGAAACCACTTTCCCATGAAAAGAGGTACTCTTCAAACAGCTGGCTGCTAATTGTCCCTAACTCATTTTACACAGGTTTCAAGATCTGCAGGCCAAGTTCTTGCACTGGAAGGAAATCAGTAATAATGAACTCATCAGCTGCCTTCCATTCCAGCCCTAGTACTGGTTACTAGCTAGTAATTCTTTCAGGGTTTAGAAGCTCTGCTTGTGAGATGTTCTTAACAATAAAAAATAAATCCATAAATTGGAACACTAACTGAAATGAGTTCAAAGTGCCTGAAATCTAGAACACATCCTTTGTATATGATGGAGCACATCCTGCACTTATGATAAGCTTTTTCTTACTTTTAGCTTCCATTCTTTTACAAATATTGATTATCTGATTGCAAAATCTGTAGAGCAGAAACAAATAATGGAAATATTTGGGTATTAGTACACAGCAGGAAATGGAAACAAACCTTTGCTATTGAGTCCTTCTCCAGATGAGCTCTAGAACCACAGGAAATCGCCATCTCCTTCTGTACAGGAATTCAAAGAGTTATTACTTAAACAAATTTTTTTTGAATCAGTAGAACCTTGTGTTGACAACTGTAAAATAAAAAACTTCAAAGCAGTATACTTTTCTGCTTCCTGTAGCTGCATTTCTTGTACTGCTAGGTTTTGAGTGTAAACCAGTCTTCTACAATAAAGAGACAATATGAAGTTTATTACAATTTGCACATGATGCATACAAATTGCCTCAATTTATTCAGGTCTGGTTTAGCTTACATTGTTTACTGGACACATATGACAAATGTGTTTAACAGCACAGATAAGCACATAGAATTCCTAAGAACTAAATTCTGTTAAAATGTACATTTTCCTTAAATATTGCACAATGGAAGGGATAACAGAATAAGGTACTTGTTGCACCGATGTATCTTCAAACAAATAAAATGCCATGGTATCAGCCAAAAATATAATCTCAAATCAACATGATCAGAACAAAAAGTTTAACATTATTCTTGCACTACTATTTCTCACATGAAATCTCTCAAATCTACTCTATTTGAGAGTGTGAGGCCAATGCTGGAGAACCAGCAGCTGCTGCCACCCTGGTAGAGAAAAGCATCAGGGCCACACGCTGCGCATCGGGTCCCGCACTTGTGCTCCTGCACTTGCAGACTGTGACCCCTTCCACAGCTACATCCCCTGCAGCTCTGGCTGGAAGGCTGCACATCCCTTCTGGCACTCTGGGAAACCTGCTACAAGTACCTCACTCATCTGCCTTTAAGCAGAAAATAAACCTCGGTTCTTTCAAGTCAAGCTCACAAAAGAGAATGACTATGCAGGGAGGTGTTCTTGTTCCACAGGTTTCTGAATTTTTGTTTACAATAAAAGTTCTTCCAAATACTGTCATTAAACTAAGGACCCTGAGAAAAGAAAACCTGTATAAAAGAGGGTGGAATTAAGATGCACCCTTAAAGGTATATAGGATGACATCAGATAAAATGAAAAAACAAAACAGTTAACAAAGAAAACTAAGTAGGCACCACATGGTATTTATACAGAACAGAACAACTTCAAACAATTTGAAGGAAGCATAAACAGCAAATAGAACATTCTGTACTGCCTTGAAGTAGACACAACGGATGCAAAGGAGGTCAGAACTCCATTGGAAGCTCCTTCTGACAGCCCATTCTTGAGGTTTCTAACCTTACACTTAAGTTTTCAGACTTACAACTACATCTTCACCTGGATCTCAAAAAAGTTGAAGAGAATTACAAAAGCCAATCTTGTGTATTGAAGTATGCATGTGTATTAAAGTAAAAGCATGAGAATTTATACTCACAGGCCATGGCCGGAGATTGTTGAGACCTTCTTCTACTTTTTCAATATCTGCAAATTTTGTAGCTCCATCTGCATCAGCCATAAGAATCTTTTTCCCTCGAGAACTAAAGACACCCTGCAATGAAAATAGTCAGTAAAAAAATGAACACATTTGAAATCAATTACTTGTTGAAAGCTAGGTGCAAGACACTGCAAAAACCTAATGTAGTAACAAGACAGTGATAGCTCACAGATTCTACACAACAGGTATATTAATATTCTGCTACTAACAATAAATTACTTATTTATAGTCTAATAACATCTAGGGACTTCACACTGAGGTGTCCACAGTGACAGACAATGCATGAACACGAAAGGCTAACAATCTCTCTCAGGAAAAGCTTGCAAACTAAAAGCTTTACAAACCTAAATCTAAAAGTCAGTAAGCTGCTACTAAAAATCTAAATCTAAAAGTCAGCTCTAGAGGGGAGCACTAAGAAGCAGTGATTAGCAGCTGCCACTGCACTGGATGGCTTTTCTTTGTCATGTGAGCAAAGGAAAGCAGGATGTAGTGCGAGTTTTTCCTAACACTGTTTCAAGAAAATTCAAGAGCTATTTCTCAAAACTAATTTAAGATTAAGTCTCAAGTTACAGTATCACTGAAAAACAATTAGCAGTGGGTTTGACAAAAGTACTGTCACAACCAAGCATGTGAGCATTTGGAAAAGCCTGTCAAGGAAGTAGTTGTACACACATTCACTCTATACTATGCATTACAAAAGTGTATCACACAGAAAATTGCTCTCCTTCTCTTGGAATAACCTCAAAACAGTTCCATATGTTCTCTCCATTTCCTATAGTTACTCATTTTTCTTAAAAAATAAATTGACATATTAAAGATAGAGCTGAAAATACAGATAAAGACACATCACTGACAAGCCACAGATGATACCACCCTTTTTCAGAAAAGCAAAGTGTCATTCATCACAGGAATAAAATGTTCCTTCTAAATGTGTAACGGCTATTTTATTTTTAGAACAAGTTCACTTTATAATAATGTCTATGTGAAAGCATAAATTGTGCTGTTTTGACTATTGAATGTGGGTGATAGCAGTGGGCTGCAGTAAACATAAACTTTGCTGGATGAATGCTTGTTTATCAGCAATCTTAAAAACCACAGCTATGACCTGGAGAGCAAAGTTTGCAACTTCGGCTCTATTTTGTCTACAAAACCTGAAATTTAATCTGTAACAGTTTTGGTTGGTTTATTTTGGTTGGCTTTTATAAATGCAAGCCTATTTCTAAGTAGAACATGAATATGAAATTCAAGCATTTTTTTCCACTTTGAATTCTCATATTAAAAAAATGTCTTTGCTACTGATCTTTCTGGAAAGACAACACTGCTACCAAGACCTAAAATAAACTTATTTTGAAAAAAGTTTTTGCTTTAATTTATAGAATCTGTACTCAGTTTTCTCATAATCATTTTGTTAATGCGTTAAATTCAAAATGTCAGAACAGCTCTATCTTCTGTATATTTGGGCACAGGTAGTTCAAACAGAGAAGGAGATGAAAGTATTAATTACCGTCCTGACTGCTCCCCCTTTCCCTTGATTTTTTTCCAAAGATATCACTCGCACTTTGTCACTTCCATATTTCTTGCAGTACTCCTTTGCAACCTGACAGATACACAAAAAGCCAGCATAAAACAAAACCAGGAACCAAGGGAGAAGTTTACATTTGCTCACCCTCCAAAAGAAAATAAATTAATAGCACAGAGCTATAACCACTTCAGTCGGCACAATACATTGCCAGTGTTCGCTGCAGTCTGTTTGGGAAAATAAAAAACAGTTCACAGTCAAAACAAGAAGACTGAAGAAACTAAGTAATGTTCAATAAGAACAGGATATTTCCCTAAGCAATTTCAATCCCCATCCTCCCACCTCCAAAAAACTCAATCCTAATTTAATTTCTATCATACTATTACAGACCTTTTCTATTAACACCAATAGTTAATAAAAGAAATAGAATTTTCTGTGACAGCTACCTATTTCTCACATGTCTTGCTGCTATTTGTGGGTTTGAAGAAAAATTCACATTGATCTAAAATCCCATTCACACTGTAAGGATCTGCACATTTTAGTACATGTTGTGGGAAAAGAAAGCTTGAGTTTTCTCCTAATTTTTTCTAACGGTTGTCTTGAGTCCTTTCAAGTCCAGAGGCCAGCAGCCATTGTATGCTCAGTTGAAAGAGATGGCAGAAAGAATGCACAGAAGTCACATATATATATGAGCAATCCTTAATGGACAAACTTAAGGACAGAAAATCAAAAAGCAATATGCATTTTAGTAGCTACCTCAAACACCTTCCAAGCAGTAGGAAAAAACCACCGCAAGCTGGCTGGCCTTCCTTGCCAGTGACATGCACCAAAGTTGAAGCAGAAGAACACAGAACTATTTTGAAAATACTACTACTGGCACGTCGATTTTTAAATGAACAATCCCATGAAGGGTGTGGGAAAGAACTGTGTCAGCTGTTTTGCCAATCACAGTATGAATGGGATATTTAAAAAGATTTTTTAGCTTCCTCGAATTCATATTCACATCATCGCTATGCACATGTGGAGTATTTAATGCAAAATTTCTTGAAGTTAGGATTAGAATTCTTAGAATCTCAGCTGCAGGAAAATGGCTATCACAGTTGCCAATCAAGAAAACTAGAACTTGCAAAAGAATTATATGTGTATTCATGTGCATATGTGACATCCACGATGCATATACGAAAATGACAGAAAGTAATCAGAAATGTGAACTTCAATTGTCAACTGCTTCAAGCACCAAAATATAAACGTGAAACATTGTTATATCCCACAAATATACAAAAATCCAAACAAAAATCCATGCCTCTGATTGCTTGGGAAGACACTTCTTTTTCTTACCTTTGCAGTTTGATCTTTACTACCATCATTAACCACTATCACTTCATAAGTGAATGAAGGATCTCGTTTCTTGAAAATAAAAGCAGAAAAAATGCATTTCATCCAATTTCTTAAGTAGGCAGTAGGACTTTCAAACATCATTACTTTTTTCTCCCTAGCAGTTGTTCATGGCTGCCAACAGACACTAATATAATGCAGAAAATTTGTTAAGATGGGATAATTAAAGAATTTTGTCGCATTTGATGCATGTACAATTACATTGGTTTGTCATGCTACCATCTAGAACTGAGAAATCAATTTATTGTAGAAGATGAAAGCTCAGAAGAACATCACTGTTAAGAAAAACAAACCAAAACAAAATCCACAAACTTTTACAACGAGCTTCTTATGCAGAGAACAAACCCTAATGCAGAACAGATGCTTAAGAAACTCGTTGGAACAAACCAGGATTTAGTTTAGAAAGTTAAATGCATGGTTAATCCTTAGCTCTGTCTTGGACAGATTTCATGCATACGAAGATTTTTTCATCCTATAATAGTATATTAAATTTTTACTTAATTTAAAAATCCTTTCTGGCACTTGATCTAAAAATAACTGATAAGAAACAGAAGCATTACTTATAAGCGGCCAGGTATTACTGTTCTAATGTACACTAACATAACAAAGTGACTTGATCACTGACTTGTTATACACAATACACAGAAAAAAAAAAGAATTTTGAATGCAAGAATACCTGTCTTTTTTCTAGATAATCCAAAGCTTCGTCCATCATAAGAGGTACTAGAGAAAAGGTGGAGGAGGTTAGGTTAGTAGATTATAACAGGAAGAGCACCACAAGCACCTGCACAAGCAAGCTGAAAACAACCACAAAGCGAAGCTGAGCAAATCAACTCTTTCATACAGCACTACCTTCAGTAAAAAAGCTTAGCAGCTGCAACTCTAAGTGCTGTCCTTTATGACTGCAGAAAAAACACTGATGAAAATCACACACGTGATAAAAAGGATAAAAACATTTTTTCTGAGGAACCAACTTTTCATTTTGAAGTATGTAATTCTCTATACAACAATAAAGGAAAAAAAAAATTGGTCTTCATGACTGACCCTGCAAACCAGCACTGACTTTATTTAAGGAACCTGTTGGCATGTGTACTGCCACATCAGCTTTAGAGCTTGATTATTTCTATCACATCTAAAAGCCTTCACTCAGTATCAGGTACTCCTATCTATGGCCAAGTCAAACACAAACCTGTGAGACCATCCATTTTTCTGCTTGTCTGAAGCTGCTGCTGTTGTTTAAAGAGTGGGAAGCTCTCAAATCAATTTTAAAAGTATTTTTCTACTTCTTGACTTGCAGCATTTACAGGGGAAATGAACAGCCATTCTTCTGGGGATCATTAAAATAAAGAGGATTCTTACAAGTGCTATTTTTAGCAGTAGAAATCAAGTTACACAATTCCTTAATTTTGAAATTCAATGGACTTGGACTGTTTTCTGGAAACTGTGTCCAAAATCTGATACATAATCTGGCCTGCCAGAATCTACTGCTAACACAACTGACCTCTGCATTATTACAGTAACAACAGATAGATTTTCTTCTTTTCCTCAAAACAAGAAAAATCTTACACCGGTCTTCCTCATTGTATGAAGGCACAACGACAGAGAGTTCTCTTGTAGCAGGATCACGTATATTTGGTGCAGAACCTTTCCTGCATTCAGTGTCTTCGTGTGGCATTGTTTTGGCAGTTACATGAGCAATTGCACAAGTCTGTGATGAAAAAGAAACGAGAAAAATTGTGGAGCATTTTATTAGAAGTTTACCTAGCTGTTAAATGTGCTACCTCATTACTGAAATATACATGATTACCCTGGTAACCAAGTATATTTCAGTAACAGGTGGGTCAATGGTGGAATTTCATCCACTGACTAAATCACACAGGTCCAAAAACCTCTCATGAATGGCATGGTTACTCCCACTCTGATCACTGTCAGCATCATTGGCTTCTTGCTGTTTTTGACTGCAAAGCATCCAGATGCCTCCAAAGTTGTCGTCCAAGCCCCTTCCCCAAGTAACCCTGAGCACACAAGCAGGCGCCACCTCTGATCCCCCACCAAGCCACTGAAATCAATGGCATTGCTCATGACCAGCCAGCCATACGTGCATGCAAAACCGAGGCTCTGATTGCTTTATGCATGGCTAAAATAAAGTGGTAGAACTTGGGTTCTGGAGCACTTTTACTTGGTGGCACCTTACACAGAATCACTAAATCAATTAGGTTGGAAAAAACCTTTGATATCACCGAGACCAATCCATGCCCCAAAACCACCACGTTAACTAGACCACGGCACTGAGTGCACACGTACGTCCAGTCTCTCCTCAAACACCTCCTGGGACGGTGGCTCCACCACCTCCCTGGGCAGGATGCATACGTGGCACTGTGGACAAGCAGCAGAATTTCGCTTTCCCGGGGGTCGAACTTCTCAGTCTCGCACGGCATTTTAGATACACAGAAACACAGCCGCTTCCCAAATGGTTAACGCGAAGGCGTTACCAGGACATTTCCCAAGACGTGCTGCAAGGCTGAAATGCTCCGTCTCGGTCCCCTCTGCCGGGCGCGGCTGCCCACGCCTTGCCCCAACGCGTCTCCCGCACAACCCCCGCACGAGCGCAGCCCTGCCGGCTGCTGCCGCCCAGCCCGGGCCGGCCCTGCCGCCTGCGGGGCGCGGCGGGGCCGCGGGAGCCCTGGGCAGGGCCGGGACCCCGGGCAGCGCCTCTGCCCCGCACCGGGGGGCGGGCACAGGGCGGCCTCGCGCACCGCCGCCGCCGCGGAGCCCCCCGGGCCCGCCGTGCCCGCGGTGCGCGGCTCTCACCAGGACGAAGAGGAAGGCGGCGAGGGCCGCCAGCGCCAGCGCGGCTGCGGGCAGGGACAGGGGCAGGGACGGGAGCGGCGGCAGCGCCATCGCCCGCGGCAGCCGCGGGGCCCCAGCGCTCCGCGACAGGGACGCGGAAGCGGCCGCGCCGCCCGCCGGGTGCCGCTGGGAGCCGCGGGCGCCCCCCGGCGGTCAGGGCGCGGCAGCGCCGCCGCTCCCATCGCCGCCCCTGCCGCTGCCGCCGCCGGTCCGCCCGCGGAGCCGGCCGGGAGGGCGGGCCGCCAGGGGGCGCCACATCCGGGGCGGGGACGGCGCCGCCATGGCCGCGGCTTTCAAGTAAGTGCTGGGCCCGGCGGCCGCGGTCCCGCCGGAGCCGCGCAGCGCGTCCCGCCCGCGCCCCGCCGCCCCTGCCCGCGCCCGAGGCCCCGCAGGGACCCCCGAGGCCTTTATCCTGTTCTGCCGCGGCGGCGCGCGAGGGGAGCGGGATCGGCGCGTCTTGTGGGGATGCGGTCGGTGCTGCGGGGGCTGCGGAGCCCCGACGTGTGCGGGAAAGGCTGAGCGAGCGGGGTTTGGCCAGCCGGAAAAAGGCCAAAAAGCGGAGCTCAGTGAGGCCCGGAGCTACCTGGGATCAGAATCGCAGAGCATCCCGAGTTGGATCCTTAGAGATCACCGAGTCCAGCTCGTGGCCCTGTGCAGGACAGCGCCAGGAGTCACACCATGTGCCTTAGAGCGTTGTCCAAGCACTTCTTGGACTCTGGCAATTTTGATGCTGTGACCTATGCCCTGGGGAAGTTCCAGTTTCAGTGCCCAAACACCCTCTAGGTGACAAACCTTTTCCTACTACCCAACCTAAACTTCCCCTGACACAGCTGATAGCATTATAAGGAAGTTCAGACTGTAGGGAATTCAATGGCTTCCCATTTATAGCTACTCGTTTTAGAATAATAAAATTGTTTGGGTCAGAGGGGATTTTCAAACATCATCCAGTTCCAACCACTCTGCCGTAGGCAGGGACACCTTTCACTAGACCAGGTTGCTCAGAGACCCATCCAGCCTGGCCTTGAACATTTCCAGGCACGGACCATCCACAACTTCTTTGGGTAGTCTGTCTCAGCATCCTTGATTCCTCTGTATTTATGTCTTAAATGTGTCAAACAAGGTTTAGCAAGTCCTGTTACATGAATTGGAAGACAACAGACCTTGCGTTGGGCTTACAATCCGGTAGTACAGGACCAACATATGTGGAGCCAACAGGAGCCAGTTCTTGCTTGCCATTATGTTTGTGATGCCTGTGTATGCTAGTTTGCATTTGGAAAACTTGCCTGTTTCCTTTATCTGTTTTCCACCTCCCCCCTCCCCCGAAGCACTCTTATAACAAAACTGTGAATGCTTTGTTTAAATATTAGCAAGATTTTTTATAAAAGCTTTTGTTTACTTTATTGATTCCTGCTTAAAATGCTAATACACAAATACTGTTAGTAGTGTATAGTTAGTAAGCAATAATTATTTCTCGTCTGAAGTACTGCATGAAGCATATTTTGTAATTTTATATTTTCTCAAATGTTCTAAGAAAAACTGAATAATTAAAAGTTTTTATACCATTTTCTACATCTGAATGCAGTCCTCGAACTAACAGATATTTCACACACTGTAGTAAGATTTTCCTTTCTGCATTCCTTGAAAGACATTCTACACCCTTCTGTCACTGAACACTTCTTTAGATTTAAAGCTAATAGGATTACTGAAGTGAAAGCTAGCAGTTTTTGTTAAGTGTATGTGCAGGCAGGTTCCTTGTATGGAAGAAGCATTTTGGAACTGAATGTAGGAAAACATCTTTGTTTTATATTAGTTTAGAGTTTCCTCATTGTTCTGCAACTATATTGCTAAGCAGTTTTGTGAGGCATCTTGATTCCAAGATTATTTATTGTTGTGGGTTTGTGCTTGCTGATCTTTTTTTTTTTTTTTTTTGCTGTCTCTTGCCTACTCAGGAGCTTGCATTTGAATTTCTCTTTCTATTTGTTCTAGAACTGTGGAACCATTGGAATATTACAGGAGGTTTTTGGTGAGTGAAACATGAGATGCCTGTATAAATTCCTTGTAGTGAATTTTTTCTTGCTTGCTTCCACTCCTCTAACTTGTCTGTATGGAAATCTGAAACTATGGAAATGGAAACTGAAAAAAAACCCCAAGAAACTCCCTGAGCAAGTGAGAAACAGTTGTTCTCTTCAGTACATGTTTTTCTTTCCATCTTTGGTGTTGGTGCTGTTCATCTTGATGGGTAAATGCTTCTGTTGGTCTTGAAAGGAGTTCAGTTTAAATTTGACCAAGATGGTGATGCAGGTTTTTGTCTAGTACAAAATTATGTCAAACCAGGCTTTTAGATGCTACAGAAATTAATAATAGAGACTATTGCTGCTAGCCATGCGCACTGTAATTGTGGAGGAAAAACACTGACTTTTGTCACCTTAAATTAGTTCCTCTATTACTGAAGTTGTATTGACTTAGAAATGGGTCCAGTATTATTGCAGTGTCATAGGTTAGCAATTCTTATCTCACAGAAGATAAACAGTAATGAGTATTTTGGACCAAACCACTACATGCAGTCAGTTTGGGTTCTCATAATTCAACCAAAAGTCTGCTTCTGAAAAGCTTGAAATTGTAACAATTCAGATCTATGATGGAATATTGTTTCAGTTTCTAACACAAGGGTTATGTATTGTACAGCTTCTGACTGATGGTATTTGAATGTTGGGTTTTCTTTGGGTGCAGGGTTTTTCTTTTGTTTACCTTTAGTTCAGTCTGATTTTAAGAGCTCCACTAAACAATGCAGACAGGTAGAAACTCTAAGTTACCAGTTCATTCTTGGATGATATTCTGAATCTAGCCTCTTGTAGTACCTACCCTTGAGACAATCAGTCTATTGTTATATTGTCAAAATAAATTAAAATGGATTTTAAAAATCAGGGGTTTTCTTTTGCAGGTCTACAACCACAAACTATGTATCAGTTGATGAAAAGCTAGCTAGAGGGTGACCGAGATTTCCCTAGCATGTTTGAGGCTGTACAATTCTGCTAAAAAGAAGAGAATATTATTTTTTATGAACTTCTGTAGCATAAATATTATTGTGTTATTTGATAAAATATGTTTTCTAATTTGAACTTTGTGATTTTTCTTTAGAAAGAGAATTGTCGGCCTGATGGAAGAGAGTTAGGTGAATTTCGGACAACCACTGTCAACATAGGCAAGTGCTTGTGTGGAATAATAATAATGGGGGAGCTATTATTAATATCAGGTTATAGTAGTGACCTTAATGACTTGCTGATTGGTTTTCTTGATTCTTGCATTTGGAAACCAGGAAGAGGAAGGATTTTTCTTTACAGTTTCAACAAGCATGAAAGAGAATCGGTGGTACGATAGTATCCCTGAGCATTGCTTTCAGTCCTGTTCCTGGGCCAATGTGCACAATGTAATTAGTCAGTTCTGCTCCTGTATGTGCAGCACAATTTAGGTGCCCTCACAAGTTTGCAGATGACACCGAACTGGGAGGAGTGGCTGATGGGCCAGAGGGTTGTGCTGCCATGCAGAGAGGCCTCAGCAGGCTGGAGAACCTCAGCCATTCTGTGTGACTGACTGTTTAATACTGAGATTCTGTCCCACTCTGCATTTGAGACTTTGCTTAGCCTGTGTTTAGTATAAAATGATGGAAAGTAAACACTTTGTGAAGGTTGGACGTTATTTACCACCCTTTGAATGGAAAATAGATTTTATTGAACAGTCCTTTTTCTCTTCAGGTTCAATTACAACTGCAGATGGTTCTGCCCTGGTGAAGTTAGGAAATACCACGGTGATTTGTGGAGTAAAAGCGGTATGGTTGGTTTTTATCTTTATTTTTCTGTTAGCTGACTTCATGCATTTGTGTTTAGAATTTATCACCCTTGGAGTTACAATGATGTGCCAGTCAGATGCAATTACAGTCTTTCACCTGAGTTACTTCCAGACCTGAAAGTTAATATATAATGTAATTGTATAATCCTACCTGTATAGTCTGAGAACATGTATTTTTGTGATGCCCATTGTGTATGGGGAAAGATGTGTGCAAAACTAAAGTCTTTTTTATTTCTAGATAAAAGCTCTGTAATTGAAAAGTTACTGAATGTTGATCAGTAAGGGCACTGGGAATGAGCTGGCTGGACTATTAAATGCCTTGTAGCCTCAACTGTACTGCTGGCCTGCCATGACCTACAAGACAAATGACTGCTCATTCCTATACTGAGTTTTTCCATAGGAAATTTACAGACAAGGACTGATTAAAAATGGCTTTTGTAAATCTCATTGTCATGGTAACTGGAAGAAAACAACCATTTGTATATAGAACAGCTGGAAAATATTTTGGACAAAATTCTGGTCTTCATTTTTCTTTTCTGTTTCTCCAGGAACTTGCTGCACCAGCAGTGGATTCTGCTGATAAGGGATATATTGGTAAGTGTTTCAGTATGGATCTTATTCAGGTTTTGTATTGCTTCAGCTAAAAGGTTGTAAGATTCTGTTGTGAAGATTTCTTAAAAGAATGAATTTGGACCAAATTGTATTACATCCCTTGAAATTAATTTCAAAATTGACATCTAGGAATCTAGAATTCCCTTTGCTCTGCTTGTGAGTTTTCCATATACAGCTACGTTTTTATTGCTGATTCCAGGCTGGGCATGGAAAGAAACCTGCAGCAGTGTGTATATTAAGAGGGAGAAAGGTAATCTATAAAAGATAGTGGCATGCAGGGTTGTGCAAAGGCATGTTAACTTCTGTTTCAAAGTCCCAGTAGGCAAAAAATGTAACTCCTAAAAACAGTGAAATAAAAAACTGTTTATTTCGCAAAGAACTGTAAGTTCTGGTGGTACCTCCTCACTCCTGTTTGGAGTTTCTTTGGAAATAAAATAATTCTATGGAACTGAGAGCTTAGATGAAATCCCCTTTTTCTAAGGCATCTCCCAAGTTTGTTGTTTTCAGTGAGCTTGACTATGCTTAGAGTTTTTTCATGAATGTTTATGCATGTTTTTGCTTCAAGTCTAAAGGCTCAGGTTTTAATGGTTGATGAAAAGCAGACAGCATACCAGTAAAGTCAGGCAGTGGGATGGAAATGCTGCTGTTTCTTGATCTGCTGAAGAGCACTTAACACATAAAGAAGAGTTTATGTGGGGTCATGATAGTCAGAGAAGGATTATAAACAGAAAGTGGTAGCTAGGACTATGTGCTTTTCCATGGAATATATAGTTTCTGAGTACAGAGAGTACTACAAGTTCTTTAATACAAACTCATGCATAACTTTTATTTTTGAGGGGAGAAGTAGGAAGGCTCGACTGAAAAATTCTTGGTCTTGCCTTTCATTTGAAGTATGTAAAATGGTACTAAGAGCGTCTGTTGTTTATTTATCTATTTTTGATTACCCATTGCTTGCTTTGTTCAGTTAATGACTAATGATTCTTGCTGCCTAGTTCCAAATGTAGAGCTGCCATCCCTCTGTGCAGAGAGGTTTCGCTCTGGACCACCGGGTGAAGAGGCTCAAGCAGCGAGCCAGTTCATTGCAGATGTGCTTGAAAAGTAAGAACCATCTTAGTGCTTTTAAAATACAAGCAACTCTGCAAGACAGTTTTCTATTTCCTTGCTTACTCTCATTTTATTTTAGTTCACAGATGATAGTGAAAGAAGATCTGTGTATTGCCAATGGCAAGGTAAGTTGTATCTCAGAATGAAGAGGGAGATAGTAACAAGATCACAGTACTTGTACACAAGTACAAATACAAAAGTATTCGGGGTTATAGGGGGTTTGATTGTTGTTTTTGCTTTTCAGTCTTCGTGGCTTGGTTTACATGTTAAGTGCGAAAATCAAATGATAGAAATAAGTATCTGTATTTAATGTGGCCAGAATTTTCTTATATATTGCACCATTTGCTTAGCTGATGTAATATCTCACATGTGCAAACCTTTTCTGATAGCTTGCTTGGGTGTTATACTGTGACATCATATGTCTGGACTATGATGGAAACCTTCTGGATGCCAGTGTCTTTGCTTTGTTGGCAGCATTAAAAAATGGTAAGTCTTCCTTACAGCAAGAGACGTTCTGATTAGTGTTGCTTGGAGAAGTCCATTAGTTTTGAACCCTGATAAGTAGGTAACTGGTTCATGGGACTGTTTGTTTCCTGTCATTTGAATGCAAACACAAGGTGGAAATGATGGTGGGGTGCCACAGGTGTGTAACACCTGGAAAACAGGATCTTTTTGTATGCTTATTATTGCTTTCTTAAAAGACTAACAGCTATTCTGCCACGTGTTCTTTGGTGTCGGATACCTGAGCCTTTCAGCAGTGGCCATGAACAAGTTTAACATCTAAATCAGGGTATTACTTTGATAATGTATTTTGTGTAGGCAGAATGAGCAGTTGGAGGCTTTGCTTACACAAATACTTTGTCATGACAGAATATTCCTTTCCTAGCTTAATGGATTATAGTTCGTAAAAAACTGTATGGACTGACTGTTCACAGGCATGTGGCTTGTAGATGCATGAAGGCAGCAGCTTAAAGGGAAGCTGATGGCAAGGCCTCCCTTTCTAACTGAATTGCCAGCCTTGGAATTCCCCTAGCTACTTTGCTCTTTTCCTCCTTGTCTCCAACAATGTATGGGTTGTCACAGCAAGAGTTAGCTGAAGGTCAGATTGTACTGTTTCTACAGATATATAAAGCTCATGACATGAGACTATATTCCTAATTTTTTATGTCCAGTAGACATTACTGGGGAAAAAATGCTTTTCATTAAATATGACTCCAAAGTATTTTAATTGTGTGGCATTTTAGAAGTAGAAAAAACTTCTGTGTAAGGAGAAAAGCTTCTGTTACCTTAGGTACAAAAAGCAAATAACTTCCTTGAACAGGTAGTTCCAAGCTAAATAGTTTCTTGAATTTTTTTTTGTAGAGTACCATTAATGTAGGCAAAACTCTATTCTGATTGATTTTCAGTGGCTTAGAAGAACAGCTTCAATATTTCAGTAGTTGTCAACATCTCTAGGCCTGCTAAACCCAGCAATGTTTAATTTTAGACCATTGTATTCGTTTCATCTCTTCAGTACAATTGCCGTCAGTTACGATAAATGAAGAAACTGGTCTATCAGAAGTTAACTTAAAACAGAAGAATCCTTTGATTATCAGAAAACATCCGGTTGCCACATCATTTGCTGTATTTGATGAGTAAGTTCTAAACTGTTTTGTACTTTATGGAAACAACAGTGTCTATAAAACAAATGAAAGACAGAGGATGCCACCAGTGATGTTTCTGCACTTCTGCCTGTGACCAGTGTGGAGCCTCAGGCAGCGCTGCTCCATCCATCTTAAATCCATGGCCTCTCTCATTGAACAGGCCTGTAGTTCTGTGATGTAATGAGTGTGCAGAACAAAGTGCAGTCTGTACAGCTTCTTCCTGTGGCTTAAAGCAGAAGTAGTTCCCAACCTAAAGGATAAGCTTAAAAGTACAGGCATAGGTACTGTTTTAGGTTTTTGAAGTATCTTTTGAGATGAAAACGTTACCAATGCAATTAACGTTTTAGACGCCTGCGTAAGTAACTGATATAAAAGATGGTAGTTTTTGAACAGCTTATTCCAAGGATGTAGTCAACAAAGGAAGTAAGAAGTAACAGTCCAGTCAGAACAATAGAACCTGTGGATAACTGAAAACGTAATTACCCAAGGTGAAGTGTAACCAGCACACTTAAGTCATTGTTCATGTAGGAAAAGCATCTGATTATGAAAATTCAAAGTAATCACATCTGATAACTTCATCTGAAATTGTTTACTGGCTCTTCATTAGGTCAATAACGTTAAGAATGTGTTCTGCTGCTATTTATATGATGTGCAGTCTGGTGAGATCCATTTGCAAAGTATAAAGTGACAATAGTGCTCACTGTGCTATTCAAGATTTAAATCTCTTCTGTGCAGGGTTATGGCACATTAATCTGTATTCACAGAAATCAGTAGTAGGGCCTTTCATCCAAGTAACAAATGGGGTGGGGAGAGCAATCATCTCAAATGTTGACCAAGTGATTACCAAAATGCATCAGAGCAGGACTTGGTACTTTAGAGTGCCCTGTTAATTGCTTTAATACCATTTCTGGTGGGTCTGAAGTTTGATGTACACTGAGCATTGGGGTAACATACCAGACAGACAGCTGTCAGTAGGATATTATTTACACACAAATCACACATACTTACACATAGACCAAAAAGGTGCATGTGGAAGGCAGCTTTCCACAAGTGTCTGTTGGGGTTTGTTTCCTTCCCTGAAACCAGCTGTTGCATCAAACACATTACTTAAGTCTCCTTTTAGCTCCTAAAACTACAGATTGAGGAGGCATGTGCTTGTGATGTGTGGTTTGAGGTTTTTTTTTTTTTTAAATTCTGGTTTATTAGTTTTTCTAGAGCTGTTGACACAGCCCTTAAAATAAAATGCTTTACATACTCTGGCTTCCAGAGGCATTTTTCTTTTACATAAAAGGCCTCCTTGAAAAAATGAAAGTGGTAGATAGCTGGTTAGTGTGGCTGTGGCTGAGGACTGCTGGTGCAGAGCTGCTCCTGTACATCAGCAACAGCCATGCACTGAGCTGCTCATGTGAGGTATGACGGCCAAAATGAGCTGTCTTAAGCAACCCAGTGAATCTGGGTTTGAACTATTCCCCGTCTTGAGTGATGTTAGAGTTCACTGACAAGAAACTGAGAACTACTTAGGTGAACTTACCATTGGAAATTAGTTTTGCTTTAAGGTGTCTGGTAGAAATTAGTGCAGCCTACGCCTAAAACCAATGCTAGTCTTTTGTGGAACTACAAAATAATGACTGCAATATTTCATATTGTTTACTGCAAATGGCAGGTGAGTGGCATTTTCCTGCAATTCACTGGTGTCACAAATTTATGAAACCTACAGCTTTTATGCCTGTTTTCCACAGTCATTCCACACTTGATTATGTGGAATCTCCCACAGTTTTTGGCTTTTTTCCTTTTTTTTTTTTAAATTGGTGCATTTTGATAGGAAAACAGAAAAGCTTGAGCACTAAATCCATCTACAAGTATTTTGTAAGACTACAGTAAAAATTGTATTTTACAATAACATTAATGGAGCAATGGATACCAACATATCTGCATGCATTTTTCTTTCACAAGCACGTTACTCATTGTTGATCCAACTGCTGAAGAAGAAGATTTAGCAACTGGAACAGTAACCATTGTAACTGATGAAGAAGGCAGACTGTGTTCTGTCCATAAACCAGGTACTTCTAAATTCACTACAAAGAAACCTAATGTTAGGTCAAGAAAAGATTATGTACCTGCCTTGCTTTGTGAGATGCAGGTGCTTTATGGAAATAGAGTGCTTGAATAGTCATTAAATTACTTGCTCTTGAAAGGAGTTTTAAGATGGTGGCATGACTGAAGTTCAAAAAGGAGTCACAGCTTGACCTACATATAGCAGAGGACAAATTTTGTCTCCTGTTACAGCTCTAGTTTGTTTCCATTATCTTTGCCTGAAGCTAGGGCTGGGAAAGCTGTATGCTCCCCAGGTGAAAGGTGCTGGTCATGACAATTACTGTATTTATACTCATGTTTGGAAATCACAGTTAGATACACGTAACTGAAGTATAAGTAGAAAATCATATTGTTCCCTTCAATGTTTAGGTGGAAGTCCTCTTACAGGAGCCAAGCTTCAGGACTGTATCACCAGAGCAATTACAAGACACAAAGAAGTAAAGAAGCTGATAGACAAAGTAATAAAAAGTATAACACCCAAGTGAACAAAAAGAGAGCTCTTTTCAAAAATGGATTTGTAAAAATTGTATTTGTTACAGTGTTCACAAACCTTTCATACTAAATAAACAAATACCAATACTACATTTACAAAGTTCATTTTTTCTAAAATGTTTTTCACCCTTATTCTATGTACAATGCTGTTGAGTGGTAAAAAATACAAGATAAAACATTCTGTTAAAAAATTATGTGACTTGAGGAAACCAGACTCTAGCCACTTTATAGATGAATTTTTTAAGTTCTGTAAGGTTGGCTTCCAAAATCAGTTCATTTCTTTTAGTGTAATGTCAAAAATTCATTTTCCCACAAGTAATATAAAACACTAATTTAATTTTAAGCCTTCTCCTTAATAATCTGAAAAAAACCCCCCTTTGAATCAATTTTTTTGGGGGGAGGCAAGTCTCATGATTTTGGAGGGGCCGGTGTGCCTCTTTTCCTTTTACTTTTTGAGTGGCTGCCTGAATGCTGTTGATGATGCAGGTGAGCTGCTTGTGCTGCTGCCGCTGCCATAGCCATTTGATGCTGCAAGAATCGCAACTGCTGCCATGAAGGAGAAGGGAGAAAAAGCTTGTTAGTGTTGACTATAAAGCTTTCACATCAGGAACAATGAAGGGGGAGGGACAAGAAAGAAAAAAATGAGGAAGCACCAGGTTGACAAAAGGAACACACCATGTACTGGGGCAATGGGTACAGTCAAGCAGCACCAGTGGCACAGAAGCCTGCTGAGGGCACAAGCTAACATTTTACATGTGTATGTGCACAGCTTTGTTTCTTTGCCCTTTCTCTTCATTGCAGTAACTGCAGTAACTCAGCAACTTCACTGAGTGTTTGGGTTACACAGTACATTTTTAATGTAATACCTTCTCAGTGTATGCATCGTTTGAATTTTCTGAATGTACTGCAAAGATGAGACTGTGTGCTAAAAAAATACTAAAATATTTTCATGAAGCATCTGAATGCTGAAGGAATGCTTTGCAGAGCTCTTGCTTCCATGTACTGACTGTAGCAGTGCCACATTTGAATTTCCAGGTGCTTTCGTCAATGCCATTTTGAAATCTGTTGGCACCTGGCATAGTATTTAGATTTGTGCCACAAGCACCCCTTGAATGTTTGCAAATCAGGAAGGTGGAGGGCTTAAATGAATAAAAATAAATTCAGTGCTCCAAGCTGAGAGAACCACAGATTTCAGGTCTTGCATGACAGTTTGCCAAATACATGTTGGTTTTGTTGTTGGTTTTTTTTTTTAATTTCAATTTGTGAGACCATAAATGCATTAGTTAAAAAGAGAGCCAAAAGGGCAATATTTTTGATTTTGGAGCCAAGAATTGTATTTTTAATTTTGTTTTTTTAAACACAGTCAGAGTGAAGTTGCTGGATTACTTGTATCTGTTGCTGCTGCTGCTGCAAGGCTTGTTGTTGTTGCTGTTGCAAGGCAGAAGAGAGCTGGAGTCTCTGCTGAGGAAGGCTTTGCCCAGGTCTGTTCACGGCAGAGCCAAGCTGAGACAACACTGAGAAAGGAGAAGGGGAAAGCAGGCAGGTCAAAGAAGTCAGGTTGAGTTGGTCAGGGGAGGAAGATGTAGGAGTACAGTGTAACAGGAAAGGGGGATCAATAGAATTAGTTTCAGAGTCACATTGGAAACACTGCAGAAAAAAGTATACATGATATACATACTCTGTTAGTTAGAACATAGTTAGATTATGAAGTGCTTGTGGAGACACAAAGGTTTCTCACACTGGATGTTAAGCACACAGTTAAGGAAACATTCCTTAATGAAGTCTGGCATGAAGTTCCCTGCATTTTCATTTCAAGTGTAACTTACTTTCATGTGATACTACCAATTGATGGCACTTAACTGCCAAACAAAGCAGAGAAGTGCATGCTTTAGAAGTCAAGTATTTCTCATATAATTCATGTGCTGATAATAAACAGTAAATCATTCTGATCTAACATAAGACTTCCCTAAGACCAAACTTCATTTCAGTGTGAATTCATCAACATAAACACTTAGCTACCAAAAGGAGGCTCAGCAAGCACATACCTGTGGCTTGAGGTTGCATAAAATTCCCTACTCCAGTCAGGTTAATTACAGCAGCTTGTTGGGCAGATAATGCCTGATCTTGATTGGATGGACCTTGGTCAGACCCCTAGCAAAAATGAAAAGCTTGATCCTTATTACAAAACTTCCGTATCAACGAATAAGCAAATAAAGCCAGTGCGAAGGCAAACTTCTGAAGTGCCATTTAAAAACATTTAATGCTATGTCATCCAGTGCGTGTAGGTACAGGCTATAATGTAGTGACTAACAGCAGAACAAACAGATACTGAACACCCAAAACAGCTTTGTTTTGGCAGAAATGGTATTGCTCCTGTTACCCAACAGAAGTCCCATGTAGTTGTCAGTTTCTCTGCAGTGTAGCAGAGACTACACTTTTTGGTTGTAATCTTACAACAATTTCCTGTCCCACTCCCAGCCCTAAAGTCTTCAGGGGCCCCTGAAATCATCCACGTACAAAGGTCCTAATCAAACTGTGCAAAGCTTGACACACTCCCATGTTCATACTGTGACACACACTCCTTAATTTCATAAAAATAGAAAACCTGCTTTTAAAACTACATTTTCAGGACAGAATAGTTTTCACGGTAATCACTTTAAATCACATTAAAAGGAATTACTGTAGTCTGACCTAGTGTGCCCTGAAGTCAAAGGGTGCTAAATTATGACCTCTTCTAGAACTTAAATTATGCATTGATTTATAACACAGGGAAATAAAACATTATATGCACAAACCAAGAAAACTTGGCTTATCAGTCAGAAAAAAGCTGGTGCAGTCCAGGAGTTGCAATGCTTCTTTACCATTACATTATAATGCCACTAAGATCTAGGAAAACCAGACCAAAAGAGAGCTCATTGAGATATCATCACCTCCATGATGACTAAGAGTCATAGAACCACCGTGGGGGAAAACCCCTAAGTATGAGATGAGAATGCATATTTATGTTATGTTGGTAGCACAGAAAATTGTTCTTTTTGGGCCTAGGTTTTTTCCACTAAGCACTGTGAGCACATACGTTCTTATCCCTATAAAAGCTAAGGCATCTAGTGTTCCTAATAGCTCATTTTACTCAATGACTTCCTACTCTATAATGCAAGGTACGAGAGAAGTTCCCTAGGGCAATTTAACCAATGCGCAGATTGATTTTCTCCAGAAGAACTTTCTGCCACAAGGACTATGCTTACATCAGCCGTTTTGTAAACACCCTTGATGTTCAACGTCCAGAAAATAAAACCCAACAGTACAAGGTCACATGATTTTTTTTTTTAGTAACTCAACTACTAAATGGCATTCAGAGATCTGGATGCTGAGAACAAATCTGAAACTTTCCCATTAAACTGTCCCACAATCCAGAACAAGGCCTGTGGCACAGGAGGCTATATACCATAAAACATTTGAAAGAGGCATCTTATTTATGAAGTCTACAGTAGCACAAGTGAAACTATGACAAACTTGAGTATCCAGTAAAGAGTCTTATGTCTGGGAAGAAGAACACAAAGACAGAGCAGCTAGTTTTCCCAAATTGCTGCATCAGCTTTGGTTAGGATTTTTAAGTACTGACCTGGTACCTGCACCTTAGGATTTTTAAGGTGCAACTGACCACTCAAAATTTGTCATTTTGAGGACAGACTGGTCTCTATCAAGACTTTAGACTTCCTCAGTGATTAAAGCCTTTAACACTAATTGCAGGCAGCAGTAGAGCTAATGTCTTAAGATTACAGCTTTAAAGACAACTGGTATTTCCTTTGGTGCAAAGAAAATTCTGTTGAACTACAGCAGTGAGGGTTGTAAGCCAACTCACAGTAGTGTAAGTAACAAATTCTAGTTACTCTGTAATAACCCTGACTGCATTTTTTCTCTGTTCATCTGATGTATCTATTAGTTACGATAAACATAGCACTAAGCTGATTTTATACTACTCATACAGTGGGGCTGGGTCTCTTCATGACACAGTTAGACAATGCTCAGCCAGTTGGTTTGTTACAGCTTTTCTATGTGGGATATAAATAAAGGAGTATAACCCAGCTCCAGCCATAGCAACAGAGCCACTGTAGTCAGTCTTTGCTGTTTGAGAAGGTTTAGGAGGAAGGCTTTTCTCCCCCTCTGCTTCAGATCTATTGGGTAATGGCTCATTTACTGGTGGAGATGGGGGGAATAAGAGAAACTATTTCATCCGTGCACCCCAGACTAAGGGCTGTTAGCACACACCTGTTCTCCCTGTTGCTGAGGGCTACAGGTTGTAGGCTGCTGGGATTGTTGCTATGGGGAAAACTGTGACAGCTGCTGCTGGAGCAGGTTAAAAATAAGTGAACCACCTGGAAGCTGTTAAAGATTTAAAACAAAAGGCATAATTTAATCAAACTGCTGAGTTTCCCACTGTTCTAGGATGAACACAGTATTGATAGTGATGTATTTCCTAGAGGCTTGGTTTTTGTTTTAAAGTTCCTTTAAAATCAATCAGTTTACAACTGTTGCTGTTTGTGAAAAAGCCTCATGCTCTGAAAACAAACTTCCATGAACTTATAGCAAGATACTTCCATAGAAAAATACATTTTAATTATTTTAATTAAAATGGCAGATACTATACTGATATTTGAAAGGTAAATGCCAGTCTTCAAAAGCACTGTATATAATTTCCACTTTCAAAACATTCCACTGAATTTTAATAGATAGTGAAATGGCCTTGATTCCTCTCCCTTACCCCAGCTTCAGTTGCACTTATTTCAGCCAAATTGTCCTTGGTTTATATGAGTGGCAGAGCTAGCTTGAAAGGATGTCCTTCAACGTGGAATCACTAGAATACAAGCATTTAATTCTACAGAAGAGCTCTAGTCTGACGTAATTACCTCCTGTGCCTGCCCTTTGCCATGTTTCTGGAGTGTGTACAGGAGTGGGAAGAGGAAGTAGCAAAGCTGGTAATAATTTTTTGAAGCATGGTGCAACATATGTGGAACACTGAAGCTGCAATTGTGCACCTGCATCTGGCAGCTGACTTCAAAGTCTGGGAACTCCACCCAGTTCCACAAACAGTCCCTGTTCTGCTTTTAAATGCAACTCTGACATAACAAACAACATCTGCTCATGTTTGTATGTATTTCTTTGCTTAGTGCAAAGAAAGCATTTACAGACCTTCTAAACTCCCTATCTTATGTGAACTTCCATTTCCTAGACCAGAAGCTCTTTAAACCTGTTACTGCAGCTATCTGTGCATGCTGAGCTTGGCTTTCAGGCATTCTGTGTGTAACCTCTGAGTGATTCTACTACACTATTTTGTACATTGTAATGGTAACTTTAGTATAAAGAATGATCTGCAATGAAAGCTTAGGCAAATCTTGAAAGATTCTATTTTAGGATTAATCTTTTGAATCCAAATGTCAGCATCTATTGTTACTGAGAATTATCTGCTTTGTTCTGAGCTAGGAATATAACTTCCACGTGGTATCTCTATGGAAGTAGTCTTTTGTCTTATTCTAAGCCTCTTAAATAAGCAATTACGATTTGCAGTAAATGGTCTGACCAACTGGCTCCAAAGATCTGTGTGGGGCAGCACAGTAAGCAGCACTAAGCAGGTCTCTACAGAAAGGTATGAAATTATTATTATTGTGTCCAAGTATATCAATTACCTGTAGAAGATTTAAGGGCCGAAGATTTGATGTATTTTTCAAACCAAATGGGCTGCCTGTTAAAGAAAACATCTTTTTATTAGTAGTGAGTCTTTACTCAGTTGTATTTGTGCTTTGCAGTACACCTTTTCACTGGGACTATTTCTAAACATTTTGAAGTTGGAAAACTGGCAAGTGTAAATTTCATACTTAATACAATGCTGCATTTTCCATAATGCAGTTCACAGTTATTCAGGCTCAAAGCACAAAAGAGCTGACTAAATGAAAAGAAATCTGTACCACTACTAACCACTACACCCTGTGACCTATAACCTGTTAATGCATTTAAATGAAGGTGATTGTGGAGAACACCACAGCAGTTATTTGTCAGTGATCCTTCTTCCTTTAAAAAGTTTTACTGTTGGTACAGTAAATCCAAAAAAATCCAAGGGCTCAATCAAGCAATACACTCTTATTAACCTTTAACAGGAAACAATCCCACCCCAAATCTGAGCAATGCTCCCCTAAGACAGCAGCTATCAAATAGAAGCCCAGGAGGTCTTGCACAGACCCAGATCAGATCACTACTCTCATCTGTTGTGTGGGTGACAGCACAGCATGTAAAAATCTGTGACACCAAACTGGTAGAGGCTGATGGTGCTTGAAAGGACAGAACTAGACTAAAAGTGATCTTTGTGAATTGAAGAAATGGTCCAAAACTCACTAACATTGAATTAAAAAAAGACAAATGACCAAGTACAAAATTGTAACTAGCTTTGTGTCTATACAGCAAGGAAGGACATGAGAAGTTACAGTAAGTCACAAACATACCCAAATCATCCATATCACAAACTACAGAGCACACAAAAGAAAAGAACCTCTTCACACAGTTTACTTTATAAAATTCACTGTCACAAGATGCCTTAGAGATTCCAAAAATTTAATGGATTCAAAAACCAATTAGATAAATCCACAGACTAGAAATCTAGCACAGGATTTTAAGCACAAAGATCCATGTGGATATTCTTCAGCTGAGAAAGTCTCAAAGCTGTAGATTGCCAGAAGAGGTACAGTTGTAGACAAGGGATGTTTCACTTCACACTTTTGCCTCATCTTATACTCTCTCCTCAGTATCCTCTAATGGCAACTGTCAGAGACAGAATATAGACTGGATGGATTTTTGGCCTAAACCAGTAAAGCCATTCTTACGTTAAGGTAATGCTGTTGCAAAAAATACAGATAAAAAATAGGCAGACCTCATTTGGGGAAATGTTAACAGGAATGTTGTGAAAGAGATGAGATGCATTTATTCTGCTGTGCTCCACAGTGGTAAATCAGCCAAGCTCAGGCTTGTGTCCAGTTTTGGTTATCACATTTTAAGAAGGATGTAAGCAAATTGGACAGTCTAGAAAAGAGTGACAGGATTATGAAAGGTTTGAAAAATACAACCTATCAGAAAGAGAAGACAAATGTGGGACATGACAGCATGTTTGATACTTAGAAGGTAAAGAGAAAGAGTGAACAACTATTTTTCACGTCTGAAAGGTATAGGAGAAAAAAAAATTGCAATTCAGGAGATGCACTGTAATTAGAAGGAAACATTTTGCATGGATAATGAACTACTCCAAAGAGCTACTGAGAAAGATTGGAATCTTCTTTAGTGAAGGTATTTAAAGACAGTTTAGATAAACATTGGTTCAGTATGGCTTAGACAGATTTGACTATCTTAGCAAAAGGGACAGATATCTTGAAGTCTTTTACTCTTCTCTTTCTATAATCATACATTAGATTTTTTTCTTTATTATATGTTCAGAAAAAATAAACTGATATTTAAATTGTGCTTTTAAGATTTATATAGTTGCATTTGAAGGCAATGAGGAACTACTTAACTGTAGTACAAGAATAAAGCAGTACCAGAATAAAATGCCCCATACATTTAAAAAGTGAAGCCTCTTTCTAGAGTTCAGTCATGCCTTTTTTTTTTTTTTTTGGCAAAAAATTCAATTCCATTTTTTTGGCAAATGCAATTCAAAGATTGCATTTGAATTTGAAGTTTCTTTCAAAGTTCTTACTGAGCACACCAAACAATCCAGGTTTTGACTATGTATCCCCAGCCTAGCTCACCAAAAACCATCTTCAAACAATCTCCAACACAGCCTACACCTCGAATACAAAAGCAAGTTTGTTGTTCCTGAGCTCCAGCCATCAAATACACAACCCTCTTCACACAATGGCCACTTCAGTCCATTTTTCTCACAAAATGTTTTTACACTGTCCCTGTCTGAAGGGCAGCTTTTCCACTCAGTCACACTGACCTGCTTGAGAGGCAGACTGCATTGCAGCGGGCAGCGCACTTGGTACCAGACCTCCTGGGGGTAAAATGCCACTCAGATTTATACCTGCAGGGGCTATGGCACCAGTGTTGCACCCCAACATAGAGTTTGAACCACTCATCAGTGACTGTGCTCCACTGTAGAAGAGGAAAGACAACACATCAAACCCAAGTGGCACAAGTAAACCTGAATAACTAAATTTTTGCCCTCTGTCTTATGGCAAGTAAAACAGTTGCTTGGTGTAAATTATGCAATTATGGATAAAGCAGCACTGCAGCTTAAAAAAAATTGTTTTGCCCAGAGCATAACAAATACATTCCATATTATTGGCATATACAGTTTTTTTTCTTCTTTGCTATCAACTGAGGAAGATAAACCACAAGTGGTCCTTTTATTCTAGAAATACTAAAAGGTTTTCAAAATGGTTGTACTATCATAAAAGGAACAGGTTTGCATTCTCTTTTTCCCCTATTAAAAATATCTCTAACTTATCAACAGTGACCAACTGCTGAACACCTTAGCTGCATAAATGTCTGATACCTGCATTGAAGCACACTACGTGTCTTACACTGACCATTGTAATCGTAGAATTTTCCTTAGTCTAAAAAGCAGTTCATGTTATACCATACAATCTATTCTTGACAGCATTTATCATTTTCTTCAAACCACAGAATGAGTTTTAAGGATCAAAGACTGTTTAACCTCAACGCTTTTCTAAGTTGATAGAAACAAATCTGTTCCCATTTTTCATTTAGATTGGTCTCCATATGATATTCTACCTCCTCTCTGGTTAATAAAAAGATGTTCTCAAACTTATAGAGCAAAACTTCAGAAATCACTTAAATTGAGATAAAGCCTGAAGAAATGAACCTATATGACTCCAAAAAGATGAAAGCAATGAAGGCCTTTCTTAATAGATCTTTTCAGTATTCTAATAGTAGGTGACTTCTATTTGAGAAATGCAAATAGTTTCTAGTGGCTCTTCACTTTGTAATTAGATGGTGAATGATCTGTTTTGTACTGCACATCCTGAAAAATATTTACCCTAATGGATGGTGGACAGTCCTGGACCACACCCCCTCCCACCAGCCAACCAACCCCCATGGTAAATTTAGAAACCATCATAACAAAAGACTTACCACACAGAGCCCACTACATTGATGAAGTTAAGTCCTGCAGGGTTTGCCATGACCTGGGTGGAGGTTGTTCCTGTAGTAATGGATGTTACCATGGTGGAAAGAGGAATGGTCATTACAGGCAGTGCCTGGCTCAGAGACATTTGCTGCTGAGCAAACGGGGTTAACAAAGTGGGCTGAGGGGTGAAGCCTGAATCTTGGGGAGTAGGGGTGGCAGAAGGGGTAATAGGAGTTGAGCTCTGAGCATCAGGAGGGTGTGGGGTCGATGAAGGGGTGTTGGTTGGAGTAGGAGTAGATGGTTTAGGAGTTCCAGACCCTGCTCATTGAGAAAAATAAAAAGTGCTAGTTTGTTATAAAAGGCCAATCCTTTTTGTATAATAAGGTTAATGGAATCTTACTTAGCACTGACAATTTCTTCTGTTTTTTAGACTGCAAGTGTTAATTTCTACACGACACAAGTGTTGCAGCACACACTCATTGTTAAGGATGCAGTATATCACAAAGAAAACCCATTTGCCATGCTTCATTCCTTGTGGCATACACCAATTTCTATTTTCCTTTAAGGCTGCCATAATTTATTGTACATAAAGTCGTAATTCCATTCAGGAATACTTAAAATAATTTCTTAGTGACCATTTTAACCTAATTAATGTTTGTCCTAAACTGTTAAACAAATAGTATCCATGTACTGCCTGCACAATAGCATGGTGTTAAAAAGATATGGAAAACAAGAGAGTCAGCAGGAACATGTACTATTTCAACAATCCTGGGGCTGATCTAAATTTCATCAGACAGTCAAACTGCCATTTGCCAAATATTGACCAAATAAAAAGCAATTAATTAATATTTAAGAATCAGAGGATAATACTGCATCTTTAAAATCTACTGTGTAATTCCCTCTGCTTAAATGTAGCACATACAGCTGTATTTGTTGTGGATGCAGTAGGCAAAGTCTATCAATCGAAAAACAAAACAAAACCCCTAAAAAGCTTGAGCTGTTTTTTTTGGTTTTCTTTTTTTTTTTTTAGCTTTCGTGTCCTGCAGAAAGAAAGGAAATAAATATGAATGGTGACCAGAGCCTTAAAGTAACAACTGTGTGCAGCAGATTTACATAATTCATAATACTAACATAAAACCAGACTCAGTATTTTGGAAGAAAACTTTCATAAGTTTCCTTTTTCATCTTGTGCAAAACAAGAAGGCAGAGAAGTTACACCTTTTGAGCTACCCAGATTTTAAATTATTTAATGCAAAAAGCATATTATAATACCATGCAGGATACTGGAATGTGCAGTATACAATTATTCATAAAAAAACTGAGAAGCTGCAGCTATGGTTTTCCTCTTTGTACAGATCTGTTCACGAAATGGCTCAAGACGCATACATGTTTTAGAAAATGTTTATGATCTACAGCTATGATTACAATGATTCTGTCAGTGTTAATGAAAATACTTTAACTAGGATGTCACTTCTGATTGAAATTTGCATTTTAACACCTGAGAATATGGTGCTATCATCAGCAGCATCACCACCACACTTGCAATCAGCAATGATTTGTAAAACAGTGTAGGAGTGTTTTTAAAAAATCATCTTATTGTTTATTGTATCATCACCTTGGGACTGATCAGATTATATACATACATAGATACACAACTGCACCAGCTCCTATAACATTTTAAAAACCAGATGCTTAAATTACGTAAAGGCAAATTGATCTAACATACTGTTTTTACACTGGAGGAAAAAAAAATCTACACTTTGGAATTTTATCTCATCACATCATCTACCAGCCTTTTCATATATGAGGAGATCATGCTAATTGCATAAAATGTATTAAAACGTATACACAGAGGGTGCATACATATATATACAGAAAACGAACACAGTTACAATAAACATAAAATACATACAGTGAACAAGAGACCTGCCTAAAGCTGCACAACTTATACAATTTAGGGTACACTGTACACTTAAAATTCATCATTCCACAGGTTAAGAAGTTTATCTCAGGAAGCATTTATGCAAAAGCCTAAGATTTAATGGAGAATTTAGGTCGTGACTCACTTTGTGAAGAGCTCGCAGGAGACATGGCAGCTGGAGAGAGCATGCTAACTTGATTAAGATCCATAGATTGTTTCCGAGAAAGACCAGGAGGCTTAGAAGGAGGAGGTGGAGTTGGGGATTTTAGATGGCCACTTGACTGTTGTGAACTAAAAATATTACCTGAAAAAGCATAATTAAAATACATTACTATTCTGTGAGTACATGTTAACTTGAATATTAGGATAAAATTTTGTGAACAATATAATCAGAAATTTAAAAAAAAAACAAAAACAAAACACAAAAAAACATGCTCTTCTCACAGATAAGATGCTGGTATTTTTTTATTAGATCTTTACTAAAGGGATATCCTGTCATTTTACAACAGGCAGAACGTGTTAAAATGAGACACTTGAGTCAAAAAATAATTACCTGAAGAGCTACTTCCTGAACTTGAAGGTAATTTGATAGGAGGAGGTCGGTGTTTTACACCTTTCCCCAGTACTGAAGACTGAACAGAGCCTGATACACTTTCTGGCTGCTGGGAGGAAAGAGAAATTAACACTACCAGAGCAATGATAAGAGCTTCCACATAGCTAGCAGAAAAGACAATTCGACTGATTTGTATTAAGGCTTCTCAGAACTACGACAAAATTCCTTTCAGACATTTCAGATGAACTCTCTTTAGATAACGTGTTTACCATCAAGAAGCAGCATGAAAATGCTGGTAAAAATTTAAACTGAGCAAAGAAGTAAGTAAAATAATTAAAGAGTTTCATTTACTCCATAATTCTGAAATTCTTTTAGTAATTTTCACAAATGCAAAAGTGACAAATACACTTGAAGTAACAGAACATTTAGGTTTTAATTGAAAAATTACATAATTTCATTCATTCATTCATTCATATATACCTGCCATTTTCAACCAAGACAGACTTAAAGAACAGGATCAGAATTCTTCATTCTGGGAGCAGGATTTGAAATAAGTTCAGGAAAATCCTGAATGCAGAGAAATCAAGACACATTTCCCCACTGGCTTCAGTGGGACAAGAACTTCATATTTTCAGAGAGAAGATGCAGCCTTTTTGTTTGTTCTTATAACCTAATTATTAGGTTGTCTGAACATAAATCTACTTCAGCTACTCGAGTCTGTAGTTCTCAGTCATTCACAACAGACCCTAAATCCATTATTCCAATAGCTGACACTGTCAAAAGACTCAGCAGTGAAACACATTCACAGTTACAGTCTATGTGTTTTTACCTATAAAGCAGGTATCCATAAATGAAAATAATGTCTACACAAACATACAGTTCACAAAATGCTGAAACTAGGAAATGAGGCTGGCAGTATAGTGAACAGAATATTTCATTACTGGAGTCTCAATCAGATGTGCATGAGCTAAGAAATCAGAGCATTGTGCAGAATCACCCATTTTGGTGAGCTTAGCTTCCACTGATTCTCAGTATTAAGAGACAGTCCCTCTAATTTTCTAATTACTTGCTTATAAAAACGAATCTTTTGAGGAAAATTCTGAGGACTACCTTTCTCTTCTTCTATTAAAATCTGCTTCTTGCTTTCTTGATTTTGAAAATAAAGACCAACGCCCCATTCCAATGATGATTAAATACAGTAACCTGAGTAACTCTGGTCCAGCTTTTGGTGGAGGCTTGGAAAGGCAGGCAAGTTGACTTCCACAAGTACCCTTCCACCCCAATCACTGTATGATTTTAATGTATATACACACACGTGCATGTACATGCCTGTATGTGTGCACTCATACAGAGAAACGTTCATATCCCTTTCTGCAACTGCTGGCCTTGGAACGCTGCTGGTCTGGCTGACACCAGGAACTACCTCTTTCAGAGACACATTGTTGGGAGTTCATAAATAGATATTTAGGGGAAATTTAATTCATAGGAAGGTATTTAGGGTATTTAGGAAATACCCCAGTGGATACAAATCTCATTTACTAGGTGGAGCATAACATACAGCTCACTGCTAAAGCACTGACTCTGACCAAAAAAGGCCAGAAGCAGCAAGTAAAACATAAGGCAATGCCAACAGGCACGAAAATTAGGGAATGCAAGAATTTATACTGGAAATGTAGAAATGCGTGTGCATGTAAACATACACACTTTAAAGTTGTTGGGGCTTGTGTTTTGGAGGTTTTTTTGGTGGTTTTTTTTGTCTGTTTGGGTTTATTTTTTTGCCATTTTTGTTTGAAGGTTTTTTTGCCTTTGTTTTTTTTTTTGGTGTTTTTTTTTTTTTTTAAAGTTTTCCTCCTCAAATTGAAGAGAAAATAATTTGAATTTCTAAAAGGTAAAAGAAGTTCAGCTACTCCATCTGCTTCTGTGTTTACTGACCTGCAAAACAAGACACACAGCTGCATTTTACTATACTGCTCTATGAAAGTTTCATCTGAACAGGGGAAAATGCTAAAACAAAACTTTGGAGCTAACTACATGATACACAGCAAACCCCCCACCCCTCAAAACAGCTAAAAGACAACATTTGAACATTGGAAACATAAATGCTTTCCACTAACTTTTCCAATATACTCACATTGAATGATCATGACCATAACACATTTAAAAATTCATTCAGGATGACATTTTTAGGTTATTTTACTGTTAAATGTGGATAGCAAAAATTATTCTACTAATTCAATAATTAAGGACAAATAAAAGAAATGCGTAACTTGATAAACTCACTTCCATTTCCTTCCCTGGAGAAAGATGACTGACTGATCCACTTGAATTATGAAACATTTTCACAGTACATTTAGCTTCATTTTGCACTAACTCCTGGTACTGGTTCACCACCCTGAAACAAACAATGAGGACATAAAAAGATTAACAACTTTGAACTTCTAAAGTAGATAAGTATAGATTAAACACCTAATTGTGAATGTTATAGTCATATATTTTATATATTATGTGAGCATATCTCTACATAACATAGAGATTCACATATAAAAAACATATTTATACCTCTTTGTATCTTTCTACATTATATTCCTGGGCTCTTAGGTTTATTCCATTTTAACTTTTAATCTCTTATTTCTAATGCAAAGTACAGTGTGAGAAGCACTCTATTGGAAGAATATGGGAAACAATAGACAGAACAGTTCCATTCCCAAAAGCAACTGCAGATCTTTAGGATGTCAGTCAACGGGGATCCCATTCCCCCTTTATTACAGAGGTCCAGAATCTTTTCACAGAAGTGTCTCTTCTGCCTGTGGAACAGCTGACCCTCCTTTAGCTTGAGCTCTATGTCAGGTGAGGAGTCTGAATGCAAGGGCTGAACAATCACTCCTCTGTGAACATTATGACAAACATTTGATAAAGCATCAGGCAAACAAGTTTAAAATACTGTTCTATCAAAATGAATCATACATCTCTACTAATCTGAAACAAGTTGAGGGAATACTGTTTCACAAAGATGAGCAGAATATACAAAGTGACCTTGAAATATCAAGCTGAAGTGCTGTGGTCACTTACACTCTGGCAGACTAGACCTCAGTGAAAACCTGCTGGAATATTTCCATTACCTCACACCTAAATGTGACGAAATACACTTTATTTTGATATAGCCCTGCTTCTGTCATATGCTGTTACCTGACTACTGCAGGCATAAGCAAAGATCCCAACACACACAACAGAGGAAAGGGGGGAGTGTACCTTTTTTAGCAATTAGATTTTAGACTGACTCAAAATTACAATGGAATCAGGGTAGTAAAATGCCATGTACTTGAAAAGGTCATCCTGCCCCCCTCTACTGTTTCTAGTTGTCCTTGTCCCTGAAACCCTGATTCTGACAAAAGGACTTGTGCAACCCAGTGATAAACGTGATCAGGAAATCAATCCCAGTTAAAACTAGGCTCTTGTAACATTGTTTTACTTTTCAGCCAACCAATCCCCCCCCCAGTTCAGCTTACAGAACAAGCAGCAAAAGTATCAGCACAAAGGAGGCAGGAGAGAATATAAGCAAAGAGTTTCTTAATCAAAATTACCTATTTAAAAAAAGAACATTATTACTGGTTTTTGATCAAATAGAAGACTCATTTGCCAGGCACATAAGAGGTGCAGGGGGATAAGAGCTATGGCATGTACATCAGATGGAGGTATCCTATGGGGGCACAAAAACACAACTGGCTCTGACAGAGGTTGCTTTTTAATGGTTCTGTGCTCATATGCACAGGCAATCTAGGGTGATGCATGCTGAAAAACACTTAAAAACCACTTATTTTGCTGCCTCAGATATCCCTGAATTGCTACTCCTACTCATTCTACAACTAAAATATGCTGAAAAACTGTTTTATTACTTGCTTCCCTAGGAAGGCTGAATCAAGACATGCACAGTGCACAAAACTAAGACATATAAATCTTAAATCCTAGATTACACTTCAAATGACAAGTTCAAATGAACCATTTCCATCACTGTTAATTTACCATACCAAATGGCAATGCTCTCAGAGTTCAGGTAGCATGACAAGCTGTACTCACGTATTTGATGTCCTCTATTCTTCCTTGCTTGGTAAATACAGAAACTACACACTATCCTACTTCTTGTTATGATGATTAGTTCCTCTTATTTTTCCTCATTTGTTCTGCATCTGTTTCCACAAACCATAACACTGGCAGCCATAACTGCCAAAAAGGAACAAAGCTTATTATTTGTCATCAATCCAAATAGATGCACAAACTATATTAATTTACCTTTCAGCATCAGTCTTCGAACCAATAAGGAACCTAAAATGTAAAGTACATTTTCAGTCATTACTTGGACTAAAAGAACATATTTTTATTATCACAAGGCTTCAAACAAATGACAGTGCTGTGTTTTTTTCATACCTGCTCAAAATACAAACAATAATGTATCCATTCAATGGACTGGGTATTATTCAGTACTTGAAATACACTTGACTTCCTATCTATATATATCATATATACACACATGATCTAATGTGGTCTCCTTTAATAGTAAATCACCTACAAAGCAAAAGGCAGAATATAGAAATTTTGGATTTTATATATTAAAAAAAATGGGAGTGAGTAACTGCTACAGAATTATTACTGTAAAAAGTACAAAGGAAGAGTTATGTATAAATTAACAACATACCAGTACACTCAGACTGAAATACAAGTGTCCTGAGGAGATGTCAAAAACAGCCTTAGGCATAATATTTTAAGAAACGTTCAGTTTGCATTGTTTGATTTTACTTATGCCAATTGCAATTCCCTGTGATCTTCCAGACCTCCTAAAAAAGTATCTCTCTTTTGTGTAACAGTTATGGCTCGCAAACTTATTACTATGCTTTTTAACTTCACAGAACTTTCTCTTTCTCCAGCTCCAAAAAGAAAAAGCTATTAAAAAACCCTTTTATTTTATTGAACAACAAAAATGCTTACTTCTCCTTTCATTTCATATGGCAGTTTTCTAATGAGGAGTTATCCAAGTTTTGATGAACTTTAATTGTCAGTGTCTTACCAGTTATTTCCAAAACCCTCCAGGCATCTAAAACCTCTCAACTAATTTAATTCTCAGCCTTATTACAGAACTCTAAGCTAGCACTGCTGTTCAGGGAACATCAGTACTAAGTATGTGTGCTGGTTTTGGCTGGGATAGAGTCAATTTTCTCCATAGTAACTGATACAGGGCTGTTTTGGATTTGTGCTGAAACCAGTGTTAGTAATACATAGGTGTTTTAGCAATTCCTAAGCAGTACCTACACAGGCCTTTTCTGTCTCTTATGAGCAAAAGGGCTGGGGTGTACAAGAAGTTGGGAAGTGATGCTGCAAGGACAGCTGACCCCAAATGACTAAAGGAGGGGATATTCCATACCATACGGCATCATGCTCAGCATATAAAGCCAGGGCAAGAAGGAAGAGAGGGGTGAGGGGAGCATTTAGAGAGAAAGCATCTGTCTTTCCAAGTAACCATCAGGTGTGATGGGGCCCTGCCCTCCTGGAGACAGGAAAACACCTATCTGCCCATGGGAAGTGGTGAATGAATTCCTTGTTTTGTTTTGCTTGCATGTGTGGGTTTTCCTTTACCTACTAAACTGTATTTAATCTCAACCCACACGGTTCCTCACTTTTACCCTTGCTATTCCTTCCCCCATCCCACCACGGAGGCAGGGGGAGGAGGGAGTGAGTGCTTGCATGGTGCTTAGTTGCCAGCTGGGGTTAAACCACAACAGTATGGAAACAAATAATAAGTAAATAGCTCAAGTCTAGGGATAAAATATTCTTAATACTTAATACTTTTAAGATTTTCATAAAAATAAGAGAATGATTACATACTAGATGATAAAAGTAACTTTCATTAGCAGAACTAAAAAGTTTGCTCAGTCTCACTGCTCCTTGCCTTACTGAAATTTATGGGCTCTACTCTGCTGCACAGGTTCCTCTACACAAATAATCTGGTACATACAACAAAAAGAGCCAAGAACAGAGAATCTTTGTAGAATCACAGCCAAACCCAGCATATTCCAAACAATTCAAAATTATGAAGCTTCTTAGAAGCTCATGTTTTTCTTCATTTATTTAGTTTAACTGGATCTAAGAGTAAACAGAATATAGTCAAGTCTTATGCTTTCATAGCATCAAGCAAATTTTGAGAACAATTAAAATTCTGAGTATCACCAAAAAAGAGTGCAGCAATAATCTCTTATGGTGTCTCCACAATCTGCATGATTGGATTTGCTGGTAGTCTTATTTTCCCCTCTATGTATCTTTAATGTAAAAGAATGCACCAATTTAACAAGAAAGCACATTTGAAATATGATGGTTGCTTGTACACATTTTGTTTTGGTTTGAGTTTTTTCGTGTTAAAAAATCTTAAATCAGACATCTAGCTCTAGAGTATTTTTATGACTGAAAATGATAAGTAATGTTTGTTTTCCTTCACCTATTGGATCGCAGCATTGTTTAAAAAAGAACATGTAACTTACTGTGATGGAGTTAATAGGTTGTCATTTTCCTCATCACCTTTGAGTGTCTGAATTTTACCATAGTACAAGGGATTGCCAAGAGACTGAAAAATGGTCAGTTTTGTTTTTTGAAGCTGATTACCAACTTCACATTCAAACACATAATCATCCTTCATTTCCTAAAAAGACAGAATGAACTATTAAGTCTTGAACAAGCGTTAGCTGAAACAGTGAGTAAAACAGAGCAGCTCTACATACAATATCGAGTAAGAAACATTGTATAAGTAACTCTGAACATAAGTAACACTCTCTAGGAAGGGGTGCATTATCTAAAATGAAACTGATCCCAGAAGTTATATTAACAGGATGAGAGGAAAAAGAGTTTATTGTCTCTTAAAAATACAAAGATATTGCAAACCCCAAACAATCATGTTAGACATGGAAAGGCAGACTGGGTAAACATATATAGAAACAGTTTTATATGAATTATGAAAATGTGAAAAACGTTCAGAGTAAAATACTGGAGCTGAACATTAAGTTATATGGGAAAGTATTACTTTTTTCCAATATGCAACTACAAAGATATCATGATACATGCTGTTAATAAAGATAGGATCTTGCCTCTGAAATTATAAAAATTAATCAATTATTTATGTCTGATTATATTAAATTACTACTTCTGATCAAATCACATAGTTTGTGCCAAAAATCTTAAGATTCAACTTAAACATTGCAGAAAGAGTTTTTTATAAGAGGCATTTAATATTAATTACTTCCAAAATTTAACATTTTGATTTCAATAAAGCTCTTTTTCATCAGCCTTTGAGTGTCTGAGTAAAGAAAGCAATTTGTTGTGCAAAGTACTGCTCCATGTAAATTATTATCCTTTCTTTCGTACAAGCTGCTAATCCTTGTATTTCTGGAAAATTCGAGGAAATCAGACTGACTACATGCTTGCTTACTGTATAAAATTACAAGTATCTCTGGTAATCTTCCCATGTCTCTGTAACACATGGAAGATTAATTAAATTGGGGGAGGGAAGATTATTCCACATTACATTGATTTTGTTGAAATAAGAGGCATTTTAACTAGAGACAGTGAAGTTTGGCCAAAGGTCTAAACTACTCACGTGTGCTGGCCAGACAGTTGGTTGTGAGTCATCAGACTTGATAGACTTTTCCACTTTGGCATATTTTTCCACCTTAAAGAAAATAGAGAGATCAGAAAAGAAAGAATTCCCTATGTTATGAATTCAGAGAAACTTAACTGAAGAACCTTCGGAACTTTACATTTTTAGCGTTACACCATATTTGCTACGTTAAACTTAACAAAAGAGTGAAACATGGTTTCAGACTACAGATTGAAATCATTGCCTGCAATGTGGAATGGTTAAGTAACTTCACAGTAACAGTAATTCCTAAAGCCTCTGATTATGTCAGGTACAACACAGTTGAAGTGAAAAGAGAGGTTTGTTTGTAAAACTTACACTGTCATTTCATGTGTAATTCACATTTTTGCCAGCCCTATGTCCAAAGCTACAGTCTTGTCTAGTCTACACTTTAAAAAAAATCTCAGAATCTCAGTATACTAGAGAAGACTTGTGGGAAGGGACCTGGGGGTCCTGGTTAGTGGCAAGTCAAATCTGAGTCAGCAGTGCCCTGGCAGCCAGGAGCATGGGAGCCTGGAGCCATGTTCTGGGGTGCATCAGGCACAGCACTGCCAGCTGGGCAAGGGAGGGGATTGTCCCGCTCTGCTCTGCACTGGGGTGGCCTCACCTCGAGTGCTGAGGGCAGTTTTGGGTGCCACAATGTAAGAAAGATATAAAGTTACTAGAGAGTGCTCTAAGGAGGGCCACAAGGCTAGTGAAGGTTGTGGAGGGGAAGCCATATGAGGAAATCACTTGGTCTGCTCAGCCTGGAGGAGACTGAGGGTAGACCTCACTGCAGTTACACCTTCCTCCTGAGGGGAAGAGGAGGGGCGGGCACTGATCTCTTCTCTGTGGTGACCAGTGACAGGAACTGAGGGAATGGCCTGCAGCTGTGTCAGGGGAGGTTTAGGCTGGATATTAGGACAAGGTTCTTCAACCAGAGGGTGGCTGGCAATGGAACAGGCCCCCCCAACCCCCCAGCATCAAGCAGGGCACAGCATCAAGCCTGAGTGCAAGAAGTGTTTGCATAAAACACATGGTATGATTTTGGGGTTGTCCTGTCCTGCAGGACTACGAGTTGGACTTGATGACCCTTTTAGGTCTCTTCCAACTCAGGATATTCTGTCAGTCCCTTCTGTACACTAGTAGTATGTGTTTTAGCAGTGCTAGCAACTAAGAATGTGAATGGGCCTGGGAGAAAAATGCACACAGAGTGAACAAAAGAACTCTCAACCAGAATTCTCTGTATAAAATTTAAAACTTTACAAAAGATTAATGTCCCATAGTATAATACAGCAAAAGAGAGGAATTTCTACCAGGATGAAAAGTGACTAATTTTTAAATAACCTACAGACCTCATTTGTTTTTCTGGCTTTTGTACTCTCAGACAACTTCAAACAGACATGTGCTCATTGAGCCCATGGAAGAACAATACTAACAATTTGTTTGCACTGATTACTTCATCCAAACTATTCTGTTACAATTGCAATACATTACAGTATGGCATAACTTGTGTTTATACCTTATGGTACAGAAAAGTAATTGTAAATGTTAAAGTCACTCCCCTTTTTTAAAAGTCATTCTTTGATACTGGTTACTTCTTAGATACTTATTCATATAATACAATTTCTAATAATTGCTAATTATACATAATTGGTGGTCTTACATCTACTTCAGAAGGAGCAGTCAAGTAGCAAGGGTTCTGTTTCCACATATCCACGCACTGGAAGATGAAAAAGCAGGATTAATATATTAAATACTTTAATTAAATAGTTAAAAGTGTATTACATTACTTTTCAGAACACGTACATTTCCAGCTTTTGAAATTTTGAGGTCATACTGCTGGGCTGCTTTCCTCTCCTTCCTTTTCTGTAAGTAGTCAAGTAGTCTGAGCTGAGGTGGAGTTGAATAGTGAGCTACTTCTTGCTGTCTGTTCAGAGAGGACCTTGAGTACCTTTTGAAGCACCTATGGTGAAATGACACTTAATGTTGTGAAACCATAAACATTAAATTCTCCACTGTCTTGTGTACAAACACAGAAATATGCAGTGCACTGCTACGTACATTGAGACTAGAAAGTTTTTAAATACCAGTTTGAAATAGCTTTTCTGGATTACACTGCACAACCTCAAAACTTGATTATATTCATAAAACATACTTGTATTCTGTTCATCTGTTTCAGCACTAAGAATGGGGTTATTTTTAAAATGCATAATTTAAGTTCATCATCAAAATGAGTAAATAAGAAGTTGCCAAGCTTAAAATATTTGTGTATTGTCATAGATTTCCGTTGCAGCAAAAGATCTCTGTAATACTTAAGTAACTATAAAGTTAAAAAGACAGTAACTACCCTGTAGTCTTTGTTTCATGACAAACTCATAGGTACAGTAATGCCATTCTGTACATTCATTTAAGCACTTTTCCTATTATTTTAATGGAGTATTTGTTGACCACCAAGTCTTAATTTCAAGGATAGCTTGATCAATTTCATTACTTAAATTTTTTTAGAAATTATCACTGGTTTGGCACTAGCACAGTATTTCAATGCAAATCCAGTTTTAAGTATTTCAGTAATTGTGACAGACCATTAATATCTTTCCTTTTTACGGACTGAATGCAACTCTTGTGGCAGAACAAACATGATGAACAAATGTTTCAGGCTTCTGTGGAAATAAAAAAGGGCCCAACCATACACAAAAGTGAAACAATTTCAACATTTTGTACATAGTACATACCACATTATTTTAAATTTTTCCATGATTTTTATATACTTACACTTCTTTTTGGCCCCAACATCAAATAGACAAATAATTCCTTTCATTTGTTCATTCAGGATTAAACTTATACATAACTTTTAACAAATTAGAGACCAATATGCAACAAAATATTTATGTATTTTACATTACTGAGCTGCCATCTGACTTTGCTTACACAAAATCTATGCAAAAAAACCCCCAAATACAAACTGCAAATATAACAGATCATGTTAAGAAAATAAACATACACACTTTCCTTTGATACAAAAATTAGCATACTAAAGCATCTACTAGTAACTGAAATATAATACAATATTGAGCACTTAAAAATATGATATAATTTCTTACTGTTTCTGACACATTCTTATTTAAGCAGGTATTACATAGGAGCAGCTAAATTTTCACATAAAGCATTACTTATATTTTTCTTTGAAAACGTGTTTCGTACTGAAAACTACCGTTTCATGGGGCGAGTGTTCATCTTCTGTTTGTTGTACAGGAGTCTGTTTGTAGTACAGGTCACTGCTATTGAAGGATCAAGACACAAAGGCTCTGCTGTAGCCAAAATAAGTTGGCTCTCAAGTAGGAGTTTGTCCTCCTGTAATATACACAGCTATTAATAAATATGAAAATACGACAACTTTTACACTAGTTAAGTTCCTATATACCTATGCATGTGGATATTATCTTAGAAAAACAGAAAAAAAATGTTAAGCAAACAAAAAATTTTAATAAATTTTATTTTGTTGTGTATTTATAACATCACTGTAAAGTTTTTAAATAACCTCTAACCTACCTGTGTCCATTTGTGGTTGTCACTTGTTATAGAATGCACATCACAAATTAAAGTCTGTGGAAAAAGACATAATGGTAATTAGCTTTCAGCTGAATAACAGGATTTCTTAATATATGTTCAGTAACAATGCATATCCAGTCTAGGAACTACAGTACATAACACTGAGAAATTACTCAAGGCTCTTCTTTACCTGCATTGTAGGTCTCAAAAGAATGTGCTTGCTTTGGTACGTTGGAGATTTCATGTTACCAGACTGCCTATAGTCACGTATTTCTGCTATGACACATCCACAATGGAAAATATTAACCTGGTTGAAAGAAAAACACCAACTTTTGAATAAACAAATATTTACCAATCTGCCCCTGCCTCTACAAAGAAGTTTGTTACAAAACATATAAAATTCAGTGAAACTATGAATAAAACTACTGACTGTGTTTTTCAGACCAATGGTCTTTCCTGTGTACCTAGACATACCAAAAATACAAGCTTCAAATGCAGTGTTTTCATATACCAGCAATGCAGTTGTAAGGAATTCCCATGCCAAATGGGAATTATCCATAATGATAAAGAACAAAGGAAATTTTGCTAGAGCAGAGTTGATGATGTTCCACAGCCCTAATCATAGCAATCTCTCTTTTATCTCCTTCTCTTCAGGAGATATAGATATATATTTTTCCCTATATATCGATAAAGTGTTTACTTGGGGCATTAAATACTACAGTTTCAAATGCATAAGTGTTTTATGTCTTCTGCTTACAATCACCTATGTGAAGCACTCAAAAAAAATCAAGGTCTATCTGGGTACCATACGTAAGTTCTTTTTGAAAACAAAGCTTTCAAACCTGAGATTTTTCCAAAAGATCAACCAAAATAGGTGGTAGTTCCTCTGCATCCAAATATTCAAGCAGCTCTCCTTCCTCATAAGGCAGACGAATGGTCTCAGAATCTGAATTTAAACAAAACACATTACCTTTGTGTTTCAAGTTCAAACATTACCAATGAGAAACCTAAAACTTGCCACAGGAAAAAGCAAGGTTGGCAGAAACCTACCCACACAGACCATTTTTTTGCATAGTATTAATTTCTACATCCATTTCTGCTCCCAGAGCTTTAATTTGCTCTTACTGTGCTGGTTTTTGCTTCCAAGTGACATAGCGTATGCTCTTATTGCACAACAGTACAAATGGCATGAACGTGTCACCAAACTGGAACACAAATGCCTTTAGACAGACCTAGACATGGGAAGCAGTGAAAGAAACAATCCAACAGAAGGAACCTGAAGCGAGATAAACTCGGACATGCAGCTCCAGAAACTAAGGGGAAATAAGAGAATGGAAGGCTATCAAAAAGACTCCTCTCTACAGATTTACACTGTAGATAAACAGCTTAGAGCTTTATGTAGATTTTTAGTTCAAGTACAGTTGTTTGTTCTCCCTGCCCCCATCCACCCCCAGAACTATGTTGGAAGTGAAACAGTTAAATGTAAGCAACAACACATCCTAACAATTTATATAGCATTCTGAGTATTTTTAAAAATTCATGAGAAGAATATTACCTGAACCATTTTTTCCCCTGAGCATCAGTGAATAACCCTCGTTTCCTGGATAGAGGTTCACCACTAAACATGACAACGTCTCCTGCATAACCAGCTTCTCAAGTAAATTCACATTTCGCCTCAGCTTCTGCTTTAAAAGTAAACATTGCTCATGAACATAATACTATGAAATAATTAGCAGAAATAAAAACAATTGCTAGAACATGATTTAGATTAATGACAAATTACACATGAAAACAAGCCCAGTTAAATTTAATTGTACTGTGTTCAACAGAGAGAACATATTATACATTATCACACATCCTTATACACACAGATTTTTGTAAAAAATCCCACTTCTAAATTACAAACCCTAGAACTGGAAGTCCACAGACAACAGTTAATAAGAAAACCCCTATGCTACAATGTTGTAACTCTAGCGTGCACCATTATTTGTACCACTTCTACGAAGATCATCAATCCAGTACAACTTGTTTGATAACAACAACAAAATATTTAGTACTTTCAGACATTCCTAACAGGAGAAGATATTTCTCTCCAGGATTAAAATAATGAACTGGAGCATTTGGAAGCTTTCTTAATTGCATTTTCTTGTCTGTATTTGCTGAAATCTCATCCAGCAGCTGCAGACATTATTCCCTTATTTAACTGTAAAACTACTTTTTTGATGCACATATAGCAGATTTTTATAATTCACTTAGTGTGTTTCAGAGACCACATATACATCCTACAAATTGAAACATTTGAAATCCCCTTACAACTTAAGACAATGAATTCTAAACCTCAGAAAATTTTACAGCTTCTGGTTGGAGGCCACACTTCATCTCTGAATACCAGCTCTGGGTACAACCATTAATTAGGAGTTAACCTGAGTGCTCATTTGTCTTCTCATTCATTTTTACTTCGTTGAAAGCAGCAATACAGCAGATTCCACAGCTTGTTCTTCTTGTTCCACTTGCATTCAGTGTTTAGCAAAGTAATTTGTGCCTTTTACACCGTATATTTAGCATTGATAAGCCTGCTTGAGCCTCTTTGCCAATATTACGAAAAATTTTCACAAAACCTCTTAGTTTACCAGCAGCTGGGGAAATAAATCTGAATTTACAACAAAATTACAGGGTCTAAAAAATTATCCACATTTTTCCCAAGGCAGTCATGCTAAGCAGCTGATTGTGAAACAGTGATAACGACAACAATGCACATGGCATTGACAAGGACCCTGAACTTGAACATAAGTGCCTTTGGTGACGCAGGATTAAGGCAGAATGAACAGGTCACTCAAGCCAGTCTAGGCCTTACTATCCATATTATGTAGTCTTATCTTTAGGTAACTACTACAGTAAGAAGAGTTTATACTTCTTTTAACAAAGAAATTAAAACCAAAGTATTTTCTCAACTTGCCTGTTTAGACAGAAATGAAAAGCTTCTCAGCAATTTCCACCTACCTTTATCTCAGGCTCTTTTTCACATTCTTCAATATATAAATCATAAAGTTTTTGAAATACAGATTTTCTGAAATTAAAAAAACTCAACATGTAACCAAAATTAAATCAAAGAAGTGCTATTAAAAAACTAAATACTGAAACTCTTAGTACCTTCCACTGGATAAATATTTTCTTTTGGGAGGTCTCTGACGGGCACTTTCAATGATATACTAGAAGAGAAAAGTAAACCAAAAAACCAGCATATATTACAAAGGAATTTAATTCTAGTTATCACACAACTTGAGATCACTACCAGACAGCGTTCCATGTATACAGAAAGCAATTAAAAGTTATGGTACATGACTGTTCCAAAAGTGCACTAAACACCATCTGGTTTATGTTACAGTCATCAATAAGAACACAGCTCTACTTAGCTGTCAAACACAGCATTTCATGGCTTTGCATCAGTTCCATGCAAGGTCTTGATTCTACACTCACATCTTGTAATTACAATAGCAACTAACACTACAACACTACTGTACTTAGTTACCACTACTGAAATTAGTGTGGTTAACACGCTAAGGTATAACCAAGTTTATGCATACTGGTTTGACAACATTTACAAATCAAGTACTCTTCAACATGATAATTTCAGGAAGTTCTCACTTTGTCTTTTGCATTTACATTATTTTTCTCTATGGAGCTTTACATTATAAATACAATTCACGTACATTAAACATTTGAATTAAAAAAGAACAAGAGAAATATCATCCTGCAGTAAATGTGATTTATATTCTAACAAAGTTTTTTCAAATCTCTATTGTTTGAAGTATTTTGATTAACAGCTTAGTTCAGAATTTATGTGAAGAGAGGTTCTCCCACAGGAACATGTATTTCCCATAACAGGGTTCAAGGTAACTGTTATACCAGATGTCAGCATGAAAGAACATGAATGTGAAGGCACTTGCCTCTTCATTTTCACTGGGCTACTCCTAAAAACACAAACAGGATTTTACCATATATTTCTGCCAGGTGTCTCTGTAGAGCCCTGCTTATTTCACAACACACAGATTTACCGGTTTAAAAGGGGAAAGCTCAAGTCTATCACTTGCACAGTCTATCACCATTGCACTTGATGTTCTCAGTACAGTAAGTAAGAGAAAAATACATGACAGCAATTTCAGTGAGAATTTCGCAAATTCAGTGTTACATATACAGGTGGTTACATTCGTATATATTTATATAACGTGGTTTTCCACTGCTTTTCAAAAGAAATAAAAAACAGCTGTTGTATTTTTATAACTGTGAGAGCCATATATTATGTGCAAATAAGTAATTTAGCTGCTTCTTACCTCAGCACGATCCAATGCCAGTTCTAAAGCTTGTTGCTGCAAGAATCACAAAGGGATTTTTAGAAATTACATGACTAGTTTAAACATCCTCATACATTAAAAGCACCCCAAAAACTCTACTACTCCTGATAGGAATTTATAATTAGAAGATGGGCTCAAAAATTCTTTGGCACATACTAAACTTAGCAGCTAAAAACTCATGTAACTGCATCGCAAGGCTTGGCTAAACTATGAAGCCTTAGAACAATGAAAGGCAATTAGAATTAAAAGTAGGAATGGAAATTACACCTAATAAAAGCAGTAGCAAATACTAACCAAATTAGTGATGACAAGTAGCAAACCTGACCTCCTTTGTTAAGCTGGTCACTAACTAACAGAAAGAACAGGCCAAAATATCCCTGAACAGACATCCAGGAAGAAAACATTTAACTTTTAGATACTGGTGCCCAAGTATTGGTCAAGTTATTTTTCACAAAATGGAAACAAAGATCTTGTGCTCAGAACATTATTTTGGCATGTAATACAATTTGACAAGTGTTCCTTATGAACATACTGTTAGGTGGCTAGGAAACAAAACCAGCTCCCACTACAGACTTCCTCCAAGGCATGCTAAAAGTCCACCCAACCCTACGAAACACAGCAAAACCTGCAAAAGCTTCTCAATATCCCAGAGCATAGTATACTCAATACCATTTATTTTAATGAATTTAGCTCCCTTGGAATGTCTGTTACTTCAGTTCACCTGCAGTTGATATACCTCTATTTCAAAAAGAGCAAACAGCTTCATAGATCAGAATTATGAGTTCTTGGACTAAAATTTGACAAGTATTTCAAACCAGAATAAACAAGTTTTTAGACAACAGTGTCAAAAAAAAACAAGAAAGTCTTCCTTGGCTCCTAATGTTCCTTCTCTGGCACTCACTTAAGCTTTGACACTTCCTTTGTGTGGGAATAATGTGCAGCTGCTAAATGAACCAGACAATGAAACTGATTTGGGGCAGGGAGGAAAGAGAGAACAATATTAAGAACCAAAGTGTTGTAGGAGAACGCCATAGTCTTGATTCATGTCCAGGTAAGTCCAGAGAAGCAATGCATTAACTTCGGTGGCAGGTGGACAAAGTCCTTAGGAATGTACATATGACAAGCTCTAATATTCAGTAAAGCTTAGGAACATTTGTAATAGGTACCTCTTCCCAAATGTGTGTTTGCCCTCTTTCCTCAGTTTAAACCATCCCTATCAGCTGCTCCTTAAAGCAAACACCTCTACTCAAGCCTCAAGGAACTGAAGACACATGAGCCATCTCCAATCCAAGATAGCAGCAGTTATTACAGAGATAATGTTAGAATATGATGCAGTGAAGAAAACCATACTACACAGCAACAAAAGAACAACAAAGAAATATACAACAAAACCACTCATGTAATGCACCTAAAACAAAATTTCTTACCTGTTCATGAAAATCCCCCCACTTACTTACTGTGCTATTGTGTGGTAGAACCTGCCACGACAGAACATTTAAGTTTTCAAATGTCTAGGTGTTTTTAAGAAAATGTCTAATACTGATGCTTTCTATATAAGTGGATATATCTAGTAGAAACATCTACAGCGCTTATGTCTAATGGGTTACAGCATGATTTCAGATATTCAATTCACTGACTGCTTAGCGTTAGGTAAAAGCCCATGGCAACATTAGCATCTGTGAATACAAGACTACTATGTAGAAGCAGGATTTATATGCACCCAAATTTCTGCCAACACTCCTGACTGAAAAGACACCACTAGCTTGATAAGGCAATTCCTATGCTGCACTGGCCAGTAAGTGTTTAGTAGTATTCACAAACTATGAAAGAAGACACCCCTGAAGAAGGAAATATCAGAATTCAGCAGTGACAAGCAAACTAGGTTTTTTTTAAAGAAAATGTCAAATATTAATGGCATCCTTCTCATCAGCCAGACAGCTAGCAGACTAGAGGAAAAAGATCTGAAAATACATCATCTGAATCTTAACTTACCATTGTAGTTGAAGCCATGTGGCCAAATGGCAAAAGAAGTACTTAAGGAGTTTCATGCAGCAGGCAAAGAATCATATTTGATGGTCAGACTTGGGGTACTGAAAAGAAAAAAAAAATCAAGGAAAAAAAATACCACTGAAAAACTAAATGGGCATTTTATTTAAATACAACATTTTTAGTGGTTAATTGTACTTAAATCTCACTTGCATAGTTTCCTTTCCTCCAAAAGTAGGAGCAAGAGCTCCATTCGCTGCTAGTGCAGAGGTTCAGTCCAATGACTACTACTGCTTTTCACAATCACCTTACAGTGGTTTTATTCAATAGTAAAGCAAAAAGCCTATAAGTGTATATATACACTTTTCTCTACTGCAGCAGTCTACCTAGACTATCCCAAATGTCACATCCTCAGATGCACACAAGGCTAAAACGTTTAATGACAAGCAGAGCGTTTAGCACACCCCATCAGCTTTGTTTTGCTTCTGAGAAGGTGTTATTCCATAGCCAACACCTCCACTAGCGGTGTCTTGTGGCATTGTTTGGTTTAATACTGACTCACAGCAAGCTGTCAATCAGGAAATGAAAATAACTTGCTGCGGCCGCCTCCGCGGAGCCGCCAGGGCAGAGAGCGAGCGGCGCAGCCACCGACGGCAGCGGCCGGCCGGGAAGGGCCGGGCCGGCCCAAGCCAAGGGCGCAGGCCGGGCCCCCCCGTCCCGCCCGGCCCAGCCCCGGCCCCGGCCCCGTGCCCGCCGCCCCCTCCCCGGCTGGTGCGGGGCTCCCCGTGCCCGCCGAGCGCCGGTACCTGGCGGCCTCTCCCGCGGAGCCCCCGGCACAGCGGCCCCGCCGCCCGCCCGCGCATCCGCCCCCGCCGCGGCGCCCCGGCCGCTTCCGCCCGGCCGCTTCCGAGCCGCGGCCGGAAGGGGCGGGCAGGTCGCCGTGGAGACCGCGAGGGGCGGGGCAGCACCGGGAGCGGCCGCGGCGCCGCTGAGGAGGCGGGAGGGTGCGTGCCTGAGGGACGCGGGTGGCGGCCGAGGAGTTCGGAGGGTTTGGTGGTAGTAAAGAGCGCTGCAAGCCAAAGGTTCAATGCCCGTGTGAAGGTCAGGATAGGCTTCTGTGTGTGTCAGGGTTGCTGTGAGGATATTTGAAGGGTTTTGGTATGTCCATCTACTGGCCCTGCACGGGACCGTCCCCAAGAGTCACACGATGTGCGTGAGAGCTATGTCCAAGGACTTCTTGATGTCTGTCAAGCTGGTACTGTGACCACTTGCCTGGGGAGCCCATGGGCATATGGAGTCTATGGGCATCCATACTCTTTAAGTATTTCCAAGCTCTGCCAGGGACATCTACGCCATACATTGTACATATGTCCATGGGCAGAGCACTTTTATGACTTGTAGCATGTTTTTCCCAGTCGTTTCTAGCACTTCTGGCTGAGTCATAATTTATTTGTTCACAGCAATGAGCAAATGTGTTATCCTGTGAACCAGTAGCCAGTCCTGTAGGAAAAGCCATACCTAACACCACTCTTCAATGCCTTTGTTAACCTTGTGATGCAGACATGTCCTAGCAAGAGGTGACTTGAAAACCCGAGAAAATTCAGACATTGGGAGCTCCAGGTAGCTCTGGATAGAGTGAAATGCTTCTTGTAGAACTACCCGGGTACTCTGTCTTGGTGCTGACACTGCTTTGGTTTCCGCACTGGATTCTTAGTAGCCCTTCTGTGTCTCACAGGATAACCGAAACGTTGGGAATCAATTACCAGTGGTGCCTGGAGTCTCTCGGATGTTCTCAGTGCATAGAATAAAACGTCTGATGAGATCACTGTTCTTCAGCTCTGGGCATAAATGAGATGGACACCTAATTTCAGCAACTGGAAGGCTACTTTATTGAGTTTTTTAGGAGCCCATGTTGTTCCTGAACACCAGAGAAAAGATGACCAGGATCCTGTCTTGGTCCAGGAGCGGGTGGCAGTTCTTCCTTGACTCATCTAGGTACTAAATAGGTACATGGTCCAACAGTTCAGCAGCTGCATTTGATCCAACTTTGAAGCTCCTTTGAGGATGCAGTTGTGCCATCCTTTGACCTAAATTCTCTAAAGTTCTGTGTTGTGTGCCTGGGAGTACCAGAGTTCTGTAGCCATATAGATAAACTTGTCCCAGTACTAAATTGCAAAGCTGTTTTACATTTTCCTGTGCTGTTTCAAAATTAAATGGCTTGCAGGCCTATGAATCTGAGTCAGATTTATATGCTGAGGCTGAGACAGTGGTTCAAGTACGGTCTCTCTCATTTGAGTACAAACATTAAAAAGAAATGACAGCATGCTGTGAGTAGAAAGTGCTTCATTCAAGTGAGACAGACTGTGGGCATGTGGATGATACTTAGGGCAAACAGATGCGAACTCCTGAATTCTGACTCAGTTATGTCATTGACTTTCTGTGTGGGCAGTTATAAATCCCTGTGGTATCATTTCCTACCCTGGTTATGTATTTAGGACTTAAATGATTTGCAGACATGCAGAAGCCCCACAGCTTCCATTTACTTTTAAGGTCAGATACACCTTGTCAGGTATAACCATCCAGTCTTTTGTAGGCAGGTATTTCTTATTTGACTGTTTAAATAGAATTTTAGAGGACTGGCAAATGTAGCACAGAACTTGAGGGAGATCTGTGTCCTTCAGCTGGAGACGTTGCCCCTGTCTTAGTCAGCCTCCTGCTGGTCAACTAAGTCACTCCCTTGGGACCTCTTGGCTGCATTAAAGGGTTCCTCTGACTATGGGAGCATTAACACATAGAGACACCTAGAATTATCTGTCTCCATCTCAAACTGGGCCTTTCTGCAAGAGTTGTTCATGCCTCAGTTTTGAGATGCTTAGTAGAGACACCTTAAAACAGCCTTGATTTTCAGAATTGTCTGACTTAGTGTCTTAGGCATCTTTTTTGGTTGTCTGGACCGATTACTAAAGAAATTGATTTACGATTGCAAATTATCTATGATCTCTATGAGACAAATATAACAATTGAAGCTACTCTCTTCCAATCATGTATTATTTTGAAAGTTTTCTTCTGATGGAAGTTGCAGTGAAGGTCCTAAAGCTGGACTATCCTATAGACATTGCAGGACATTGTGAAACCTTAGGAGGATGATCAGGGAATTCACACTACAGATATATGGAACACATGGAGACAATCTCTATTCTGTGACTTCTTCAACATCTCCATTTTTCTCTACCCTGAACTTATTTGCACCTCTAACACTTTACTCCCCAGTCCTACATAAAAGATTGTCTCACTCCTACCAGCATGTAGGAGACATAAAAGAGGAGCAGGATGGGCAACCTGGCCCAGAATATTTAATTCCCATCCCTTCTTCCATTGTTCCCCACTTGTTTAAACTTGATGGCTCCTAATGGACATAACAAAAACTGTTCAGTAGGAGATGAGGTGCGTAAAGACTTGGATTTCTGTACACAGAAATGGGGATGTCAGGGAATGAATTTAGGAACTAATAATCCTTTTCAGGATAGCAAATAAAGCAAGGAGATTTAACAGAGATGATAAATCTGAAATGTTGTGAGCCACGGAGAGTAAGCCAGAGGATGAGGTTCCCAGGACTGATTTTTGGATGCAGTTTTTCTGTTTTCTTGAGAAAGGTGGGGAGAAGGAAGTAAGAACTGAGAAGATGGACAGTGGTCAGGGTAGATCGGCTCCCTGATGATCTGGAGGCAGGCAAGGCAGTGTTAGCTTGGGCCTGAGGAGGTTATGCAATCCAGGTTGTACTTTATGTAGGAAGGCTGCTCTGGCTGGTCCTTTTCTTGCTGTGGGCTTACACAGAAACCATTATGAGAATGCTAAAGCATGCCTATACTAATTAATGTCTCATGGTGCTAGGTCAGTCTGTTGTTTGCATTTGGATTTGGAATAAGTGTCATATTCTTTCCAAGAGCCAGGGAACCTGTGGTTGGAGGAGTTTGGCACTGAAGGCACATTAAGGAGAACTTAGGGCAGTACCGATACAGCCAAAAAATCTAAGTATGAATCTATGATGCCAAACTTACCTAGGTTGCTAGCATATAAAGGAAGGCTTACAATGAAGCCATTATACTTAGGGTATGTCAGGGAAGAGAATTTTGTCCACTACCAGTTGATCCAACATGACCAATCAAAGCAGTCAACTAAACAGTGAGGTTGCCATGGCAAACCATAGTGGAACAATAAAACAAGGCCCTCTAATTAAGACAATGATGTCTGAATGCAAGAATCTCAGTGTAACAAAGTTAAGGGCAGCCTCAGGATCCCTAGAAATTTTTGTAACATTATTCTTATTTGGCAAAGTATAAAATATGTGCTTTGATTATGAACAAAATTAATGTAGATATTGAATTAATTAATCTGTAGTAAGGATAGAAATAGGATATTTTCTTCTCCTTGAAAGAATAAAAAGTGCATCTTTATTGAGCTGCTTCTGTAATGAATAAGCAAAGAAATGTACTATTTCTACATAATTAATTTTTGGTTGGCTGCTCTGACTGAGTATTCCAGACTTCACGAGTAGAAGATTTGTTGGCCTTCTCTTGCAGAACTCAGAATCTGGAAAACATATCTGCATATTTGCATTTTTAACTTTTACAGATGATGTGAAAGTGCAGCACATTTGTCACTCTTTGGAAGAGGTATCTTTGTTTAATTTATTATTATTATTATTATTAATAATAATAATAATAATTCCAATGTTCTCTCTGTCTAGTTTGGTCTGATTCCCATTTGCTTAGTTCACAGCAAATCAGAACAACATTATATACGTGAATGTGCGTACATAATGTGACTAAGAGAATCAACTATATGAGTGTTTTCATGAGGACTTCTGTGCTGGAGACACGTGTAGGGCATGTAGGAAGGAGCATGGCAGGGTATCTGTGGCTATCCTGTTAAGGCTGTCCATGCATCATTTACCCTGTGTCAGAGGTAATGTGGTCTGAAAGAGGCAGACCACATTTCTATCACTTTGTGTCTTTCTTTGACCTTCTAGATGAAGGCAGCTGAATTTAATGTTGTCTCTTGCATATTTTCTGCAGTCTTTATGTGGAAGCCTCCCATATTTAATTGGAAAATCATTGCAGTAATCTTTTCAGAGCTCTGGGTTTAATTTTCACTGTGGGACAAAAATAACAGGAAACCTAAAATCCTCAGTCTTTGAGTAACTGGACTGTATCATGCAAGTGTTAAATTTTTACTGAATGTAATAGAGGTTCATAAGCCTTTGCAGCAATTAGGTCTTAATCTAATTCTTAGATGATAGAAAAATGGGAATGTACTTAACCTGTCTTACTTGTTTTTCTGAATCCAATAATAGGTATTTCTTGGTCTGAAGGTAAGTTAGCAAAAAAAAAAAAAAAAGATAAGTCAAGCAAACTATGTGGATAACTAAGAGACTAATAATGGGGTTTACCTAATACAGAGTTCCCAATGGGAATGAGCAGTCATCTGCTGAGAATCAAAACACCTCATCAACCAGATGGATGTTGGCATAAGACAAACACAGTACTGCTGTTAGCCTGCAATTAATTTTCATCTGTTTAATAAAACAGCTATTCCTTGGCTGATTGCATGGCTTTGCTGGAAATTCTACATTTTCCAGGTTTAAATGATACTGTTTATGAAACCAAGTTAGCATGTTATTCTGCCTGCAGTAGTGTGCACTGAACCCACTAGAGGTCAGGGCTGTACTGCTAAGGTAAATGATTAAAAATCAACTAGAGAGAAATCTCTTAGGAGGTTGCCAGAAGTGAGAATTTTTTGAGAAATTATGGAAAATTATGGAAATTTAGAATATGTTACATTACTCAGCCAATACTAAATAATCCATTGTATTTACTACTGCTGAAGTAGGTCAGTTTGGCAGGTCCATGGTTATTATAAAATTATAGAGCAGTGACAAAAAATATCTAATCTGTTTTTTAATTCATATATCTCTAAAATTCTATTAAATTGCTATTGCCGTTTTAGTTCCAGCTTTGTGATTGCATTTTATACACTGGTTATCTAAGTGTCTACTTGAAGAAGATCAGAGACAGGTATAAGGAATTTTTCTTAGTTCCGTAGAACAAGGGTTTCTTCAAGTCCTGTAACCTTCTCAGCAACATTTTAAAGGAAGGGGTCACAATACTAATGGTTTGTAACCCAAAGCATGGGCAAGGTCTTTGACACAGCATTTCACACACGGTCCTAGGCCTTCTGCACTTTACTTGGTGATAGTAAGAACTGATTTAATCTTGTTATGAGTAGCTAAAATACAGCACATGATCAGTACTTTGTTCATACTTTATTCTGCTCTTTAGTAGTTTCCCTTTTGTAAAATCCATGCATGCTAAAGCAAAGAGAGCCACAAGGCTCATGGCAAACCTTTACAAAGGCTTAACACTCTGACTACACCAGTGCATGTCAAGGCCAAGGGACAGCAGATGAGGAGCTTCAAATTGCTTCTGGTGTAAGAAAGGAAACATTCTTTTTTCTCCTGTATTGACTGTAAGCCTGAAATGACCAGCTCCATCTTGTGACAAGAACAGGCAACCTGAAGAGATAAGAAATAAGTATTTATCCAGACTGGAAGTGATGCTCATTTCTTTGCCATTGTTTGTTATGAGATCAGTGTCTAACATATCTGAGACATCTCTCTCAAGTGACCAGACTTTAAAAAAACAGCATTCATTTGTCATTTTGATGTCTACATGCATTATGGATGTGTGCCTGCAAGTGGGGGTGAGAACAGCAGCACCAGCTCCTTGCTGTGCCCGTGGCATTGCAGGACGGATGCACGCCTGCCTGTGGAGTAGGTGTGCTCCAAGTGAGTGCTGGGGGAGCTGCAGGGGAGGGCTGTGGCTGCTATAGAGGCACGTGCAGTGGGATTGTGCTCCTGGCTTTGCTGGCATTCTACCAGCCCAGTAGCCATATTACGTGACCAGTAGTCAACAAATCCCAGATCAGGTTGACATGTGACGTCTGCCATGTGTGGCTCTGGAGTAGTGAAGCTGCAAAACCACAGCTTGAAGGGACTGTGGGAGAGCCAGAAGATTGAACATTAAACTGAGAGCAAGATGTTTGAAAGATCTGATAGTGTTTTATTTTTATCATTTTTCCCTCCTTTCCTAATTTTTTGAAAAAATCAATGATTTAAAATTTCACATATGCAGTTGTGTTTTTATCCAGAATAACTAAGATTCTTTCCTTGATAATTGGCTTAATTATTCTTTTAAAATCTCACACTGACAGATTTGATTGAATTTGGACAATGAAAGTTGTTGTTATGTTTCTGAGCAGGTCTGATACCAGTATTTGCAGGAGAATGCAATGTGATGTGTTTGTGCATTTTTAATACTCCCTAGCAAAGGAAATCCTTTTGGCTATGTGCTGGGATTTGTTTTCAACTTGTCTTAGTGAACCAAAATTAGGAAAAGCAATGTGAACTCTTCTAAATTTTTCACAATATTGTAAGATGGTGCAGAACAAACTTACCTATCTCTGTCAGCAGGAAGGGTGGTACATGTTGTGATTATTTGTTACTGTAGACTTGATTGAACTTTTGCTGTAGCGCACTGACAGTCCAGGATAGTTTGTTTTTTTTGCCAGACCTGGCTGATCCACCCCATGTTGCGGTATGAACAAACCGTGGTTTTGAAGCCTCAGTTGTTTAAGTCTTTTGACTCTCACATTTTACTTTTCCCATGATACTGTCGTTCAGGACACTCAATTTAAAAAGAGTTACTTGTTCAGTGCATCTCTGTCCTACTACTTATGCCAAAAATAATAATCAAGCGTTGCTGCTATGCAGTAGTCGTGTGTAGATGGTGTAGTTGGTTGCTTCAGCAATCTCATACACCTTCCTGCATGCCAGAAACTTTCTGAAACTAATTTGGTTACCCAGTATTTGGCAAAAGTTGGGGTAATGAAATGAAGAGTAAAGAATGACAATCTTTTTCTCCATTGTGATGGTGGCTTGTCATGGTCTCAAGGTGGATATCCGGGGCCAGTTCTCCACAGAGAACTCCAAAGTTGGCCCTCTGTATGGGGAAATTCTTCATCCATTGTTGGTCATCCCACTTGTAGCACAGTGTAGTCTTGCCAATGGGTGTTAGTCTTTCAGGCCTTAGACCTTTCCTCTCTTAAGAGGTAATGCATAGCAAACTTAGACCCTCCTTATTACAATTGGCCTTAGAAAGGAATTCTGGGCCTCAGTAGCACTTTTCTTTGTTGTATTGCTGAGTCCCAAGACAAGGTGTGGGTTAAGTGTGTCATGGATTCTTTGCTGACTAACAATTTTGTTGTCTCCAACCAAGAAGGCAAGCCTCAGAAAGCATGGAAAGCTGTCTGACATGGATATAAGTAATAAAAAATCAAAGCAGTTGGAGCTTTGGGAATATGAGCATGCAGAGGCAGCATGTTAAGACACAGTGCGTTCAGCAAGTGCCCATGTGTGAGCATGTGCCCATCTGTGTGTCTGAAGTTATTCAATGCATGTGGCCTATCAGACATGCAGAGAGGTGTGTGGGCCACTTCCAAGCTCTGGGAGATGGATTCCATGTGCAAGTCTCTGCCATCAAACTGGCATCTGGCCCAAGGTCACTCTGTTTTGGAAGGTGGTGAGTTTATCAGGCTGCATGCACACCATGCTATGTCAGGTTGCTGAAGGGGCAGAGCAAGTGCTTTGGCATGCTCCTTTTTCTGGTGGAAACATACTATAATTATGTTAGGCAGAGCTAAGTACCTGTGGATATTTTATGAGTGTCAACATGCTGATTGGGAAATCATATACACTGCACTGTTGAAATTGTTGTAAACAGCAGTGTTGTTAATCATAACGTTTCCCAGCTTTCTCTGCAGCAGGATCATTACACAGGAATTCCTTTGAAGGTAAAGCCATAGTAACAAAACTAAGGCAACATCAGTCCTTGCTCTCAAAAGATGATCAAAGATTAGATCCACATTTATCAGTCCTTTCTCTGAAGCTTTTTCTCACTGTCTTCCATGTTCTTTCTCCCTATCTAGTTTGAAGAACCTTTTCTTAACAATGAAAAATGGCCCAATTTGAATGGAGCTAACAAGAATAACTCCCATTTTCTCCATTCTTTCCTCACCCTGTCTTATGCTAGAAACATACATTTTTCTGAACATCCTAGAGCTGTGGGGAGGGGATTCCCTGGGACAGCAGGAGCAATATCTTTAATCACCCAAGAAAGGAGTGGACTTATATAGCCATTGTACAAAATCTTTGCTAGTCACACTAATCATTGTGCAGTGATGGAAAGACGGACACTTCAATCTCCCTTATGGAGAGATTGATACACTGCATGTGCTCTGAACATGCCTCAAGAATTGAGCTCTTAATGTAATAGGCCTGGGCCTGGAGGAACACTTTACCTGGTTTATTATGCATGAAATAGGTGCTGAGTTTTCAGAGCTATCAGGAGCACATTTCTTCTGACAAGCCCCAGGTACAGCACTCTAGGCATCAGGTGAGTTCTGGTATCAGAAACGTAGCCAGCTGCAGAGTTTCTGTACGAATCGAAGAGATACCAAACACTGATTTTGCTGAGCTATGCTTCCAGTTAACACACCTGAAATGGCAGCTGGGACTCCTCTGTGGTGAGACTCTTAAAGGAAGTCTGGATTAAGTTATTTAATACTAGTTTTAACTGTAGTAAAATTAATAAATGATGAATGAAATAGCTGAAAGCAGGACCCTTTATTTTTTTTCTCTCAAGCCCAGAAAGAATGTCATTGTGTTATATTTTTGTGCCTCAAAATTTAAAATTTTTCAATATGCCTCTGTTTTAGGTCGTTTTAAAATGGTGTTCACTATAAATAATAGTCTTTTTTATGAATAAGTAGTTCTGAAAAGAAGTCAGATTAAATATTGCTAAGCTGACAGAGCATGGAAAAAATCGCATGGTTAGCAGGCCAAGTATCCTTATGATGTAACTTTGTCTTATATATCAGGTCATAATTTTGTTTGAGAATATATGTTTCTTTCCAGCTGTTGGCAGCCTCTGCTTTTCAGCTTTATGAGCCTCAAGTGTGTCTGTTAAGAAGAACATTGACTCAAAGCCATTTTCTTTTTGTTGCTTTCCAGATAGAGTCAGACAGAATCTTTTTGTTTAGAGAATCCAGAAAGCTCTCCTATGAGAATTTGCTTGCTTTTTGTTTTGGCTTTTTATTTTCTTTCTTTCATGAATTATTACTTGTTTACATATGCTGTAAATGATAAATAGATCCAAAGCTTTGAACTGATACTGAAATCTAAAGTATCTGGGCTTTTCTTACATGAACACAGCCAATTTATTCCATATGTTACTGAAAAGTTGGCTTTTAAATTCTGTTTATGTGTTAAAATAAATGTCTTACCAAAACTAACATCTACTCCTCATGATTTTAAGGACTTTTTGCCTATGGATTTCATTTCAGTCCTGAAAGAAGGTGTAGGAAGTTAGGCTTACTGAAGAGACCGGCCAGCCCAAAACCTGTGGCTTTAAAAGAAGCATAGTGCACCTTTCACTGACCTGGGTCCCTCCACAATCTGAGGTCTCTTTTGTTTTGTCTTTGTTTTGTTTTGCTAAAAGTGTTAATACTATGCCCAGGACAAACTGCTGCCTCGGAAATAACATATTTTTTGACTTTGCAGGTCACATATATTTGCATATTCTCAAGTCAGTGGTGCTTTTAGGTATTGTCTAAACTCTTGGTGTGGCAAGGGCTGTTTTTCGGTGCTACTGTTTTTTTGTATTAAGAATACCACATTTGGTATGGGAAATAAAGTGTGTCATGGCTTCTGGTGTGTGTGAAGGCGAGGAAAGGACATTTCTTACTTTGGACTTGCTATTCTACAGCTGTGGAAAAATAGACTTGATACTTGAGGACATCCCACTTGTTTCTATTTGTTCCTATACATTTGTAATCGCTAAAGAACTCCAGACAGGCTATGCTATTTCTGGTTTAAATTCCTATTTATATTTACAGGTATCTTTCAAGTATGTGTATCTTTGAGGACTCAAGGGCGGGAGTCATGCCCAGAGTACAGTCACCTCAGCTTCTGCGTCTCAAAAGAAGTTTCTATATTCATGTGAGGTGCCTCAGATGCTGATATAGTAGAGATCAGTACAGGGAACAGAGTGGGATTCACTTGCATTAATTCAACCCAATACTCTTCAAAGATTATTTGGCTGATCACTTGTAGGTGTCTCTTTTAGGATAAACTGGATCAGTTTGTTATATAGGTGGGAAGAAGATTTTGTTTCCTATGCATGGGAGCTTAATGCCCTTTTTGGTGGTAGGGGTACATTCCTGGAATTCAGCTGCTCCACATTTTTCCTGCAAGTCCTGTGACGTAGCTGTCAGCTCTGTGCAGGTGTTCTGGATTGTCCATGAAACTGGAAATCTCTAAGGTCACTGGATTCCTCTCTAGGTCTGATGACATCAAAATGTCATCTTCAAAGTCTGACACTGATTCAAGCCTTTGTCCTTTACTGTTCTGCTAATCATGTCTCTGTTAATCTACCTTAGATTTTTGTCTCATGCCCGAAGTGTTGGACAGTGGTCCTGCATTTATGTTTTAAACTTTATGTCATATGAGTAATCCAGTCCTGGTTTTAAGTTCGCAGTGCTACTCAGACAGTTAAAACATCCTGATAAATTTTTTAATTAGAAATTTAAATCAGAAATTATGTAACTGTATGTTGTCTTTACAAAAGGCCTTCTGAATAGCATTACTATTATACTATAATAAATAGTAGTTTTTCAAGTACAGCTGTATTTCAGTTATTTGTGAAGTAATTCTTAATTGCAATTTTGGGATCCTTCAGAAGTAATGTAATTGGTGTAATTGTTATTTTCTTTAAAGAAGAGTTTTACTACAAATTTAATGATGTGGGTTATAAATATTGTATGTTCTTTCTCTTGACTTCATAACCTTGTCTTTTAAGCAGCTCAAGCATTATTCTGATGTAGACAGCAACTCTCCAATTCTGCAGATGCTATGAACAGGCTTAATTAAAAAACCTTACTCTTCTATTCTGAATGGCTAGACAAATAAATGAGATTTTGAAGTTGATCCAGCTGTAAGCTGGAGAAGTCTCTGGCATTGCCTTTTGCTATTTCTGTCTGAAACTAATGCCTTCTGCAATGACTACTTGTATATCATTTCAGACAGCTACCTCTTTCAAATGCAGCATTTACTCTACCGTATATCAAAAAGTAGATAACATTTCATGACAATAAATGAGTAAGAATTCATAGTAAAGAATAAATAGAAATGCCTCAAATGGAGTTTTTCCAACTATTAGGGTAGCCTTTCTGAACTTCAGAGACTTTCAAGGAGTAATCAGAGTATGTGTGGCTTATGTTTGTGTTTCTCTCTAAAGAAGAGACAACTTTAGATTCAGAATTTATTTTAACATTTTGCTGAAGGTTTAGTTCAGTACTGATTACTCAAATAACACTCAAATAATGTCACAGTCTAAGATGTAGGAAGACTCCTGGCACAGCAGGAAGACTGAGGAGGCACAGTTCTTGTGGTCACAAGAAGTAAAGGTTTATTCACTAGCTGTGAGAGTTTACAGGCTGTATACTCCTCACCTTCCAGTGCCTTCCTGTCCTGCTGGGCCATGAGGTGCCCAGCAAGCTGCTCTATCGCTCTCTCTCCATCAAAAGGACAGGGGAAGAAAATGCAATGAAAAGCTCGTAGGTGGGTTAAGGACAGAAAGATCACTTTTCAACTGCCACCATGGGCAAAACAGACTCAACTTGACAAAATTAAATTAATTTAATTTATTATTTTCCAATAATGAGAAATAAGAATTAATCTTAAAATACCTTCCTGCACCCCTCCCTTCTTCCTGGGCTCAGCTTCACTACCAACTTCTCCATCTCCTCCTACCCTCATCAGCACAGGGGGATGGGGAATGGGGGCTGTGATCAGTTCATCACATGTCTCTGCCACTCCTTCCTCCCTGTTTTCTTCCCATGTTTCGGTGTGGGATCCTTACCCATAGGCTACAGTCCTTTGTGACCTTCTCCAACGTGAGTCCTTCCCATTGGCTGCAATTCTTCACAAACTTCCACAGGGTGGAAGAGTCCTTCAGGAATGGATTGCTTCAGTGTGGTCCGTCATGGGCTCCCAAATCCTGCTCCCCAATCCTCCCAAATCGCACCACTCTGGGCTCTCTCCACAGGCTGCAGCTTCTGCCAGGATCCTTCACCTGTGTGGGATGCCCATGGGCTGCAGCTTGCTTTGGGGCACACCCATCTGCTCCAGCATGCCCTGCCATGGGCTGCAGGTGGATATCTGATCCACTGTGATCCTCGGGACTTCAGGGAAACAACCTGGCTCATCATCTGCATCACGGGCTGCAGGAGAATCTCTGCTCTGGTACCTGGAGCATCTCCTCCCTCTGCTTCTTCAGTGTCCTTGGTGTCTGCAGACCTGCTTCTCTCACGTTTTCTTACTCCTCTCTCCCAGATGCTGCTGTGCAGCATTTTTGACAGAGACATTACCTCTGTCTCTCTGATGGGCTCAGCTTTGGCCAGTGGTGCATTCATCATGAAGGTGGGTGGAACTGGCCCAGTCCAATGTGGGGGCAGCTTCTGTTGTCTTCTCACAGAAGACAGAAGTCTGCTCTCCAGATATCAGCAAGCCAGCATCACTTAGGCACCAGGTTTCTCTTGGTTGTAACCAAGTAATTTTTTTTGTGCAGATGCTCTTCCACAGATTTTTTTAAAGTATTTTTATTTTTTGGTATATAAAATTTTATTTCCAGATTTCCTCATATTTTCTTTAATTTGGTACTCTATCAGTTTTATCATCATTAATTATTACAGTCAGGAAAAATTGCCCATGGGACTATATGAGAGAAATTTTTAGCTAACATTAATACGTCTCTCAAAGTTTGGGGTTTTTCAGCCTAATTTTTCCTTCTGCGTGCCTTGACCAGTGTCACACATCATTCCCCTCATACACTGTCCACCTAGTTCTGACATAGATAGTCCTGTGTGACAAACATGTTGCATAGAGAGGGGCTGTTTTTATTAGCCAAAAGTATTCTATTTTTACAGCTGAGCAGTACTGAAATTCACTGAAATACAAGGTAAAAGAAATATGATTGCTGCAACAAATTGATGGCACATAAAATACATAATTTCATTGACCAGTAAGCTTCACCTCTTAATTTCATTGCTTCAGAGTTGTTCTAATTATCCAAAGAAAAAGCAGTTGAAAGTGTACCCAGTAAGATATTCGCTTCAAGTTTCCTGTTGTGATTTTAGAAAAAATCCCACTCTTTTCAATCAGTCCCACTTTGAGAAAAAGAGCAACCTCTGTAAACGTGGAGAAAGCTACCCAAGCACTCAAGTGGAAAGCTCAAGATTGCATGAAAGGGTGTGCAAAGTTTCACTAAAAAATGGATTATGTCATCCCCTCATTATGTGTCTGATTTGTCAATGATAGATTTTCCTTTTCTGCAGCCACCTCACGCCCCCAGCACAGTGCAAATAACACGTGGCTTGCATAGCAGATATAGTAGATATTCTTTGGACAGATAAATGTGAAAACCACATAGCTTGGAGTATTGTCTAGCTAAGGTTTCCAGCTGGAGTTTTCTTGCAAACCCAGAAAGAGTTGGACTAAATGGTGTAAGGGTTTTTTTTTTCACAACTACTCTTTCCTTGTTCCTTTTCCGCTTAGAATGAAATAGAATAGCATTTAAGATTTGTGCTATGTTCTTTATTTTTTCCCCTCTTCTCTGTAAGTTTATAGCCTCTTCATTGGAAAAAATGGTAATATGGCAAAAAAGAAAAGGAAGAAAACTATGTCCACATATGGGGGAAGCTTTTCAACTTTACTTACGCATTTGTATTCAGTGATACAAAGAGGAAAAGGCATTTGCAGTCAATTTTTGTACTTTCTGAATACTTTGGTAGAGAAGTTGAGTAAGAGAATGACTTTATACAATCTCTCGTTATACAAATAGAGGAAAAAAAGGGTATTTTTGGTTAGTCAAAGGGGTAAAAGATGTTCTGCATAATTCAGTAGTGGTGGTCTAGATACAAAATCTCGCTCAGCATGTCCCTGGACTGGAAATTGAGAGAAATGAAAAAAATATTAAAAGAAGATCTCTCCATACTTATATTTTTATTCTCTTTCCTTAAATCAAGTGTTGGAGGGCACTGTTCAATCAAATGAACCTCTTTTTGTAGCTAGGAAGGCAGCTCTTATGTTCTTAAGGTACAGCATTGTCCTTATGTTTTGAGTATTTTATGTGCTATCACTTTTCAAATCCACACAGATTTCCATAAGAATGAAGGGTTGTTCTTCATTTTAGATTTTCTGTTTTGAGAGTCAGATGTTTCAGGGCCCATTGTTTGACATCTCTCTCCTGGGGAGATGCACAACAGTCGATAAACTCTGCGTCTCTGACTAAGATTCTGTCTATGTCCTACATGTTTCCTGCTGAGTCACTGTATGACTTTCTCACTGACTTTTAGTGTTCTCATTTTTGAGTGGGAAATTATTTTGGCAGAAAACCAACTTTACTGTATTTCTATGTATTACATGTGATGAAGAAACTTGATTTGAAAAGCTGAGAAAAACAGCCATGGGTTGATCACAATAAAGTATTTTTTGAATGGAACAGGTCATTCATTTAAAAATGAAGAGAAAACTGTAAACTAGTCTTCCTTCCATTGACTAGCCACATCTTCTTGTAGCAGCTGTAAGCAAGTGACCAGGGAAGTCAATCTGCAAATCTTCATTTGGACAGAGGGGATTTCCATGCTCACCACACTGATTTACAGAGAAGTAACCGAGCTGTTAGTTCTGTACTTGTAATTCTACTGCACCCCTATTGCCAAGACTACCTGCAAGAAATCTGAAAACCTGGAGAGTGAACCAGGTGTAGCTGAGAGGAAGAACTTTATATGAAAACTATGGATTATACTTAAAAAAAATGTTTCTCTTTGTGGTTTTTCTGTGCTTCCACCTTCTTCACAGTTGCACATCTAAAATAATCTGCTGTCATAACTCAGCTAAATTAAATGGGGAAATGAAATCAGTCCAGATAAATTTGTAAGAACGGTTTTAAACTTGTAAGTAACTTCTAACAGTTATAAACTTGTAAGAACATCTTAATGTTCATGTGGATGACTCAGCTTATATTTGCACCTCTAGAGTAATAGTTGGAGGCTAATAATTAATAAAAATTAAATAGGCTTAAAACTGGGGTCTAATTTTCTTTTGGTCTTCTGTGGCAAGAGAAATATTACGGACTTACAGAACAATGCATCATTCCCTCTTCCTTTCCCTTCCAGGCTTTCCACTTCATTACCTGGGTTCTTCTACTCTTTTTTTCAGTTTCTTTTTCGTTCAAGGAGAAGTTTTAGCAAATGAAAAGGTTTTGTATTCTTAGTAAAGCATTTGAAAATTGTGGCTTAATATGTGGTAGCCTGTTACCAAGGATCCTCTGTCCTGCAGTCTTCCTGCTGGTCTTTTTCTGTATGCACTACTTCAGATTGTCTGAGTAGCTCTGAACTGTCCAAGCCTCTCAGGTCCCAGGGGGTAGGGGCTTTAAATTAGCGTTACTACTTTGGCTTTGAGGCAGAAGAAAAGAGAGAGGTAGGGAAGCTGACTGCATGGAGGTGGTGTAGCAATGTTTGTTTTGTCATGAAGTAAGCTGGAGACACCAAAGTCCGTAGTTGATTAGAAAGGTTGAGAACAAAACCAAATATTGTAATGAATTGGTGATTTCCGTATTCAAAAAGTTATTGTATAGCTTCTGCAGCTTTCTTCACTTATGTGAATGCAAATGTTTATATTTCTGGTAGGATTGTTTTAAGCTCACTTTTTGCCTGCTCTTTGAAAAAGAATGAACTTTGCATAGAAAGTTTTTGAAACCTGGAGATGCTTAGTTTTCCATGTCCCCTGGATTAGACTGTGTATGTGCAACAGATTTGTACATGTGCCTCTGGCACTTCTCAAGGGCTTCTGGACATGCAAGAGTCAGTAGGTGATTGCTGGGAGCGGTAGGATGGCAGGGTATTGCTGTGTAACACTTCAGGCAAAGCCAGAGAAGTCGCTTGAATAGCCACAAACAGTCTATTTCTCCTTTGAGTCATAGCCCCAGAGGTTCCAACATCAGTTATGTTGCTTTAATCCAGGCTGTGAATCTAGGCAGCTGTTTCTTGTGACTGATTCCTAGTACTTCTTTTATAGTATCTTATTTTTTGTGCCACAGTGATTCAGTTTTGGGAGAAGCTTAGCAAGATTCATTGGCACCCTCATCCCTTTTCTGTGTTTACTAGGATGAAGTAATTGACATATGGGAGCATTTATAGCATTGTGTCAGACAAGCTAGACTGAAAGCAATGGACAGATGTCCAGTGAGTTAAATATGCAAATCTTGAATGTAAATGATGAATTAGATTAATGAACAGATGAAAAATGACCATATTAAAAATGACTGGAATCTGATCTCATTCCTTCTGGGAGAGTTTTTGTGGATCACATTATTATCACAAAGACAGCATGTTTCTGTGTTAGTGTTATTCTGGATAATTGGCACATTCTTTGCTATTATCATGCTATGTTTGAATGTGTTTTGCTGTGCCTAAGTGGAACTTCTCAGTAGGTACTTTCTGGATATTTGTCATTCACATTCACTTTTATCTGGACATAGCACTAGGTAGTAACAGGAATCTTGATTCCTATTCTCAGTAAGTTTAAAATTCTAACAATTGATGTAAAGGTGTCTGATCAAAGTAACAAAAATAAAATTCTACCTTTCTTTTCTTGCATATATTTTCATCACTGGGAACTGCATGCAGACACACAAGACTTGATTTTGAACCACTGAAGATTGTAGGGTTTTGCTGGGACACAGCTGAACTGGTCAGATTTAACATGAAATGCTTTTAATTACAGCAGAAGAGATTAATTTCTTTCTAGCAGACAGGCCAGTGTGAGCTATTTTTTTAAACCTCCTCTAAGCCAGTGGAGAAAAGTAGACTGAGGTCATGGCCAGAAGCCCACTCTAAGTCAGCATGCCTCTGGCTCCATTCATCTCATTGCTCCTTCTGTGTCTCTTTTAGCAGCTGCTGAAATGAGCAGGATCAGGTTCCAGTGTACTGTCTCTTTCCCTGGAGGGATGCAAGAGCTTGGGGAATGTGGAAACGTCCCTTTTGGTAACAGTTCAGGTTTCTGTTGCATAAAAATGCCCATTTAACCACAGTTAACAATGCCTGTAATGAACTGTACTGCTTGCAGCAGGAGCCCAGACAAATGAGTTACTTAGTTACTTACGTAAACAGAGTTAAGGAAGATAAACCCTGGCCTTAGTCTACTAAACATTTACAGTCAACAAAAAATGAAGTGTTTACATGACAGGCAGTGTGAGGGCGTGGTGTGGTAAGTCTTTTCTGCATTTCATTTTTTACAACTACTTTATAAAATGCGAAGTAAGAAAAGAAAGAAAAGATGAAATAAGTTAAAGATGAGCACACACTTGTAAATATTGAAATAACTATTTATTTTCACAGAAACACAGAATAATTGATTGGAAGTGACCTCTGGAAGTTGTCTGGGCTAATGTTCCTACTTAAGCAGGGCCACCTAAAGCCAGTTGCCTAGGACTGTGCCCAGTTGGGTTTTGAGTGTCTCCAAGGGTGGGGACTTCACAAGCTCCCTGGGCCAGATGTGCCAGCACTTGGTCACCCTCACAGCAAGAAAAAATGTTTCCTGATGTTCAGATGATACGTCATGTGTTTGAGTGTTTTCCCATTTTCTGATGTCCTTTCCCTGGGCACCACTGAAGAGCCCAGCTCTGTCCTCTTTAAACATTCCCTTCAGGTGTTTGTATACGTGGATGTGATCCACCTGAGCCTTCTTTTCTGAAGTCTGAACAGTCCCAGCTCCCTCAACCTCTCTTCACAGGGGAGATGTTCCTGTTCTTGTATCATCTTTGTGGCCATTTGTTGCACTCTCTACAATATGTCCATATCTCTGTTGCACACAGTTATGATCTGGTTTTAAGGTTCTTAGAAATGCCTCTGCCCAAATTAAGATGCAAACGAGACCACATGCTAGTGACAATAGTAAGGGTTTTATTTGATGAGACAGAAAGAGAGAAAGAAAGAAGTAGAAAATAAGTGGGGGGGACAGAAAGAGTGACAGGGACAGAATAAGGAAAATATCACCACTCCATGGATCCCACTGGTGCCTTGACAATCCTCTCCAGCTGGTCTCTTGGTGGTGAAGGTCCCCCCCGGAAGGCACAGAGTCCCATGGGTGTACATGCTCAGGCTGGGTGGGCATGTCTGGCCATGTCCCCCTGTGTTTAGTGCCTCTCACCAGAGGTTGCACCCAAAACCTCCTCCTCCCCCCTCAGTTGGGGGCAGCCTGTGTAAACCTGGCTTCTGTGAGCTGTGCTCTCCCCCACCCCAAACTCAGCCGGGGATAGTTGCAGCTGGTGGCTTTGGCCGTATGTGGATGCAAACCTTTCCTTCAGCCTGAGATGACATTACGCTTTATCTAATCATCAGTTTGACTTTCAGTTCAAAGTGCCACTCTTCAGGGAAGCTTCTTTGGTTGTAGCTTCTTTACAATGCGCAAAACTTTATATCAGTGTTTGAGGCATGAACTGTTTTCAGTCTCTGACACACACATGAGCCCAGCATGGACACAACTCTCCAGGAGTAGCCTCACCAGTGTCAGAGGGGCAGGATCCCTCTTTTGACCTGCTGACAATGCTGTGCCTAATGCAGCCCAGGTTAACCTTGGCTTCTTTGCAACAAGGGCACATTGCTGGCTCATGTTTGACTTGGTGTTCACAAGAAACCCCAGGTCATTTTCTGTCGAGCTGCTTTTCACCTGGTTTATGTGTGTGCTTTTCACCTATACCTCTGCCTAATGCTGTTCATCCCCTCATGTAGGACTTTGCACTTTATCTTGTTGGACAAAGAAATTATTAAAATTATTTAGAAAAATAAAGTCTCTTAAACTGTTGTAACCACAGGGCTGTTCCTTCTTGAGATGCAGGGCTTTCTTTACCCAGTCAGATTTTCTCCTACTGGTTTTGTTTAGTTTGCCTGTGGGGTTTTTTGTACAGTGTTTTGGGGAAAAGGCAATATAACATTGAGTTGAAGAGTGTAGTTAAAGTATTTTGTGGTCAACCCTGAGATGTCACTCTAAAAATCTGGGTTCAGAATATTGTCTCCAACCATTGTGGGTCTGTGGGAAAACTACTTGCCCTCAAAGTCTCATCAGTGTATTCTGCCTTAAGCCTCAATTCATGTGAAATAGAACAGAAAGTGAAGTTAATGCCTCCCTCTCCTTTCACCCCTCTCATGTGAGGGCAGCTGAACTCACTATTTATCAACTAATGAAGTGGCAAACTGCAGTGTCATGATCTAAAGTAAAGTGTCACTAGCTTTCATCTCCTTACATTCCATAATCTTTACTGGAGCAGTTCAGAGGGTGATTTGTAAGTGGTTTAATGCATTTTGTTTCCTTCCACTGGAGACAAGGTGGACTTCTGGGGTGGAAGTTTCATCAATAGCCCTGTTTTGTTATGTCTCCATTCAGGAATCAGAGCACTTTAATACTAAATTAGCTCTCCAGAGCAGGGATTTTGACTCAGTACATTTTTGTGTGTCATTTACCATAAGAGTCCCTGAGACTTCCAGTCACTATGACAATACAAATCATAACAAACTAGTGAACATCTGAAAGAGATTATGAAAAGGCAATATGTAGCCGGCTAGTTCTTAAGAGATTTCATTAACCTATTTTCAGAACATGCAGAAGTTCAGGGCTTGGGAGTGTCCCTGCTCTGGGAAGCTGAGTCATCTTTGAGTACTTTCACTGTCAAAATTTGAGCTCGGTTTATGCCCCAGTGATGGGTTGTCTTCCAAATGCTCAACTTCCACTAGTGAATGAGGTGGAACAATGTGGTTTTGGATATGACCTGTTGTAGACAATTTCACCTGGTTTTGGCCATTCCCAGAAGACCCACTGGGAGGTGCTGATTTATTTTGTGGGAAAAGTGGTACTAAAGAGGCAGGGAATACAGCTGCATATATGTGTATTGAGCAGTGGGAGCTACATCCCAGGTGTAGGCATCAATATGGACAGGTGCTTTGATTTACACACTTCGTTTTCCACCTTGCTTTCATCGTGTGAGCAAAGGTTGTATACATGCTGTGATCTGCTTTTTTCTGACAGTCTACCAGTATGTGCTTCTGCTTGAAGTGTTTATGTTTATTTTCTCAGCAGAGAAGAAAATACTAATTTTGTATAAATTTAACAGACATTTGTAGCAACTAATTCGTCTCAAATTCTGAGTATTTCCAGGTTAAATATGTTGTAACTAAGAAATACTTATGGCTCACAGAGATACTTGGACTTTATTATGACAGACAAGTGAAGTATGCTGCAAAATATTTCTCTGTGAGGAACAGTGAGGTTTGATGACTTCCTAGACATTTCCAAATTAATGTGAATCATCCTTACCATGTATTTATTTTCTTGCATGTGGAAACATAATCAACACTTTTCATTGAAATTGGTTTTTTTTACAGCTGAAAAACTTTGCTTATTTGTGGTGGTAAGACATCAGTCTGACTACATGACTAATTCAGGCAGTAAAGAAGGTCCTGTGGGGAAGGAAGGTGGGAGTGAACTACTTACGTGAGAATTGGTCATTGTTTGTCAGATGTCACAATCAACCCAGATTCCAATTCTTATGAACAGAAGCCCACATCTTCCAGTAAAACATGAAGCTCTGACTAAGAAGTTTGATTCTTAATTGTAAAGTTATTGTCTGTCTCCTTTGGTATTACAGAAACTTCTTTGGGGCCTACCCAGACAATGGCAGTGAACCCAAAAACAGTTAACCTTTTAACTAAGGCATCTGAACTACCACTGCTCAAGACATTGAAAACACCATTAAGATAGTCTATTAGAAAGCCTTAGAAAATAGACGGAATCTGTAATAGTAAAATTTTATAGTCCTTTAAAATCCTATACTAACTCATTTAGGTAAGTTTTTAACAATATTTTATTGTGTGAACAAATGAAGTAAGGGGAAGCAAAGAACCTGGTTTGTGCTAGAATTTGAGTAAGTCTTCAAGTGGGTGGCTTCATTTCACCTTCCTTGGAAATGAAGGCATGTATGTGAGTCCCAGTGAATGGGTTTAAGTATCTTGTCTTGAGGTCAAAAAATAGTCAGAAGCAGAAGCTTTGATGTTCTGATCCTCACTTCAGGCATAGGCATCACTATGAGCTTTGAGTTATGTGCTTCCTTTTCCAGTTTGCTTTCCAGTTTGTGTGAGCAAAGGCTGTAAGTGTGCTGTGATCTACTTTTTCTGACAGTTTACCAGTATGTGCTTCTGTTTGAAGGATTTATGTTTATTTTCTCAACAGAGAAGAAAATAATAGTTTCATATAAATTTAAGGGAATTTGTAGCAAGTAATTGGTCTCTTTTATCTCTACTATATTCTGTGTAGTTCTATGTAAAGTTTTAGCTTTATTATAAAGAACTTATTTCCCTATTTTTTTGCATATCCATGTGCATTCTGTATATGGGTGTTCATGTGATGAATAAAGCCTGTATTGCTGTACTTGCCGTACATCACTATGACAGCTACTTCCAGCTCAGCATATTCTACCTCATTTGCATGTAAAATTGCTCCTGGGTACTTTTTTCCTAATTTATCTACTCTGGACTTATGAAAGTTACAAGTTAAATTCTGTTGACCAGTTTTCCAACAGAAAATCTCCATCCTGAAATTTAGGCAATCTTTTAGTTATTTCAAGTATCCAAGAGCTGTATATACTCCACTAAGTCTAACCTGAAAAGTGTAGTCTGTAGCTTCTTAAATTATAGCTGGTTCAGAATTAAGGCAAGAATTCATGGAGGAAGATTTCAGTTTCCAAAAGCATAAAGAATTTGTAAAGGGAGAAGCAGGGTAAAAAGAAGACAAGCAATAAAAGTAAAATAAAAATGTTAAAGATATTTGCAAACCTGACATGTCTACAGCTATTGGCTTAGAATGATTATGAGTTGTGCCAGGGACAAATATAAAACAAGTTCATTGCTTGCATATGAATCTTTAAAGGACATGTGTTAAGTTAATGTGCTAATGATAACTTATCACGTTTTATGTCTAGACATCCAAGCTAATGTGAATGGGAATACTTTCATGTGATTTTTCCCTCTGGTGTTTTTTCCCCCACAACAGTGCTCTTTTTCTGTGCTGCTAAGAATAATAATGGAAACTTTCTTTTGAAAAAGACAGGGAGACAGACACACACTCCCCCCAACACCCCCTTACCTTTTTATGATGTAATGTGGAGTATGGAGCTTTGGGCCCTGAAACTATGTGTTTCAATTTGAATGTGGTCATTTCTTCCTTACTCAGAATACGTGATAAACTGTTCATCTAGACTGATCCTTGAGGAGGTTAGAATATTTAGGTCTTGTTTTGCATCTGCTGTAGTACACCTGGATTATAGATGGGCTATCAGATAAGAAAGACAATTCTCCTGGTCATACACTTGATTTTTACACTAGTGTAGAACTATTCCCTTAGATAAGGTTCTATATCAGGAGGAAGGTTCTTGAATTCGTAGTGATTTATCTACTCTGGCAAGTGATTTTCCTTTAACTTTGTATAAAAACTCCTTTAAAAGCTCTTCAATTAGTAAGGTTCCCCTACGGAAAGATTAAAAAGTGACAAGACTGGGAATTGTCTTAAAAACACTATGGAAACATATTTAAGTTATGTAAGTTCTAGCCATCTGACAACCTTTATAACATCCTTTGTTCTTCAGTAGATATATAGACTATCTGCCTAAATGCCTAAATTACATGTCCATGTAATATTTGTTTATATTTTACTGCATCACCCATTTGGCTCACAGAATTGATTCCATCTTATTGTCATTAAAATTAGGATAAATTTTCCTAACAATGAGCAATGTATAATTACCCATGCTTATCTGTCAGGTCTCTTAGAAGCTTTCAGCAGTACAGATTATGAGATATCTTGCCTCAAGGAGAAGTAATATCCAGGTTAGCTTACTAGAAGAATTCCTTGAGGAATGTATCTTCTGAGTAGTGAAAGAGGCTTATATCTCCAACATAGTGTCTTTCGACATTTTCAGGCCTGTCAGGGTGTAGTGGTTGCTGGGCTGCTCTGGAAAGAAAATAGAGCCTGTATTGAAGGGTAGAGACCCTTGGACAAGAGCCCTGTCCCATGGTACCCAAACAAGAGAAGCAGAGCAGGTCTGGGGGGTTATCAGGGCAGTCAATGACCCTCATTTCTAGACCAGGTTGTGGTGACAGACTTGGTCTGAAGCCATGCTGGGAAGGCAAGGCAGCAGATGGGCGCAGCACGAGGCCAGGCACCCGCATCCCTGAGTGCTGCTCAGACAAAGACTGTGGGCGAGGACTCTGGCCAAAAGCAGATCCCAAGCTGGGAAGAGGTCCCCAGTGAGGCGTCTCTTAGATCTTTCTCACACAGTTCTGTCCCAGCAGCTGCACCCAAGGTTCAGCCACACTATGCCAGAACTGGTCATGAGCACCCGAAGACAAAGTGTTGGCAGTGAGAAAAGGCTGCAGAACCTGCTGATTGACTCAGCAGGTTGGAGCTGGGGAGAAATGAGTCTAAATAGGGGAATTTGATAACAATCTCCAAAAGACTGTTAGAGAAGGTGAACAAAGCATGATTCTTAAAAACTTGGAACAATTAATTTCAATAATGAGCTTTTTTTTTTTCTTTTTAAGAGATAGTTGCTGATAACCTGAAGATAAAATAAACAAAATGAATTATCTTCTACATAATGATTTGCTATATCATGAAACACTTGTGGCAGCAGAAGTCTAATTCAGAAGTAGGCAAAAGTACTGCATCTTCTTTGTGGAATATAGATCCCCAGATGACAAGTAAACTTCATAATCTGGATGTGACCTTTGGTTCAGGGACACCCTAAACCACTGGCTGACAGCCGTTGGGAAGATGTGCCAGGGAAAAAATATCCTGCATCAGACATATTTGTTACATAAAGTAATTAAGCTGAGTTAGTTAATCATGCCTTTTTAATATTTTCATTCACTATTATAATGTAACTTAGCTGGACATAAGTCCTTTAACTCTCAGGATATTTGAAATAATGCAGTTTACTACTGCATGTGTTCTCAGTTTTACAGGTACTAACATCAAACTTGTCTTTCAGACAAACTCTGGCTTCCTGTGGCTGTTTTAAGTTTCAAGGGCTCATCAAAACACTCAGTGCCTCAGGCCAAGGATATCTAAAATCTGTTCTAAATCTCTTGGTTGATGATTTTCATCTCTGTACAATGCAGTACTCATGAAGTTTTCCTGGCAAAGTCTGACAATTTGAAAGGAAGTCACTGGGGAACTAAGAATCATTGCAAATGCCAGCATATTTTTTTTCTTTTAATCTGGCTTTTTCTAAGAAAAGTATATGTGACTCTGAATTTTAATACAATGGTGAAATAAACAACTCCTTCAGAAAACCCAAACCTCAAACCAAATAAAACCTGAATTGCAACAGAACAAAGCTGTCCTATTTCTGTTTCTTTTGCTCTCTTCTGCTACTGGGGAACTGATGGGAAAAAGACACAACATTGCATAGTCTTCTGTTCCCTTTTTTCCAAATGAAAGTAGCTCAGATTGTATTGTAATAATCAGAGAGAAGAATAAATATAAAACAGGACATTTGTCCCAGTTATGCCCAAACTAGTCATATTACACCGTGTTCAATCAGTGAAACAAACTAACAGCTTTTTTTCCTTTCCTTCCACGCAAGAGTATGCAGAGAGATTTGGAAGTCCACTTTAGACTCAAAATGCAAATGGAGTATTTCCTTATGCCATTTAACTTTTATTTATGGTAACTCATAAGCTGTCTTTACATTCTTAGTATGTTTTTCATGAGTATAGATCTCGAGATTTTGTACTGGAGAACTTATGCAGCAAGCCTCGATTTTACTCTTCCAGTCCTCTTTGTAGAAATAGTGGTCTTAATATTATCTCTCCAGACAGTAAAGTAAAATGACTCGACATGATGTCAAATGACCCTGCTCTGAGGATATAAGTATATAGTCCACTGCTGGTATATGAAAAGAAAGGCAGCAATCCACGTAATTTCAGCTTCTTCTGAGGATAAATTTTCTTTAGATTTGACTCCTTCTAGCACTAAACACCTGACATGTCTTGGAAGGAGAACTGGAGCCTGCAGAAACTCCTGAATTAGCTACAGAATTCTCACCTACCCTCATAATGTCTAGCCATGCTGCGTGAACCTGAATTAATGCAGCCAGGCACAGTTGTTTGCATTTGTGCTAGGGAAAAAAATACTTACATACATTCAGTATGCACTCATTGTGCTTGGCCCAATAATCATGAACCATGTGATGCTATTTTACAATAATTGTCTCAGAGGAGGCACAGTAAATTGCCAGCTGGAGCTCCTTTAAAACCTTATCTTCTACTACCTCATGGATAGTTTGCAATGGAAAGAGTTCATTCTGAGGAATACTGTGGCAGTGTCTTTACTATTTCTCCATGGGTATTTGGATTGGGGTTTAACCCTACGCTTTAGATTGATACTTAGGTCACATTCCACTGATACTCTTTACTCCTTGGCTTTAAGTAGTACTCCTCATCTTTAAGTAGTCAATAAAAATTTTATTGTTGGGTGTCAATGAGATTGACATTGGTTTTGCTTGGAGAATTCTGCTGTTTACTTCTCTGTATGTATTTCAGGGAGAAAGAACTTTTAATAAAAAATTGTTAATAAGAAAAAGGAAACTATGTATTTTATAAGCTTTTGAAATCCTGTTTTATGTAGAAAAAATTGGAGACACAATTAATTAAACTTAAAATAAACAACACCTTGCTCTAAGTATCTGAAGTGTAACCTCAGGTGGAGATTCAGGCTTTTAATATTTTGGTTAAAATGTATAGTAACTTTGCTAAGGCATTACATACTCCCAAGGCATAAATGATCAGCAGAAAGGACTGATCGAAGACCTCATGCTCTGACAGTATAAAAGATGATTAGATGCCTGGATCAGGCAGGAGAAACTGTCTGTAACCTCACTGCACACATTGCGCCAGACCCCAGCATGGCCTGATTAGTAACATTTGATTGATCTAGTGCAGGTAGTTGGCAGCTAAGACAATTTTAGACCTCTTTATGTCAGAGGAGTAGCAGAATGAACCTGGGTTGATTTTTGAAGTTAGCTCCGTCAATGCACACAACTCTGAAAAATGGTGAGGCTGTCTTGCTGCAAAACTGGAATTTTACTCATTGTAGATGCTGTACTTTGCTCATCTATCACCACGTTTAAGCTGGGCAATGGTGCTTAGTCGCTTTGGGCGTGAGAAAATACGATGCTGGATGCTTTGCTCTTCCTGCATGTGGAGCTGAATATGAAGCACTGGTGTGCCTTAACTTTGCTGTTTTACAGAGACACTGAGATAGATATTTATGGACTTATGAGTGAAAGCAAAAAAAAAGTGTATTACACATTACATGCACATTAGTTATGGTAAAGTTCAGGAAAAAAATATTACTGATGAGTTTGAGTATGGTTGTTGGTGGAATCAAGAATAAGCTATGGAAGACAATCAAGCTAGAGGTGATAAATTACTTCTGTACTAGCTGTTTATTTTGCAAATATTTTAGCTAGCCTTTGAAAAAAACAAAGATGGCTTTTCACTTCCATCATTTATAGAACTGTGAGGAACTTAGTTGGGGTTTCTGGAAATGTGTTGGAGGTCTTAATGTAGGCTCTCTGGGCTGAGCTGCCTTTCTTTAGGCACATGTGTCATCCAAAGCTTCTTGTCGCACCTGCCAGATCTGTGTCTTCATTACTGTAAGTAATTAAAAAATTACTCTAGATACCAGTGTCCAGACAACTGAATCAGCTTGGATTCCTTTTTCCCTGCATCTCAGAAATGGGATTTTTAGCTTGGACCCTGGCCACATCAGCTGTCCTCACGGTCCTGGCCTCTCAGTCCTGCATCTTCAGCAGCTGGTGGAGGCTGCATGGAGCCTGTCCAGGGTAAGTGTGTGGGTTTCCTTTGCAAGAAAAATCAGGGCATGTGGGAGGATGAGGTGTGTAGGCAGGGAACACACCCACTAGGATGAGAAGCTGGGGTATGGACATCTGGGCCTGAGAACTGGGATGTGTACCTGTCTGGGGGGGGCTGGATATGGTCTAGACTGTGTCTAGACATGATCTAACAGAAAGTACTAGATTTTTGGCTATGGGAAGCTTGAAAAGTTCCCAGGTTGAGCAGGAGGGATACTGAGTTCCTCATGCAGCTGCTTCAGGACAAACTAATAATGGAAAATTCTCAAGTATGGTAGTTTTTGCAGCTCTGCTGGTGATCTGGCAGTCTTACCGCTACTAGAGGTAGGTAGCTTTGAACTGGATTTGTGGACATGAAATGAACTCTTATTATTTGTCATATAATATGTAATTGCTGAATTTGGTAAGAAAACTATAGCTCTAAAAATATTGTAGAAAAAAGTTATTTGTACACTTAGCAAAAGAACATGTTCATGCATATATAAGAATGTTTCTATGCAGAAACACATTTTTCAAAAAAAAAAAAAAATTGTTCCTCCTCACACTTCCCAACCCACCAATTCCTGTTTATGCTCAAGTTTCAGATGATGTAACTCAACTTCTTTGTGAACAGAAGTTGGGCTGAAAAAGAGACAACTTCTTTTTCAATTCAGCAAATCTTTTTTAGATCCTAGGACTCCCACAGGCAGAGTATCCGGTTCTTCATTCAGTTTTACAGATACGAATCACAGGACTGTTGAAGAATGTATTGATACAACGTAACTATTCTTCAGAAAACCAGGGGAAAAGTTTCAGTTTAGTAGAATACCAGAAGATTGTCATGTATGTCCATAAATTTTAGGAAATCTTATCTTTGTCATTAAGTATTATACTCGATGTCCTTGGTGACTCTTCAGTGAGCAGCATTGGTAAATAGGTCTGGATGTGCTGTGGGAAAATCAGTGTAAGTTAAGTCTGCTGGGAATCACTTCTCTGAAAGTTCATGCATCTTCAATCAAACATTGAAGCAGAATATCTCTTGGTGATAGGAAGAGTTTTGTAACTCTGTATCAACAAGACAGTTGATGGCTTCCAAGAAGATGTTGCCATGAGATTGTTCACCAATGTATTGAGAGAAACCTGTGATTTGAAAGGTAAAGAAAAGGGGGCGGAACCTGATCCAGAGTTCTGTTGCTGACTTTCAGGTAGGTTTTCCATACTTATGTCCCAGCTGAGTGTCCTTATTGCTAGCCTCTAATCACTTGTAGCTGCTCTCCTTTTAGTCTGATGACTCTTGCATGCCTGATCACACAGCAGGTAGATCACCTGTCCTGAGCGACCTGCTATCCTGAATCCCAGGGCTGTCTTGTGGAAGATGTGGGTTTGAACCTCTTCTGACTGAAGGAAGCCAGTTCATTGAAAGTGCTCTTGCAGCTTTGCAGAAGGTAGGAGATGTGGCCAGGAAGTCCCTAGTCCTTCAGGGGAAAGAGAGGTAGCTGATTCAAAGTGGATCTAGGTATCAGTTTCTCTGACTATAGAGCAAGGAAACAGGATCTCCCTTCAGAGGTTTTCAGACACTGTTGCTTCTCTCCCTTAAGTTCCAGCATAACTGGGTGCTAATTTTAGGAGGTCTAACTCATATCCTCGAGGCAACCACTGAACATAAGCAAGCTGAGTGCACAAAATGGGCAATGAAGATGTGCATTGTGAATTATTGTGAACCTAAGATTAATATAGGCCTTTAAAAAGAACTATTTCCAAATAGTTGTCTTTAATGGGATACATGCAGGCCAGAATTAATAAATTTGGACAATTTTCCCTGTTCTATTTGAACTGAGAAACTCCTCATATTTCAACTTCGCTTGTCTCTTTGCACTTGCAATGGCACATTGAACCCATTTTACAGCCTGATACCTAATCCAGAGACATTAGGCTAATTTATCTGTCTTTTTTTCCCCTGTTTCCTTTTATTTTATTTGGCTATAATTTTGTATAGGCTGATTGCAGATCATGGTAGATTCTGCAAGACAGGATTTAGTTGGTAGTAGCACCAAAGGAAATATTTCCTTTAATAATTTTTGATCACAAAACCATTTCCTTCTCTGTGGTCTAAACTTAATTAGGTTCATTGTCAGATCACTTGCTGTAGCACTATTTCCCTTTGAAATTTATCAAGTTCAAACCCTCTAGATAATGTCAGCTCTTTGACTGAAGACACCAAAAGTGTGATAATGAGTGATAGATCTGCGGTACTGTCTTTATCAATGACTTGTGATTCAAGTCATTTGCTAATTGTCATTTGTTAATGAATTGACAGTGAACCTCTTCATACTTCCAATCCACTCTGGGCTGTTCAGTATAATGAAGCTAAGTATTCATTTTTCCCTTTAAAAAGCATCCTGAACAGTACTCCAGAAGTAATTTTGCAGCTTCATATGTATATGATTTCACTCATAATGATAGAAGAAGGGGTAATGAGTTTAAACTGAAAGAGGGTAGGCTTAGATTAGATATTAGGAAAAAATTGTCTGCTATGGGAGTGATGAGACACAGGCTGCCCAGATAAATTCTGGGTACCCCATCTCTGGAAGTGTTCAAGGCCAGGCTGGATAGGCTTTGAGCAATCTGACCTAGTGGAAGGTGTCCCTGCCCATGGCAGGAGGTTTGGAATTAGGTCAGAGCTCCATCCAACCTGGCCTAATGCAGCTTCTCTCAGGGGAATTTTTAATTACACTTTCCCTTCTTCCATAAACCTTTGGCAGTTCCAAGACTGAATTTTCTCTCTGAGGCATACTGTGATGCAAAATCCCTGACCACCTTGTCCAGGCAGTGAGTAGAGATGCTGCCAAGGGCCTCAGCCCATAATTAGCATTTGTTTAACCTACATGTTATTTACACACTTGTTATGGACAGTTTATCCAGGAAAGCAGTCCTTTGACCTTCCCAGCTGGGATTGGAAGCAGGGAGTTCAGTGTCAGGGCTGATGCAGGGTGGGAGCTCCCTGCAGAGGTGTGGCTTGCCTTGTGCAGATTTTCTGCAGCAAAATGAGGGAAAAGGCTGCTTTTTTGCTGTGTTTCACAACTACTCACAGACTTTGGAAAGGTTGCACATTAAAAGTATTAGAAAATCCAAGCTCCGAGGTATCAGTGGATTCTTAGAAATCACTGAAATACTTTATTTCTGGTTTTTTGGTTTTTGAGGTTTTTCTTGTTAGGGAGAGAGGAGTTTTTGGCAGACTGAAATTTTTCTTTATGGAACATCACCTGTTCTCATAGCATCTAATCCAAGAACCACAGAAAGCAATTGGAAAATGCTACTACAGTTTTGTCAGGCTTCAGACTGGACCCTTTACCCAGAGCTGGGAGTGTCTATACACAACATCAATAACTGGATTTGGTACTGGAAGCACATGCAGAAGAGGCCACAGAAATAAAATCTAACCCCAGTTCTGGGTCCAAAAACTCTGTGCTACACAACTGTGGGCAGGGGGTAAAGCAAAGGACGCCTTTCACAGTAGGGAGGGATAATAGCCCTTTCCTACTCCAAAGAGGTGTCTGAGGATGAACTGATGTACAGGTCTGTCTGTGAGCAGGGCTGTGAGCATCACTGTCAACACTGAAAGGTTGAGGTAGAGGACCAGGACTCCAAAACCCCATCCATGGACACAGGGAGATCAGCCCTGATGTATTAAATTTGTGGCACACAGGCTTCAAAATCAGATTTTTCCCTCTCACATTTTTCAAAAAGTAGTTGGTTTAAGTAAACTTATATTTTTTACACTGATATCTAATTTCAGTATTTAAGTGTGGTAAAAATTTATTCTAGAGGCAAGACTATCTGTAGTATAGTAAATATAATAATCTGTTTGCTTTGTAATATATACAGTTAAGTACAAACTTTAAGAAATTCCTCTTATTTATGATCAAATGCACTCTTGCCTATACAGGTTTGGGGGTTTTGTTTGGTCGGTTTAATCGTTGTTGTAATTTTTAAATGGTATAAAATGGCAATTTTTACCCTTGCTAATTACATTCTGAAATTGCTGTTGTGATAAAAAATCCCAATCTAACAAACCCACCCCAGTCACCCAAGTGTTTTACCCAGTGCCTTATGCATTGGGTTGTCAAGACTGAATCTGTTTCTCTCCCTTGATTGCATTCCTTTGAAAAGGACAAGTCAGCACAAGGTGGTGCTAAATAACACTCCATTAATCATTTTCTAATGTACAGCCCTGAAGGAAGCTTTGGGAAAAGGCAGTCAAAGGATCTTTCTTTAACTGCCTGATAAAAGATTTTCCTTTTTTTCTTTGTTAATTTATTTACTTCTGTCTGTCATGACTGGGAGACTTTTCCCAGTAAAGCCTGCCTGCTTTAGCTGTCAAGGAAGTCTCCTCTGAGAGATGTGGGCCCCCAGTCTTTGGATAAATGCAGTAATTTCATTTTAAGCTTTCCTTACAGGAAAGTGTAGCCATTATCTACTTATTTTTAAGTGGATGGTGGTATTTTTCACCTCTGTTCCACAGCTCTTTGGGTTTTGTGAATAGTTTCTGAGAAAATCTGTACAGCATGTGTGCTGTGGGCTTAAGTTACAGGGTTCTGTATTTTGTTTGGACAAATTGCTAAGGAGAGGTTGAAACTGCAAAATGGGTGGAGAAAACTTGAACGCCTGAGCAGATTAAGGACTGGGAGCTCCAGGGAGAGTGGGTGCCCCTTCACCCAAGAGCTGCTCTGTTCTGTGTGCTGCTGCTCTGCCAGAAGCAGGGAGAGATGCAGTGTTGGATGGGCTGCTGACCTCTTTGCTTTGCTTGCAAGCAGAAGCACTAACTAGATATTTTGTTTTCTTGGCACCAAATCGCCTCTTCTGAGAAAATGCTCCTGAGATGCAAACTGAAAAGGATGCATGTCTTTAAAAAACTCTGTGTTTTAGGGGAAGGCAAACTGCTCTCTCTAAAAAAAACCCCAAAAACCAAATTGTGTTTTTGCTAGTAAACACAAAACAGATCAGCTGGAGTCAACTAGCCAGGGTACTGTACTTGCTGACACTGTGTTTCTCGAAGAATCTTGACTTCACAGATATTTGGCAGTACTTTGACATTGTATCTGCATATCAGAGACATTTCTTTCACATCTTTTGCCCTTTAAAACATGTTTTATAGATAGAAAAGGTCTCTAGACAAGCCTGGAGCATTATTTCTTTTGCAAAACAACAAAAGTTTGAGAGGGAGCCTTTTTCTTTCCCATCATTTAAATCCCATTGTCAGAGAGGGCTTCCTAAGGAAACTGGGGGAGCAGTTATTATTCGATACTGGCACCTCTTCACTTTTGCTATGTGCACGATTTGAAGGGCCCTCCTGCTTATCACAGAACTGACATAGAGCACCAACTTCAATGTAGTGTGAAAATCTGCCTTTCGTGGAGTTATCTGATATGTCTGATCATGTATGACATATCACATTGACTTGACATTAGGATAAGACTGGACATTAGGAAGCATCATTTTACAGGGAGAGTGGTCAGTCACTGGAACAGGCTTCCTAGAGAGGTGGTCGATGCCCCAAGCCTGTCAGTGATTAAGAGGAATTTGGACAATGCCCTTAACAATATACTTTAACTTGTGGTCAGACAGCTAGAGAGGATAATTGTTGTAGGACCTTCCCAACTGAAATTATCCATTCCACTCCATATAATGAATAGATAACTTTCTCTCTTAATTTGTTTGGACAGGAGTTGAACTAATGAGTCAGAGGAGGTTGGCTCTATTCTCTTCTACATAGACATATATTAGTTAGCATATACTAATATAATAATATTTCCAGAATTGAGGTTTGAAATCCAGGCTGAGTAGCTCCCTAGTTCTTATAACCTAATTTTCCTCCAGTGACACCAGATCTCTAAAACTTATTTGTAACTGTAGTAACACATTTTCTGTTGGAAGCAAAGTGCAAATCAAGACTTGCTCTTCCTGCATGCCATTGACACTCAGTTTCAATGAGAGACATTCATTTGATTGAGAATTAATGCTTTATCTATTGACTCTTTACCAGGTTTGCCAATGCTGTTGTATGTTAGTATTCTAAATCATGGCATTTTCATCAGAAGATGAGTCTGGACAACTCATCAGGATCTGAAACATTCCAATTAATGGTGAAGTTCTTTAGGTGATTGTGGTAAGAGCTGTTGGAGCAAAATTTGGCAGGCATCCAGAGATTAGACATGTTTATATAATGGGAACATTGAGTTAGTTTTGGATAAGTACCTGGACTTCAGAATACCAGCAACCATCTGGAGCAACTAGTCTGAAGCAAGGCATTCCTTCTTCAGATAGGTTATCCCAAAAGCTTTTACTGGATAGATGGATCAGAAGTCTGCTCTCATATGGCAATCCCTCCTTTGTATGTTTAAAGCATCAAGTGCAAAACAGACCCGGAAACACAAAGTGGCATTTCCAAGGGTGAGCTCTGATACTCCTCATCTGTATTTTTAGTTTCAGCCAGGAGTCTGAATGGCAGCACACATGGAAGCAGAGAGTGATCTTTTCATTACTAAAGGAAGTGATTAAAAAACAAAGTGGGTTTTGGAGGGTTTTTGGTTCTTCTTGTTGTTTGTTTCTTTTGTTGTTTAGTTGTGGTTTGGTTTTTTTTTTTGTTTGGTTGGTTTTTCTGTTTTTTTTGTTTTCTTTTTTTTTTCCATGAAAAACATGAATTCATATACCGATAATCTTCCTTTTTCTTATGATCTGTCTTGTTTCTCAGATTTGAGTCTGTGTATTCTGTAGCTTTGCAAATCCTGGACTGGAGACTTTCTATTTGTCCTCCATGCTCAGTAAAATAAAGTGAGATATATAAACCTCAGATTATTTATCATCCATTTTGACCATTAGCAGCAAATTGTTTTCTTGTTCACCTAAGTCTCAGGTAGGCAAGGAGATCTATTTTGAGCCCATTCAGCACCACATAATTAACTTGGTGTAGAAAGTAGGTACATTTCCATTCAGGAAGGCAAGAAGGAATATGTGAGGGAGCAGCCCAGTTCCTTGGTTAGAGGGCATGTTTCTGGGAGCTATTTCCTAAGGCATCTTTGCAGTTACTGAATTGGCACTGAAAGCAACTGGAAAGACAAAACAAATCAAAACTGCAGAAAACTACAGCTTTATAGATAATGATTCTCCAGCTATCAGGAGAAGCTCAATAGAGAAAAAGCAGATGGTGAAGTAGAAATCAAAGTATTTGCTGATCTCATTGCTCCTGTCAATACTATTGCACTGCTACTTGCTTGTGCCAGTGGGAGAGAGAAATTTGTATTGCTGAACACCACAGCAGGGTGAAAAGCTTCAAAAGTGCTTTGTATAAATTGAGAATGTGTTTATTTTGTTTCCTAACCCGGTTCTTCAAAATGACTAGTGAGAGATTTTGTTTGATGTTGTAACTATTCTCATTCAGCACAGCTGAGTTGTTAGTCTCTTTCCTCTGCTTTATGTCTTGTAATTATAGGGCTGCATACAAAGGTGTGAGCCTTTGGCATCTACATTGCCCCAAGTGATTAAAGTGCTGAAAGAGGAGGCATTTTCCTCATTTTGTAATAACACTGCCTTCGATAAGTGCTATAAATCACTTACTTGGTCATTATGCTGATTTTCCTTTGGCCTTCTGGTGTTGTCCCTCCTGCAGTCTGGAATGAATGCTGCTATGAAGCACAGTTTGTTTCTGGGAAAATCATGTTGGCATTTGCAGCTTGAGCTCCTCTGGAGGATACAGCCTATTCATGTACAGAGGGGCCCAGTGCTTGCCTTGCTGGAAATCTGTCAGTACTCTCTGGAGTGTTAGTAGCTTAAGTTACAAGTGACTGCATCTTTCAGGCTTCCAGCCTCTTATTCCACTAGGATATAAGAATTTGACATTTTGATTGTTTGTTTAATGAAAGCATTCTCTTACCTATAGCTCAGTTGTTCTGATATTAAAAAAAAAAAAAAAAAAAAATATATATTTTGGAAACCAGAGGTCTTGACTATATAGGAATATTATTTTCCATCCAACAGTGTGACGCCAGGCAATTAGAAAGAAGAGTTGGCCTCCACACTGTGTTACAGTGAGCAAAATATTACCAAATATTAAACATAAATCGTGGCCATAATCTCTGATTCGGATCCCAATTCGAACAAATTCCAGTATTAGAGTTGCTTGTGGCCTTACGGCTGAGTCTTGGATTCAGTCTAGGGTAAAGGGATGGGTCATTTGCACGTATGGTTTGCAAATGGGCTTTGGTTTGGGCCCATTTCCTCAAGATGGACATGGCCCTTTGCATATGACTGTGTATTCTGGCATACTGCTGCTCTGCAGTGTGCTTTGGTGTCCATCAGATCTTGGGAAGCTCTTCTGAGTGGCTGTGCAGCTCAGTTCTGTCTGAGCAGGGCTGCAGACCCTGCTCTGCTGAGTGCTCCCCTCCAAGATCTCAGGGGAGAAATGGGCTGAACTCTTGCAGACTGAACTCATAACAACTGGTGCAGCTCTGTGTTGTGGACCCCTCACTGGAGTCTCCAGGCCAGCTGACAGCAAGAGAAACTCTTGGAAGCACGAGGTCTTCAGGAGCCATGGGGACGGGTGCAGTGCAGTGAGCAACGGAATGTAATGCATGTGCAAGGGGCCTCTGGAAAATACCTGAGAACACCATGGATAACAGCAGGAACTCTGTACTTATCTCTGAGCTGGAAAGAATTGCTCCTTCAGTTCAGTATCCAGTCCTAGCAGAGCCGACATCTGAGAAAGATATATGCAAGGTCAGACAGATAGCTAACCTGCCTTTCAGAAGGTTCTTCCTCCTCCTGGCTGTTTCATTAGTTTGTGAGCTAAGGTAAGAATAATACATATCTTTAACCTTTTCAAAAAGAGCTTTGGATGTTCTTATTATCTGTATGAATGTCTAATTCTACGTTTATTGCTGGCCAATGCTTGAATGAATCACAAAGCAATGACTCACACGGTGTAATGCTATGTCATGTAAAAAGCAACTCTGTAAAACCTATTTCTCTTCAGTTTCACTTCTTGTGGCTTTTCTTCTTATGTTTATGGAAGACTTGTTTGCATGAGACTTCTTCCAAAACTTATCTCTCAGAAAGAGACCAGTTTCACACAAAGGTCCAGATTCTCATTCTACAACCATGCAGTTTAGAAGCACTAACATTACACGAGAAATGGCACATGGTCTACAAAAACGTGCATTACGGATTTCTGTTACAGCTACACGAAGAAAAAAAAGATACAGGGAGTTGCAACAAGTCCCTTTAACTGATGCATATTCTGTTGATTTGGGACACTGATTTTTTTCATTTTCACTGAGCTTGTTTTTGCTTACTGGAACAATTTAGGCTAAGAGAAAATTTTTTTAATTTTTAATATAGACAAAGCTGTAACAGGCTTTGAGCCTGCCAGAGTTTTTGAAAGTAGCTGGGAAGCTGACCCTCCTTTTCAGTAATTATTGAGCATTGCTCATGTGCTCAGGTATTCCATGTTATTGGTCTTGCCTCTGTCCTCTTGGGCTCCATGCTGGTGTGTGTTTAAGTGTGTAAACCAATAAAACTCACAAGAACTGTCACAAGAAAAGTGTGTTAACCAGGAAAACTCACAAGAACAGTTCAGCAAGACAATGTTTTCTATTTTTCGTCAGAGGAATGGCTTTTCTCTGTTTTTTTTTCACACAAAGTATTTCTCTCATTCTTTGAGGAATTCTTCAAATTCCTCAAAAATGCTTTCAAATTACTCTGTTTCTACCTGGTAGCAGTCATCTTCGCAGGAGCTTCAGCTTTGTTGGTTGGTAAAGAGGCTGGTACGCACATAGAAGCCTACTCAAGTTTCCTGAACTCATCAAAGAGTTTCTTCATTGACAATGGCAGATTCTGGACATGATTTGTCTTGTCTGAAGGACTTTTCAGAATGGAAGAAAATCCATTAATAAGTTTTCCAATAATTTGTTAAAATGTTATATTAAGACTAATTTAGTTGGCAGCAGGGTGTATCAGTGAAAATGTCCTTGAGGTAAGGTCACAAAAGGGCTCACAAGTCTTAACACAGTAGATTGAAGTAACAGGTTTTATTGACAGGTACAGTTCCTAGCAGATTAAATACTATGGAAAATTGGGAAAGTGCTTTCAAAATTTTATGTGCTATTTTGAACTTTTGTGGTTAATTTATTATGGAATTAATATACTTCAGTGAAACTCATCTGATGTAGACCAGCTGGAGATGGGGTCCACCATATGCTGCTGGGGAAAAGCATGAGGTCATGTGAGGGAATCTGGCAAAAGTTTGCAAGTTATTCTTGTTGCAAGTGTGAGCAAATGTCTGTGCCTGAAGAAAGTAAGCAAGTTACCTTCATCCATGGCACATATGTATTTAATGTGTATTTAATAATGATGTATTTAATGCATGTCCTTTACTACATATAAACCCAAAAACAATGTGAGGGATTTCTGTTGAACTTAAAAGTGACCTGCAGGCTTTTCTGCTTACAGTACCTTTGAATCATTTTGAACTGGTTTTTGTCAGTACAAGTGCAATTGACTGAAGGATATGATTATGCTGGAACATTGTGAAATGAGGAAAAAAAAGGCACACCAATACTGTCAAAACTCAGAAAGTTTCTCTAGCAGTTGAATGAGTGTGAATTTAGTTCACTGAGTTTAAACCACAGGCTGGGTGGGTTTTCTGCTGACAGGGTTTGAAGGGCAGATTGGCATTATGGTACATTTCCACCTCACGCTTTACTGATGGAAACCATTATGAATTCATATGGAACCATAATTGAAACCATACGATTTCAAGTCACTCTAAATCTTGAATTTTGTCTTCATGAAGTATATAATCTATTATGTCTTCTCTCAGTATTACACTGCATAGGAGTATTAATACTTGGTCCAATACTATGAAAATACAGACAGGTCCCTGCATGTAGTGGCCTTTTTATTTTCTATCCTCCAAAAGCCTCCTCTTTCCATGCCTCAGGAGCCCTAAGTCTGCAATTTTCTTTTCATACATTTTCATCTCTTCCAGTGAGCATTGATTCCTACCACATTATCCTCCCAAATTCATTCCCTTCATAGTATGGTCTTCACTGCTGAGTGCCACTACTGCACCTCAGCTATTCAGCAAGCTGCCATAACGGGTGGATAGAAGAAGGAGTTGCTAGGAAAGGGATGGGTTTGTGCTATAAGCTGAATATAGGACTGCAATAGTCTGTTGACTCAGACAGAGCCAAGGAACATCCTTTCTGGGCATCACACAAAGCTCCCATTTTTTGGTGTGCCATGACAAACTTGAGACTGCAATACAGAAACCAAGAAGTCATAAAAATAGCTTGAATGGGTCTGAAGGACACAACAGTCAAAGGCATTTAAAAATGAAAGAATTTATAGACGATTGAATTTAAGGTGCGAATGAGTAAGTTGCCCAATAATGAGTTTTATGTAAATATCAAAACTTTTAAGAGAAACTAAATGGCTTTACTTGTAAATCCTTGCTTCTTTTCTTGTTTAAAATAATAATACTACTCCTGGTAGCAGTGAAATAATTTAACTCCACTATATGAAATGTAATGTGGTTTATGATTTATTCTTCTGGCTGCTTTCTATAGACAGCTTTGCCTAAATTCTGTAGAGCTGAAGGCAGTGGATAGTGGCATGAAGCCATGGAACATTATTTAATGTATCAAAACAGAAATGCAGGAGTTATTTTAAGTCCTGGAGATCTTGGAGAAAAAGAAAAGCAGATGAAGAGAAAAGCTGAAATAGCCGCTATAATAACTTGATAAGCCTAATGCAAAATTAATGTGTGGATTGGCCTGACCAACAGCAGGAAGGGGAGCTCTGTAAGTCTGGCCACACACACAACTGTGATTACGCACCACGTGATTATGTGTACATGAAGGGATTTCAGGAACAGTTGGTAAGTTGAAACTGATTGTGCCAGTCCTCCTGGCACAGATCACCTGATCAGCCATGAAAATGCCAGGGAAAGGCCTCCTGTATTTTCCCTAGTCTCACATCTTTTTTTTTTGGTATTTCAAAATCCATCAGTAATAGGGGGTCTCATAATTATAACCTTTCTCTGATATTTCCTGGAATGTCCCTTCCTCTTATAGGTTTTGGCTCTTGTCAAAACTACTGCCATCTGTTTTCTCCCACTACAGGGAAAAGTGAGGTTCCACCACCTTTATCCCCTGGAATTATTTAAAAACACACAGCCTCTGAAAACATCTGGCTGTGTTTTAGCATGCTGTTTATCAAAGTTGCATACTATCAGGCAAATACAGAATTATGAGTAAGCCATACCAAGAAATGAGCAAAATAATCATGCGCAGAGAGTGAAAAAAAGAAACAAGTGAAAATGTATTTCATTGGAAACTCATAATTTTTCCTTGAAAAGTCATTATGTACAAGTACGTGTGGCTTTATATGCATGCCCTTGTGCTCAATATAGGTTTGATTTAGGGAAAGAAGAGAGGGAGAATGGACAACACAGGCCCTCTTTCACCTCTGCTGCTCTGATGATCTCAGTTTCAGTGATTGAGTAATTCCTAATTTGTACAGACAGCAGATGTAGGCTCTGGGGTTCTCTGGTTTATCAGTTTCCAAGAACTGGCTTAAGAAACTGGCTTTTTTAAAAGTTCAAAGAGCAATGTTTTGAAACTATCTCTGGGATACATTGTATTCTAAAGGCAATAATTTCAATGTCCTTTGAGGCTTGGTGCTTCGTTCTGTTTCACTCCAGATGAATTACAGTGTAGGAAGGTGAAAAAGGAAGATGTTAGTGTTTAATCCTATTCCTGTTTAAAGAAGTGGTTTCCAAGGGATCAAAGTTTCTTTTCATGCTCTACTGCAGACTAGTTAAAAGATAATCCTCCCTCGCTGTTGACTCTGCCTATGATTATGGATGCATTATGGACACTCATACTGCAAACGCTGCTGTCACTGAAAGTTCTGCTGTGAACACAATATGGGCTCGTAGGTGTTTACATACTTTCACAGCAGTACAGGGTCTATCCTGCTTCTTGGTTATGACAGCTGGCTCCAATTTTTGCTGTGTTTTTCACTGTTTTCAATGAACAGTACATTGCGTTAACTAGGTACATCGTGCCTCCAGTTTGCTGAGGAGCTGCCGGAGTGTGAGATACATTCACTGCTCAGACTTTCTACCACAGGCAGTCATTTTTCATTGGTTGCTCTGAAATTTGGTGAGAACAGATGAGGATATAGCTGTAGGTGAATTTTGGTCATTTTTGAGGTGACTTTATTTTGCTTTTAATTGACTTTTCCTTTTTACATTGAAGATTTTATTAAATGAAGGCATGATGAATGCACTGGTTATATAACATTTGGTAGAGTAAAAGGCCTATCTAGTCTTCACTTCAAAGTTTTTTGGGTTTTTTTTGTTTGGTTTGGTTTGTCTGTTTTAGTTTCTTTCTCTGTCATGTATAGTCACATCTGTTATGTTGAAGATTATTCCTGCTGTCCACTGAACCACGTCAGACCTGTAATTAAAGTGTGGTCTCTGCAGCTTCCTTTGGCTGAAATCAGACCTAGAGCTAGATACATCTTCTCTGTAGCATCCTTCCAGTTAGAGCACAAACAGCACACGTCATTGCTGGACACTGAGCAGAGGCGAACAGAGCATAGTTCACACACACACTCGTCTCTTGGAGGACCTTGCAGCTCTTACTGGGGGAATGTATCCAAGTTCCTTATCACCACATGGAGAGCTGGAGGGAGAACAGGAAGAGCAGCATCTGTTTCTCTCCTGTTAGAGCACTGGCTCAAGGGTTAAGCATAGCTAGAGAGCTTGAGAGCTTATTAGCACTTCCAAATGTTTAATTTCCAAGTCTTACAGCTAATGGCCCATGCATGTCCCATCCTTTGCTGCTTATGGAAGAACACATGTTTGAATAAATGCTCTGTAATAATCTGGGAAATGGAAAGAGGGGAAAGAAGTACCTAGAGAAAAGAGCCAGCTTGTTATCCCAATCAGTGTGTGATTAGACTGACTGCCCTAGTAATGTTTGGGATGAACATTTACTACTTCCCATCATTTACTGATCCCATCCAAGAGCCTGTTAGCATAGGCCTCCTCACCGGGGAAGTAATAGTTCTATCTGTGCTGTTTCCTTGAATTCCAGAAGGTGGAAAGTGGAAATATCACCATGCGTAGTGGTTGATTTAGCCTCCAATTTTATAACAATTTTAAATCACAGAACACTGAGGAGAGCTATTTTAACCCCTCATAAGTCAGGAAAGTGTGCAGCTTTTCCTATCTTGGCATGTCCTATCTTGGGTCCTTAATCTGAGGTTTCAACAGCTTTTGCATTCAAATTTGCTTTCATTACAAGGTTTGGGGTCCTCTCAAGTTGTTCCCTTTTCAGTCACGAGCTCAGGCAGAATGACACTGTTCCTGTTTCTTTACAAGAATCTCAAGATAGCGCAAATTTTATTTTAAGTCTTAAGTGTTCCTCACACAGCCCTATTTTTCTCTACTTCGCTGCATTCAAATACTATAGAGATGTGTTAATTGAAATTTTTTCAGATGAGAAACAGCCTAACTTTTCTTAAAAGAATTCTGCCAACTGTCTTGTACAATATCCTGGCTTTAATTCACAATCAGCTGAAAAATAGAATGTATTTCTAATGGTAATTTATTAGATGTATCAGTTTCCACTTTACATTTTTGTACGGTGAGAATATGCATACTTTTGATGCATTTATTTCACAGACCAGTCACATCACTCTCATATCTTACACACCACTTCAGATCCTCATCTGAGCAATGCTGCTCTCAAGTAATGGTTTCCGATCCACAGAATGTGGGCAATGAGCCCAGCATTACTCATGGTACATTTATTCCTATAGATTTTTATTTCTTTAACATGACATGAGATCAGAGTGGCACGTGTCCTCTGAAATCTGCTCAGAGACTCCTAGTCGTACCTTTACATATACTTTCCTATCTACTCTGGAATATTGATTATATTTTCCAGGGAAACTTTTTAACTGCTCAGATAGAGACTAAAGAAAGAATATGCCTTAAAGGGTATTCTGCGCAAAAAGATCACTGTATTTTTATGGGTACCTCCTATCGCCTCTTTGATTCATCAAGCATGAAAATATTTCCTATAAATAAAATATAAAAATTCAAATATTAAAATACTTATTGCTTCAGTTGAAAAAACTTTGAAAAAATATATGTTTCTTTATATATATATACATATATATATATATTTTTTTTTTTTTAAGTTTATGTTCTGTACTGTCTGATAGATTTTTTACATTTATTTCCTACAGTGATCATGGATGAATACAAACCCTGTGGTGTCATTTGCTTGGCTGTGATTTCTGGAGAAGTTATCTTATTTTACTCTTCTTTTAGTGCTTGCTTTCCCTCTTGTCATTGTATGGGACTTCTGGACTATTCTATGCTGTATGTTGAGAGCTTCCAAACTCTGAAGAGGTGTCAAGATCTTGCTTAAATATGTTGGCTCCAGACCTAGTACTGCCTTTAGGCAACAACAAAAGCCAAATATATTTTTAGCTGTTTAGTGATAATGTTAGACATTTTATTTATTCTAGTTTGCTATTAGCTCCCATATTTCTTTAGCAAAGCAAGATGGATATTTTAAGTCCCAAGTTTTGTTTTGCCTTCTCCTGCTTTTGTCCTGGCAGCTATATCTATTTATCTATCTATCTATCTATCTATCTCTATCTCTATATCTATATCTGTATCATTTATATCTATCTATATCTGTATCTATATCTATATCTGTATCTCTATCAGCTGTGACTTTTTTTTTTTTGGTACTAGGAAAGAAAGATTTTCCAATTTTTTCTTGTATTTCTGCTGTCATCTTTGTCCACATTACTCTCATCATGATGACATTGTCAAGTTCCTGCAAGCAGTGTAATCAGTTATTATTATTCCTTCTGTTTTCACAGAGACTGGTTTTTGCTATTTGTCACAGCATGCGGGGTTTTTTTGACTCTGTTGGATTTTTCTTGACTAATTCTGAGCTCTGTGTATTTTTCTGTCTCAAGTCTCTTTCCTTTCAGCATGCTGGATTATTTGTCACGTACTCATAAAGTAGTTCACCATAAAACACCTTTCATTAGCAACAGAGGACACTGAGAGGGGACCTCATTAGTGTCTATAAGCACCTGAAGGGAGAGTGTCAAGAGGATGGAGCCAGGCTTTTCTCAGTGGTGCCAAGCAATGGGACAGGAGGAAAGGGACAGAAACCAGGAAGCTCCACCAGAATATGAGGAAGAAATTTTTTGATGTGTGGGTGACCGAGCACTGGAACAGATTGTCCAGAGAGGCTGTGGAATCTCCATCACTGAAGATATTCAAGAACTGTCTAGATGCAGTTCTGTACAATGTGGTCTGGGATGACCCTGCCTGAGCAGGGAGGTTGGACCAGATTGCCCCACTGTGGTCCCTTCCAACCTTACCCATTCTGATTCTGTGATTCTGTGATTCTGTGATTCTGTGATTCTGTGTCTCCCTTAGGTTAGCATCTCTAATTTGCTGCCTAATTTTCAGGTAGAGGCTTTCCTTTCCCAGTTATTATTTGCATAGATGGCAAGTGTCCAGGCTGGGCAGTGAGACGTGTTAGGTATTCATTTTTAGTGAGAGAATTAATTTTTTTAGTTTTACCTCTAGAGCCGTAGGCCATTTCCACATCCCAGGGAGCCTGGCAGAGACAGGATAAAGTCAGGTCTGCCTTTTGACAGTCTCTGACCCTGTGACACAGCAACATCCACAGCAGTGCAGGTCCGCTGGCTTTAGCAGAACCACCTTACAGGTACAGTTTCCCTGGATACACCAGGAAAACAGCAAACACAACATGTTTCTGGTTGTAGGACTGTTTACAGATTTTTTCCATAGTCCAATTTAGGCTTTTTTGACTGTTTCAGGTATTTGCTAGCAATAGGGTATGTGAAGTCTTTCTGGAACAGATTCTGATGAAGCTTGACTCTTCTTTCCTCCTGACCTCCTTTTGACTTTTTCAGCTATGATGAATGAGTCAAGGTCTGAAAGTGGTGATCCAGGCACAGCCTTTTCTTGTGGTGCTGCCAGAGGATGTTTTCAAAAGGAGAACCAAACACACCATCCTTTAGGAGTTTCCTTCTTGCCCTCCTTTTCATTTCTTTATTTTTGTTCAAATATAATGGCATAAAAGACTGCCATATGTCAGAGCTTGCCTCATTTCTTGCCAGAATTCAGGCAACAGATTATGATAAATTATAGAGAAATAAGCCTCTTTCTTAGAAAGCTAGAATAAATCTGCCCTGTGCTGTTGTGTCCTGATGTGTGTAACATGTCTGTTACACACCTCTTAAGGGGTTCAGGAGATTAATGCTCTAAAATAATTCTACCCAGAAATAAAATTTTGATTATATCCTGTTGGCTACAAAGTGTGACTAAGAAGTCCTCAGAGCTTTCCCTCAGCTGATCGAAATAAAATGTTACCAAAAACAGAGAGAGAAAAAAAGTGTTTCTTTGGGTTGTGTGCTCGTCATCAAAAGGGGAAGGAGACAGGGACTCCAAAGAAAATGTTGCATATTTTGTAATCATCTTCCTGTCTGCTCAACTAGAGGCACTTAATGTCTGCTGGGATGGGTGGCTATAAAACCAGGAAAAAATTAGTGAAAAAATTTTGAAAAATTGTCCTACCTTATTCCCGGGAGGACTTTCTGATGTTTTGGAGAGCTCTGTACGACCTCCAATAGCACTTGAAAGTATGTCAGAGCCAATAAAACCCAGATTTTTGAATGAAAAACTGAATTCAGCAATTATTTCCATCTGCACCTGCTAAAGCTTTTGGCATAATGCTGAGGTGGGCAGAAAGAGGCAGCATTTTGTTGAGCTGCCACAACCTAAACCTGTTCCTCTGAGCTGCTTGAGCTCTTAGGCTCCTCTCCCTTCTCTGCATTCATAGTTCATGAGGTAGCTACATCTGAACTGCAGCCCTATTTCTCCCTGCTCCTCCTTTCCCACAGGACAGTGGGACAGAGCCAGTAGTGATGCTGAAATGATGTGAGTGTTTTCCATACATGGATGAGGAGAAATGGACTAGAAAACAGTCTTCCTTAAGTATTGAAGATAAGAGTCTTTCAAGATGTGGCCATTGGAAAAGTCAAGGTAACGCAGTCCACGCCTTGATTGTGCCTCCCCTGATGGGGGAGACTTTTTAGGGTCAGAGACGAACGGGACTTTTGGCCTTCTCTTTCTTCTGTAGTTGTTTATTAAGTCTTATCAGAAAAGTACAGGCCACTGACATGACCCAGACATAGCATGAAGCAGAGAATGCAGGAAAAGCTGAATTATCAAGATTGCACAGCCTTTTTAAAAGTAAATTACCCAATGAAAGCTTAAAACGCAAGATATTTTCACTTTTCTACCAATGTCTAATAAATCATCTAGTCATGCAAACAGGAACTGCGGAATTCTTTATCCAATCATCCCAGACTACTTCTACTGCAGAATATGGAGTAGATGGAGAAGAAGAAGAAGGTCTGGAGAACAATAACAATCCTCCATTTTGATGTTTTTTGCTTTTATCTACTTACTATACTAATAAACCCAAAACCTCTAAATTTTTCACCCTATGACAATCTTACATAGTATTCTATCACCTAGTTCACACCAGTGTAGATTCTAATTCTTCCTAGAGGGTAGGCAATTTTCTCCATGGGCGAAGGTCAAAAACAGTGTTGTCCAGGGGGGTAGAACCCTTCAAAACAGGCAGAGAAGTATTCTCTGTATTCTGGGTTCTCACATCAAGGCAGTCCAAGAGAATGTGAATTTGTGGGAGGTAAGAAAAGATCGCACGATATATTCTGCCTAACTTGAGTTACAAGCTTGTGCTCACATTTGAGCACATAGCAAAGCAGTCAGAAGCCCCTACATTGAGTATTTATTGATGTAGAGAGATAGATAATGTTGAAAACCTCCAGAAGAAGATCTCATCCCTCTGATACAGCTGCCTAACATGACATGTCCCTGAAAGCCTGTAAGAACATCCATCTGTCTATCTACCTATCTATCTATCTACCTATCTACCTATCTATCTATTCCGTGTACCCTAAGGACTCTGTAATGCTTTGCCCTGTTTGTCTCCTACAATGTAGGTGAGCACAGGATGTCTCTGATGATGCTGATGGGAAGAGCATTGCACATCAAGGAGTCAGGATTCTGTGGAGCAATGGGTACCTGTGTAGGTGCAGGACTGTGCTGTTCTGCACCTGCAGTGTTGTCTTCAGGCCTATGCCATGCTGTGCATCCCCCTTGGCACTGGGTAAACTCAGTCTGGTGATGGTGATGGAAGAACTTGCAAGGCAGTTCCACTCAGCACCAGCATGTCATTGCCTTTATCTATAAGTGCATCAACAACAACTCTGCAGATGTCTCCACTTGACAGCAGAAATGATGAGTACAGTTGTATTCTTATAAGGAAACCTTACAATAGCTTGAGTGACCCAAATGGAGCAAATTCTCCCCAGACAGGGTCTGCATTGCATGCTGCATGCAGATTGGAACCTGATTCATCCTACACAACTCTGGGTTCCCAGGGTCTAAAGGTACATGAGATTATCTGTAGTATACTTCCTTTCTTTATAGTTAGCTCTAATTAAAAAAAAATCTTTAAAATGAGACTTTATAGAGTCTGAGTGACTTTCTTACCAGAATAATAGTGGACCAGCACCTCCTGGAGTAAGAACAGTGCCCCTTAGGAACAAAAAAATGACAGGTGCTTAAAATAATGTGTCTGAGGAATAAAGATAAATCCAAATGTCACCTTCCCTTTCATAGAAAACATTTTATTCTGATTCAGGCAGAGCACTGCAACACAGAGTCCTTAATCTAGTATAATCAGCAAGGTTAAAAATGTTTGATCAATGGACTAACTTTTGCTATAAAGTTCAGATAACGTAGATCAGCTCCTGATCCAGAAAAAACCAGCTTGAGCATTGTTTGCCTGGCTCATTTCTGTGCCTCCTTAGTTGCATGACAACACAGCTGTAAGTGGCAGTTTCTCTCCCACTGGCATCCTCTGCTCACAAAGGGCACTCAGCAGTTTGCTGTTAATGCTGACTTCCTGAGAATTTATACTTAAATAACAAAATTACTGGGGGAGTTAGGGGAGGAAATTCAGTAGCTTGTTTCCACAGCTGTGATTCAAAACCTCAAAGACATTCATACCCAATGAATGAAGCTGCCGCAGACCAGCACTTTTCTCGTATCCTGTCTCCTTTCTATCACCTCATTAGTTTTATTGGGTTTTCAGTCAGAGGTCAGCTGTATCCCTCTCCTATTTGTACACCTATGGAGGGAAAAACTTGGTGAATTTTCCCAACAGTATGAAATTTCTGCTTGTGTTACATAAATTGTATAACTCTTTTGAAAGTCTCAGTTTTATTCTGCTTATTTTATTTCTCATATTTCCTCTTTGTCAGGACTATTCCTCTGTGGGCAGCTACTGGATATTTTTCTTTATAAATCTGATCCTATGTAATAGGTGGGGTGTCTTTTAAAGTATCTGCAACTGGTATATTGCTGCTCTATATGGCTGTGTTATGTTGTATTTCAACAAGCTAGGGAAATGGGCCTGGAAAAAGGTGCTCTTATCTGTAAATAGTACTTAGGGGTATGTTTGTCTTAAGCACATGACTATTCCCATTGAAGCTGTCTATATGTGTAAATGCTTTATTAGGTCCATGTAGCAATAGTATAATTTCTTTGATATCAGGGCAAATGACTACTAATGAAAAATTGTGCTGAATTCATAATATCTACCGTCCCCTAAAGGATGGAAATAAGTTTCTCGTTTTTGGAAATGTACTTCCAAGGACATATTAGGTAAATTATTAATATTTTTGGAAGCTGGAAGTCAGTTTTAACGTATTGGTGACAAGTGGGAGTGAAACCTTTAATAATTCTTCCAGATTTGTCATGCTATGAGTAATCTCCACTTTCCCGGAGTAAGAAAGATTTCCTTAGAAGTTAAAGTTGCTCAGAGGATGTTTTCTTTTGACCTATTATAATTAGCTCTGTGGAAACAGTATTTTGTGTCTGTTAACTTGGAAAGTTTTATGACAGAGAGAACTAAGCAGCAGACATCTGCTTACTGCTGCCCTTGCCATGCACGATGAGTAAAGGCAGCAGTTGAGACAGAATGTATTTTAATATTTAGGAATGTCAACAATGGTAGAGAAGATCAATTGTGAGATATCTCTTACCTTTCTTGAGGCATGTGAACCAACTTTTTCATAGCCTGCTCTTTGTTTTGCCCCATAACATCTCACAAGAGGGCTGGCTATTATAAGTAGGGATTTCTGAGAATGGTGTTTATACCTTCTTGCTTCTAGCTATGAAATGTAGAAAGCAGGTGATGTCTCAGAATACTGTGGGAAAGGAGGCTGGAGGTGTGTGGGGCAGGGCTATCCTCCTGACTAAGCCCAGCAGATATCTCAAGGTCAGGTTGTGCAACCACAGGATGCTGAACTGAAGGTCCACAGTGCCAGGGGTCAGCTGGGAAAGACCTGTCAGAGCAGAATGTTTTCTGTTCCTGGAATCTGTTCTGGGATGAGGAGGGAAGATAAGATGAGATACGACTAGCTGCAAGGTCATGGCAATGACATGGCAGGCTTCTGGGTGCCAGTGTGAAACAGTGTTCAGGAACACTGGTGAGGAACTGCACCTTCAGTGTATGGCTCTGTTGAATCACAGCTACAGACAAACCCATACAAAGGTTAGCTGAGGTCGTGTGCATGGAGGAAATAAAGGATAACCTGACTATAGTTTCCACCGTTTAAGAATGTGCACAAATTTCAGGCTGCAGAGCTGCCTCCTGTAGGAGGGAAGGCAATGCCACCAGTACTCCCATAAGTCTGCCCCTACACTATGTGCACCCTGCAACTTACCTGCACGTCAGGTATAACCCACTTTCCTGTAGATCACCTGCTGATGGATTCCCTGGAGACACAGCATGAGTATGGCCAAGGTGTTGGCCTCTTGCTTCCTGTCCTGTGTGGGACAGGGAAAGGGTTGTTAATAATAATACACTACAATATTTTAATATTTATTATATATGATTATATTATACTATATGATATATAACATAATAATAGTAGTATAAAAGCATTGCTTCACTGAGGGAGGCAATTTCTCATGGCCGTTGTTGATTTGAAATTATTTAATGGGGATTGTCTCGGTGATATTTTTGAGGATGACAAGGATTCTTTCTTATTGTGGGTTTTGATAGCTCTCTATTTTCAAGTGGTGTCAGGGCCAGTGTAAGACAAACAAGTGATTATTTTCCTTTGGGAAGGACTTCTATTTCTTTACAGGATTAGTATTTTTCCACTTCCTAATGGTTATATTGTGGAGGTTGTGAATGGAATGTAAATTTATTCCCCCACATCTCCACCAAGAAACAAAATAAGAAAATATAGATAAAAAACCATCTCAAGTGTGTTGCTTGATGTTTTCATGGTTTTATTTCTCCTGTTGGCTTGAACTGTACTAATTTTGTTGTTTTCAGGGGTTTTTGTGCCTACAGGGGTTCAAGGCCATAAATCATGAGAAAGCATAAGTAGTATCTTTTGGCTTACAGACAGATGCTTCATGAAAGGCTGATTCATGGCTGTGGTATGGAGTAGGTCAGGTCTTTCCCAACAAAGCATAAACTATCTATTACAGGAAACCTTACATTTCAAAAAGATCTTGGATACCTCATGTGTGGCCCTGTACTGTAGCTGTCTAATGACTGGAATGCAAAAAATACCACCCTTTAAAATTATTTTTCTCATGGGAGTGGGATCTTAAAATCTGGGATGTATGGCATTAATACAATAATAAGATTAAGAAGTGCTAATTATTTGTTCTGATGGTGAGATTGCTCTTATTTCTGTGAGGGCTTCCTTTTCCCAGAGGTATCAGTTCTTTGTGCTGCTGGAGCTGGGAAGGTCGGATGTGTGTCTTTGTGTGAGTGCTTCCCTTCTGCAACACCTGCTGACCTTTTCCTCAGTTTGGGTCCCAGACACCTCTGGGTCCCTCTCACTGTACTGAGGTGATGCTGAAGGCATAGTTTCATGATGCAGAAGTATAGACCAAGGAGGGGATTGGACACAGATGTTTTTAAGCTGTCCAGTACAGTTTGGAGTAGAGAACATGAGGGATAAGTGATAATCCATGAGTGCTGGAAGAAGCATCCCTAACCATTTTCTATAAGATATAGAGAAGCTGGGTGGATGAAGTCAGTATCTATCCTACCATCTTACTGTACATCCTTATTTCCACTATTTGTTTTTTTTTCTTTACTACAACTTTAGAAAAATTTAGATCTTCATTACCTGGGAAAACAAGCTCACTTTTTATCCTTCTACCAATTCTTTCACTACTGACCTTTTGGCTCTGGAAGTCTGGAATTTCTTAATATTCTTGAGTATTTTCCCTCCAAAATGAATTGACTGAGTCTACTGGCTGAATACACAGGCTGGCATCGGGTAGAGCAGCTTGGAAATCAAGTATATGGGAGGCCTGTGAGGAGGCCTGCGTGGTCGAAAAGCTCACGTAGCTGTGTATGTGGCTGGCAGGAACTGTCACCAGCTTTGCTGGCAGATGAGATAACACAAAGGTAACTGAGCTGAAGACATGCAAATTGTCACTGTGAGCAAAGGTGAAACCTGGAAAGAAACCTTCTATTTGTTTTTAGAGTATTGTCCAAGTCTCCAACACTCTTCTTTTGCTCTCCACTCTACTTAGGCTGAGTACTGTCAGAGAATAAACACAAGGGTCTCCTTCACAGTCCTCAGGGTAGATACAAGGATTTACCAAAAGGCTTAGACAAAATAATGCATGTTCTATTCCTCTGCTGAATACAAGCCAACACTGAGAATGTTTAAACTTTCTAATAACCTTGATGTTCATCAGAGATCTTTTTATCTGGTCCCTGTGGCTTTGGGATCAGTTTCCATGCCTGTCTCTCCAGCTTGGCTTCTAATTCAAGCCCGGCCCTGCCTCAGGCCTTTCTCTGCTGAGGCCCAGCAACAAACCCGACGCATTGGACATGGTCTGCACATGCCTTGGTCTGAGCAAGGTGTTATGCTCATGGCATTGCCTGATAAGTCTGACATGCTCGTGCCTGGCAGGGCCATGCCACATGTTCTTGTCTCTGTGCTCTTCCCAGTACCTGAGCATTGCCAGATCAGCGTCTCACAAAGTGCAGCCTCACCTGGTCTCATCTTCATGGGCTTCAAACTTGTGTTTTCCACCTTCCACAGCTGTATCGAAACCAGAAAGCTCTGGGTTCTCCTTGGTGAGTAGAGGTAAACAGAAGGGCACAGATTTGTGGCATCTTGGTTGGAGCACTGAACTAGGAAGGAGATTAACTTTTGTACATCTAAGCCCCATGTTTTATCTTTTAATTGCTTCCTGTGAAGGCAGGGAGGAAGGGAGCACAGCTCAGGACTCTCTTTTTCCCTCTGCCAGGTAAAGTGGCAGACAACAAAGTCTTGCTCCATCTCATGAAGTGGTAGGCTTCATAATAATTTTTTATTCCTATAACTTTACAAAAAATAAAGTATTTTCTCTTTAAAATGTCCCAGATCACCTGTTAGTGTTACTCCAAATCAGTTTCGAAAGAAGTTGCATATTGTATTTCTGGTATTTTTTTACCCAGTTTTTGCATAAAAATAATCAATATAATTATTTAGGAGTGCTGAGAAATGTTAAGGATAACTAGACAAAATTTAGCTCTTAGACACTTTGTGGCAGAGGAAATGACCCAAATAGTTGGACTACATTGCCTTTCTGGCTTCTTATAGGAAGTAGCTTTTCCTGGGTTCATTAACAATATTTCACTTTCCAGCATTCATCTGTAATAGAATTCCTCATCGTGAGACAAAAACTCACCCCCTGTGTTATTTCAGGTACTCTACACCATGCAGTGGAGAAAGGCACAGAGATGCTTAAGTTCACATTGCTGGGGCTTTCTTCCTATCTAGTGGCAGGTCTGCTGGGCCAGCGCAATGTTGCAGCTGAGGAGTGTTGTTGCAGCGGGGATTACTGCAACAAGTATATTTCAAACCAGGAGTCCCGTGGAAAGGAAGTAGATATGGACAGATTCGTGGTAGATGTTTCAGAGATGTTTATTTCTCCAGCCGCATGGCCGGGGCCGTCCCCAGGAACCCCGCAGTCACGGGACCCGAGGGTCCTTGGCCACCCCGGGGAACACAAACCAACCAATGGGAAACAAAGGTGACCAGGGTCAGGGAAACCCCGTGTCTGTGCCCTCAGGGCCCATCTCCCAGGGCTCCATGGCAGGGGAGGGACCCCAACAGAGTGTTTGTGAAAGCCCTCATTAGCTCATGTGTCAGTGCTGCTGTGCTGCTCTGGGATCTGGGAGATTATCTCCATTATGTCCCAGTAGTGTTTCATGGATATTTGTACTCTTTCAGTGCTAGTTTCAGCATCAGCATGCTGTTTTGTATGATATGAAGACACCTACTGAGACAAGAGATGCTCCAAAGAGAGTACAGATACCACAGGTCTGTTTAGTGGAGTTGGGCAGCAAGGCAACAGAGGTGACTCCATAGTGCTACCTGCCTGGGTAATACCATAGGCTGACCCATTAAAGGGAAAAGAACATCTAGATTAAAATATAACAGCAAGCTAATTCTTGCAAACCATTTCTTTGTTGAGATGTAGTCTCTGGTATGGGGAGTGATTTAATTTTGGAATGTTCCACTTTTCAGTACCTAACATGTACAACTCTTGGCACACTTTGCTCAACAATCCTGTGTTAGAAAATACCATCCACATCTGTTTCCTCACTAGTCTCCTTGTGTTCTGCCTGAAGACTGCAGACTTTGCGTCCAGCAGGCGTTTCTTGATGGCCAGACACAGAGACTCCAAAAATCAGTTAATATTTGGGTCAGATTCTGATCTTTGTTCTGCTGATGTGAACTTGGAATAATTCTCCGGGTTTCAGAGATAGATCCAGACTTGCACTTTCCGTGACAGAAAGTTTCTTGGGCTGGATTTCTGGCTGAGACAAATGGGTGTGCTTTTCTTGAACATGAGGAGCTGCAGCATTTGATGTAAATGAAGTTATGAATTTACTGAATATTCTGCTTTTACATTAGTGTGTCTTAAAACCATGAAGTGGTGTATTTGGTTTTTTTTAATTTGATTTGAAAGTCACAGCTCTGGAGTAGATTTCCATTGTGGTTACAGCCACTGAGCAGCTTTTAATTCACTGTCTGTAATATGGCCGGCAGGGTAACCAAGAAAACACGAAGCTCCAGATGGGATGAAAGATCCATTTGAGAAAACAGGAAAGGAACCTGCTCTGAGATCAATACTTCTTCAAGCAATGTCAGATATTCCTGAGCTACAGGCATTGTGCTGCTGTCCTAGACTGCAATGAAAGAGTGTGGAATTTTTATTTCTTTTCCCCTGGCATCCCCTGTTCTTAGGAACAAACAGTGCTTTCCTACTGTACATGTACATTTTTGCATAACATGAAAAAAATCCCAGTCTGTACTTTCCATTGCTGAAGGTATTTCTGTTACCTTTACCACATACAAAAGGGAACGTGTTTTACATTCTTCTCCATGTATAAGACATATTAGCCCAAGGAAAGAGAGCTGTGCAGTTGGAGGGCTTTTCTTTCTCACTCTGACATTAGGCAAGTCAATCAGAGCTTGATTTTCAGACAGATAATTTTTACTACTTATAGTTACTAAGATCAACAGGTACAAGCAGTTCAGTGGTCCTTGCTATCCATCAAGTATTCTCCACCATTTAGAAGTGTAAAGGAGAGCTTTCCTGGCTAACAGTGGTCATGAAGTTAACAACTGCTGCTGAAGGATGTACAATAGGATTAACAGAGAAGAATCAACTCTGGGAGTAGAAGATTTGTAAATTATTTTATTTTTGAGATATTTTTCATACTTGCAAATAATTTCAAAACATTTATAAATTCTGTCTCTGACTTTGTATCTCTAAGGTCTTCACTGCATATTTGAGAAGCAAATATCAGTATGAGAATTGGAGCCCTAAGTCTGAGGAGATGAAAGTTTTATCATTAGCAGCACAGTCACTGACCATTTGAACCATCCATCAGGGTTTTTTTTAGACTCTAGAACCACTACTCCACTGAGGCACACAGAAATCCTATGGCAATCCTAGAGCTGCTTTAGAAACTATTGATTTCACTGATGGCTCTTGTTCTCCTTGATATTTAGTATTTTTTTGATAGGACTTCTTAGATAAAAATCAGACTATTTTTTTTCAGGGGAGATATTTTCCCTTTGTTATAACTTTCAGTGCCTCAATATAAAAGTAGATTTTATAGTCATGCATTCAACAGTGATTTCTGTGAAGCATTAAAAAAGTTGGTAACAGTGGAAAGGCAGTTGCTACCTCCCTAAGGGAAATAAAGAGAAAATCAAGGAAAGAAAGAACATTTTGCAGTACATTTGCTATTCAATTGCTGTTGAAGTGGGTATCAACTTGTCAGCTTCATGGGGAGATATGTGTTGAGTTTTCATCTGCTTTACTGCAGCAGTGACTTCTTCCATGCTTTTATGATTTATTTCTTGAAATCCTATTGTTTTGGAAAAAGAATTTTAGGAATCCCCTCAGTTAGAATAAAATCTGATTAAAGAAGTCAAAAATTTTTGGGAAATGATCTTTGCAGGATCAAAGGGAGGAGCAGCTAAATGCAAGGCAAAATCTTTTGCCTTTATGAAAAACACACTTGTTTTTCACAGTCCAAACCAGCCAATTAATTTTTTTAAAGCTGCATGTGAAAGATGCATTTTTGTGTCATTTATACACTGCATGAAATTGTTTTCTGGGGTCATACTCATAACAGCTGAAGTAAACTCACTCAAAATTGACCTACATTAACTAAAAAAAAAAAAAATTGCAGCGTTTCTGAGTAGTCCAGCAGCACTCTGCTCTGTAGCTACATCATGCGGAAGTCAGAGGTTCAGTTGGCAGAGTTCAGTTGCAGGGACTGATATTTCCATCTCATCATCACCACATTAATTTTTTTCACTGTGAGTAGCAGTGCATAGAGGCCAAGCTAAGTAAGGAGGATCAGGGGATTAAAAGGAAAACTGAGGTTAAGAATGAAGAAATAATTTTAAAATGCTTTAGATTGATTAATCCTAATTGCCTACAACTCAGTCGAACTGATCACTTAAAATGATCTTTATTTACTCAAGGATTTATTAACATCTTTTCAAGTTATTCTGGTTCTGTCCAGCTTCAATCTGAGAGGACAAGGAAAGAATGACAATGTCTTTCCTGTCTCAAAGAGGCAGCATACCAGTATTTTTTTTTTCTTATCTTTCAATACAAAATACATCCTGCATATGCTGAAAGTTGAATAACTGAATGGGAACTTAGCTTTGCTTTTGGATGATAGTGATGCCTTGAGAGGCCTCCTAGAAACAGAGACTAGATAGGAGTAAAGGATTAAAAGAGGTATTTATTTGAAAGGCCTTCAAAGGTACCCCCTGGGGAGCCAGAGGCTATTGCCAAGAGGGACCCCAAGATGGATCCCACGTCACGAGTTCTTCACACTTTTATAGGTTTGGTTCATTTGCATAGAAGGGTTAATTCTCCAATTAAAGCTTCAGTTTTCCCCACAGCTTACCCCCCTTAGCAGCTCTTTGATTTATACTTTTGGGCCTAGGATGATCTGAGTGTCCTTGAAGAGCAGGTGTGGAGAGGCTTTGTTATGTCTACCTAGCCTGAGAGAGCAGAAATTAACAGGCTACAAGAAACTTCAGAGTTGCACACCAGGCAGTACAGGATTTGAAAAATATAAAAGTTAAAACCTAAGGCATCAATAGTATCATAAAGTAGTTTGAAGGGACCTTTAAAAGTCATCTAGTCCAACCCCCCTGCAATGAGCAGGGGCATCTTCAACTAGATCATGTTGCTCAGACTCCCATCCGGCCTGGCCTCGAACACCTTCTGTGCCTGGCACAACTGAATTTCTGGTTACTTTAAAGGGCTGATGCTATGTTTTCAGATCGAACACTAAACCTGGGTGGCATTGCTACTGCACTGCAGCCCAGAATGAATGAAGGATAAGGAAACTGGTGGCTGTAATCAAAAAGGAATTTCTTTAGGTTCGTTTGTGACTGAAGCACATAGACTAGTAAATAATTCGCAAGTCTAAAAGCTTGCAAGGCGTGCTGATACCACACATTAATTTTTTTTCTCATGATATTGAAAAAAATAGATATACAGAAATATATGAAGATATATAAAGATACAAATCCCTTACAATGATACAAACGTCTTATAAAGATACAAATCTGATTACTTTTAAAGCATGAGCAGGTGCTAATATTTTGGATCACCAGATGTGAAGTTATTTTTTCAAACTCTCTCTGATGAGTGAAAATAACATAGCAGGTGTTGATACCAAGCTATCAGATGAGGCACAAAGTAGGCGGTAGTAATTGCTTTAAGGATAAAAGCTGGCCAAAGAAGCACTGCTCAAGGTAAAATATAGTCATCATCATAGCAAAAGCTTATAATCTTCACTAAAAAAGGCAAGAGAATTATAAACCATGTCTCCCAGGTGAAACTTAGCCACATATGGAAAAACTCAGTGAGCTCAAGGTGAAGAAAGTCTGCAAGCAGACAGTTTGGTAAGAGAATGTATCAATGAGCAGACATCTACGATGAGTGGTGAAGTGGAAGAAAAACCCTTCCATCAATCAAGCTGAGAAGAGGTACCTCAGAGAGATATCCAGAGGTTGTTTTTTTTTTATCTTTGTTTTTAAAAATACTTTGGAAATATCTACATAGGAAGCCAGGCCAATTAAGTATTACTGAACTGAGATTTCACTGGAAAATGAAATGGAATCAGTGTCTCAGAGTGCTTGCCAAGTGAAGAATGGAAACTGTGGAGTATAGGTCTGACAAGTAGCAGAGGTACTGGAGGAGACCAGAGGGTTGTGTCTGGAAGCTTTGCACAATGACATCTGACATCTGAGGCTTAAACTGCATCAGGGTGTGTCAGCGGCTGCTGGAAGCTGGGAACAAGAATTAATGAGACACCTCATGTCTGGCTTGCTTTAATGCTGCTGGAGATGAGGTTTGCACATGAACTGTTATGAGGGGTGACTAGGCTGCTGGAACTGCAGCTGTAACAGTTCAATAGCTTGGTTCAGTTGTGGGGGCAAATGCAGAGACGAGTAAAACCAAAGGATGGGCTGTGAACAAGTGCCCTGTCTCTGAGAAAAGGAACATCAAGGGACATCAGGTAATGATTAGAAAAAGTATGGTTGGAAATTTTTCTCTGACATCTGCAATCTCCCTGCATTGTGACCAATGCTCCTGGAAAGACAGTGTCAACATGGCAGCCACACTATACGTAATTCTTTATCCTGGGTTTCTCTAGGCCCTGTCTGGTGAGTCTAAGATTTAAAGAGCATGTGCCAAGCTTCCATTCATGGTATCTAAAACAGTGCAGGGGCTGTGTTGCAGCTTGCAAAATTGTGTTTTCATAACCTGAAAATGAGATTGTGTATTGAACCTTCTGGGGAGAGGGAGCTGGGAATTTTGTGGGGTATGTTTCAGAGTGCAGAGAGTATTGAAGGACAGGTACAAAATCTGATGTAATGCAGTTTTCATTGACTTTTGGAGGGGCCACTGGAGTAAAGCATCCCAGAGCCATACTCAGATGTTGTCTGGGAGACAGCTAGGTGGAGCACACCAAGACTGAACCATAGAGCAAGATAAAATGACAGAAGAGTGGACAGACTGTGTGGAGTGGCTGAGTTGGCTTCCCAGTCTCTTCTCATTTAGCAGGGCAGGTACCTCAGTGCCTCCTGCTGGTCTCCCTGTCTGAGCAGCCTCTAACTCCCACAAATAGCATGTGGGAAAGGTAGAGCAGAGACAGTAAGGCCATCAGGAATTGCAGTATTGATGCTGAATTCTCACATATATGGCTTTGAAAACTGCAACCTGAAACATTGTCAAGAAGAGTTACACTGAAAAGTCTGGAGTGAAGTAAAAGTTAAGAACAAGGAGGAAATATGTTAACTAGTGGATGAGATGTCAGTGAGAAGAAGCAGAACGAGGCAGAACTGGGAAAATACAGATCTTTAAAAAGCCTGCATGGTGTTTGGGCTGTCTTTACAGGTATATCTGTCTGTCTTTACTGCTTTATTGTTGGAAAGAATCAACAAAGAAATTTGCAACATTTGAATCTAATATCCAAAAATATAACTTCTGTTTTCATTATCTGGTTGAGAATGTGGACCCAATGTGGAAATTGTCCTGGGCTTGGTGAAGTGTACCTTCAAATTTTCAAATATTTTTTTGCTTGAATTCCAGAAATCCCATAACGGAGTTTCCCATTTTCAAAATCCTTCAGGGAAAATTATTGATGTACAGTGGGACATTTGGCTGCTGCCTGCTCAGGGACTGCCTGTGCAGGAGTGCAGCAATCTCCGAGGGAAAATCAAGCAATACATACCTGACAGGTCTTGTTGAAATGGGACTGTTTCCATCAGATCATGATAAACAAGCAAACTCCACTAAAAAAATGTTCTCTTGGAAACCTCCCAAGGGGAAGCACCCATTAGTGACACTACATCAAAAACATCCAGATCCCGCTCAATCGTCAAAAATAAGTTCAGTTTGCAGAAGCACAGAAAACATGAAGTTGTTAAAGGATAATTATGAGATACAGTCTATGGACAATGCTTTGCAAAGCAAGAGTGTGTGATTGTAAAAGGCCCCAGTTCTCATAAGATGTTTCCTTTTGCCAAAACATGTCAATGGGTGCATGTATTCATGTAATCCTCTGTAGCGGGTTGGGTTTGTAACCGGGCAGAAACACCAATTTAGTGTAGTGGTTTGGTCCAAAATACTCATTACTATTTACCCTCTGGGAGATAAGAATTAGGAGAAATGCAAAGCAGACACCAAACTTGAAAGAATGTAAAGAAATTTATTAACAGACCTAAAAGAAGGGGGGGGGGTGAAATCATACCACACCTTCAGAACACTTCTCCTCCCCCACCTTTCTCCCTTCTCCCAGTGACAATGTAAAAAGACAACCCTTGAGATGTTCAGTCTGTTTACCACTTCCATAATAACCTTGTTCAGTCCATTTAGGAAGAAGAGTCTCTCTTGCCCATGCTATGAAAACATTATCACAACGAGACAGCCTCCCAGGTTGGTTCTCTGCTTGCATGTGAGTCCCTTCCCCGACTTGCAGCTTTTCCCACAGCTGCTTTCGAGGGTCCACTCTTGAATTACTGGGGTAGAATTTAAAGGTTGAGCCTTTCAGAAACAAAAGTTCTCTTCACCCATCTCTGGGAGCATTTAATCTCTAAGAGTAGAGGCCCTTCTCCTTCCCTTGGAGCAAAGGGTCCTCCTCATCTTCATCTCTAGGACTATTTCTGGGAGCATCTCTAGGAACTGAGGTTTCTCCTTTCCCATTTGGACCAAAGTCCTCATCGCTTCCATCTCTCCCTGTTCAAACTTCTCATGAAATTACAGCTGCATCAGCATCTGCCTATCTCAGAGCAGGTGCTTTTGCTTACGAGTTGAACGCTCTACCCCCCATGCCTTCATGAAATTACAATGGGTACTCTGATACATCATAGCTTTACAACAGAATTTCAGCTTTAAGCATCTCCTCTTTCTCTTCCCTCAGGTTTTCAGCTCTTCACAGTGCTAAAAGGGTTAATCTCACCTAGGCCTTGCAGCTGGAATGTCGCTTATCGCTGTTGGTCACATGATCTTTGCCGGACAGCAGGGCAGCTTCAGCTGAATCTTGGCTGCACTGGAGAGGGGGAGCCGGGCTGCTCCGGCTGCTCACAGCAAGGCTGTCGGGAGTTCTGCGGGTGGAACAGGGCCCATTGGCTCCAGGATGGCTGTGGCCCGGCCCGGCCTGGCCCAAGCAGAGCCTGGCCGGGCCCGCTGGCCCCCACACGGGGCCCACAGCCACCTGTCCCAGCACCACAAACGAGAGAGAGCTCTGCCCAGGGTTTGTCTGTTCTTAAGTGTGGATCACAGAGACGGTCACAATCTTAAGTGGCTCAAAGAATTGTCCATATTCAAACTGGCCAGCTGATAGGTTCTGTCAAGTCACAGAGGAAGCTGTAAGCACCCCTTTGCAAGAACATCACTTCCAGGACTATGCTTGCTAACCCATGACATTCTCTCACTTACCTGAAGAATATAGCTGCTTACTGCTAATTAAATCAGTCAGGGCCTTGTGGGAACTCATTGGTACAGGTTGTGAAGTCAAGATTACATCATTAGTGATGATCAATCTTTAGAGCATCTCTTTGATAAAGTGCAGTTATACTATGCTGTCTTTTGGATATTAAACAAGCTAGAGAATGCCAGTGCTTCCTTGAGAGAGAAATACTTCTCATTGTACTACTGGTGACAGGTATAGCAAAATAACTTATAAAAAAGAGGTGACTGTGTGTGACAGATATCAATGAATATGTATGCAAAATCTATCTATCTATTTATCTATCTATCTATCTATCTATCTACCTATCTATCTATCCAAAAGTAAATGCATGACAGGCACCATCAAAGAAAAGCTAGGACTGAAATATGGTTAAAGAAATGCATAGAAGAGGGAGACCTTTTGGTTGGTGTAGGTATCTCAGGTAGATCCTTGAATCCTACAATCATTTAGGTTGGAGAAGACCTCTAAGATCATCTTCAGTTCCAATCATTAACCCAACACTGTTACACATTTACCACTAAACCATGTCCCCAGGTAACACATCCACACATTTTTCAAACTCAACCACTTCTCTGGGCAGCCTGGTCCAATGTCTGACGACCCTTTCAGTATTTTTCCTAGTATCTGATCTAAACCTCTCCAGCACAACTTGAGGCCATTTCTTTTCGTTCTATCCCTTGTTACCTGGGAGAAGAGACTAAACCCACCTCACTACAGCCTCCTTTCAGGTAGTTGCAGAGAGTGATAAAGACCCCTCTGAGCCTCCTTTTCCCCAGGCTAAACAATCCCAATTCCCTCAGATGCTCCTCACAGAATGTGTGCTCCAGACCCCAGGTTCTTCTCCACAGAGCTACTTTCCAGCAGGTTGGCCCCCAACCTGTACCAGTGCTTGAGGTTATTCCTCCCCAGGTGCAGGACCCTGCATTGACCCTTGCTGAATTTTGGAAGGTTCTTCTCTGCCTGTCTCTCCAACCTGTCAAGATCCCTCTGAAGAGTCTCACAGCCCTTTGAGGTATCAGCCTCTCCTCCCAGTTTTGTATCCTCAGTGAACTTGCTGAGGAGGAAATTTTCTGAATTTCAGTCAACTGGGATCTGTCCCGTTAGCCAGAACTGCTGGCAAATAATGGAAAGTAGCTCTGTGAGCACTTTCATCAGCTCCCTCAGTACTCTTTTGTGGATCCCATCCATCCCCATAGACTTGTGTGTGTCTAGGTGGTGTAGCAGATCAATAACCATTTCCCCTTGGATTCTGGGGACTTCATTCTTCTCTGTGTCCCTGTCCTCCATCTCAGGGGGCTGGGTACCCCATGAACAACTGGTCTTACTCTTAAAGACATGCAAATAGCCTCAGTCTTTTCATCATCTGTCACTATGTTTCCCCTTGTATCCAATAAATGATGGAGATCCTCCTTAGTTCTACTTTTGTTGCTAATTTTGTTGTATTTATAGAAACATTTTTTGTTGTCTTTTACTGCAGTAGCCAGATTAAGTTCTAATTGGGCTTTGGCCGTCTAATTTTTTCTCTGCATAACATCACAAAATTTTTGTAGTCCTCCTGATTGGTCTGTCCAACCTGCTCTTGAATCTTTAAGATTTACTTTTTGAAGAATATCCAGCCTTCCTGGACATTTTTGCCCTTCAGGATGCTGTCAACCAGGCTCCTAAACCGGCCAAAATCTGACCGTGGAGGTCCAAGTTGTCCGTTCTGCCAGTGTCCCTCCTGACTTCTCCAAGAAGTGAAAATTCTATCATTTCACAATTACTGTTTCCAAGACAGACTTTAACCATCACATCCCCTGCTAGTTCTTCTCTGTTCACTAAAAACATATCCTGTGGGGCACCTACCCTGGTTGGCTCACTGACCAGCTGTGTCAGGAAGTTGTCTTAACACTCTCTCCAGGAACCTCCTGGTTTGTTCCCTCTCTGCTCTGCTGTATTTCCAGCAGACCTCTGGTTAGCAGAAGTCCCCCTACAACAAGGCCTAGGGATTGTGAGAATTTTCTCAGCTGCTTACAGAATATTCCTTCTGCCTCTTCATCCTGGTTGGGGAGTCTATAACAGACACCCATCAGGATATTTGCCTCATTGGCCTTCCCCGGAATCTTACCCGTAAACATTCCACCCTATTGTCACAATCATTAAGCTCCAGACAACTGAGACATTCCCTAAGCTACAGGACTACCACACCACCCCTCCTTCCTTGCCTTTCCCTTCTGAAGAGTTTATTACCATCCACTGCAGTTCTCCAGCTGTTCAAGTCATCCCATGATGGCAACTATGTCATAGTTTTCCTGCTGCACAATGGCTCCCAGCTTCTCTTGTTTGTTGCCCATGCTGTGTGCATCGGGGTAGATGTACTTCAGTTTGGTCATCGACCCTGCCACATTTTTGGACAGGGAAGCCCAAATTTCTCTGTGACCATTCTCAGGCACTTCTGTGGTTTTTATCACATTGATAGCCCTTGTGTCTTTGCTGACACAAGGATCTTCATGCTCTACCTTCACAGATTGAAGGACCTGGCTACACACCATCATTCAAATATTGGTATGCTGCCCACAGGTTTATCTCTAGCAAGGCTCATTTTATCCTTTTGTCCCTAGTTTAAAACTCTTTCAATGAGCTCCTTATTCCCTTCGCACTGCCAGAATCTGCTCTTCTGGATTCTCCTGAGAACATAAACTCTTAACTTTTATCCTACACTCGCACTTGAGTTAAGCATTTAAAGTCATCTAAACTAGTTAAGTAACACATCTCCCACAGCCTCTATCCTCTCTTTATTTCTGAATCATCCAGGGATTGTGGACAATTAGAACCTGAAAGAAACACCCTAGAGAAGAAATCTGTAAATCTGCAAATTTGCAAAAAAGTCAGAAAATTCCCATAATCAGAGTCTAAGAGTAAATGGGTCTGAAGACCTCAAATCTTATTGTAGCATCTACAACATTGAAAAAGCAAGAATAAAGTGTATACAGGTGTATTGCAGAATTTTCTAATAATCACAATCCTTATTGAAAATGAAAAGGAAAGCTTTAGAAGATTATGCTGAGTCTTGTAAAGCAAAGGGGAAATTTATAATGTTACAAACAGTTAAGGTCATAGTATCATAATCTGAGAACACAACCACTGCTGGCAGTTAATCTGTAAGAGGGTGCCAGCACGAGTCCTGGTTCCTCTATGATGAATGATTTGGAGCTGTCTTGCAGCCATGAGTCATCGTGCTAGGAACTGTACAAACATGGCTGACCTGGCATATGCTGGGTGAGCAGGTCCTGGAGGGAGGGAGGGAGCTGAGCTCTCAGTCCTGCGCATGAGCAGGCAGCACAGGTGGTGCAAAGGGAGCAGGAGCCGCCTTAATCCTGCCTGGGGTGAGCTCTTACTGGTGTTACAGAGAGATAGCTGTTATCCCAAGGCACTGGTAGTGTATGCCTGGATCTGTCCCTGCAAAATGCTTCATTTGTTTTTTCATCACAACCTGGTGAACGTCACACGTGCAAAATTCATACCCTAAAGAATTCTGTTGGCTGAAGTTTGCACAGTCATATTATTGCGATTGTTATAAGGGAAGAAGCAGCAATCTCATTCTCTGTTTTTTTCCAGAGAAGGACTGGCCTATCAAACAAGATATAATGCAAAGGCTATGGGGTTAATAGAGTATTTTTTACGAATAGTATTTCAGTTTTATGTGTGATACTCTCCTTCTTTGCTTTGGGAGTGGCCAGAGCTCATCTTTTCATGTTTTTAAGAAAAAAAGTATTAGCCATAGTCAAACCACTAAAGGTGAGGTCATTCCGATTCATAGGTGGTATGAAGATGGCTGTATATTGTGACTCCCTTGCTACAGATTTACAAATATCTCTTCCTAATTGTGGATTATGTGTACTCCTGTGCAGGGATAATACACTCTCACAGACATGCTTGAGCCTTCTGCTGGAAGAGACAGAGACAGTAAAAGCACAGCCTTGTAATAAACTGTGCATGCATGAAGCCCTTTGACATATTGGGGCAGGCAAGAGGTTCCCCCTTTTTGCTAGGATGAGCTAAGCCTAAGGGAGCCTGTCCCCCTGTGTGTCTCTGCTGCCTGGTGTTGCTAGCAAGGTAATGAAATAAAGCTACTGTTTGCATTTCAACTGTGGATAGGCGGTCACCCTGGTTACCTGTATATGTTTATTCATACAATCTGCCATTTAAAGAGCCTTTTCATATCTCATATTCACAGAATTTACTTTGCAGATGCAGAACTCTGAAAAACTTCTATCTTATTTATCCCTTCTCCTTTACTGTTACCCCAAGTAGCTATTAAAAAAACACAGTAAGCTGTCTAGATATTATCTTTAAAGTTTTTCATCAATTCCTTAAACTTCCCTCTTTTTTTGCGCCTCTATCCTCATGTGGTGCACTGAACACTATGAGTTTCTCTGCCTGCCACTGCTGACAGGGGGTGAAAGATCTTGGATCTGTAGTTTGTCTGTCTGGATTTCACTTAAGGTTCAAGTTGCTGTTTGAGTTCCTTCCAGGCATGCACTGTTTTCCTGGGCCATCAGGGTTCATGAAGTTGGAGTTAATGGCCTCTCTAGCAGCCATCTGAAATGCATGGGGCCTTTTGGCACTCCACATTTTCTACTTCTGGAACCCCTTAAAATTGTGTTAAAAAGCATAACTAGTTTCAAAGCAAAGCTGTCATTAGGACATGAAACTACATGCAGGAATGTGGTAACACAGTGTCCTGCTGTTCGCTCATGGTAACTGGAGAGAGCTGTTGTGATCACTGATTTCACTGTGGCTCCTCACAGAAAGTATGGACTCAGGGTTCAAAAGTGCACAGGCCCTGGGGTGTCACGGTGGACACAGCTCAGCTTGGGGATTAAAGATGAGGCAAACCTGCCGATCAGCTTCATTTTTGTGTCTTGAAACTGTAGCCTCAAAGTCTCAGGATGTGGCCTGCACGTCTGATTTACTGACAGCCTGGTTTGTCACAATGATGGAAATAGTAGCCCGTGATAAATCATGACAGTGAGTTTGAACTTTGAACCTACTTTAATGGAAACAGGACATGTTCAGTAATGGCAACACAATCTATCCCAGGCAGCCTCTCCAGCTCTTCTGTGTCTGGCCTTGTTTCCATTCTGTATGCAAGAGGATGTGATTTTGGAGGCATGTAACTCCCTATCCCTCTTGCTTCTTTCTTCTCTTTATCTTAATAATAAAAAAGAGTATAAAATTACTACAATCCAAAGTACTGGTTTCCAAGAACATGGAAATATGCACTTAGAAGTGTAGGGTTTTTTTAAAAATTAAATGTGAGAGAAGAGATGATGAAAATAATGGTTGTTTGCAAACGTAAGAGTAGCAATATGAATGCCATGTTGAGAGCCAGGAGAAAAACAAAATGAAAAACAAACTCTAATGTTAAATATTTGTCACTTCCATAGCAGAGAACTAAGGAGAAGCAGTTATGAGGAGCAATTCAGCAGCTTGTGGAGTCTATTTTGTATTAGTGAACACCTGGTCACTCCAGTCCACCATGTTGTCTTCACATATTGCACAACTGATTATTTATTTTGTGTGGAGTAAATCACAGTTCTGAGGAAAGGGAGTCAGACATCCTTCCGTGCTAATGCCCCCAATTCACACAGGTGTATCTAAATGATTTTTGATATCATCATATGGGATACACAAATGTGTCCCTTGGGAAAATAAATTCACTGACTTGACCCAGCTGTATCTGCTCTGATCCGCTCAGCACAACATTGACCCAAAAGAAAAAGAAAAACATCTCTTGAACATTAGTTTCACCTTAGGGAGAATTTTGCTACAGTGCAGTTGGGGATGGATGGCTTTTGGGCCTGGTGACCTCGGACAGATGAGACGGTATTGAGCGGCAGACAACTCAAGAAGACCTGCAAGCATGTCCTAATCCAGCCTGATCCCTAGGCAAGATGCAATCCCACAACAAGTTATAGCAAGTCATTGTCATCTGTACTCTATGTTGGTGTTCTTAGTATAGGGACATTCCCTGGTCTTCTTGCAAGGTCCTACGTTAGATGAGCCAGATAGTTTGCAGGAAGAGATGTCCCAGAAAAATCTGTCAGGTGTTTTGTAAACAGGAAGAAAAGTGATACTAAATTCTTTTTTACAATAGCATGTTAAAAAAATGTAGAAAAATTGATTGTAATGGGTAGAAAGCATACAACTGTGATAAGAATCTTAGCAGAAATATGGAAGAGAAATAAACATTCTCACCTGATTATCTGTGATTTGTGTTATGCTTTGCATAATATGGTTTATCTGAGGATAGCTCAAAGGGTCTCAATGTAGTAACACTTTTAAGATCTGGAATCTTTTCACTGATTCTAAACATGCTGGGTCAAACAGAAGTTTTTTGTCTTACCCTGGATTTCATATAGATACAGGTGTTCGCTCCCATTCCAGAAACTGACAGATTCACAACAATTTAGGCAAAATAAGTTATTGTGTCCAAATGCTGAAATTCCAAAGGACATGGAAGCAGGAGCTGGCTGGTTCTGCAGTTTTGGAATTACTATAATTGTAATGGACTTTTTTTTAAACAAAGAAAATTAATTTTTTTTTTTTAAGGAAGAAACAAAATTGCAGAAGATTTTATTTATTTTTCCCTTAAAAACAAAAGCAACATTTATCTAACCTTGAATTCTTCCCTCAGTTCTTTCTGTGCATTTTGTAGGTCTACTTTCAGAACACATGAAAAAGCTGAGTAACTTGGCTGCTTCTCAGCACACCATGGATATTCATCATCTGCACCAATTTTGTAACTTATCTTTTTTTCTTAAGAACATCTCTTGACTTGAGTAATAGAGGAAGTGCTGGTTTTGCTCGAAGCTGAAGTGATGAAGAACATCACCCCCTGTTTTTAATAATTGTGCCCTATTTTTCCTTCTCTGTCTGCAGGTTCATCACCCAAGTATTATGCAAACAAAAGTAGGAACATAAAACTTAAAAACTAGATTGCTTAGAACTTTGAACCAACAAACCCAAGGTTTTTCATCATCTTTTTCCTTTCCAAGAGAATTTCTCAATTTAGGGACCTGAAATGACAAAGAAAATCACTTGGGTTTTGATATGTCAAAGATATTGAATCAGAAGTATATGCAAAGTACATTATTGTGATTCATGTTGACTATATTTATGATAGTTATTTTTATTATTTTTATTTAATTATAATTATTCATAGCTATTTTAAAATTCTCCATTATCCCAGTAATAAGGATTATATTAGCTTTCTTAAGCAAAATAATTATCTGGACCAAAGTCAATAGCGTCTCTCCTTCTGCAGTTCCTGCCTGAATGTGTTACAGGTGTTTGAGCCCAGAGTTTGGTTGCTAGGTGGTTTGATCTGTGTGTTTTAGAGGTAGCCCGAGGGGACAAGGTGCAGTGGTGGAGCAGCCCTGTGGAAGTGATGCCAGACCAGAAGTGTGGGTTGCTCTGAGTGCTGCCATTCCCATGTTCATCTGTCATGAAACAGAGTCTCTGGGTTTGGTCACTCACCTTTGCTCTTCTTAGAAGAATCTGGTTAGGATGAGGTGCCTGACCCAGCCACTGGGCTCCAGCCAGCAGAACAGAAATGGCTTTACCAGATCCTTTGTGACCTGTAGGCTTTGCTCCTTGGAATAAAGAAGTCCTCTGCAGTAAAAAAAAAAATATAAAATGAAGTCACATCTGTGACTGAGGAGGGCTGTTCTGGTTCAGCGTGAACACTGTAGTCTTGCAGAGAAAGATGGAAAGACCAGAGCAAGATTGCTGTCTGTCTTTCTCTCAATGGTGCTCTGGGCCTCCTGCCCTATACTGGTGGATTTACAGACCTAATTTTGGGATTTAGTATAGATTTAGCATATTTTGAAGAGAAACTGATAGTCCTGTGTAGGTCCTGGTGCAGACAGAAGTGCATTGGAGGAAATCAGTGGACAAACCTGCAAGCAATAAGCAGAGGCGAAGATATGCTTCCCTGAAGAGCTCAAAATCTTTGTACAAGACATGAGAAAAGATTGGTCTAGAAGGAAAAGCACAAAAAATGAGCCATGGTGGACAGAAGGTGAGTTTATGTGGGCAGCCACGCTGTTCCCTCCTTGCTGTGCCCTGTGCAGGAGTGTGTCTCACTTAGCCCACACACCTCACCCCAGGGCAGTGCCACCACAGCTTTGGAATAAGACTTGTGCGTATTGCCGAGTGGATATTTCTGTGTTGCTACTCAAGAGCTGCGCTGCTGGAAATACAATTCTAATACATAAATTTACATATAAATCTAATGTATTTCTCTTTGTGTTTCACTCACGGTCATCAACTGGAAGAGCCTCCAGTCTTGTAAGGAAGTCTGGGATAGAGAAGTTCACTGCAGATGCTCTGAGCAGCTCTTGCCTGTGCATGGGGGGGCTTGCCAACACCATCAAGCTTGAACCTCCTCCCCAGCCCAGGAGCACCTTCTGGCTGTGAGCCCTGCCCAGGCATCTGTGGGGTGGGGATGGGAGTTGAGTGGTGTCTCTCAGAGCACATCTGCACAGAGCTGCCAGCAGTGGCAGCCTGGAGAAAAATGTCACTCAGCATATTGGAGAAGTGCCCTTGCCTTATGAAACAGCTTTCATCTTGGGGGCATAACACTGTTGACAAAGCATGTGGTGCAAAGCCTGCATCCCAGCTGCTGCCAGTGTTCACCTTCCCTCCCTGTGTTCCTAGCACAGCCTTTTAGGGCATTTTGACACTATTTTCAAGGCTTGGTTCAGTCAGGAATTGCCCTGGTGTTTCCCTGCTTCTCAGTCCCCTCACTAGTTTGGCTGCGCTCTCAGTGTGTAACTTTTGTCCTCAGCCCTCCAGATTCTTCCCCTGGCTCTCTTCTACTGCCTTCACTCATGGAAGAACAGAACATTTATTCCTTAAAGGTAATCAGGGGAAATTCTCCTAATAAGTCAAGGTAAATACATTCTTGTCCACATAAACTTTTGTCCTGTGCTTCACTTAAATTTCCTCTGTTTTGACTAGATCATTGCAGTTCTAAAAAACAGCAGGCTGCCACATAAGAGCAGAGGTAGCCATTGGGCACTTTGTAGTCAACCAATGGTGGCAAAAAGCAGATATGGTGACCTCAGGAGGACTGCAGTTATTTGCACAGCATGGAGCCTAATAAGGCAGGACTAAGTTATGTCATCCCAAAATATTATGTGCTGAGACATCACCAAAGACTCTGCCTCTGTGATATGTCTTGACTGCAAACCAGATAATCTGTCTGCTGACACCAAATAAGTGTTTTTAATTGTTTCTCTCAGCAGCATCTAGGATATTTTTGATGCTACTGTAATAGAAGGCTCAAATTAGATCTCACACTATGTTATCATAACATGTTTGGACCAGGTTGTTTTCTGTATTGCTTTACCAGCTTAGGTGAGGGAAACCTAGTCTGTGAAGAAACTGCTACTCTTATTTCTGTATATTTATTCCCACTATCAGTTCTAGGACAAAATACTGCAATTCCTATGATTTTATCTGTGGAGCAAAAGGCCCAGATTTAACAGAGGTCTATGGGGAGACTAAGAAAGGAAGAGTACACTTTAATGAGAAGGAATGTCATAATTACTTAGGTCTCAGGTCTGGTTTATTTAAGAACAAAATAGGGTCTTAATGGACTATTTATGTGGTCATAGCTTTCCTGAGGCAATATTTAGGTGCAGTGAATAACAGAGGTAATTACAGAGGTAATTCACACTCCATTTTAAAATAGCTAATGACATTTCTGTGAAATAAACAATTCTTCATTTTCTAATGCAATGAAAATTGTAAAATGTCATGCAGAATTCAAATTAATAAATTTTCCTTTAGAGTAAAATTGCAGGATTTACCACCTGTTCCGCATTCAGTCAGCCTTTCTCCGTTTGCAGTCCTCTCTGGATCAGCAGGCTCTTTCCTTTCCTGCTTCCATCAGTGTATTTTCTGGACACACTTTATGTGTTTCTTACTTTTGTGAGTCTCTGCAGCCTCCTGGACCAACACAGAAATCTTAATGGTTCATCTGTGTCCACTTCTCCATGTGGGTCCTCTGGGGACTCCGTGTAACCTTCGGACTTGTGATAAATTCGTATTGTAGACAGGCTTTGCACAAGGCTTAAAAATACTCTAAAATGTGGCATAGAATCACTAATAATGAAGAAATAAATACATTCAAGTTGAAACATGTAACCTACTTGCCTTCCTGTTGTGATTTAACTGCAGCTGACAACAAAGTACCATGTAGATACTTGCTTACCTGGCCTTGGCAAGTTTCATGGTTATACTGGGTGTCATGCAGAGGTCTGCTCATCTTTTCCCCTCCCCTGCCTTCTTAAGACATTTAATATCAACATTAAACTTCTTACATAGTGTTGGAGACAATTTTGGGACCCTACATGTGTCTAGGGCAGATGTGCCCTGTACCTTTTGATCAGATGTCCTGCTTGCTTGGCATTTTAGGGCTTCCAAAGGATCATTCCAGGCCTATCACCCTTGACCAATATCTTTTTTTTCTGCTTTCTAGGACAGTTTTCAGTTTATAGAATGTGTCAGCAGCCATTTCCAGCCAGTTGTCTTTAGTATACAAATTGTCGGGTCAAAAGAAATTACATTTTTCCTTGGGTAGAGAGTCCTGAAAATGCAGAATCTGATCTCTCAGAGCCTGTGCTGTGCTTGCTCCCTCTCCAAACATCCTGTCAGGCTAAGCTCAGCTCTTTTCTCTCCTAGAATGCACAGTTTAGTTCTGTTGCAGAGAGAAATTAATTTCTGATCCTTCTCCTTGGGTAGACAACTCATTTTCTTCCTCTTTTTCAGTTTGGCTACATCCCATTATAGCACTATCTGGGAGATTACACACTTCTCTGCAGTGCAAGGCTTATAGAGCGCCTTCCATTTCTTTCTGATGGCATGTTGGATGCCTTACTATGTGATAGGTATCCAAAATGTCCACAAACCAGAAACATTTGAAGCCCTGTTACCAAGATTATTTGTCAAAATATATCAACTGAATATTTTAATATATTTTTTGAACAAGTCCTGGAAGGTTTCCTATAGTATATGTACTTGGTATAAAACATCACATTATTAAAATGAGCAAAAGAAGATTAGCATCAGGGGCCTTTGGAGATACATTGACTTTAATACTTCTTTGTATGTTCAAAGGATTGGTGTTGCACAGTCATTCATGCTGTCACACAATACACAATACATACTGCAGAGTAAGTGAAATCTTGCATGTCCTTCTCACATCACAATTCCAGTCCCCTCTCTCTTTTCTGGGCTGTAACAAGAGGCTCATTCAAAGGGGTGACATACTGGTCCCACTCTGATTAAACACGAAATGCTGATTGTCACCCGTGGCATTCGTTTTTACCTTCATGGGCTTGTTCGGACATTGCAGGCCATGTCCGGGTGTCTGCTTTTCCAGAAATGAATGTTGAATAGTTTTTGTAAACCATTAAGTATCTTCCAGATTCACAAATTGTTTACCTATAAATCTAGCTCTCATAGGACATCTGTAGACATAGGAGCCAAAATTGTTCGTGGTTTTAAAAAATCTTAACGTAATGCTTTTTGGCATGTTCTCCTTTTGTCATATTACATGTGGAGAACAAGAATATATACAGCTTTCCCTCATTACCACAAGTTATTTATAAGCACCCTCATCTATTGCTTTACTTAGTTCCCTGTGGATAAGCATTTTTTTGTTTATTCCAGTAGTCAGCATAAAATTTACAGAAATTAATATTTGATGTTTTTTCTTCTGGCAATGAACAACCACAATTTCAACACTTTTTTTCCCCCCCCACTTATTTATGAAACTTTTGTTTTATTTTGGAAATATTTATCCTACAAGTAGTATAGTAATTAGTCATGTCATTCCACAATCATTTAGAAGGGTTGTTTTCAGAAAATGAACAAAGCTCATCTGGTGAGTGCCTGTGTAAGGATGTGAGGCTGGCCCAAATGAAAAGCCTTTCAGATCAAATGGTCTCTTCCACTGTTTACAGCCTGGCATGAGCTCTGCAGCACCTCCTTCTCCAACAGGCCCTTATATTCTGCAGATAAATGAGCCGTGTCAGGTGGCTCAGCTTGAAGGTTTTAAATAAACATTTTATTTTTTTTCTAAGACTGTGGATAAAAAGTGGAAAGAAGGTGAAAGAGGAAAGGAACTCATTTGTTTCTGGCACTGGAAAACATAGATTGATACTTAGCTCTATGTATTCAGATGATTTTTTTAGGTACCCCTTCACATGTAGCACAAAGGCATTGGGCAGATACAGCAAGAAACAGAGAAACAACACATGAAGTTATTTTGTCTCTGTAATTACACAGGCCAGAAATCAAAAAAATCATCTAAGACTGTTGAATGGAAACTTTCTATATGTTTTTGATTACCTTATGTTAACAGTTTTCCAGATTATCCTGATTCCTATGCCAGTTTGCATTGAATTTGCAGAAAGAATTTATGAGGTACTGTCTCATCTCTAGGCTGGGAGTTTCATCCATTTTCATTAGGCACACTGCATTTTGACAGGTACATTGTCTCTTGGAGAAACTCGGTTTCCGAACATAATGCCACTGATGACAAGTACAGCTCACAAAATTTTTAAATGCAGCTGTAAATCAGCACTATGTTCTTCATTGTTTCACTGCAAGATAAAAATCCTGTTAATTTTATTCTCTTCACCCATTCTTGTGTGTCCTTTTGTGTCTTTTTTGTGTCCTCCTGATACACTCCTGTATTAGCTGATTCTACCTGTGACCATCTTCCCCCTAGCCCATGCAGCCTTTTCTTTGGGTGTCCTCACTTGTCTGTGTTGTGATTCCTTCCTCTTCCATACCATGTCCAGAGAAACACTTCAGGGCATTGCTGTTATGCTGGTGGCTTTATTTTCCAAGCTGCAATACATAATTAACACTCCTTTTTGGGGCGAAGGTCACATATCTCTCCAGAGAGATAAATTAAAAAATCACAGAGAAATCAGGAATTTAGAAAAGCTGCAGAAGAATTGTTCTGCTTTGTGTAACTGTGTGACAAGGAGCTATAGCTTGTTGCTGAACCAACAGGTGTACTTTTTGTGTTTTGTCTTGTTTGTGTAGTGGTCCTGTGACTGTGGCTGCTTAACCAGCACGGCTTATATCGCTATTAGGAATGCCTTAGGCTGATTAGGGTTTTGGTGAAGAGATCTGAGACAGTAACTCAGGAAATCTGAGACAGTTTGAACTTTCAAATGACATTGCACTTAAAGCAAATACTTTAGTTTGTATGTTTGCAGTGAAGCAAAGTTATGATCTTTGAAGCTTCCAGAGGCAGGACCTCCTGCACTTGATATGCTTAAGCCAATGCCAGTTTTCTCTGGAGCTCTTCAACAGCACCTGCATCTCCACCAAGCAAAGCATTTAGGATCATACTTGGAAGACTGCTCCATCATGCCTATGCAGTAAGATTTGCAAGCCAGGGAGCTGTCAGTGAGGTTTGGTATGAGCTGTGTTTCCAGATGTCTTTCATACTGTGTTGGGTATGAGCACACTCTGAAAGACTCTTAACACAGGTTAAAGGCCCCCAGCTTATAAGCAGCTTATTTTCATCAGTTCTAAATTCCAAGAGATCTAAACTCTTCTGCTTTAATGCCCATTTAAAGTTATTTTCCTCCTTACTAACATATTAATACATATTAATTTATGTTCAGATTGGACTCTTTGATTTTCACTTATGTCTTCCAGATATTAATTTAATTCTAATCATATTCTTCTCCCCCGACCTCTTTCCATCTCAGCTCAGAGTTTCACAATTGGAACATCTTGTATGTTTGTATATGGATAAAGCAATTCTCATGTACTTTAATGGTAAGCCATGGATTCTAGTAACCAAGGTTTTTCTGAATGTTTGCAAATCAAACAGGAAAATTTTCAGCTTGATATGCATTTTCTATTGAATCCACATAATCCAAGATAAAGTAAACTCGATTTAACAAGATTTTTAATACTTGTGGAGCTTAAAATATTTTAACACAATTTCTGGTTGACTGCCTCACGTCAATAGAAATTCCAAGTCCATTTAGAATACGAAAAACTTGTATGCATCCCAAATAAAGCCTAAAATTATATGGCTTAGATCCAGCTGGTTTTATATATAATTCAATATAATAAATAAAACAGCCTGAAAGCTCAAAGGGAGGTAAAAAACCCAAGACTTATTCACATTCAGAAATTAATAGTTCCTGCAACCATCCTTAGAAAGATATATAGAATTCCTTTAATGTTTAGATGTCCAGAGAAGTTACCTGTAAAGTCACCAAAGAACATTTAAGGTATCTAGGTTTAGTTTTATGCATGACAGATGCCTTTCTTTCACAGCAGTTTCCTGTGGAAACTACATTGTCTTAGATAGATACACTATTACCAGGTTTCACATGTTCAGGTGATGGGATTCTCCCACTGGTCACTGTTTTTTCAGTGATACAGCTCTTAAAACCCCAAGTGAATAAAAGCAGTGCCCTTCTAGTACTTGTTTGTGTTATATAAAAACTAGAGGAAAGGAAAGCAAAAGGAATAAGAAAATGAGACACAGAAAAATCAGTTTAAATATATTATTAGAAAAATGTAGTAATAAAATACAGCCGAACTATTTACATAAAATCAGAATTTTGCATTTACACACATGAGCATCAAAATCTGGATTGAATGAAAAATAACTGCTTCACATCTAAGTGTTTCTGTAAAAAGAGAGTTAACTGAAAATTGGTGTGAAAGTGAAGCTTTTCTTGAAACAATGTCAATGAAAGGCACTAGCAAGTTGGGAAGCCCATCTCTGGGAAGATCTCACTGACACAAAAGCAGAACTGATAGGGAGAGCAGCATCATGACTGACAAAAACCAGAAGGTGCCCTATGAAATTCAGAAGTCCAAAGAGATTTTGGTCAACTTGGATCTTATTTGAATCTGATATATGAGATATGAGACATCAAGTAGCTGAGGTGACAGCAGAACCTCCAATGAATTGATTCTATGTTATATTTCATCAAAATGGGTTATCCAAAGGTTTGGGATAAAATAATAAATACAGAGAACTGAAGACCTGTGAAAGCTCGGGGATCCTGACATTTACTGGCTTCTGTGTCTCTTCTGTGTCTCTTGTGGAAGCCTTCATTCCAGTACGTTCCAGGGCTTGAGCTCTCTGGTTTGTACCAATCCTTTATCAAAGGCCAGCCTACTACAAATACCTTTGACTAGTTTTACCACCAAAAGCTGGCAGGAGCAAACAGTGGAAATGTAAAGTGCATATGGGCAGTACTTGTGTCTGGCTCTCAGGCCGTGAGCCAAAAAGATTTCTTCGAAAGATTTTCAGAGCTGGACTATTTGGCCTCAAAGTCCTAGATTCTGGACACTTGAGATTTTTGGTGTATGGCCATAAAGAGACATTATAACAGGAGCACATTAAATCTGATTTCACACCTTAGAAGAAGGGAAGAGTTTTGCTGAAGATAAACTTAGGTTTGTCTTATTCTGGGGTGATCTAAATGCTTGAAATAGGAGAAGAATACTTTTGGATACTTGGATGAAAACCTAATTAGTCATAAAAGCCAGTGAGGAAAAACTGAAGGCCAAAGTTTTGGTAATTTTTTTCACCCATATAGCTGGGAGTATAATCTGTGGAAACATTCCAGAAGAATGAAATTTCCAACAGAACAAAAGAAATGGAATCTGCCCCAGTGAGCAGATTTGCTCAGGAACACAAGGTATTACTCAGGACCCCAGTGAATATAAACTTGGCATGGAAAGAGAAGCTCTTGATATTGTTTAAATGGCACTACCATGAGATAGAAAGTTATCATTTATCCAAAGATACTCCAAAGGAAAAACATGATGAGAATAGCTAAGAATGCATGATCTGAGATTCACACCAGACTGTAGTGCTGGCAAAGACTTTCTGAGTCATGAAGTCTGTGTTCTAGTTACTGCAAAATGCTCCACCACTTTATATAATGTAATTAAATTATAAGCACTAATGTAAAACAAATTCACTCTTTTTACCCAAGGCTTCTCATTATGAATGGCTGTTTCTAAACTCACTGTAATGAGTAAAAGCCTTTTATTTTGCAAGCTGAATTTATAACTGGCCTTTTCATATCCATTTTTTTCCTATGTCAGTATTATCTTCCAGCCTAAATATGGCCCTTCTGAGCTGTGTTAACCCTCACAGTAAAACTTCACAGATAATAACATATAATTCTTCCTGCCTCTTTCCTGGATGTTAAAAGTTCATTTTCTGGTGTGAGATAGACTCTCCCTTATCGTGTCAATCTTGTAGCCTTTCTCTTTGCTGTTAATAGAAATTCTACATGTTTTAGTGGTTAATAATAATTTCAAATTTTTCTAAATACATGGTCTTATACCACATATTCTTCTATTTTTTCTCATTTCACCCCTTTCTCACACAATTTATTTTCTTTTTTCACTATTGGAGTGGAGCTTTTTCCTCAATGGAATCAGACCTATAGGTTGCATGGAGGTGGTAAATGGACACCAGGAGCAGCTGTTACTATGAGATGGGTGTTTTAGTCAGATGTGAAAACACTGTGGAACTGCTTTAGGTCCCAGCAAAGTACATGTGTAACCTACTTATAAATGGAGAAATGTTTTCTGACTTAATTTCTGAGGCAGAGCATAAGGGACAAAGTTAGAAACAGGGAGCAAAGAATAACGACACATTAGAGACACTTATAAAAGCTTGGTAAGGGGATTTCAGGGCTCATATATCAGGTGAAAGATGTTTGAAGCTGTGAACAAATATCTATTTTAGATCCCTGCAGGATGGGAGTAATTGGGGCTTCACTTTGTTCTAATTCTATTGCAAAGAAATAACTCTGTCACAAAGACTGTAGACTCAATTTTCAGTTTTTCTTAGTGAAAAGTACTTGGGAGACCTTGAAACTTGCTAACCACATAACATAATTTGGTGTGTGTGCCTTTGCCTGCTTCTAGAAAAGGTGATAACTCAAGGGATGTGGAAGCAAAACAAAACTGATCCAACTTGGAAGCTGAATTCTTTGCAGTATGTTTGCACTACCCAGCTCAGGGCTCTGAGGAAAGCCATCTCTGAACACGGTGGCTTACGCCATTGTAGGGGTCAGTAGATCCAGCTGGGAACAGGAGTGCTGTCACAAGTCATGTATTGAAGGCAAATCTTTACTTCAGTGTTGAGTACAACAAGAGTGGTACTTAGGCAGTGAGAACTGAGCAAGCTTTCTGTTGCCAGAGTGGGGACTGCCAGAGAGCAGGTTCTGTTTATCTGCACTCACCCCCAGATCTGCTGCTTTACACTGCCAGAATGGCACAAGAACTTGGCCCTGGGAAAGAGGTGACACATTGTTGGATTCTTTCTACTCCATGTGTTTAATGGTCTTAGTGTTACACATGATATAACAACTTCAGCTGCAATTCTTTGGGTCTCCCACTTATAGCCCTAAAATGATTTTACCCCTCATTTGAAACCCAGAAAGTAGAATTTAATCATAAACTATATAAGCAAAAAGAGTGAGCCTGAGAGGGAAACAAAGAGAAGTGGACTATGCTGTCAAACTTCTCATTGTGAAAGGGAAAATTATAAAAGAATAATTAGAAAATAATAAATTAGATCAAATTATATTGAAGGTAATATTTTGGGGTTAAAATAGTAATTATTTTAAGATGAATGCTTGCATTATGATGGTGAAATGTAAATGCTGGACTTTGGCTGTTGTACGTCTCTGTTCAACTTGCCTTTATTTTTGATTCCCCATGAACCAGTAAACATGTTATGGGCTTTCTTTCTTGTAAAAAAGTTCTGAATTCAAGTAAAAGATATCTGATAACTTATCCCAAAAAATCGCACAGAATCATGGTGCTGAAGAGATCCAGAGAAGAAGCATTAGAAAAAGCTGTTAGAAGAAGATTAAATCCTTGCCTCTCTGAAGCTGCAGGAAATCCCCTCAAAAACATGTTCTGAAAATATTCCTTGATGTTTTCCCCCTCTGTGCATTTGCATACCTTCTGCATATCTCCTACATTCACTCTACAGTAATGACATGAGGTCAGATGAAGGCTTTTGGGAGGCCCAAAAGACAAAGGGCAGTTAGTCAAAAAAGTCTTCATCACACTGAAGTGGGAGTCAGGAGTCTTTCCATCAACAGCCCTTGGTGAGATAAAACTATCTTCACACTGGTAGAAAAAATTCCTTAAACAGCAAGTGTTAATTACATATGCAATTAATCACCAGCCCTACTTCACCTGGGTCTTTGCTGAGGTTTGGCAAAATCAGAGTAAAGAAATTTGGTTTCAGCGTTTACTTCAGTAAAGACATTTCTGTTACTGTATCAAGAAGAAACATTTTGGTATTCTGGGTCTCAGATCTTCTTAGAAATTAAGCAATTCTTGGAAGAGGTTATTTTTCACCTCAGGTATATTTTTAATGAAATTATCATGGAACCTGAAGTTAATATGAATATTTTCATAATTTTTATTCAACAAGGTTAAAAGTTTGCTTTTCAAAAGGAATACAGACAGAATTTGGCTTAAAGTGTATCTTATAACATTCCTCAGGTATTATTTCATCTAGCATTTGGAAACTAATAAAAGACTTTTAACTGAAAAGTTGGGGTTTTTTTTCCCAGAAATTAGCAAGAGATCTGAGAAAAAGGGCACTTCCAAACACATTGATTTGACTGCTGGAGAGTCTCTTTATTGGCTCATTGCTGCCAGGAACAAGATGCTATTGTGTTGACTTGGAGTCATGGCAGGAGAACACAACAAAGACAGATGAAACATTGTGTCACACATGTTGTCTGCAAGGGGGTTCTTTTCTCTCCTGATTTTTACATAGCCTCTTGTTCACCTACTCCTGAATTTATTCGGTAAATGAATTAAGTTAGTTTGCCTCTTTGAAAAATTCTTTATTAATGTATAGGTTTAGAAATGGAATTTAAAGTAACTTCTGGACTAGTTGTATAAAGTTTAAATTGTAAAGCTGAAAGAAGTATCTATAAGTACCTGATGTTTTTATGGCAGTAATAAGGACATGACTACTTTATTTTTAAAATCAGGCTACTATTTCAGTATCTCAGACTAGATGTGTGATTCTTGGCCTTACTTGAAAAGCGTTATGTCTCCAAATCTCTCAATTTCCACAAAATAATAGACGTAATGATGGATACCTCCCTACCGTAACTGGTAAAACCCCATAAGATACTCCTACTGTGTAACATCCAGGTGGTCTGGTCTTAAAAGTCCCTATGCTGCAGCTCTTTTATGCTGCAGCTCAGCAGGCACAGCAGAGGACCATGGGGCTGCACTTCTGAGCTGCCTTGAACACTTCCAGGTGTGGGACATCCACTTTTCTGGGCAACCTCTGCCAGTGCCTCAACCCCCTCTGAGTAAAAACTTCCTCTTAACATCTAATCTAAATCTCTCCTCCTTTAGTTTAAACCATTCTCCCATGTCCTATCACTATCTGCCTGTGTAAAAAGTCATTCTCCCTCTTTTTTTTATAACCCCTCTAAGTAAAGGAAGATCAGGAAGGCATAAAGGCAAATAATGAGAAAAATGTTTAAAAAAATGTGGTATTCTGAACAGGGAGTTCACTTAAATAATATTTTTTTATTTAACATTATCATATAAATGAAAGAATATTTTCTGTTAATTTCTCAATATTTTTCCTAAACTCCTCGTCAGCTAAAAGAAGAAATTTTCCCACACTCATTATATTTTTGGAAATAAGTTCTAAGATTTAGTTAAAAACAAAACTGAAAAGATTTTTAAAAATTAAGAGAAATCTTGAATGGAAAAATTGAAATGTTTTATTTTGAAATTGTTAAACAATATGTACTTAAGAAAATTTAGTTTTTTAATAGCAAAACAAATACACAAGAAGTTTTAAAGCTGCTGAATTTGTATCTTTTTTTTCCTGAAAAATATGTGTTTGAAGACAAGTTAGCCTTATTTCGGACACCTCAGCTGACTCACTTCTGGAGCAACAATATAGGATCATAAACTGGTGGGAGTTGTAGCCTGTTTCTATTTTTATTAGCTGACATGAAAAAATAGTATAAACCACTGAAGAAATTGGTCTTAGGTAGAAAAAGTCTTTACTGTCCTGAAAAGCTGTTTATAAATCTACAGTACCTGTATCATTTTTTTTTTTTACAGTCAGAAAGCAAAGCATTGGGGAAAACAGAGGGCACAGAATTGTGAGTTTTACTGGTTCTTTTTAACACACAAGCTGTATCCCACTATGTTTTGTAATTTATATAAGTTCTTACTACAGCAAGGTTTCTGAGGAACCAGATTCACTCCAAGTGTGCATAGAAAACTGCCTGAATACTGTTGTTCTGCTTCCAGGACCATAAGTTCTGTGGGAATGTGTCAGTCAGTAATTTTTGCCATTTATAAATAAAATTTATTTCAAACTAATTGTCCAGTTATAGAGATTACAGAAATAAGAAAACTAAAGCAATTGCACTTTCAGTGTTACACATATATAACAAAACAGCCTGATCTGCATTGACACAGAAATGTGTTTATTCCTAAACACAACGAATGGTCCACATGGCAGGCCCATGGTGATTCAGTGGTGGCAGATAATATCAACAGCAGGACTTGCTACCTGTAGAACATCATTCCCCACAGTGTAACAGGAGTTTTAAGGCTCCCAAGCAGCTTTCTTATAAGATCTTACAGTATAATTTGAGGTCAGTTCTGACAGTGGTGCAGATTTCTAAAATATTTTACTTTCAGCCATTCTTGGGCAGCTGATTTCTTTTTTTTTTTTGCCTCCAAAATGCAATAAGAGCAGCCACATCCAGTCACCTGTTCTTGATGTCTGGAATCATAGCTGACAATTACACATGCTCTGGTGCTGGGCAAAACAGCTCCAGCTTAGTTTCAACATTTTGAAGAGACTGGGAGATGAAGTAATGACAGGGAAAGAATTAAAGATCTGCCAAAATATTTGAAACAGCTGACATTTTAAAAACTGCCTTAGGCAAAGTTTCATTTCAGATGATGTAGTAGGGGGCACACTGGAAGTGCTCTAATAATCAAAGCGTGCAACATTTTCATTGAGGAAGAATTCTCAGCACTAAAATCAATGTATGCAGTCAATATCTGATCCAAGTTTCTTAAATTATCTGCTTCTAGGTTGAAAAAACCTGGATCCATGCTTGTATTTGAAATAAAATCGAACAGTTATACTATCCAGAAGATAATTTTTAATATCTAATGTTTCTAACGTTGCTATTCTTCACTGAGAAACAGCGCAGTTAATGGAACTATCTGGAGATTTTAAACTTCCCGGCATCTTCCAGCAAGTTCTTTTACAAATTGCCTTTAAGTGCACAAGTATTTTAAGTTAACATTACTGATTAGAGTATGAAACTAAGGAGAACACTCACATTGAAGAAAATAAACCCTCTCTGTTTTTACATTTTAAGAAAATATTTGTGCTAATATTTAGTTTTCATAAACAGTATTTGTTTCATAAAACCTAAATCAAGTGATGGATCCACACAGCAAAATGCAGAAATGTAGAAATGCTCTCATGGCTCATGGATACATGGGAAACATCGCTGAAGTATCTGGGTAAATAGTAAATTCTTGGCAAGTGCCCCTAAACATGGTTTTCAAAGGGTTCTTAAAACCTTCAAGTGTTCAGATACAACTTGATTTGACTAGTCACACACACTATTGTTTGCTAATCATAGTGAACCTCTGCAAAGCAGCTGCATTTCTGCAGTGTTATCATCCTCCAGCATTCTGACCTTTTGTGTATTGATCCAGAAGTCTCTGGAGTCAGTCTTGCTGTAGTTACTTGCCTATGATGCCAGGCAGCGTCAGGGCAGTTTCTCAGATGTGTTAGAGGGGCGGGGATACTGCTGTTATCTGTGCCTCTGAGTGCCCCTCACCTGGCTGGCCACAGGTCCCCGAGCCCCTTGTTAGGCAAAGCGTTGGCGCTTCGCATCCTCTCTTCTGGGGCTCCCCCCACCCAGAGCTCAACCTGCAGCTTCACACGGAGATACCTGCGCCAAATGTACTCCTCAACATAGATCAGCAAGGTTAATACAGAGACTGAGGTACAAGTGAGCGTCAATCAGTTAGATAAATTACTGATTATAAAGATGTAAGTAATAAGATAAGTAAAAAGAAAGTAAACTTTTCTTACCAAAATCAGTTGGAGACAGTAGAACTTTAAAGTAGTGAACAGGAAAATACACATAAGTATATTTATAACTCATATTTGTGACTTCAGTGGGGAAATGCTGATAAACCAAAGGTGCAGGATAATGATGTCATATTTGGAACTCTGGGAATGAAAAACTTGAAATCTCTATAAGAAATAGGTGCAAGAACTGTCTGGAATTTATATTCATGTGAATGAAAAGAAGTTGTGAAAAAGATGTTCTATCTTCACTGGGTGATGGTCAACCACAGAGAAGGATATCAATAGCAGAACTAAAGTATAGTAGGAGTGGAAATCCTAAATGATCAAAGAAAAGTTTGTCCTGGAGGTCAGAATGCATGGGTAAAAAGTGTGAAATTATGAAAAGGGAGGATGAGGTGAACCTTGTCATTGTGTGACAGAAACTGGTGATTCCTGGAAATTTGATGTTTGTGTTCCTATAGGGGAAAAGAACTAAAAGTGACACAGCAGAGGTATGGCCCTCATTTTGCTGTTGAGTATAGCCGCCATCCATGCTAAAAAAAAGATGATTTCAAATTGGGTGAACTGGGAAGAGGTTGCAGGAGATTGATTGCCATGAAGTTGGGACCTCCAGGTACATATCTGACCATTGTCTGTCCAGATGTAGTATCTCCTCATGCCATGGAGGAGAGGCAGCTGCAGAGGACTATCCATCTGCACTTATGCTGCCTTGAGCCTTGGGGTCTGCGTGTGCCGGGTCTGCCAGCAGTCCCACGGTGATACACAGCCTCCGGGGTTATCTGGAGGCTGCCCTGCCTGAAGAAACACATGCAGGCGCACTGCTCACACAAGCAGCAGATTCTTATCTCTGTATACCCCCACTTGGGTTTTAAAAGGGAAAATGCACCATGTTCCAGGGTGATGTGGCTTCTCTGTGTGTATCTAATCTTTTTACGAAATGTTTTCTTTTAAGCGTATCAAATCCAAACAGTCAGGATCTCTGAGGAACTCATGGTATAAACAGGCTAATTAAACTGTTGTTGAAAATTTCCTTACAGATTACAATTTGATAAAAAATGTTAATGGATGTCATCTGAGATAATTTTCTGGTAATGACAAACAGAATGAGTATTTGGAGTGCATTTGTTTGCTTTGTATAGCAGTCTTTTTATCCAGGATTATTAAATTGAGATAAATAAAATGAGTCTTATTATGGGAATAAGAATCAGAGCTTTAATTATCTCTGCTTAAACAGATTATTTATATATATATATATATATGTAAACTTATCCTACCATACCATTATATCACTTGATGAAGCTCCAAGGGAAACCACAAAGACAATCGGAATAATCACTTCTGGACAGTCAGGAGCCAAGTGTAAAGAACTGTGATTTCATTTGGCTCTTGCTGTCCCCTGCTATGTCTTTTTCTCTAGATAAATCAAGAAATCATCAAAGTCTTTGTTCTGGTTCTACTGCTGCTGAACCCTGGAGCTGGGGTTTCACATGGAGGCTTTGAGTTTGTTCTCAGCACTTATTCCAATAACCAGGAGACGTGTAAAATCTGCTTTCAAAAGGTTGAATTACATGAACACACATTTGACCAGAGGAAGACCGTGGAACAAAGTACACAGACAGGGACTATTTCACTGACATCTCCCCTCATCACCTTTAATTTCATTAGGGCTTATATACATTAGCAAAAATGGTCACATTTTTCAATGAAACCAAAAAAGTTAAATTGTTTAGGAACTGGTAAACATTTTATTTGAGGCTTTCACTGAGAACATAGGCTTTTTTCCTTGGACTATTCAAAAATATACTCAACATATATTCACTTATTTTTATATATGTGAAACATGACTTTACAATGGATGAGGGATTTGCAATAGTAAAATTTATATGATCCTTCTGATTCACTTTGGTTAGCTTAATGCTTCTAATTTCCTACAAAATGTGTTTCAGTTGGCTTCACCTTTTTGGTTTTCATATATTTTTACCTTAGGAGTAGCTCTAAAAATATTCCTCTAGACACTTCCAGTGTGTCTGGAAGGACAGATTCACCTATTCGCCTTCCTGAATCAGACTTTCCTGAAACAAGCTTTCCTGCAGACAAGCCAGAAGGAACTGTAGAATACAATTAAAAAACCAAAAAATGAGAAATGCAGAGACACTGGATTTCACTTGAAATGTCTCTTGCAGTCCTGTCAGACTGTGTTACAACCTCTGGAAAGGGAAGGCAAGAACGGTGTGGAACAGATTTACCATCCCAAGGGCCCCATGATCTCAACTGTACCTGCTGCTTTGGGGAACTCTTTACATTATTACCTAATACTGTATCGTTTACAGTAGCTGAGCCCGATAAAGACCCTTAAGCTGCCATGCTGCTGTGTTCTCTGACCCAGCTGCTGCCTTAGTGCACGCTGACTTTCATCCCTGAGTGGCAAAATAATATATAGCTACCAATCCAAATAAGCCCTTGGGAATGGACATGGTGTGATGTGAATTTTATGGGAAAGAAGGAGAGCCAAGAGGATTTTGCTTCTCACCATGCTCAGGAGCTGAAGTGGCACAAGAATCTGAGACACATGGCAGCGGCTGTGCAGTCTGTGTGTCCCGTTCACCATCCTTATTCTGCTCAGCATCCCTCTTTGTAGCCATTGTGGGTATGGCACTAACATCCCATGCTTCAGTACTGCCTTTCCATGCAGGAGAATACCAGGAAAGTGTTTCATACTCCAGCATCAGAGCAAAAGAAGCCAATTTATGGGAAAATGTAATTTTTTTCTATGTGTGAGAATGTAGTGTTACATACCAGCTCAGTGATATCTATCAGATGAGTGGGCAAGTTAAAATGGGAACTCCATGGGAAATGCTATTATTTCAAAACATAGGTTTGAGTCTAAGAAAATTCTCATTTTGATTTTGCCTGCAAAATAAAATTCTAATAAAATTCTCGCAGTTATTAGAAAAAATTTTGTGAATTTTATCTACTAATTTAATTTATTTCAGCATATAAAAAATAAAACCACGATGCAAAAAATATTTAAATGGAAGTTTCAGGATTTCTGTTATAGCATTGCTGTTCTTATCATGATAAATTTAAATTTTTTAATTACATGTGAAGCTGCCAGACCAGCAGAAAACTCTGTTTTATATGTAACCAACATTTTCCAATGAAAACTTGTTTCAAAACTAATGACAGCTGTGATCCCCACAGGTTTAAATCTTACATGCCCATCTCTGGGGGCAAAGTGCATAATGTTGAGTAAGGTACCACAATCCCAGCAGCTGAAAATAACATTAGGCCCGCTTTGTTTAAGAAAAAAAAAAAGCAGTGGAGACAAATATAACTTCTGTGTATATAAAAGTTAGATTACTCTGCTAAGTCTTCACTGTAGCCAGGCATCTATCTCTATTTTTTCCAAGTACTTTGCCTTTGAGTCCCATAGAATTGACGTAATTCCCCAGAGAGGTCTAGTTGCAGTTCATTGCTAGAATGACATGACATTCCTGTAAATGTTTGTGCTTCATCCAGTTAAACTTGGTTAATGTATAAATAAAGCCATGTAATTCTGGTTCCCCCCCACCTTTTTTTTTTTTCTTAAAATATTTTTGTTAATTGGTCAGAGATCAATGAGTAATTACAATAAAGCCAAATCTTTATCACTGTAAGCACAGATATTTGTAAGAAATGAGCTGTTTATTCAGAGTGGCTAAAAATATGTGCAGGACCCATACACATAAAGTTTTTAAAACTGAAAAATAATGAAGCAGCTATTTTCTCACTCAATTATATGGAAAAAACCCAAAGAAATCCCCAGCAGTCAGTGTATATTCACAGCAGTACAGGGCTCAGCATCAGCAAAGAGACCTAGGAACTTGGTCTTCACTGTCTCTGTAGGTTTTCAAATTCACTTGAACCTGAAAATCAAAACTGAACTATAGAAATGTAGATCATAAAACAGAAAACAAGTCTCCTTTCTAGTTTTGGTCTAAATTTCTCTGTGGATTAAAGCACTTTTTAAAAGCTGTACAGCATCTTTTTCAGCCTGTCTTCAAGCTGTGCTCATGTCACCAATTTACTTAATCTCCAGATAGTTCTAGTTTCTGTTGGTCTAATATCTTTAAATAGTCATATTTGTCACAAAATTTCAAAATGTAAAAATTTCAAAATTTCAAAATTTCAATACTTTTCCTGTTTCCGAAGACACCATTGATCACAAATACTGTAATAACACTTAATATCAGCTTTTGTATTGGGAGCTGTGCCAGATAACAGAACACTGAGTCAAATCTACCAGCCCAGTCATCTGTGCCTCTAATTTGTATTACAAGTAGAGGACATGAGCAAAGAATTAACCAAAATAAATCTTTTCGCTCAAATCTGCTATGACAATAAGAGTTTTTAACATCTGTTTGTAAGAACATTTCTGAGAGGGAAAAAGCACAGTAGCATGGAGTTGTGTATCAGACAATTTGTTAATTACACATGTCAGTTCTACAACAGCAAGTATTTAAAAGACTAACAATACCACATTCATGTTCACACATCTTTTTTACTGCTTATTTTCACACTGATGGGTTTTGAAGTAATTCTTGTGCATGCAAAGCTACTAATTTATATACAGTTCTGCTTGGATTCTCCAGTTATAACTCATAGATAGTGTCATACACTTTTGGTGGATAAATATGAAACTCCAGCCTTTTGGGTTTGGATTATTAAAATCTGTGCACATTTTGGCTGACCTTGCCTATTTGTCTTCTGCATTGTTAAATAGCCTCTGATTCTACTGCAAGATTAGTCAGCTCCTTTCAGAGCAGAGTCTGCTTCATGACTGCTAGATGCTACAGGGAAAAAAGCTGCTTTATAAAATAAATTGAAAATTAACATTTGTCTTCACCTGTCATTTTTATCTTTCTCTAAATAATGGTTGCAGTGTTGGTGACTATTTGTTCCAAGGGAGAGTATGGTGATCACAGTTCTGCAGTTGCTGTTCCCAACACTGGAGCAGCTCTCCTTGGCCACCTATTGCAGGAAGAAGAATCTAGCTTTCATGTGTACTGGGAAAAAGTGAACTTCTCAGATATTTACATGTAATAAAAGTATATAATCTGAAAAGACCTCTCCCAAATATTTTGCACTCAAATGTTTTGTGATATATTCTCCCATATATCTATATCTATATCTCTCTATATATAAATATGTATCATCTCTAGCAAAGTTTTCCCTCTCCAGTACGTTTTCTTCATTCTGTATCTCATTGATAGCTTTTATTTTTATCTGAAATTGTCATCCTCTACCATCACTCCAGTGTTCTGGAACTCCAGGGAAAGTACAAGAAAAACACCTTCAGTAAAGGAACAAGTAACAACAAAAATATGTACCTATTACATTTAATTCACATCTGGAAGCAAAACTGGAGTTTTGAGAAACATATGAGAAGCCCTGGAACTAGATCACATGGAGAACAGAAAGCTATTCACTTCTGGAAATAATGCTTTCACAGCTGATTTATTTGAGGGTAGATCTTGAGGGATTCTTGGTTAAGAGCGTTTCAAGCATCTGGAAGGTGTCCAAGGTCTGATTTCAGAAGTGTATGAATAGAAAGTCTTCTAAAGTTCAAAGCAGACAGTCTCCCATCTACAAAAATTGGCATCAGGCCATGGACTTTCTGTCACTTGCTAGCTTGGGTTTCTGGAACATTATAGGTTTGTCTTTAAAAGAAAAACTGTGTCTAAGTGTGCATAAGTGTGATGTGCATATACCCATACATTAAAAAAAATAGTCAAACAACCAGACATATGTAAACATGATAAATATGTATGCTGCCAGGAAGTAAAACACTGCTGTAATTAAATGGAAACTTTTCCATTCCTTGAAGGCCAGGCTTGGTCCAAATAACCTGGGATGTATATGAACTGCACTTCCATTTTTCACCTGGGAGACAATGTCCAACACTTTTCCACTATATTATTTCCTATAATTTACCATCTGGAATGTAGTTGCAATATGGAGTGGATGAAGCAAAGCAAGATTAACCTTACCAAAGCATCCAACAGCAACTGTTTATAATTTTGTGCAGAAACTTCTGTATTAACACTCATTCTCCTTTGCTCCCTGACACAGAACAATCCCAACTCAGCAGTGATGACACTTCTGCTTCCCAAAAGCTTCTCTAAGATCATGGTGCCAGATACTCCCTAGAAAATACACTTCTATGAGTTTCAGTGGTCTCTCTATTCATAACGTTTTCAACATGTCACAATATTTTATCTATCATAAATTCAAAGGAGTGTTTGCTGTGAAGCCCTGTCAAGCACACAGCCTCCTGGTTGCTTCTGACTCCCCATAAATGACGCTCTAGCAATGCAGGTGTCTGGTCTGGCATTTGGATTACTTTCCCTAAATAGCTTTTTCTCTGTTCTTCCTTTGTCAATTTTATCTGCTCCAGTTGTTATGGATAGGGAAGAATTGATAAATACTAGAAATATTTCTTTTCTTAAGTGGAAAGGTAGAGTGGTTAGAAGGTGGAGAAAAGGAAAAAACTGATCCCTGTAATAGCCACTCACACTGATTTCTTCCCAAATTTCTCCTTTAAAAACCTTGGAGCTTTAACTCCAGTTCTCCACTCACCAAATGTTGTGGCAAGAGGCAGCCTTGCTCTAGCCAGGAATCTGTCAGAAAGAGAAGATAATTATTTAACCCACCTTTCTATGCTTAAATATTTAGATTACTGTACTTCTAGTGACCAAATGAAGCACAAAGTTAATAATATATATATTTTTTAATTTAGGGTTCAGTTAGTCCTTTATGAAATTATAATTTTATTTGAAAAGAACTAACGGAGAGAAGTCAACAATATCTTGAAAGGCTTAACAAAAACAAATGTTCCATCCACCATCTGAATCTGATTAAATCACCCAGAGAACTGTCATATCAAATAAAATCCTTAACTCCCAGATAATTGGAATCACTGGTTAAACTAACCATGAGCTTCCTTCTCTTTGAGAATATATTTATCTAAGATTCTTTGACAAACATAAGTATAAATAAATAAATAAATAATTTAATCAAATGATACATTGAAACAAGAAGGAAATGTTAGATCATCAAGTTTCCTTTTCTCTGTGAAATCGATCAAACTGCATTCATTTCTCTTCTACTCTCCTAATATGTTTGGCTGAAGCTTATCTTTCAAAAAAACATCTAATCTTGATTTGATGACACAAGAAATGGGGAATCTGTTATTTTCTTTGCTAATCTGTTGAGATGATTGATTGTCGTCAATACTGCAAATCTGTGTTGAATTCTCAGTAGTGTGGCCTCAGCATTGAGATTTGAGCCATGGTTTTGTCTTTCTTTCTTCTATAAAAGAAGTCTTCAGCACCCTGAAGACTATTCTATTGAAGAAAAATGGAAATAAAAAGAAATCTTTCTTCTTATGAATGGGCAAGTCACCTAATGGGTGTCATCTACAGGTTGGTCATGTAGCCTAGTCTTCAGCCTGCTGGTGGAGAACTGTAGTCCATAGGAAGCAGGAGGTGATTCAGTCACAGATCTTCCACTCCTGCCTCCTAATTCACAGAGTGGAAATGACTGTGGGAAGAAAAAAAGGAGGGGAAGGGGTAATGTGGCTGTAGTGTGTGCTTGTCAGGTCACACTGGGGGTAAGTGCGTACTGCCTTTCACTTCAGCCCTATCCTACCTCCATTCCTGCTCCCATCACTTTTGGGATATCATCTAAGAACTATAGAAAAAATTCTAGCTGTAAGAAAAGTATAAATCTATTTAATGAATTTCTCTAGATAGAAAGGCGTGTTTTGTCGTTAGATAATGGAAAAGACAGGAGAGACAGCAGTTTGCCTCAAATTGCCAGAATTTAACCTTTCTAATGCATGAAAATTAGTTCTTGTATTTTCAGGGGTGTGAAGAGAATTTATCCCATTTTCAAGAGATGAAGTTGTGTAGTTGATGAAGCAATACTGTATTGCTATATTTGAAATTTTTTTTCTACATCTGAGTCGGGAGATCTATAAAAAAGAAAACAGTATTTTCAGAGTATGTTTACTTCCTTGGTCTTTGGAGCATTATTTCTCACTATTTCTCATGTAGTCTCATCTTGAGACTGCAACATTGATTTTCCACATGTTGTCATGGTTAAAACTCACCAATCTATTTTGGTGGCCTTCTTGATAATTTGGCAATAAATAGTCACTATAAGAGCTGAAAGGCAGCTTACAGACTGCACTGTGAGTGGCATATAGATAGGTACCTGAAAAGCTTGTTGGGGATTCTTAATAAAACACAGGCAGAGCAGATGGGACAAACATCTTGAGGTTCCTAATCTGGGCTAGCTTGCAGTTGCCTGTTTCAAATGATATTGTTTTAAGCAGCAGTAATATTCTGTAGCACAGATCCCCAGAAAATATAATCTCTTCAGCTGAGTAGAATCAAAACATATACTCCATTGAGGAAACAAGGAATTTTTTTTTATTGTGATTAATTAATAAGCTGATTAATTAATAACCCACATGACTTATTTGTAAAGTCTCAAACCCATTATGGGAGAGTGTTTCATATGCTCAGCAAAACAAAGACAACATCTGTCCCTGAGGGGTTACTCATGCGAGGCAGTTCTTCAGCAGCTAAGGGAAAATATAAAGATTAAGAGAACGGAGAAAAATCCTTCTGACATCAAAAGTATACTTCCATGTCTTTTCTCTCTACAGCAGTAGAACATGGGTATTGAGATGAGTACTTTTTTTTCCAATAACAAATGAACAGTTCACAGACGTCACTGATTGCTCTAGTGCTTGCTCTTGGATCTTTCATGTACCGTGAATACAGGATCAAGAACTAAGAATAGGTGCTGAATCGATATGTGTTCAAAATATGTGCTAAAGGTTATGTTTCTATGATAAAATTCACTAAGTCCACAAGTCATATTAAAGCCAGAGAGGCATGTTCTATCCTGGATTTTGAAAGGGGACTCAAGAACAAAGGAAGGAGATTCTTGGTGCAGAGTAGGGAAGCTGGAGTTCTTGAAAAATGTTTTGGTAAAGAGGGAGGTCAGAAAACAATGTGGTGATGACAGGAGATAGATGCATAGACAAAAGCACACAATGAAAATAAACAAGAGATACTGATGAGAATGTTGGATTAACTGCACCCAGATGGTTTTTGTTTGGTTGGATGATTTACTCAGCTTTGAATGCTTCATTCTGGTTTCACCACACATCCACATTTTACACCCTTACACTAGGGAACCCTTTTGAGGCTTCTGACTGTTTATAGATTACTTGGGTGAACAAGACCACTTAGGACAAGGAAAAAGTCTTTTATGGCTGTATACAACTTTGCAGTGTCTGTGGAAGAATATTTCTACTGAAGCATTTAGCTCTTCTTGCTGTACCTACATCCTTAACCCTAGAATGGAACTTGTTTACTTCATTAATTCTAGTCATTGTTTAGCAGTGCAGTGGCTTCACAGTTTCCATAGCTTTGTTCAGAGTTTTTCCCTTGTGTGATGCAGCCTTCAAAAAACCTCACGTTATTACCAGCCTGATTTGAACTTGGAGAATACTTAAACTTTAGATGAAATCAGAAGTTCACATGAATTTAAGCATGCTCTTTTGGTTTATTCCATGTTTGCTGTGAATCCAGAACCCTGCTTCTTTTACTTCTTTCACAATTCAGTTACACTCTCTGTGCTTTTTCTGTAATTATTATTGGCTCCCATTGTTAATGAACTTTATTTAATCTGCTATTATTTGACAGTTATGTAGTCTTTTGTATTTCTGCCTGCTTGATCTTTCCTTTTTTTTCATGAGGTTGTTTGTTCATGCACTCACAAATCTTGATCTACTCTCTGAAAAACTGACACGAATGGTCCATAAACAACACTGAACATGCAGATCAAAACCTCCCTTATAATTTGATATCTCAGAGTTGCTTCACAAGCAGATCTTTCCCTCACTTCTTTAAACTGCAAATTTATTTGCTTTCCAAAAAGAAGGGTGTTTTCTTCTCTCTCACAAGGATTCATATTAAGTATGCCTTAAGTCATATTATGATCATATGGTTTAGTAAGAAAATACTGTTTTTCTATGCAGCCAAACTGAAAATTCAGGTGACTTTGCAGGATTACATGGTGATAGTTCACCCATGAAGTCAGTGTGTTTTCTGGAAACCTTGCACGGCTTTAATTTAATGAATCAATTACAGATTTTTAGAGAAATGGAATTATACCGGAACATCCTTGGGTTTTTAATTTCCTTGGGTTTTAAAATTCCTAGCAATTTCCTTGGATTTTAAAATTAAACCAAAGACTTTTGATTTTTTTTTTGCTGTGTCAAGAGTTAAAGAGATAAGAAATATGAAGTAGATTCCTATCCTCTATTGTCCTGTCCTATCCTTGCTCTTGCTCTGGCCTTCAATTTCTAAGTCCTATAGAGGATACACAGTGTGATATAATATGGCATGTTAGCAAATGTATGATATTAAATTACTTTTATAGCTGTGGAATGCTTGTAGTGCTTCTGGCACATCTAAAAAGCAGGTGCATCAGTGATATAGTTACACTGTACCTGGAAATAATTTTAGACAAAATGTTTTGAAGTGTACAGATGAAGACTTCTGTATGACTCACATGAATTAGGGGCTGATATCTGTCAAAGATATGAAAATATAATTTTATTTATATTCAAATAACCACATAAAGGTATATCTCTTCAGTATTCCTAACTTTTTCCATAAATAAGTTATTCTGTATGACTCAAAAAACCCAAATGAAATTGCCAGAAAGGACACTGCAGGCAAGTAAAATCATGTGCAGCATGGAAAGGTGAAAAATGCCATTACAAGTGAAAAAGCCTGAAGCAAATATTTATGCTTATTTCCAGGCATCCATAGCTTTATTCTGTTTCCAACTTCTGCATTAAGAATGAAATGAAATGCATACAGTATGCTTTGGGCTATAAGATCTGAGAAAAGTTACAAAGCTTGTAGTTGAAATATTGGAACCAACTTACCAATTATTTAATAGCATTTTAGATTAGGTGCTTTGTCCTGCCATTATCCCTAGCTACAGTTTGGTCTCTTGGAGGGGAGGAATTGTATGTCATTGTCCATTCAAGCACTAATGAGGGCAAAGTTCAGCTAAGCCTATCTTGTGTAGTGAAATTTGGGTGGGATTGATTCTAGAAATCAGAAGACATGCAAGTCCTTCATTATCTCAAATATGACTTTTAAAAATGGCTATTTAATTTTTAAGTAATTGTCTCTCTTCTTTCAGTTTATCCTTTTGGATTTTATCTCTCTTAGACTTATACCAGCAACTTAACTTCTGTCTTCCACAATACAGTCAATCCTGCTTATTCTCTCTCCAAGTTTCAGTTCTTAGAATTACCCTGCTTTATAGAAATGAATTTGCATGGGGCTTGGGAACAGGACAAAGATGTCTCACAAATAATGCAATGGCCTCAACTGCTAGACTCTGAGTTCAATCTCTTAACAGTTTCTTTCTTTCTTTTCTGTTTGCTTGGGGTTTTCTCTGCTGGCAAAAAACTTTAAAAACTGTTAGTTTTTCTAGGAACATTTATTGAAGCTTATAAAGTTTTGTGAGTTTGGAAAACACATTTCAGGCAAATCCTTTAGGAGTGTCTAGGCATCCTGTTGTACAAATTAGAAGCGCTTTTCAGCAATAATTCAATTGCAGGTGTTGCCAGCTGCAATTTGTAGAAACACACCTAAGTTTTCAGGTCAGAAAATACAAGCTGTTTCAAAGGACACTCTGTGCTGAAGTTGGAAAACCTCTGGAAATCCTGGGAGTTAAGGTATGTGACCGAAATGCTCACTTACAGAAACTGCAAACCTGTATGTGAGTCCATGCTGATTAACCCTGTGCTTTTCTCCTCACTTAGCATTGATAGATATTGCCATAACATTGTAATTCCCAGTTTTCCTTCTATGCTGAGTTTTACTACCCTGGCTGCAAACTGTCTGCAAACCAGTCTTTACAATTGCAGCCAACACTAGGCAGAGATAATCACCAGGGAGTAAGGGAGGGTGCGTACTGCAGAAGTGGATATGGGAAGAATCCCCTTGGTCCAGTAGTGAGAGGCAAATATCATCCCTGATATTGATACCATCTTTGACAAAATCTTCATCTGTGGAGAATTAAAAGGGACTGAGAGCAGGATATGGTCTGCCCTAAAGCAGATACCGATGGCTTGAATCTGACTAAACATCCGATTGCTAAAACCAGATGTGGTCAAGGACAATGTTCTTTGGAAAGAGAGCACCAAGCTGTGATACTAGCACTCTAATTTGTATTGACACATGATGCTAATGCAGATGCACAAATCCTTCTCAAATGAATAAACAATTTCAAAGTTCAGCTGGGAAGAGGCTAGGACATAAGTAACCACAACTGGGATTTGTGGTCCTATCCCTCACTGGGCTACTGGAGCTGCTGGGATTTAGTCACAAGAAAAATATGACAGTCTACAGAAAACAGACCAAGTGAAAAAATAAAATAAAAGGAGGCATGACTCAGCATTGTGGGGTACACCCAATTCTGTGAAGCAACTAGTCAAAAAATATTGCCTTCTAGGACTCCAATGTGCAGACTCTAGAATGGGGTTAGAGTTCATTTAATTTGTCAAATGAAAGTTTTATTATTTTCTGGAGTACTTTTTTTCTGTGAAAAGATAAAAATCCTGTATCAGTCATTTTGTAATAGGAGGAAAAAAGTAGGTTTTTGTTCAGTTCCAGCTTGCTATGAAGCTTCTCTCAAAACTTCCTGTTGGGGAAGATGAAACAGGAATGCCTTATAAATATGATTGCCTGACAAAAGATTTTGGGAATATGAAAACTACAGGCAACATCGAAATGAAAGCCACTTTTGAAATACCAAGTCTTAGTTACTGAACAACTAGAAAACAATGGTATGGCCGACTGAAGTAATCCCCTCTTGATGGAACAATACCCTCTGCTTGCAGGCAGGTCCAAGGGTCAGAGCAGACCCTACTAGCTCAGCAGAAGGGGTCCAAAGAGTAGCTTTTAGAAGTTAAGATGTAACACTCTATGGTAATATAAGAACTCTTATAGGCTGTATGTAAATGCTATAGGATTTGTATCTTGTATTAGATTGGTTAGTGACAATTAGAATATTCAGTACAGAAGATGATTTATTGTATTGTAACCAGGACTTCAGACACTTCTATTCTTTCCTTTCCTTACTACTTCTTCCATTTCTACTCTTGCTCTTACACTCTCTCTCTCTCTCTCACCCACTTACACTCTTGCTCTCTTGGGCCTGCTCAGAGCTGAGTCTGGCAGCTCTGAGCAGTGCCCCTATACCCACGCCTTTTACAATAAACCGTGTCCCAAGACCTGCCTATAGAGATCTCTTCGTCTCCGTCACCGTCCACCCGTCTCTGACCACCCTTAACCTACACTTCCTTTACCAAAATGTTTCATCTGAATGTGGAAAGGTAGCCACCTACTCAGAAACCAGGAGAAAAGTTGAATTAATACAGAACAAATTAAACCCTAATACCTTTTTCTCTAATTAGGTCACCCTGGCGACATTTTATGTCTCTCTGTTATTGTACCACCTGCTAGTGTCAGAAGCACTCCTTCATGGTAAGGGAATCAGTTAGTGGAAGAAATCTGGGACTGAATAGAAGGATTATCCCTTAGTTTGTGAATCCCTTCCTTAGCCTTTGTGACTTGATTGTGTACCAGGGTCCTCATGTGTCAGCAGGATCCATTCTCTTCTGCTCGTTCCACATATGCCATGAGGCTAAGAGGGAGCAGAAGAGTTGGCTGGTCTCTCATAGAGTTTCCCCTTGACCTTATTCAGGAGTTATGAATACAGTTCACCAGCTCAGGCTCTGTTAATATAAGCAAAAACTTCTAATGTAAGGTTTTGCAAGATGAGGCACAGTTGATTGTTTTGGTTAAATGCAAATGATGGGCTGGTATACTTTGGGACATTTGTAGAAGTTATAAGAATTTATTAAACATATATGTACTTTTAAAAGTCTTAAACAGAAATGGAAAACACCTTTAGGTCATCTAGTCCCTTTCTTTGCTAAAGGGGAATTGTTCCCTCCTATAATTTCTAGGATTCAGAATAAATTTTCAGGGTTTCCTCCTGGTATCCTCTTTTGAAAGGTAACCCAGGACTGTAGCCATATATATCAGACTGTAAACTAAAGTTGGATGCTTTTAAGCTATTCAGACTGCTGACCCTTCTGGAAATTTTGGACTATTCTATTTTGGACCTTATTTCTGTGGTAGCTGGAAGAGGTAAATGATTATTAATGTATATTGAAAAGTATTGTGTGTCTTAAATAAAAAATGTGAACTGTTTACTTCAGCAGTATTTGTTAATGCTGTAGAATGAATGCTGTTCTGCATTCTGCCACCTTTCAGTGTAGCCTTTCTGTTTTGGGCTGAAAACAGTGCATTTAAACCAGATCAGTGGTTCAAAGAAGTGCTGCTCTTTAATGTAGACCCCTTTAACTTGCTCACCTCCTCCAGTTTAGACGTCTTTCACTTGCTCACCTCTTCTTTTTCTCCGTTAACCATGAAAGAAAAAAAACCTGGAAGAAATTAAGTGAGAGGCAAGAGAGTCGTCCAAGTAGAAGTCTAATTGAAATAGTGATTTTTATTTTTTTAAGTTGGATTTATACTTTAAATTTCTTTTTGTTGAAACCAAAGTCAATGACCTGTTGACTTCCACTGGACTTATTTAACGAAAAACATCAATGGTAGAGTGCAATGTTAATTCAATGTAATATAAAATACTTCATATTGGTACATCTATTTGTAGTTTCTTTAGTCACTTACAGTGACTCAAATAAAAGCAAGCGTTAACCCCAGAAGTGTTCACCCTTGAAGGAGTGAAGTCAGAGTCATGAAGTTATAGAGAGGCTGAAATAAATGAATTAAAACACTATAATGACTTCCATTTGTGGTGGTATAATAAAATTACTTACAGAAACTTTACTGCCTTGAGAAATGGATGCAGGGAAAACTGCACTTTATGACAAGAGTGACATGCAATTGTACAAAGGTCTTAGCTCTGCCCCAGCAAACATTCTGCTGATGCTAGTAATGTTGAAATAATTGATAAAATGAGAATAAGGGCTGAAAAAAGGGTCCAGGATGTAAAGACATACCATGGAAAACTGGTTTTACCTAAGTAATTTGGAACACAGATTTCTCTGCTTGCAAAATGGGCAGCCTACATTTCTTCTGATCCTCCCCTCTTCTCTTGGGAATATTTTTCTTTCAAACTCTTCCTTGGATTCTTTTATGATTGGAAGCTTGGCTGCCTCTACTAATTTATAGAGGATTTATCTAAACATAAAAGAATGCTTAATCTTCTTTGGGAGTATCTGTATATTCATTTGGAAACAAAGTTTTCTTTGTACTTTAATTCTTATTGTATATTGACTCTTTTCATTATTTCTATATTACTGATTTAAAAATAATCTCTTACCTACTAAAGATGAGTTTCCAGTTCATTCCATAATATGATTTAATGACAGCTGTCCTTATTATGCACTTACTCAGTTTGTGCCACATCAGTTTGTCTATAAAATTACCATGGACTTCGTTGAAGGCCATGCTAAAATCAAGATACACAGCATCCACTGCTGTCCCCACTGTCTGCAGAGCTAGCCATTGAATCACAGAAAGCAATCAGGTTAGTCAAGTATGACTTGCTGCCTGTTCCCAGTCACCTTCTTCTTAATCATGTATCTGAAAATGACTTTGAGGAGGATTTGCCGCATAATTTTCCCAGGACCCTGAGACAGTGAAGCCTGTAATTTCCCAGATTCTCCTCCCCTTCCTCAGTACTAGTGTCACACTTTCCTTTTTCCAGGAATGTGAAAAGTCCCCTGATCACAATGACCTTTCAGAAATGATAAGAGCAAATCTTTGTAGTGACATCAGCCAGCTGCTGCAGAACCCTTGAGTGTGTCTTCCTGTTCTGTGGGTACTACTTCTCTCTAACAGATTCTGTTAGTAGCCTTGGAGAACTGGGATGCCAGAGGGCAAGTCAACCAGTGAGAACAGGCTTTTTCAATGTCTTTTGTCACCAAGGTTCTGTGTCCCATTGACCAGATTTTCCCTAAACTTCATTCTAGTGCTAGTCTACCTACAGAAGACCTTCCTTGCCCTTCACCTCCCTGCCTAGCCTTAACTGCAACTGAATTTTGACTTTCCTAATTCTCTTCTTGCACACTTGGGAAATGCTTCTACTTTTGTCCTGGGTCTTTCCTTTTGCGTATGAGCTCCACCAGGAATTACCCATTCATCCACTCTGGACTTCTGCCGTACTTGCCCAAGTTTCTCCACTTTGAGGTGTGCACTCAACTGGTAGCTGTCCTCTCTTTCCTGAAGAGAGACAAGTATCAACTGGTCTGGCTCACCTTTGATTACATTAGTTTTTTAACATTGTTTGTTATGCAAACACAGTTTTTAGAGGAAGAAACCTTATTTTAAATGACAAAATTGAGAAACTTGGGATATGTTCAAGCCACTCAAATACAAAAGCAAGATGGGTTTCAGAAAACTGTAGTGAAATAGCAAGTTTAAAAATCCTGGTTGGATGTATAAGATGTAGAGCAAACAATGCTCTATGGTCATTGCATTATCTTTTGTCTAGAAATAAATCTGAATCACAAAGTTCAGTGAAGGGCAGACTGTGAACTTACTTTCAACTATTTTAAAAACAGAAGGAATTTGCCAACAATAGATCAGGTTTTTATGGACAGCATTTGCTGATATTAAGATGGCTGGCACTGATCAGCATAATATAAGTGCACAGAAATGGAGCCACCAGGTAAAATATGTCTGTTTCATATGCTTCTTCCAAAAATTGTCATCTCAGATGAAAAAGTAATAGAAATGAGAGATTCAGAAGACTGAAGATTCAGTCATGCTGTATCTATTTCCTTGGCAATATGTGTTTGCCTGCTAGAGTTCTTGCTAGTGTCTACTTCAATTCCACATATACAGCAAGTTATATATAGAACAAATGTTAAGAAATCAAAAGGCTCTTTTCTAAATATTATCTGATGACACTTCATCTGGAACTTAAAAAAGCCTGCAGTCATGAAAAGAAAGAAAATAGAACAGAGATAAATCTAATGAAATAAATATTCACAGAGGGAAAAAGAGAGAAAATGATCCAACCAAACAGCCCCAAGTGCTGGACTCTTTTCATGACACATATCTGAAGCTCACATGATTTGGATGAGTCTAATATTTCATTATACTGGGTAGCAGTTGATGGAGCCAGATGGTCCCTCAAAGAAAGAGAACCACAAAGAATCCTGCCAAGCTGCTGATTTATTAAACACTCACTCTGTAAGTAGTGTTGTAACCAGAGGCCCTTACTCTTGCAGTCACAAAATGCAGGGTGTTAAAATTCAAACTTTGAAAATTTTTATATTTGTGGGTTTTTTCAGGATTTTTTTTATGCTAGCAGTAAGGCCCTAGTTCCACAGGCTGTCCTCCTGGCAGCAAAGCTGGTCTAAGCTGTTCCTATCTACCTCACCTTCCCCCAGGCTTACTCCTGTCTCTATATCATCTCCTCATTTGTGCCGCCAGAGATATTTATGGTCTCACGTGGCAAACATAGTTTGCTAACTGATCACACATGTATCAGTCAACTCATTCTGAGCAAAACTATCTTAAACTCCCATCCCCAAGGCTATTTTTGCCCTGGAGTTGTTTAATCAGTTCCTTGGTTTGGTTCATCTCACAGTCCCACAAGCAGCTGTACAGTAAAACTGAAGGGGATGGCATGGAAGCAAGCAGGAATGTCTCTGGGCAAGGGCAGGGAGAACTGTTTACATCAGAACAGCTGCCAAGGGAAGCATCCAATGAACCACAGTGTGAGCCATGTGGGTTTCCATTAGGACTGAATTTGTAGTTTGCCATATACAAAGTGAGAAGTAGTGTCTACAAAGGAAACTTCTAAGCTAAGAAGTCGGAACAGAGAAAAGGCTCAAGTGTCTCACTTCTCCATTGAGGGCTGAGAGGTAAATCCCAAATGCTGAGAGCTACTGTAACTACCACAGTGCTAAACCTCACAGCCATTTATTTTGTAGCTTTAGGGAATGCAACACAGATTTCTGTGTTAGAACTACTCTCCTGCATAGAACGACTAAGCACCTCGCTCAGCACAATGAGAAGGAAACTTCCTGCAGCTGACTAGAATAAGAAAATAATCTGTTCTTGGAAGGAGTTAACTATACATTCTTATTATTTTAATTACTTGCTTTATTCAGCAAGATATTCAGGAAATTGCAAAAGATGTTGTGCTCTTTGTTGTCCAAAGACCAGTCAGAAATGTCAGAGGAGGCAACACTCCTGCTCATAAAACACCCAGACACGTTTATAACAAATTGTAAATGACATTTATATAAATCCTATCTAAGCTTAATCACCTAGATTAAACACCCAGAGTGTGTCTTTGAAAATATATGGCATTTGCTGCTGAGAGTCATGCTTTGCAGAAAAAATTTCCTAGAAGTATCTGTTGCTATAGTGCAAAGAGTATTTGTAAAAAATTCTGTCCTTCTTACTTCCCCTAGCAGAGATTTTGAGATGAACTCCTTCAGGAAGAAAAAAGCTTTTGAACCTGTCCAAGACCTGCTTGGACCTGAACTTCTTTTACATAAACACACAAAGGTATGTGTAATTACAGAAGGAACAGAAACAACCCTCAGACCAATTGCAGGAATACCAATGAAGCCACACAGGCTTCCAACAAACAAACAGCCAAAATGCTGATATGGAAAATGCCACAAAAGATGTCTCTCAAGAACATATACCCAGTGTGAGTCAAAGTAGTCATGGTACAAATGACAGGAAATTGGGGTGGTTGGTGTGATGGGAAAGTCCATAAAAACAGAGCAGATTTAATCTGCTTCTTGCCTGAGAAATGAGACTTGACAGAACTAGAGCTTCTTTCTGCTCATGTGTCCACACACGTGAGTCTGAAAAAGTAAAATAATGTTTCCCTGTAACCTGTAAGTTCCTGTGTGCAAGACTGTCATAACCAAGGTTACAGATAAGCCACTTTGACTGTTCTGCTTGGCCCAAATAACAGATTCATTTCTCAGTAAAAATGCCAATTTTTTTACTATGTTTGCTTCTGCTACAACAACTTTTCACACTTGCAGTACTCAAAAATTATTTTAGAGAATTTGATTTGTGCTTCTACAAACCAACAGGAATAATTTTTTTGTTCCCTAAAGGCTCTAAATTTTCTGGCTGAACCAAAAAAAAATTGGAGGGGAAGTTGGAATTTGTTTCAGATCAGTTGGAAATGTAACCATCCCCTTACTTTAGCACACAGAAAAGCATATAAAAAATCCCCCCTTTTTATGATAAAAGAAAAAAAATTGTTTGGGAAAAAATTTGTTTGACCAATGCCAGCTGCTTTAATATGATCTGATTTGTGTTTTCTTCTGAAAAAAAGGACTGGCAATTTTTATCACAAGAATGGCATTATCAATAAAACAAACAGAGGAGTGGCTGCTGCTGCAATATCAAACTTGGCAGACCTGCGGCCCAGAGTCCTGTATTGACACGGTAGCTGTTGACCTGGAGGCACCAGCACAGGAGGGTTTATGGTGTCTTTTCAATATGTGGTCAACACCATTTCTGACTGTTGTCTTCTGCAGACACAGTGTTAATATCCACACCATGTATTTTTTACACTCTGAAGACACTTGTTCAGACAAGAACATGCTGTTGTTGGGACACATAGGGGTGCCTGGCACTTCCTCTTCTTTCTCTGTCCTTGGTAGCTTGATGGAGCAGATTGTTCAGCTGCCAGTGGAGGAGAACCAAACCCGATGAGCTCTTCAAGAGGCAGAGAGAGTTTGGGGTACAACATGCTCCGTGGTTACCTGCACTGCTGACACCATGGACTGAAGATAAACCAGCCAGTTCCTCTGATGTGTTTCATCTTTCACATTGATTTCTTCTTTTGTTTTCCTGATGTAAGGTCTATGAATTTGCACAGAGCTCTGGCTTCATGGCCATTAACAGCATGGTCTCATGATCATCATTAGCACCCCTTGAAGAGTGGTGGAGGTCTCTCAACCTGTTCACACTGCATATTAATATCAGCCTGGGACACAGGAAGGTCTGGAGTCACTGCATGAAATAGCACTGACTTGTAGTTGCATTTACTTATTTTTTTTTAATGCCTGAAAGTGGGACAGTACATGATTCAAGGTTGGCTAATCTCTTTGACCACTCGTGGGAACAGTCTCTTTTCTGAGAAACTTCTGCAGTGAAAACTATATCTTCTTAACACTATATCATAAATTTAGGATGCTATGTGAGTCTTTTCCTTATCTAGTTTACTTGAAAGCGATCTTGCCACTGAAACAAAACATGTAAAACCACGGCACAGAAGAGCTATGGAGTTTAGTAGCTGCTCTGGAATAGACATCATCACTAGTTATAAGCTTTTTCTTCAAAGTTATGCCTGACCTGCTAAAAAGTTGTCTCCAATATCAGTGCCCTTTGAGTATGTACAATTTGATTTACTCAAAGTTGTTTAAACTCTTGTTCTTTTGGCTCTAAATATGGTATTTATGGAGATTTTATAAGAAAAGCAAATAATAATTTGGAAAAGGCATTTGAAATAACAACATTCAATATTGGCATTAAAAGATGGACCATATTTCTCATTAAGTAGGCTGTCAAATTCAGCTTCTATAGAAAACTGACCAAAAAAATTAGACTCTCTTAATTAAAAGGCAGTTTCTGTTTGTCCTCTTCCGTTATAAAAGTAAGTATACATATATGCATACATGTACACATATACACACATCCACATGCAGGTACGTATGTCTTTAAAAATCCATCCAAAAATTCTGGCTTAGGTACTGCAAAATGATTTTCAGATGTTATTTATTCTATTTGCATTCCCTGGAACCCCTTATAGCCAGAGAAGTCACATTTATCTTTTCCTCCATAGGAGTCTGTTTGCAGAAGCTTTGTAATTCCAGTGGAGAGCCTACAAAGTGCAAAAAATAAATCACTCTTTAGCTTCTTTTATAGAGGAATGAAGACTTGGTGTCTCAGAGGAAGTCAGGAAAGGAAAACTATGGAAGAAGCTGTGATGGGGAAATGAGTAGCACAGGGACAGACAGGCATACTTGCTTTATTAGCTACAATAAATGTTATTAGCAACCCTGAGCTGGTTACTGCCAGCTACTCCTTTGGATTGCTGTTGTTGAACAAAAACCAGCACACACGAATGCACTCTCCTGTCTTTGCTGGGTAGAGAGGCTGACTTTTGGTCACTTTCTGCTCAAATTTTATCACCATCTCCAGAGAACTTCTCTGCTTATCTCTGAATTTTGTTGTAGTAATTTATGATAGAATCACAGAATAGTTTGGGTTGCAAGGGATCTTTAAAGGTCATCTGCTTTGCCCCTCCCTGCAATGAGCAGGGACATCTTCAACTTGATGAGATTGTTCAGGGCCTTGTCCAGCCTGACCCTGCATGTTTCCAGGGATGGGGAATCTAACACCTCTCTGGACAACTTCTTGAGTGTTTCACCACCCTCATTGTAAAAAAATTCTTCCTTACATCTAGTCTGAATGAACCTTATTTTGGTTTATAACCACTTATTCTTGTCCTGTTGCAAAAAAAATGTGTCCCTATCTTTCTCATGAGCCCCCTGTAAGTACTGAAGTACAGTAAGGTCTCTCAATAAGGTCTCTCCGGAGCCTTTTCTTCTCCAAGCTAAGCAATCCCAACTCTCTCAGCCTGTCTTCTTAGGAGACGTGTTCCCTACCCCTGATCATTTTTGTGATCCTCCTCTGGACCAGGCTCCTGTCTTTCCTGTACTGAGGAATCCTGATCTGGACACATTACAAATGGGGTCTCACCACACAGGAGTAGAGGATCATTATATGCGTGGTTTGCTCAGACCATCCTCTTCAGAAACACTCTGATCCTACCTCCCTATACGCCCCCAACTCTTCCAATTCTTCAAAACATGTCATGGTGAATCCCATTTCTGCAGGTTGTTTTTTTCTCATGTACCACAAAACTGAGGTTAGGCAAAACATACAAAGTCTGGGCCCTTAAGCATGCATAAGCAGCATGAAGCTATTATTGAACTCAACTCCAAAAGAGTGGTGCGTACATTGATGTAGATGGATACATGTACATGATCCCCACTCAGCCTTCTTTTCAGAAGCCTGGACTGTCCTATTTCTCTCAGCCTTTCCTCGCTGGAGAGGTGCTCCAGTCTCTGCATCATCTTCATGGCCCTTCATTGGGCTCTTTCCACTATATCCATATCTCTTGTACTAAGAATCCCAGCACTGGGCACAGCAGCGTGGCCTCACCAGTGTCAAACAGAGGGCCAAGATCTCCTCCCTCCACCTGCTGGCAGTGCTGTGCTGTGCCTAATGCAGCCCAGGACAGCATTTGCCTTCTTTGCTGGTTCATGTTCAACAATTAGTATAAGAAATGAAGCGGTGATTTACAGTAATCACCAGCATTTTTAACTGCAGCTATTACGAAAGTTTTTAAATCTCTGATGTTTTTAATGGATAGAAAGTTCAACAAGAGAATTCAGTAGAATCTGAGTAAAAGTAAACTGTCCTCCCTAGTGTCTCTTTTTTGGCTTCATTCAATTTTTTACTATTTGCTCTGATGGTTTAGCAATTGCAGCTGCCTAACATGAAAGTGGAAAATTGGTCAATGGAAGTCACGCAGAAATTCCTTAGAAAAGACATATTTCTGCAACTCTTGAAATAACTGATCTCTGAGAGGATCTAACATCCAATTGTCTATTGAGTTGTCACATTTTGCTCTCCCTTAAATATAATTTTGAAGGGTAAATGGCATTTTCTGCTTTTCAATAATACAGTAACTCACAATGTTTGGAGCATGAGTGCCAATTAATTAGATTAAAATCTTAGGAACCAATTCACTTTTTTGGGGGAACACAAAGGCTACGGTGCCACTGAAGGCAGAGTACTGAATGTCTTAAAGTTATCATATATTAGGAAGTAGGAGATGAAAATAAATCTCATTAGAAAATTAAACTCCCATCAGTGGTGCACACTTGTATTTGGGATTCCCTTAGCGCATATATATAAATATATATATATATTATAAATTCACAAACATAACTCAAAAGACTTGCATTTATTTTACAGGTGTACGTATGATTATAACCATCTGACTGTTCCCAAATCCTCATCTTGTCAAAGGTTGGAAGGATTGCTTGTAAAAGGTGATAACTGATGTGGACTTTTCAGACAAGTCACAATATCCCCTCCCAAGGACTAATTCTATACCAAAGCAAATATGAAAGTAGGTGAGTGGAATTTGATGGTCTGTAAAACTGCATTCTCTGGCCACTTAGTGCCCCAAGAGGAATTTTTTGCCTTATAGAATTTACTGTTTCAACCTATGTAAAAGGGAGAAAACATTACTAGTACCACACCATGGGTTTTTTTTGTTTGTTTGGGTTTTTTTTTCTGAAATGGGAACAGTGCAGGTGAGAAACATTTCCGGGGAATGAAAATGTCCATTACTAGCAGCAGACTAATACTTATCTTTTCAATGGTCTAGAAATCAACACTGGGAAACACTTATGAAATGGTCTTTTCTTGTTTACTGTTCTTTGACTTGACTATGTTTTTACTTAGCTATTTATATTCCCTCAAATTTTCCTTACTTATATTGGGTTGCAAAGCATAATAAGAAAAACTGAAAGTAAATAAGAAGTGCTGTTACTCAAAGGACTAGTAATGTTTCTTTAGATGTTTGTGTTTGGAAGGCACTGAATTAGATCCTTACCAGGGAATAGATTTTAATAACATGAATAAGATAAAATAATATGATTTATTCCTGTTTACCTGGATCCTTTTGTTGTATTTATCCTGTGTGAGAATAAGCAGGCATTATGTGTTGATACTTAGCTCTGTTTACTTACGGTGGCTTTTGAAATCTTTTCTTCAACCTTCTTTGGTGCTCAGAGGATAATCTTTGGTCATGGGAAATTCCAAAAGGCAAGAAATCGTATCAGCTGAGCCCAGAAACCATAGCTCATTTAGTTTCCCTTCCTACATTGGGGAAGAAACATTGTAGGTTACATTGCATCAGCCAAATCTGAGTTCAAGACCTCACCCAGAGTGTTGAAACTCCTTGGCAAAGTTGAATAACATCTGCAAATACTTGGGTGGATATTATGTATGGCTACAATACACTCATCACACATTGCAAACTGTGTTCAAAATTATAATTTTGTAAATATTTCATGTGGACATGGTGCATCTGTAAAGAAGAAATTTGTAATACTCGTGAGAATTTGCTGGGCTGTATACTTGTGTACATACATACATACATATATACATATATATTTCTGTTACACACGTGTTTGTGTGTGTGTGCATAAACTGCTTTATTATATTTTCAATACACCATCTTAGATCTCATTCATGATCTTACTACACTCAGTGAGAATTATACCAAGTGAATAATAAAGACATAGCAAACCAATCGCAAAAAACCATCATCAGGTTTTGCTTTTAATACCACAGGGTTCTAAAGCTAAGTTTGTTAAAAGATTTAGCAGAATTTAAACATATCCATAGTTAGTTTAGTTAGCCATTACATATTTTTATGAAAAACATAAGTAAAAAATACAAAGAAACAAAGCAGAAAACTCACCACAAAAATATTTGATTTACAAAGCTACCTTCCACAGGGTTTAAAGGTCGATTCTCTTAATCTCTCACAAAACCATTAAGTTAAGACAACTCTTAGCTGTCCTTTCTAATTTTCTGTATTAGATACAAAGTTGAAAACTACTTTTTTTGGGAAGTGTGGACAAAACTGTCACTTCTAGTATTGCCCTAAAGGGTGCAGTGCTTTGCTATACAAAGAGAAGTCCTTGCTCTAGGAAGTTTACAAGTGGTTCAGCTCTCTTCATGCTAACTGATCAGACCTATAAAGCAATTAGTCATGCACATACAGTTTTAAATGTCTGATTTCCCTCACTGAGTTTTCAGCAGACTAGGAGTTATCTACACATTATCAGATCCATCTCTTGTGCTTGACGACACAGGTACTTGTGAGAGGTGAGATCAGGAAGCAACAGTTGTGGGAAGGAAATGGGACATCAACAGTAATTTATGTAGTTTCAAGAAATGAGAGAAATTGTGGTATTTAAGTATTACTACTTACAGACAACTAAGGAAAACAAGACAGCATCTATCAAAATGATTTATGAAACGTGAATTTTTCAAAAGCTTTCTGACACTTTACTTGAAAAGTTTTTCTTGAAACAAACAATTTTCTAAATTGCTACATATTGTTAGAGATTATCTTAACACTGAATGTTATCTGCTTGAATTAGCATGCTGTCCTAGAAGACTTAAAATTTATGTGTCTTATCTTTTTAGAGTTCTCTTAGACAAGCTCCTTGGATAGAAAACATTTTCATAATATGCTGCAGTCATGGGTTTTTTCTGTCTGTTATTCAAGAGGATTACAGTAACTTATGAAAGATGTATTATGAATATATGGCTCTTGCCTTGGGGTGGAAAAGATATGATCCATCAATACCTTCTTAAAATTTATATCTGGCATAAATAAATGTTACATTGTTCCAAAATTAGAAGGAAGAAAAAAAGAAAAAAAAAAAGAAAAAGGGAATTAAAAATAAAAAAGTAGATTTGAGCCAATACTACTCCTAAAACTTTTGCCATTTTATATATTTTCCTCCACATCATGTGGGTGGAAAATAATTTGGTTTTCTAATCAGCCTGGTTGAATAGTTTTACTCATGAAAATTCTGTGCAAAACCTGAGAGTTCTGAGTAGCAAACTAAATTGTGAAATTAAGAGTTGTCTAGTTTTTGTATGTGTATTACAGCAGATACATTCCTTAACGCTGATTTCAAGTGTGGGATTACATCCCACCTGATGAAGGCCCATTACATGCATGATATGGAAAGAAAATGTGTGAATACTAGTGAGGGGGAAATTACTGGAGGAATAGAGTACATGCACTGGGACATTGAAAGAAATGTATACTGCTGTTTACATTTGCAAAGATTGCTCCCCAAGATTTTTTTTTTGTAAATCCCTATGTGAGGGGATAAAATTTATCAGTCTGTGTAAAATGTCATCATTTTTTTTTAACCAGCACTGATTGCAGCTAAATATGCACAACCGACTGTTAGTAAATACTTGTATGCTTATATATATGCACAAAACTAGTGCATATAGATTGCTAAAACAGATCTAGTTCTACCCTTTTCTAATAATTTCTTTTCAAAATCCAAGTATAATCATTCCCAAACTACAGCTCGTTGGGAGTTCTACAATCATTCGGCTTTTTAACAAAAATCAATTAGAACCGAAATATGTTTTATGAATATACCAGATTTGGTGAGACTGTCAACAGAAGGGCTCTTCAGCTGTCCATTAGATTTTCTGCTTCGTATGTTACTCCCTAGGAATGGAACTTTTGGGAGCAAAAATGTCTTTGAAGATAGAAAAAGAAATTTCCATCTTAATCTGGACTTGATCAATCTATCTATATGAGACATAGGATAGAAACCTCTGCTTTCTTAGGAAAACAGGACTCGTCTTTCTCTTTTTCTTTTCCTATCCTGATCTAACAACTTTTGAGCTTGCAGCCAAAGAAGTAGAGCTATCAGAGATATTAAATTCTGCCAAGAGTGCCTTTACTAATGACCCCAATGGCAGAAGTGAGCTTCATGTGTACTAGACACCTGGGAATGTACATTCGTTTCCAAAACATGGCTTCCTAGGAAACCAGGACTGCTCCCAGGGCTCTCAGAGGTACTTGCAGTTTGTAAATGTATTAGCATTTAGCTTGGATGACAGGAATCTACAGGATAAACAGTTTTGCCCAGGGAGGTTTCTTTGTTGCTTTGGGTTGTTTTTTTTTGTTTTTTTTAATCAAGAAACACATGCACATCACCATGCAAATCTGCACAGAAGCATGCTCCAAGGGACCAAACCCTGCCATTAGCTAAAATCAGCCCAAGGAGTCCAGGAAGCCCTTAAGAAAGTGTCTCTGCCTGTCTTTGGAGAATAAATAGGCTGAGGCCTAGGAACTCTCCAAACATCTGCTCCTCTCTGTGAACAGTATTGGGAGTGTCATCTACAGAAATAGATCCTCAATGTGTGCAGATACCTCATCTCTAGAACACAAACTGGCCTAATGCCACCCATCCTAAACTTTGCCCTTCACTCCCATAGGTTTAAATTCCACATGTATTTGGCTCATGTCAACTCACAGCAATTAAATGATTTGTGTGTGTCCAGCTTGGCCCCCTTCAGAAGGGTGTCAGAAGCTGACTGAACCTGCCATGAGGCTGGGGGACATGAAAGCATCAAAGCATCAGGAATCATCTGGCTCTTCACTGGCTCTGCACTATCAGCCAAAGGCAGCAAGCAAAGGAGGGAGGCCTGAAGCTGCTATTTGAGTGCACAGAAAAGCACCATACGAAGAAAGGTGTCCAGTCATCCTCTGCTCAAAAAAATTATCTGACATTGAGAGAAATTGTGCTCTGCTACATCTCACACAGGGTGACCATTTGGTGACTCACAAAGTCCATTGCGTGGGTCCACAGGAGATGAAAAACATCCCACACACCATGTATTCATCTTACACAATGAGAAAAAGGTCACCATAATTAATACCCTGAATCACTTCCAGAGTAAAAAATAACAGAAAGAAAGAAATTTAATTTGCTTGAAATGTTTTACTCAGTATTTTCTTTGTAGGTTCCACTTTTGAGATAATTTCATTTAAAGGTAGGCCTGCTTTGATTTGAGTGATTAATAACTGCTTTTAAAGTGTTACTGGAATGTTTTATATGAAACATTAATGGGCCAGAAATGTAGGTCCATCTCTTATCAATCAGCTTATAGGGTCATTTTATTTCACCTAATTTTTTCTATCCCTCAGGTCCAGAAGATTTTTAACTAATTACACAAAGTGGTCTGCATTAAATGGAACTTCTCTCCCTTCTGCCTCACAGCTGTTGACCTTCAGTACCCTTAAAAGAATGAGTTTTGTTTGTCTGAAAGAAGGATTTAATCCATGGGTTTCACATCCCTGGTGTCTTTCCTGACCACCAAGCTGCAGGCTGTGCAGGGGCTTAATGGCTGCCACCACTTGTTTGAAATTGGGGCTTATGTCTAACTCTTTGACTGTAACATTGGTTGAAGGGTTGACATCCACTGGTGAGTGCTTATGGCTTGATGAGCAATGGCGTGTTGGATGGGCTTTGATAAGTCTCTTTCATCTCACATCTGTGAGGCAAAGTGAGAAAAACATCTTTTTTTCGTTGAAATTTAAGTGTTTCATCTCACGTTTGCCACAGAGACTGCCAGGTACAGCATAACTGCTCAAGTGAAGTTGTGGTAACTTGCTTGACTGTCCCACCCTTAGTTTCCTTTGGATAGTAAGCATGAGGTCCCACACTACTTGCTAATGGCCACGTCAAATTTCTCACCATTTTAAGCTCTCAGCCTCAGGATGAAGGGTCCTTGGTCAGTGCTGAAGATACATTTGGACTGAAATATGTGTAAAAATTAGGTGCTCTTGTGGATCTATTCTTTCATTTAAGAATTTATTCTCTTATTTATCTGTCATGATCCAGGAGGCAGGTAAAGGTGATAACTAACTGATTCAATCATCTTCACAGTCTTGAGAAATTGATTAGTGTCACAGTCTATGCAATTCTACTTTCTGGCAGCTAAGAACTTAAAATATTTAATGTTTGATGAGTACCATATATAAAGAAGAGAGTGTGAAGAGGAGGGTGAGTTTGTTGGATTTAAAATAATACAAACATTGACTTGTAAACCTTGTGCTAAGCAAAGCAGCAAATATGTTTCCTCGCAGTTTCCTGTCATACAAATGATATTGTTTTTGATACAGTACTCGGCATCCACAACTTCTGTCCTAATGCAGATGCTGCTGACTATTGATTTCCACAAAACCTTAAATATCAGTTATTTCAATAAAGGACTTCCCATAGAGTAATAATGAATCCTGCATCTGTTATTAGCTAAATTAAAGCAATGATTTACTGAATAGTTTTCAGCACAGGAAAACAGAATATCTTAAAGGTGAGAAAATGAGCATAATTTAAGTCTGAAGGAAAAATAACATCTCTCTAAATGTCAGGTGGCCTTATGCAAAGCACTCTGCCACATCCTTCCTTTGCTCATGAATCCATCACCACAAAAGACACAGCCTCTCATTATACCTGTACAAGTATGGCAATGGGGAGAATCAGTTTTTCAGCAATTCTGGATGGGCAAAGCTGATGCCTGAAGTAGTACCTTTTAACCTTTCGAGAGCCAATGCAGGTCCAAGGCTGCTTATTCTGTGCACTATTTGAAAGAGTTGCCATGTAGTAGATGACCTCCTGAATTCTGCACTAGTTCTCAGATATGCCTACGATTTAGCTCTGTCCTGGTAGTCTAAGTGAGAGATCACCACTGCATGAATGGCAGCAATTGTAAGATCTTGTCATTAAAGAAAATTAGCTTAATCTTTAGGGTGTGTGAAAACATGGAAAAAACCCAAACAGATAAGGCCATGGCTGTATTTTCCTTTCCAAATACCATCTGTGGGTACAGCAAAACCTCAAAGACCTGTTTCCATGCTTCCCTCTAAAGTGACCAACCAGTTTTGCTTATCTTTATTAGCTACTTTTCTTAGCAAATTGCACTAATTTACTTTTCCAGATTGAGTATCAGCTAGCTAAGTTTTATGTTTACTCTTTCCTCTTTCTAACATTCTTGTGTCTACAGAAGACGGCTAGATCAGATACTGTAGAGCAGCTGTTTTCATCAGGGGTTTTTTTGTTTGTCAGCAGAGCTTAAATCTTTTTCCAGTGAAGCTGTAGATAGTAGCATATCAAATTTCTCCTTCTTGAGAATTGCCTTGCTAACTTTGCCTTTCCATAAAAAGTCCACAGACTTCTGGTGCTTTACCGACCACAGATTGAAAGCTGCTGTTTTAGAAATGCTGTCTAAGCTTGCAAGGTCACTTAATGACCCACAGACAGATCTCACTGGAATTGTCTCCAGTCCCTTTCTCAAGCTGCTGATGATCAGTGTCTCTTTTCTTGGAGCCATTCACGTAGCTGCTCCTTGTTACTCTTTTTGCACTCCACCTGGAAGAAAAAAATTCCCTGTGAATTGGACGCGAAGATCTGTTTTGTCTGGACATTTATTTCCTTAGGTCTTAAACTAAGTTTGTTAGATATGTGTAGACAGGAGTGGGTCTGGGAATATGCTGCAATGACTGAAGAGCATTTTCTACTTGGTGTTTAGCTTGGCCATAGGCCTGCTGAACTCTGCCAGTCCCATGAGTCGGTTCTTACAATTGCTCATCCCTAAATATTCCTGCTGCTGTTATAAGATAATTCCAGATTTTCAGCTGCAGACCTGGCATGCTGATTCCTTGGCTCATACTAACTGTAAGTGGCCAGATTCTCTTTTCTGAGGCAGGGCTTAACAGAGGATGGCATTTGTTCTGGGAAAATAGAGAGAGCTGTAAGTCTGAAATGCCTAATCTTTTTAATGGAATTAATAGACACTTGTGTATTTCAGTTAGCTGGTCAGCCAGTCACAGGGTGCTCCTGGATTTAGCGCAGGAAGTAATCTCAGACAAAACACAACTCTAACATTTGCTGGCTTTTTGGCATTCCCTACTAGAAATATGCTCAAATAAAAGGAGGTGAGGAGGCGAGGCAGGTGAGAAGCACCCATGAGCAGGAAGGCTGCTAACCTCAAGGCGTGTGTTCATCCATGTTAAAGGTTAAATTAGGGTCTACAAAAATGTTGGCACCTGCTTATTAAAGCACAGGATACTGGCTGCTATGTCTCATATTAGAAAGAGAATATGAATATTCATAAGATAAAATCACTTATTTCAGTGTTATAAGTACAGTAGGTTATCTTCTGACCAGCATCTTTGATAAATATGTACATGAGGATAGATTAATAAGCAATAGGCTTTCTCCATCACCAAATGCAGGTTTTAATTCGTTTGCTGTGCTCACAATAAATTGAATTGTTGAACACCCTTTTCTGCACAGTTTTTTTTCTATTTTAGCTTTCAAATCATCACTTGCTACAACAGAAATGTACTATTTATATAATGGCTTTATAGTTCAAACATCATATTTCCTCTGGAGACTGAGACCTAATGCCCTCAGATTTTTTGTGATGCTTGAAGCTCTTGTATAACAAATGTGTTTGGATGAAAAAATATTAGTAAAGGAAAAAGTATTACTGCAATCAAGTGATGAAAGGAGGCCCCAGATATACCCATAGCACTCATCTATTACTCAGACCTCTATTGTCCAAGAGCAGATACCTCTTATTTTCCTAATAAGACCAAGAATGGGACACTGAGTGGTACACAAAATGTTGTTGCAAGTAGGAGTTCTGAGGAGCTTAGAGCATAAAGAAGACAGACTCCACAATTCAAACACAGGCCTCCGTGTTTTAAAACTTACAAAGTCATTATCTCACAAGTTTTGTTACATGATGCAATGTTGTGTGATCTCTGTGCTTATAGGGCACAATGCATTCCTAGATAGAAAAAAGTGTTTATCCCAGAAACAGCAGAGTTGATAATTTGATCTACTCCTTAGGTATCTAAGTTTCCCTGTCTGACCTATTTTGGCTGAAATATGTATGCGTACGCCATGCAGCACATGCCAAGTGACTGAGACATCTAGATCTCTACTTCCTACTGCACACTGATGATTCGTGCTAGTTTATTTAGTTCTGACTTGTTCTGAGCAAGATAGACATGCAATGTGAGCATAAATCAGCTTCAAAGAAGGAACAATGAGTTCAAGGCTTCACACCACATATGCACATCATAAAATGAATTTGCAGCATGCAAAATTAATCTAGGGCCTCACTGCAAGTGCACAGGTTATGAGCATAGCCTGTAGAAATATGGAAAGTAGACCAAATGCATCCTACAAGTGTGGAAAACACTGCCTGTGAGTTGTAGACACTGTTCTAGGATATTCATTGACTGACTTGGACTTTTGGCTGATGAACTAAATAAAAGAATAAGCAGAGAATACAGAGTTTTTCTAGTCCCAAATTACACATCCATTCTGTCTTTGTGTCAAAAAATAGATCATTTGAAGGTAACTCTATTGTCTGTGCCTGGTACTATCTACCTTTTACAAACATAACTGCCTTAGGACACAGCACCAGCCTGACAGAGCTCAAGAAACATTTGGACAACACTGTCAGGCACATAGTGTGGCTCTTGGGGATGGTTCTGCACAGGGCCAGGAATTGGACTCTGTGATCCTTGTGGGTCCCTTCCAACTCAGCTTATTCTGTGATTCTTTAAGGAGAGAAAGTAGTTGCAATCTTACCTTATTAGGCAGTGTGATGTTTTTTGCACAGCTGGCTGGCTTTCCTGGCTCTGTTAGGGAATGAAAAGAACCTAATAGCTCATTTTGTCCCAGCTCTTAGCTCTTAGGAAAAGTTTCATGTTCTTTTTGTCTGTTTTATGGCTAGCTGATTACAGGAAGGAGGATTAGTAGTCTTTTCCCACACATATCTTGGGATTTTTACTCCACAAACTACCCATGGAGCTTTACCATCTCTCCGGTGTATTCTCACACTCCATTTTTAAACCTATGAATCTATGAACCTGACTACTTCCAGCTCATGTGACCTCTTCAAGTCCTGGGAACATGTACAGCCAAATTGCTCTCTCAATTCACTCCCTCTGTATTGTGTAGCCATTAACAACAGGGCTGTAGGTCTGCTAGTGCTAGATGGCAATCCCATAAATCCCTTCCAGTCCTCTGAGCTGTCATTTTTCATTGTCCTACTTGGCCTTTAGCTAGCCTCTGGCTAGTTAAATAGCTGTGGTGGCTTGCAACCAGCTGCCAGCCCAGCACCCAGCCAGTAGTTTACTCTTGCATTTGGATAGGGGAGAGGATTGGAAGGACATGACCTATAAAGCTTGTGAATTGACATGAAGACAGGAAAATAAATAACCAATTACTGTAATGGGCAAGAGATATTCAGCTTGGGGAAATGAACTTAATTTATTACCAATTAATATAAATATTTAGTTGCTGATTTGGTTATGGAAAACAAACAAAAAAAAGACACAAACATTAGAACACTGAGGCAAAACACATTCCTCCTTTCCCAGGCTCAGCTTCCCTTCAGACAGCACTCCTCCCTGCCTTGCTATCACCACAGGTTGCATTCAGTAGTGCCTTCAGCCAGACAGAAAACGCTGCAGGATGCAAGTTGCAGTCTGGATGTGGAGGTTTCTCTTCCACACTCCTTCCTTCTGTCTCATTTCCTCTGGGACTCTTATGGGCTGCCATCCTTCAGGGACGTCCACTCTGCCATGGAACATTGAATCTTCCTGCTGGCTCTGCTGTATCACTCCGATTCTGTTCTCTTCTCCCTGTTTATTTCTTCTCTTCATCTCCCCTCCTCCTGTCTTTCTCATATTTTGCTCTTTCTTAAATCTGTTTTCCCTGGGCCACAACAAGCTTGTCTGATGGGCTCTGTTTTGTCCTGTGGTGGGTCTGTTAGGGCTGCCTATGTCCAGCGTGGGGCATCCCCCACTCTCTTTTCACAAAGGCAACCCTGCAGGCCCTCCTCTACCAAAACCTCAACACTGGCCCCCAGTACACAAGCCACAAGATGCCTTCTAGGTGCCCAGATATCTGTAGAAGCATTCAAACTTTTTCATGTGAAAGGTATGGAAGGAATCTTCTGACAGAGAGGGTTTTAGTCATAGCATGAGGAACATGCACCAGTTTAACACCTTCGTGCCCAGGTGTGGTGCTGGAAAGGGATCAAGCATTGTCAGCATCTTGTGCCTCTCAGGACAGTCTGGTCATCAGCCTGTCCTGTGGAAGTGGAGGCAGTTCTGTTGTTTTCCACAGCACCTCCATGAAGGTTTTATCCTCTGAGATGTCCCAGAAAACAGCATGGTCTCTGCAACTCTCAAAGTATCCCACAGTATGTATTTGTTAATTTGCACAGAAGAAAATGAAATACAGGTATATGTAAAATACAGATATATACATATTTTCCTATAAAGATAGCATTCAATATGAAATCTGAAAAATGGTGTGCCATGGTGACCCAGGGTATAGTCACAAACTGGGGCATTGGGAAGAGAAATGAGATAAAGCTATTGTATCTTTTGCATTACTTTTCATATTTAATGGTTAGATAAACATTTTAGGCTAAATATTCAATACAAATCAAACTCAGTAACAACACAACCTCATTTTAAAGATGTAGTGAATTTCTGACATTTGGAGTAAACATTACAGAATTCAAACACAGACTTGATGTCTCCATTTAAAGAACTGCTCCTCCAAACCCATTTGTTTTCAATCATCCCCCACTAACATTTACAATTAATATCAGAGATGTTTTTTTTTTTTTAATACTTGGTTTTATATGCAATGTTGCTTTTATTCTCTGGAACCTTGTGGACAAATTTCTTAAGTACATTTTGTAATACATATTTTGCCAGTTTTCTGTCAAGGACAAATGATTTGTTAATGATAAGTTATTTTTTGAAATAAAATAAATTGCTGCTGTTGTGTCAAACTGTAAAAATGTCTAGGTTTTGTTTATCTGAGAATGAAGTTTTAACAACCTATTTGATTTCTGCACTCACTGAAATCCAGTCTACACTTTAATGTCAATTTTTTTCATTATTCTATTTTCAGTACCAAATATTCATTTTCGTCCTGAGAGAAATTCTAACCTCACCCTTTCCATGTAGACAACTAGCAGAAGTGTAAGCTACATGTGGAATGCTATGAGAAAGAAGGAGTTTCTCTACTTCAGCCTATGTAAATCATCACTGGCCAGAAGGTGGCTGAAGGAGATTTTCAATCTCTTAGTAAAAGTCTGCAGCTAAACAAATCTTATCCCCGTTTCTAATGAAGCTTTCAATTCTATAAAGAACTGGAATGAATCCTCATGTGTTTATTTTTCATGTCTGATTGAATGAACAAGCACCCTCAGGCTGCTTGGTTACAACCTTCACAACTTTAAAACACGTCCATCAACCAAGATTCTGGGACACCAGAGTCTGAATTCAATTCAGTCTGGAAGACAAGTTAATATATTAAAAAAATAATATTTTTGGTATGATTTTGAAAAATTTAGGGTGAAAATCACAAATGAAGACAGATTTTTTTTTTTACTCATTATTTGCTACCACCAGCTATAGACATTTTGTTATGGTCAGTGGGAAGCAGAGGAGTAGAAACCCAAATGAGGCTTGTGTACTTCAGTGGAGTGAGTGACTGACATGTCCATGGGAATTCAGACTGGGCAGAGTTGAAAATAACCAGGCTGTACAGAAATGCATCTCCATAGTGACAGATAGCTTGAATTATCCCTGTATAATTTGAAGCTGATGAACAATTGGTTGGTCTTTATTTCACAAAAGGCACATATACACTTTCAAATTTTTATGCTCTCTACTCTTCCATTATTGTGTGGTTCACATTACAGAGATGTGAGTTTATGGTTAGGATTACCTCTGCAATGGATCAGGTGGAATGGATCCTGACAAAACTACTCATGTGCAAACCAGGTAATAATCCCCAGGGAAAGCCAAGACTGCCCGGTTGGGATATGAACTGGTTTACTCAGGGATAACAGGGTGTTGGTGCTAGGGTTACAGATAGGAGGGGCAGTTTCCTATCTGCAAAGGTAAGTTCAGCAATAAAGCTTAGAATTTTAGCCCATCATTACCAGATATCTTTAATAATGATCTTTGTCTGGGTTTATATAGACATATTTATACAGATTTTTGAGAGGTGTTGCTAAAACACTTATTGAAGGTATAGCTTTGCTTTTGCTGTTATCTTCCATTTCTGATTTTTTTTTTTAACTCCACCCCTTGTCTTGTTACAAACTGCTTTGTTTTGTTAGGAAGAAGGGGTTTAATTCACAGAGTGCATTATGGGTAGTTCATCTACGGTTAATATAGGATCATTAGTATTTCATTTGTGTGCATGGAAACCGTGTAATTGTGGAAAGCTAAAATACAAACACAGACAATTGTGTCACACAAACATTTTAACTGCAGGAAAGTATTTTAACAGGACACAGATTCTACATGCTGTTAAAATGAATCCAGCAGCCTTAGAATCAGTAGAAAATAACATCATTAACAAGCACATTTCTGGCAGAATAATTAGGTCAAGCAGTTGATTAAATGCAGTATTCATGGGACTATATTTCTTTACTTTAAATTGAACAACTCACCATAAATTGCAGGACTGTAAAACAACTTTATGATCTTATAAATGCTTTATGTGTCATAAACTTTATGTGTCATCAGAAGACAAAAACATTTTCAGACAATGATGATTATTCATCTACTTGTCTCTACTCAGATCAAATGTTGAGATGACACTTATTTACTAAGAGCTTACAAATTGTTGTTAGAAAAAAAGGTCTGTGTGATGTGGGTACTGCTGGTAGTCAAGTCCTCAGCACCTTTTAAAGCCCTAAGAACTACCTGAGAGTGCTCACAGTCTGAAGCAAATGTGCTCAGAGAAATTTAACTGCTGATGAAAAGACGATTAGCCCAATCCTGTTAGTTTGTTTTTGAAACAGGCCAAGAGCTCATAGCTGGCAGACACTATGGTAGGGATAAAACATGTTGATCAGACTCCATCTAAGAGGCTATTAATATATTTTTCATAACCAGGATAAATCTATAAATAATAAGAGTGAAATTAAGAGGTAACGCCAAGAGTAGAGCAAAACAACTTACTAAAAGCAGGTACTATTACAAATGAGGAACAGGAAAAGAAGCAATAGTTAGGGACAATGTAGTCCTGCTCCGACTAAAGGTATCAGATTTTTAGCACAAGTTCTGTTATAGAAACAGAAAGCAAAACAGAGTATTCCAAACTAAATAACACATGAAAGAAAATAATGTCATTATACTGTCATTCAGGAGGAAAATACTTTAGAAAAGTATATTATAATTAAGAGAAAGATGTTCCTCAGAGGTGCAATAGAACTACATGGCTACAGCACTTTGTGAGACCAAAACACTAAAGAACTTTGTAAGAAGAAAAAAAAATAAGGAAGTGAAATGACTGAAAAAAAAATTGAAACACAGAGCCACAGCTGGCAATGACAGCTATAAAAAGAGGTGAAATAGTGGAGGTGACACAAAAAGGAATCTTTCTAGGAACTATATCTTCATCTGAAAGTCTGGACAAGCCATACTTTAGGACACAAACAGGAGGTTAAATCAGAATATGAATTGTTGAATTGCTGCAGTTGCTATGAAGTATTAAAGTCTTTCTCTAAGCAGGAACCGTCCTTACCACAGGAAAAAATACTGAAGACAGCAAAATTACGTAGGTGACTTTTTATAGCTTCCATGAAGAGATGCATGTTAACTAAAAGTGCCAAGCACCTCTAATACAATGGGCCTGACTGTCACTTTTCCCTGCCTCTATATTTTAGGGCTTAATTGCATCATGTGCTATTATTTCATCATGTATATATACAGGGGGAAGCATTTGCCTTTTGATCTGCCAGTCTCAGGTGGTTGCTCCTGTAATGCCCTAACAGACAAGGCAAAGGACACCAACTTTATATAGTGTTCTTACTTCTGCCTTGCACAAAGTTATTTTATTCCCTGATTTAGCTCCACAAAATAATACAGGCCTGATTGCAAAGTTTCAGCAGAAAGTAAGTTTAAAAGATTTTCAGTCAAGCTTTTTGTTTTACAGTCTACAAAAATGGCCAGTTTCTGTGTGAACTTTTGGTGTCTCAATATCTTATTTTAACGTTGGTGTCTTCTGCTTTATTGTAGGCATCCTTGATCATGACTAAATTTTCAGTTTCAGGAAAATCTGAGAGGTAAGGTTTCATATGAATAACATCTGAGGTAAAATTGGAAAATTAATTCAAGATCTTATTCTCTCAGATGAATGTTTGGATCTCCACTTGCAATAAGTTGAATAGCTGAAGGATATATTTAATTCTGAACATATTTTAGAAATAATTTTATTTGAATTTCTTTTGCTAGCAAAATAAACAAATGCAGCCCTCCATCTGCATGCAATACCTAAGGGATTTATTATAGCAGAAAGTTTTTAATGGAATTCCATCTTGAGAACATTACATAGAAAAAAATGTCTAGATCAGACCAGCAGTGCTCATCAAGAAGCCGAGCAGAGTTTTGCTGGACCTTTGTTGTCCCTGTTCCCTAAATGCTCCCTTGTCTGCCTGGGCATGTATGTCCTCTGACAGACACCCCAGATGTCCACGTGGGATTCTCAGAGGTTGCAACAGATTCCCTGCTGGACAAGAATCATCTGGACACACCCAGTAATTTTCAATGCATATCCCTCCAGACAATATGTGTCATTAACTGTCTTCCCACCTAAATAAACTATTCTGTCCTTCACTCAGGCTTTTCTTTTTCTACTCAGTGCTGTTTGTATAATGAGAAGGACCACAGCGAACCACATCTCCCTGCTTCATTGATCTCAGTTTGGGAGAGGCTCAGATTAAACGGAAATAACCCACAGATGACAATGCGAGTTTTCCTGTACATTTCAAATTATCCTTTGATTTATTTTTAAAAAAACTCTAAATTGATAGAAAATGAAATGGCCTAAGAAGAGGAAGTTTCTTTTTTATATGACTGCTGCTCAATTCTAGTTATGAATTTCATAGTAAACACACATCCTGTCTTTGCTCTCAAATTCAGCCTTAAAATTTAGACCTATGCACAAGCTATTTTGTACTCTCTGTAGTTACACTTGCTCTATTTAGGGACATTATGTTGTTGTAGCTTGAAGCCATCATTCAGGTTGTCTAGCCACCTTTGTAAAACAAGGAGTGATTGTTCCACAGCTAATCACCACAGTGAGAAATAAACTCATAAAGTCACTCAACCTACTGTTCTGTCTTCTTTTTGGAACTACAAGAAAACCTTGTGGGGAGGTGCTGATATCTCTCTGGTGACCAGGAATAGGACACAAGAAAATGGAATGAAACTGCTTTGGGGGAAGTTCAGATTAAATATGGGGGAAAAGTTCTTCACTGAGAGGGTGGTCAGTCGCTGCAACTGCCTCCCCAGGGAAGTGGCCATGGTACCAATCCTGTCAGAGTTCAGAGTATATCTGGATGATGCTCTTAGTCACATGGTATAGTTCTAGGTAGTCCTGTGAGTGGCAGGGAGTTGGACTGAAGGGTTCCTAATGGTCCCTTCCAACTTGGGATATTCTGTGATTCTATGATTCTTGTAGTTTCTAGATTTCTGAAGATTCTTAGCCAACAAATGGAATATAGAAGTCAGCAAATCTGATGGGGAAGAAAAAGCCAAACCAAATTATCTAGTTCCTTCTCACCATGCTGGTTTCATGGATGCTGTTCTTCGATACCCTAACTCTCTTCAAGTATTGTGCAAAACTTGGGTCTGAGAAAAGGTCAGTTCTGGTAAGCCACAAAACAAACACCAGCTTCTGAGAAGCATACAGATATGGCATGTGCGAACTTATAAGTTTGATTTTTATAAAAGTCAATGGCTACTGGAAAACTTAATCATAAGTAAATTTCCTTGGTCACTCCAGCTGACCTTGCTTCTGGACATGAAGTAACTTCAGGCACCAGGGCCAGAAGAATCCCATGTTCCTGCCAGCTGGGCAGGGACTTTTGGACTGGCTTCCTGAGTTCATGTGCCCAGTCTCTGCCTAAACTGCACTTCAGGAACTTCATTCCAGTTTTGTCTGCATTGTTACCATTTCAAGAGAAGAGACAAGAGATGTCTTTTGGCTCCGGCCCTGCGAGTCACACAGGTAGATTGTGGCAGAGGGGAGAAAACCACTCTTACTCATGCCTGAAACTCTGAATCATCAAAGCTAAGTGGTTTGTTTCTGTACTAACACTTAACAAGATCTCTTTGGAGAACAAGTAGGATAAACCTGCTGATTTGTTGTGGAGTGACCCTGTCCCTTCTTAAGAAAATAAGTAAAACATTATCACGGAGAGGAGAAAATAGTCCTCTCTGCTTGAGAGCCTTCAATGACCATGAGGGACAGGACTGAAAACAATTGGACATGATGCAACATTCCCTGAGTTTGTCCTTACAAATTAGCTCCAAACCCTAAAAGAGTCACCAAGTTACTATGTTTGTTTGCTGCCACATTGGACCATAAGGATGCTGTTGAAAAGTCATTGATCTTTTAAATGGTTTCTTTGTTGTGTTCTTCATTGTTCTGGGACATCAAGGGCAACATTTGCCTATCATCAAGTGCTTTTCTTGCAATATTTTCTTCTTCTTCTTCTTGAAATTATTTTCCTTTGGTGTTATGGATTTTTCTTCCGCAAAAGTAACTCAATCCAGGAAGTGATCTGTCTGCACTGTTTTAACCTGTTTGCCACAGGTTAAACACTGATACAGTCATACAGCAAATGAAACTTGACTATTATCTTCTCTCCATGAGAGAGAATGTCTTTTCTTCCCTTTCTCAGGAAGAAACAGGATCAGTCAACAAATATGCTTCTGAAAAGAACAAGCCTAAATGGGTGGAAGTATGTACCTGGTATGTTCTTCACCCAAGATCTAACATTAAAAGACAAGTTGTTCCATTTTCAAGTGGCATAGGCACATTTCTGTATCATTCTAGTCATAACAAAAGTGGAATCTTGCTTAGTTAAGCAGAAACATACACATATACACATCCACAGACACTGGTGGTTATTTTGCTCATAAGAGATAATTTCCTTAAATCTGCCTCTTCTCCAAATTCTGCCTTTCTCTTTTTCCTCTTGTGTAAAGTATTTTATTACTGCCAGAAATAAATCTGACTATGTCCAAATTTATATGAGTCAGAGCTTGGAAAATACACCAGTAGTTTTCCTGTGTCTCTTGAACAGTGTCCATGTGTTACAAAGTATTTAATAGGGTAGTGTAGTTTGTTTAATTTCACTTTTATTCCAGTTAAAAAACCACCACAAGAGCTATTTTATGCATAGATAGAAGTTCAGTTTTCCATCAGCTCAAAGCTGAACAGTTTTTTCTTGGAAATTCAAAAAATAAAATTCCTATCTTCTTCTGACAAACGATAGTATCATCCTTTTGGCAAATCATGCCACAGAGATTTCCAGTATTTTGTGTAGCATAGAAAATAAACACGTTAACTTATTAAAACAACTGTTTCTCTTATCTGATTTAGTCTTTTTTTTTTTTTTTTTAAATTACAATAAAATGGTGCTGATATGCGAGCTTGGTAAATTAAAATTGACAATTCAGATTAATGTCTCTTTCTAGTCATTTTATCACATATATTGTGGCTCTGGCATTTTATTATGTCTTAAAACATGCCTTTTGATGAAAACATCAAGACTTTGCTAAGACAAAGATGAACAATATATAATTTACTTTACATCCTTTCTTTTTTCATGGCCACAAGCAGTACATTAGGTTTATATACTCCACAGAAAACTTTGAATTGTGCTTTGATGGATCTATTCTATTACTTACAGTGTCAAATTTCATTTGTAATTAAACTGTCCTATCAATCTGTGAGTTTTGATTTATATTCATTTATGCTTCATCTATAGTTCAGAGATAGAATTTAAAGAAAGAAGACTTCTTTCCAAATTTCTCCAAGTTAAAATAAGACAACTTTGTCCCCCCAAAATTAATTTAAAAGTTCAGGTCGACTTTGACCTCTTTTTGGCTGAAACCTGAAAATACATACAATGTCATAGCCAAGTAGTTATGCCCATGTGGATCATCATCCTTAAAACTGAAACGAGTCTACTGAAGTAGAAACTACAACATCAAGGAGAAGGAAACACTTTGTGGCTTCCATCATAGAATATTGGTCCAGAAAATTGTAGAGTAGTATCAATGGCTCAAATAAAACTACTAAGTGCCAAATCACTTCAAAGAGACACTGATAAATTGTTTAAAAAGGGGATGAAAAGAAGGAGCTGAACAACTAAAGTTTAATTTCTCTGTAATGCAAGATTTTGAATAATTAACATCAAAGTGAGCTGAATATCATTAATTTTTCCCGAGGAAGAAGTGTGCCTGATTAGGCTGCTGATTTTCTTTGACAGCTTTATTTTTACTAGCATAGAAATAAAGTAGAAAATCAGTCTGGAAAGGATTGAGAAAAATGATCAAATCTAGTCACTCCTGTAACTGTAGACAGAGAAAAAATATCCCTTCACATATGTATTTAGTTTTATGTTGAAACTATTTAGATTTCTTGTCTAGAAAGATGTTGCTGTACTTGTTCATTAGGAAACCTTTTACTCAGTTCTTCCATGAAAGAAGTAGGGGTATTTAAATGCAACTTGCAAGTTCCTAATCTCCAGCCAAAAGAGGTGGCCAGTTCATACCCACTTGATGGTGTGTTAACATTGCCCAGTAGCTCCAACACTGCCTGTCCATTTTGGTGTTTACTCCCCAGTGAGACTGCAGGAAGAACCTATTATCTTTTCTCATTTATCTAAGCAAAGCAGGCCAAGCTCATTTACCTTCCTAACATAAACCAGGAAAGAAACAAGGTATGAGTGATCATCACAAAGTTCTTCTACCCTTCTGTTCTGATTTGAATCAATTCTGCCTGAGAAGAGTCTGATGACTGGTCTAAAAGTGCAGCTTGGTTTACTGTTCAAAGAAGCAAGGGTGTTTCCTTCCTCCATTAAAGGCACAGAATCTCATGCAGATCCCAGTCAGATTCAAAGAATATCAGGAAAAAAAATCACCAGATTAAAGCAAGTTATTCTGACATTAAAAGGAAGATGAGTCCACAATGCAAATTAAAGTAGTCTCTCCACTCTGTTTATGGGGAATTTAATTTTTTCAAACAGTAAACATCAGGAAAAAATCTTCATTGCCAAACATAGGATTTTTGAAAAACATGACTTCTAAATTTAAACAGGAATTGGACTGTTGAGATTCAGCATCTGTTTAACTTTGGCAAAATAAAATACCGGACAGATGAATTTTACATTTTATTCCCGTGTTTTTGGAAGAATTAGAAATACTTTTGAGACTTCACAACCAAGACTGTTTTCATAGCCCGAGTTTCTAGTTAGGTAGACACACATGTTTTGAAAGCCATGTCCACATAAAAATATTCTGAAAAATGACAATGACAATCACAAAATCTAAAACTGAAAACAGCAAGCTATTGCTAAACCTAAGTACAAAAGTACCTAAGTACAAAATTCTACTGAATTCCTTACCAATCAACTGGCATGATCAAGCTTTTTCCCAAGAAGTCTCATTCATGGCCAATCAGAGTCTGAATTTATCTTTCTTACCAGGCATTGTTCTAAAGAGATGAAGTAATTTTCTTTAGAATTTGTGAGAGAAGATATGTTCATCAAAGGAGAGCACAGTAATGACTGTTAAAATCAGTTTACTGAGGGGCATTGCAAAGCCACTCAGATTCATTGCAATGCCCTGTCCAAGCCTTGGGATAGGTCATTCATACATGTAACCACACACTAGTAAAGTTGCTGTATTCATGCTAGCTCTAACAAGGGAGTTTCAGTCAAACACAGTTTGACAGACATTTCTTTATAGAAAAAGCATTCCTGGTGAAAACAAGTAAATTATGTTTGCACAATAACCTTAGGCCTGTAAGTAGCATGCCTCTTTTAGATTTGGGTTAAAAATATAGAGAAGAAAAATCATTGTGTGCACAATTAGCACAAATCACAGTTCTGACAGCTTTGTTTTGAAGTGGGTCATTATCCTCACAAATGCATGCATCCCTTCTGCATAATTTAAAATTACATGAGATTTCTTTCTATGTAACTTAAAAATATCTCTTTGCACTATGTTGTTCCAGTCTCCTCTCTTTCACAGAAGGAAGAAAATAAATATAAAGTTTTTTCAAACTGGAGAATCTGTGAAATGTATTCACACCATTGGCATCTAAAATTTTCACTTCCTAGTGAAGAGCCAGTCTTGAACTCCCAATACTAAAGGTGAAGTGTGAAAAACTTGAATGGATAGACTACTATCTAAAAAGGAGAAAAAGGAGACAGTGAAATTTGGAGAGAAATCAGAAATTTTTCAAGTTCATAGTAATTTTTTTTCCTTCCTCTTCTTCCACCTGCCCGAAAACCAACTAATATAGCAAAAATTTTAATGGGAAACTTGTTATCTGTTCTATAGATGGAAATGTGGAGGTTTGCTGCTATCATAGCTTCATTTGCTTAAGTCTTCCTAGAGCCACACACAAATGACCGACAGAAAAAGGCTGTAGCTGAAGGAGATGGGATGCCCTCCCAGCATATATAAACTGGTGATGCTTTTGATGACATGATGATTTTTTGCCTTTTCTTTTATACCCCTTTTATACACTTTTTTATAGCTTTTCTATTCTTAATGTTTTTTAGCCTACATTCATAGACATATTTTGTCAAGCTAGGAGATTAAACATCTTAGAAGCCCCAGACACCAAGGTCCTCTCCAGAACACATTTTGTAAGCTGAGATAGGACCATCCAGGGGAAGGTTCCTCGGGGAGGGGGCTCACTTGATCCTCTCATTGGGGGATCTTTGATAGATATGCTAATTAGTAAAACCTATAATGTTATACCCGATCTATTGTGGGTGTGCATTGCAGTGTGCATTTCGGGGCATTCCACCTGGACGTGGAGCACCTAAGGGTCCTTAAAACAAATTTGAGGTAAAATCCCTTTTCCCCTTCTAACCGTGTTTGATTCTTGATTTTAAGACTAGGAAAAGGTATCACTTTCATGATCCAGACCAGAAACAATAACCAAAACCTAGATTTGGCAATATATTTTTCATTCCATCTCCAGAGTTGCTCAGAAAAACAGGTGACTTCTACAAGTACTTAAAGTGTGATTGAGAGATGAAATTATCCCCAGTGTAACATTCAGTTGTTCTCTGAAGTATGTCGATAGACCTCACATGCCCAGACACAGAAGATATTTTCCAACATTCATGTCTGATCAAGTCAGAGTTGTTAATCTACTGAACTATTTATTTTACTTGATTCACTTCCATTTGGATGTGCCAAATAGTCTCCACCTAGATAGCAGAAATCCTGGTGTCACAAAAAATTGAAATTCAAAGGCATATAAGGAAGAAATGTTTTACACACAATTGCCATTTAAAAAACATACTTAGTGATTATTTGGTCTTCAGTGAAACCATGATCATCTGTATGCTTAAAAACTCTAACTTATGCTTAGAAATTCTTATAATTCCTAGTCACAATGACAAACAGAGGAATCATTTTATTAGTGCAAAATATTGCAGACCATAAAGATAAGTAACGGACAGAAGCAAATATTCACTTATTTATTTCTTCTTGAAACTATATTAATTACATTAATTCTTAACATACTCTTGAGCTCCATTAGTTGTATCAACAAAATAGTGCCTTAACCAGAATGACAATTTTTACTAACATACCAACATTTTACTAACATGAATACTGTTTATACTCCAAACAAAAATTTAACAGCTGGCACTCCAGAATATTGAGTTTTTAAATGCAGGCAACCAGGCTCATGATTTCATCCACTACTTTTTTCACAGCCTACTTTTTTCATTTATTTTCTTCTCTTCTTCCTTGGGTTTTAATACTCTTAGGGAAATGGTTAACAGATGTAGACTGTGGAGAAGCCAATAGCATGTGTTTGTTGCTTTCCTATGCATAATCCCTTGGTGCTTTGTCTGTGGCTGATCAAAAGTGATGAAAAATATGGTAGGAGAATATTATGACATGCAGAAGAGTCATAAAGGCCAACAACAGCAAAGTTGTTCCTGTTGAAGTCTCCAGAATTTAAAAATGTGAAGTGTCACTTTGCCAACCTCAAGCTGCAGTCAAAAGCATTCAACAGGTGCTCACCATGTTGAAGGACTGCAGGTCAGTTATTTACTTTGCCCCCCTTCTGTAAATAAAAATGTTTAAAATTGACAGACTTCATTAATCTGGATAGTGAATGAGTAGTAAAATTCAGCATTGAGGTCTCAACACTCCTTTTAATGATTAAAATGATATGAAGCAAGCTAGTGAATTTCGTTTCCATGATTTGGTGAAAAGTGTGTTTATTTTTTATATTCTGTGAACAGAATATTGGTACAGCTTAGCTGTCTTGCATTAATAGTTTCTGCCTTTAGAGAAAAGGGGAGAAGCAAAATTTAAGAGCCCACATTTCCTCCCCTTTTCTCCTTGCAGGCAGCATCAGAGATGTTGAGTTGTCAAACAGTGATGATAAGTGCTGTGAGGTTCTCAGACAGATATTTCCAGTCTCCAGATTTTGGATTATTCTGCTTGAGTTGTTCACTTCAAGGAAAAAACACCTAATTGAGACTATTGTACACCTCACTTTTTGAAGACCAAGTTTTAAGGTTTTGAGCAATAGATTCAGCTACTTGTAGAAAGTAAGGGTTGGAAGGGGATTTACATTGCTGTTTTATTCCCCATTATACCACACATATCCAGCGGGGCAGATTGGCTCTTCTGTCATTTCTGACAGACGTCTGGAAAATGCCACAGTGTCACTTGAATAATCTGCTCTAGTTCATTGATTCATTGATTCATTCATTGATTCATTCATTCATTGATTCATTCATTCTCCAATTGCTAGATCACTACTATTAATGTTCATTCCAAATTCCTTTGCTTCATTTTTTCTGACCTTTTGTATTTTTAGATATATTTCTTTATTTTAAGCCTCATTTCTGTCTCCCTTCTGATTTTTTAAAATTGAATTTATCCTCACTGCTTTTTTAGGTCTTATCTCAAAGTCTGTATTTTCTAGATTGCTGATGATTTGTGTCAGTTCTTTTAAGAGTCTCTGTGTCCCAAGCAAGGAAATGTACACCATTTGAGACCTTAACATCACTGACTCATGTGGAAAGACTTCGTATTTTAAACGTGAAGCATTTGCCCGTTCACAGACTCAGGAGGAGTTATCCATAATTATGCAACTTGTTATCCCATCCATTGTAGAACTTTGCTTTTGGTTGTTTGGAGTTAAATACTAGCTTTTTCACAACACATATTTCACTTGACAAAGTAATTTTGAATTCTGTCTCACAGTGTGCTTAAATATGTGAAGATGTGATTCTGATGTGTATGAAGGTTTTGGTGTGACCTAATTGCAGCTTTACAATACCTGAAGGGAGTCTACAGGAAAGAGGGAGAGAGAATTTTTGGGAAGGCATGTAGTGATGGGACAAGAAGGAATGGGTTCCCACTGAAAGAGGGTAGATTTGGATTAGATATTAGGAAGACATTCTTAGCTGTGAGAGTAGTGAGGCACTGGAACAAGTTGGCTAGAGAAATTGTGGATGCCTCATCCCTGGAAGTGTTCAAGGCCAGGTTGGATGGGGGTTAGAGCAACCTGGTCTAGTGAAAGGTGTCCCTGCCCATGTCAAGGGGTTTAAAACTGGGTGATCTGTAACGTCCCTTCCAACCCAAACCACTCTATGATAATCCAAAAATGTGCTGGGTATACCCCAGCATCACTAATGAAAATATTAATACTACCAAAGTTCGGAAGAGACATATTCTTCCCTTACCCGCTTTTGGGGATGCAGTTAAGGCAGTTGTCCCCTTTTGCATATTACCTGCCCACAAAGTTTGTTAAATTTTAGTAAGAATAAATGAAGTTATTCTTGACAAGTTCATCTTTGTGGCTATATAATTCCTTCTTCTCTTTTGATGTTTTTCTGAAATTTGGTGTTAAAGCAGCTGGCCTGTTAGTCCTTTATTCCTTCATTTCTCCCTTTTTAATGTCAAGTGTTGTCATCCTCTTTGGGCTCAAAGGTAAAGGCTAGCAACTTGGGGTTTATGTGAAGCATTTTTCAAAGTCTGCTTTTATGAAATACAGTGGGCCCAGCCAACTCCTAACTTTCTTAAATAGGCCTTGATATTTCTTCTCCCAGGTTTAGTTACCTGTTTGCCAGTGCTGCTAAAGGTGTTTGCTGCCTGACAGATCCCTGCACAGTGACTTAGAGAGGACTGACAGGTGAAGGCATAAAACACTTGACCAGTCTCAGTATCACCTGATATTCATACTGAGTAGCAGACTGACTCTTTTATTTTCAGCTTTTTTACTGCAGAGGGTATTATTACCTTTTGTGTCCTTTGTTAATCACATCCCATTTCTGACTTACCTTTCTGACCAAGTCCAAGTTATTATATTGCAGCAATATTTTGTGGCACCAGACACCTATCCTGTTAGAACTTTCACCATTTCCCCTGTCCTTCTTACCTTGAGATAAGTTATCTGAATGAGGATGAATTTCTACATACCACATGGAGATTACACAGATGTTTCAAATTCGCTGTCTTGGAGACAGTATCTGTGTTATAGTCACAAACTTTACTCAGAGCACTTTCAGACTATAAATTATACATCCCTTTGATCAGCAAAAATTACTGTTGTTAGAGATTACTGGTATCTTGTATAGTTATAAGACATGTTCTTGAAAAGTTGGGAAATAGATTTGGCATAAAATGAAACTGATTAAACAGGGGAGGATTTTGTTGATTTGTTTGTTTGGCTTGATATTATTTGCCAAGCATCTCAATTCAAGCAGAGAGGATTATGTGAATCTGTTAAATGTTGAGTAAGTATTTAATAGCACACACACACATACTTCATGCGACGGTCTAATTTAATAGTTTTTGATTTCCTAAATCCACTTTCAAAGGTGTCAATTTGCAGTCTTTAGGAAGTCCTTTCTTAAAGTACAGAATATTTACTAAGTCTTTCGACTAATGATTTTTGATTCCTACAAAATTATTTTGCCTTATATAAAGTTTTTCCCACAAAATCATTGTCTGCAGAAGATTTTTTAATTAATTTCCATTAACTTTATTTACTTTCATAGTTTTTATGCTGTTAGTTTCCATTCTATAAAATCTAAATAAGGAAAAAAATTCTGTATTTATCATATGCTATTATATTTCTTTTAATATATTTGTCTTTTTGTTTAGCAGCTCAGCAACATGTTTGCTATGTAATTAAGCAGTAAAAGTTTGAAATTATTATCAGTTTGTTCTCTGTGAGCTAGCGAGGCTTTTAAGCTTCAGCCATTGAAATCACAAATCCATTTGGTCATACCTGGGCCTTTATTCTTAATGTTGTATGCCCAACAAGGTTTTTAGTCTCATCAAGTTGTCATCACCCCTCATTCACAGTCAGATGCACACATGGAGCATCATTAGTTGAGGGAAATGAATTTGACACAGTGTGCATACATTCAGCAGTGTGGCAAGAAAGGGTAGTGATGGGTAGGTCCATCAGTCAGAGGGCAAAAGTCATTATAACATGAGGAAACATGAAAGGAATTTGACATCTTCTGTAGCAGACAGAAGACTAGAAGGACAAACATGATAACAGATTTTCAGTAGATCAAAATCTGTAGTTTTTATAAACTTATACCACTTGAAAACTATTGCACTTTACTCTGAGCTAGCAGGAGCTCATGTTCATTTAGTTACAGGAGTATTTAAATTTCATTCATTCTATCCTGTCACTGATTCAGTGAACTTAGGGGTTTGTTTTATGTTTTGTCAGGTACTTGACCACAAACTATTCAGACACAGGCTGCTTTGAACACCAGCCTCCTTTTCTGCAGCTCCAGCCTTAATGATAACACTGCTAAACATAAGCATGAAAATGACCACAGCTGGTAGCAGAATCACTTTCTTGGCTGCTAGTTAAAGCTGGACATGTTTATCTCATACCTTGAAAAGTCTTGCCTTTCCAGAACATTCATCTTTCTTGGACCTGTCAACATGTGTCAACAGTGGGATGTTATAAAATTCTGATCTAGAAATAAGTCACACTAAGAGACAGAACTGGATCTGAAAGGGGAAGGAGAGTCACACTTGGGAGGGGGGTGACAAAGCATGGCGTTTGCAGCACTGTGAGTGCTGTGTAGAGCTGTACCTAGAGAGAGAACTGAGGCTGGGTGAAGAGAGGGAGAAAGGCAAATGTGGACAAAGTGAGAGATGAACAGAGGAGAGAAACGTACAAATGAATTATTCCATGAACTTCAACTGAATTACATCAGGACTGCATTAGACCTATCTTGTGGTGAACTCATTAAATAATGGAAATGCTTTGTTAAAATCAAAGCTCTCCAAAGGTTGCTACAGACATCAGTTTTCCATGCCACAGTTCTGGAGGTTTGTAGCTTCTCTTTACTTCCAGAAACAACACAAAGAGTCTGCATCTCTTAAAGTCTGTTTCCATTGCCTTTACTCCTTATAAAGTGTCATTTGTATTGTTTTTTCTCTCTGGACTCTCGTTTGCGTGAAACATTCTTTACTCTGTGGTGTGTGTAGGAATAACAGAAAGATGAGAAGCAGATTTCTTTCTTTGGATTAATTCTGAGGCCTTTCAACTTATAGCACTTTTTAGAAAACTTTTGCTTCAACAAAAACTCTTATTTTTAGACTAAAATAGAGACCTTTTCTGTAACTGGAACTGAATTGGGGTGCTGAACACTGCCAACTTTCCAAAATCTAAGGAAAATTCAGGTGCATTACTTGTTGGCTTGTCCAGGTCATGTAATTCTTCTCAGTACACTTTTAAAGAATTTTCCTAGGAATATGTTCTACTGTGTTATAGATCTTTAAAGTTATAAAAAGCCAAGTATTGATTAAGGAAGTAAGATCATGCAAACTATGGAGAACAAATTTGTGTAGGCAGGCCAGAGAACAGAACAGGGTGTATGTAGTTTTCCAGATTTTGCATTTTCAATGTTCTACATAGTACTGAAGGATGTGTAACAATGTCCTGTAATGTGTACTAATTTCCAAAGATGCCTTTGTGCTCTGCAATTATGCAGCAGGTTATGTGACCATTTCTTATCTTTTCCCAGATTCTGCTTCCTGAATGTTGCTCTGTTTCACTGTGAATTTATTTCATGATTCTGCTGAAATGCTGCATTTTTGGGGGCAAATCTCTTTGTTGAGGATTATTAATGTCATGGTTATACATTTCCCACAGGGGCCATTAAATGTATCAGGAAGACATGTTGGAGAACACAGTCTGGTCTTTGACCTGTGTAATATTGCTTAAGCAAACAGATGGCAGCAATGGATTACTTGATTACTTGTAGACTTTAGGAAACCAGATGAAGTTACTTTAAAATATTCTTGCTGCAAAAATGAAAGTAGTGGTGAAAGGAGCAACAATTTTTAATGGAAACTGATAGGGTTTATTAGCAAGTGGAACTGAACTCAAAGGATTGGACAAATCAATTTTTGCCACAAGACTTGGTCTCTGGCGATTTAAAGAAATGTTCCTATATGATTAAGAATCCCAATGGCCTCTGATGGGCTGCTATGCTAAAACTGAATAATAAAAAAGTAATTTTTTAAATCCTAAACAGGGAAATTTAACTTATTAATCATAGTATCAGAATTTTTTCTGACAAAGGTGACAAACCCAGACCAGTTTATGTGCACTTGCAGACACCTGAAGACGCTGATCCTGGTACAGAAAAGTTCCTATCAAAAAATAATGCTTGCACAGGGAATTGGACAAAATTATTTGTCATTGTTTGGTATCAAAAGGAGTCTCAGTTGCAAGCATCTTGCAATGATGTCTTCAGCTTGATGAGGTGAGTTTCAGCAAATTGCTTTTCTGTTCATTTGTCATAACCCAGCTGGTCATGGCCCTACATTACCAGTCCAGGTCATATATAATTACTTCCTGCAGATTATCTAAACTACCTAAAACATCTCCTAAATATTCTAACTATCCAAGAAACAGTCATGTTTCTACTGACTGTTTATAATTAACTATCTATGCACTGTTTGATCAATTATGTAGCAGGAATTATCTGGGAATCTTTGTGACACTACAACCAAGGTGTTTATGAGTACATTAAAGCATAGACTTGGAGTAACACAGCAGGACCTACTGGGTAATGTCTTGATTTGCCCAACAGTTCTACATGGAGAACTTCTGTATCAGTCAAACATTTCTGAAGGTGGTGCAGACTTCAATCAGTCACCTATTTTTAGGCTAATCTATTGTCTGAGACAAGGCCCTTATCTCTTCTAGGCAGATAACTAGCTGGAAAGTTTCTGGACCACCCAAGGAGTTACTGGCTTGAGTGCACTGGATATACACACAGATACAATCCTAATGCTCAGCCAGACCAGAGTTGCAAGTAAAGAAAATCCTTGAATTTCATGCTTGTAAATCACTGGCAAGTTCAGTTCCATACCTTTTGACATTTGTGTGAAGTGGGAAATGAATGCTGTGAAGGCTGAACTAAATGTAGTTTTATGGTTGTGCTTGTGGGGAAACTATGGAGTAAAAGAAACAACAGCAGGTATCAGAATATTTGTAATGGGGAACAAGGTGCTTGCAACCCTAAAATAAATCAAAACGTGCTGAAAGGCTTAAAGGCATGGACTTGACTGTGGAGAATTACAGAGGAAGCCAATAGGAGCCTGGGGACTTAGTGGATCTGGTGACTCTGGTGGGTTATGCCTAAGACCTAGTAACTACCAGGTTTAACTTAAGTGAGAAGCAGAGAACAGACTACTTTGCATCAGCAGCAAAACTTGTGATCTCAAGCTGTCTGACTCAAAGCCAGGGGAAAACTCCCATGGACTCAGTGGCTTTTTAGGCGTTCTTGTTTTGTTATATAAACAACGAGAGCCTGGTGCTGAGTCCTTGCACACTCCACTGCTGAAAATATTGAGTGAAGTCCAGCAGTCTGCTTCCATTCCAGCTACAGAAAATGACCCTAATGTTCCTTCTCTGTTTTTGTTCCCATAAAACTTATGCCTGTGCCTGAAGTGCTAAGGGGAATAATCTAAATTTGTTAGTGTGGTCTAGAAGGAACAGCAAGTGAGAAAAGATGGGTTGGTGTCCTGGCCACCAGTACAAATGGGAAAGGCCTCTCAGTAGCTCATGACTGGGCTCAGATATATTAAAACAAAACCTGGCATTGTTAGAGACTTCTGGTGAGCACATGACAACACTTTTAAAATGATACAGAACTTCAAAAGACTAAATATGTTGGCCATCAGAGGCAGTCTTCTGTCAGGCTTCACTGTGCTCCAAACTCAGCAGCTTGACAAATACAAGTAATATTCACGTGAGGTAGAGGGTCCTCTGAGTCACAGGCATGTGGATGAACCACGTGCTTTTGGTTACTAGCTAACTTGATTTCTGCTATACAGTTGGCCCATTTTCATGAACAAAAGTGCATCCTCTGCCATAGAGGACCAAACATCTACATATGTTCCAGCTTGTCAAGGACAGCAAGAGAAGAAAAAAATGCAGTGAAAAATCCTATCCAGCAGACATTATTTAATAGGCCCTCTGGCTTCCAGATTCATATACTATGCTTTCACTACATCAGAAGTTGAACTGCTTTTAGCATTCTTTGGAAGCATGTTTGCACAATCAAGGGCAAGATTTTTGGCCCATTGTATTGCTTTAACAATGGCAATAAGCAGAAAAAAAAGACTCTAATTTGCATTTGTCTCCATCAGGAGTTCAAACTGGAGTCATAGTCAATCAACACAGAAGCAGCCATTACAGACTTAGAGAGACTCCTTTCCAATACGAGGTTTAGGAGTTCTATTTCTGGCACTTAGCTGTGATGTAATCCACCCTGGAGTTCTGATCTAGCAAAAGACTGAGGTGCTTGCTTGAAGGTCTGTCACAAATACTGTACCCAACCAGACCTCAGGCATCTATATGATTGCAGCATTAAATGTCCCTGGTGCTTGTGCTGACTCTGAGCAAGGAGGATGAATTTCAGAATGAACGAAAACATGAACAAAAAGTGGATGAAAACCGGAGGAATATGCTGCTTGTTTTAAAAAAAGCACTGCAATTTCTTTATTTTTTTTTTTAACTTGAAAGAGCAACCTTTTCAAACTGAGAACCAAAACAACTTCTCTTTCTTAATTTCATCTTGATACCCACTCCACAGATTTGTTATATATGCAGGCGATTTATCTGTGATTGAAACACTGAAAGAACTCTTCCTTTTAGGAATTCTCACCAGACCTATGAACTTAGTAATTATATTTAATACTTTCTTGACAAGCTTGGCAGGTTATTCCACCTTTTGACTATATTCAGTGCTCCAGGAGGCCTTGATGGGCATGGGAAAAGTGGAGTTGGAGAAATTTTATTAACTCATTTAAAAAAAAGCTCTAAGGAATACTTGCACTCTTTGAAGGGGTCTCCTGTTAATTTTTGGCTTTCTCTTTTTGCCTATTCAATTTCCTGCTTAGTTTCCAATAAGGGACACCCATTTTAGATAATTTAAATATTCATGTTTATGTATTTTTAAGCAGTGAAGACTGGGAACTCAAATAAACGTACACAATACTTTATATATGAAAAACTTCAAAGCAAGATTGACAATTTTATTGATTTTCTGTACAAGAGCCCAGGTTACAAAATGAAGGTTGTTGTGGAGACAGATTGTTTCTATACACATAGACAAAGAGATCAAATACACTATTTTTTATCCTTTATAAGAATATGCAGGGAATAAAATTTCTGATACTTGGGTCCAAGCTGTGCTCATTGACTTATTTGTTCTGGTGATGTTCAGTACCTATATTGCATTTGAATATCCTTTGTACTGTCTCCATCTTAGAGATTTAATGCTTGTGTGAAACTGGATCCAAACTAAAACTTCATACTGAAAGATCCCTTGCCCTATTGACTGCCTCTTTTGCCAGTGGGAGTAGAGGTTACATATATACTAATTTAGCAGTCTGTATTTTATCCAGGTGTGTTTCATGTGTTGTTCTTACACCATGAATGCTGCTCCTGATATTGAGAATAAGCTGTATTTTACTAAGCTGAATAAAGGCACCCTGACATTAAGGTTCACTTACCAAAACAAAACCTGTGACCCTTATTCTGCCTCACATCCTAACGCAGAGGTTAGCAGAGTACAAATTTAGAAGGTTGGTGAGGTTGGTTTACTTTGAGCTGTTGAGATGACTGAGGGTTAGAAGAGGTCAGATCATTGTAGTAGGTGTCAGCATCTATTAGAAGAGGGATTATTGCTGAAAGCCTTGTGAAGTGCCTCATTTCTTTGTGCTGTATTTATCAGCTTCCCCTCCTGCCCTGAACCTGCAACTAGATCTACATAACTAATGGAAGTGGGAAAAGGAGGCATGAACAAATAAAATGAGTAAATATTTCCTAAGACAAAGAGCAGAGGTTTTCTTCTTTAGCCTTGGGGCTAAAGCAGTATGATCTACAAAAATGCCCCAGAAAATCTGTGAAGTGGCTCTCTAGTTATAACTGCCAGTGACAACGAGCTGCTGTGGACACAAAGCAGCTCCTGAATGCTGCCAGCACCCATCTGTGGGTAACCAGAAACATTACTTAGAAGTGAAGAGAGATGTTGTTCTCTTTGGCTTGAAATTCCCCTTATTTATCTTTTTCCAGTGTTTTTACCATGTGTTTCAGAGTGATGAGAAGCATAGAAGTCTACATTTTCAGTCTGTGATGTTTCCTAACTCCAGCTGGCTCGGGGCTACTGTGTATGTGAATAGTGGTGAGACATGAATCACAGCAGCTGTCCTGCACCACTCATTGATATAAGAAGATGTGGGAGGGAGCTAAGATAGACAAGAACAGGCGACCATTGCTTAGCCATCCCACATGAGGTCTTCTAGCTCAACAAATACTGAAATTCAAATGCTGGATGGGTAACTCAGTAACTGCATATTTTATACATATGAAGTGGTTTTAAAGATATAGTGAAAATTTTAGAGATTCTGTGAAAACATCACTTACATAACTGTTCAGTAAAAATCTGAATCAGGGAGAAAAAATGTTAAGTTGTGTGGAAAAACAGGGGCAAAAGCTGGAAATCTGGTATCTGCTCTGTGAACTCTGACTCGTTGAGGTAAGATGCTGGGATAGGGGAGAATGCCACCTCTCTGAGGTGCTGCATGGACTCCTGTGGTCATGGGTTCAAGTTGTCTTGTTCTTTTCTCCAGGACCCACAAGAGTGCGTGACTCAGTGCTCTGGGTACAATGTGGGCAGCCAGGATAGTTCAACAAACTGTTAAGAGTCAGGTCTGCTAATTTCACAAAGACCCCAGGATACACTGGAGATTGTCTTTTAGAGGTATCCAAACAAAATCCAAGGATATAAAGTTAGGAAATAGGTTAAATTTTGTATCTGAATTTGTAGATCATAGTTCTCTAAAAGGAGAGAAACGTGGTGCATTGGTCTTTAACAAAGCAGTCTATGGAAAATACCAGTTCTTGACTCTGATAGTTGAAAATCACTCTCTACCTATAAAAAAGAACTATGAAGTTTATAAAGATGGACATGACTTGTGTCTCTTTTTAAAGATTTTTAGAATGAATCTTAATTTTTTTAACTTCTTTGCATCTGCCTGCCCATATTTCAGGCTTTTTTCACACTTTGGAACAGAATGGAGTACACTGCCTTCTGTATTTGTGTGTGTTGGCTGAGAAGTGTGAATGTAATTTTTCTTATCCCATTGAGACAGGATGAGTTGAACCAGAACTTCCTCAGGACTTGCTTATATCATGGTTCATGTAGGATGGCTGATAGTAGAAGTTCCTTTCCAGAAGGGCCAAACAGGAAAAAATACCTCTTCGCAATTATGCAATGCTCACATGGGAAAACCAAAGCCCCTCTGTTTGTGTTGCTTCTCAAAGCAAGGAAAGATCCGTCCACTAAGGGGAGATAGAAGTCTCTAAAATTTGCATTATTAAAGTGAATATATTTTAAATTTTAAAAAGATCTTAAAACCAAAGGTTTCTCAATAAAAGTGAAATATTTTTCAGAGAAGTGTACATGCTTTTAGAGAAAACTATTTTTCTGCCAAAATAAAAAAAGCCCCACCTAATAAAGGTTACCCCAGCTAATGACTATTCCTTTATGTTCCACCATCTTCCTAACTGAGAACAAAACATTAAAAAAGCACAGCATGAAACCCCTTTTCTTACAGATAACAGTAGGCATGGAATAAGCAAATGGCTGCTGACAGCAAATCGTCAATGAAAACAAAAAATCTAGTTATTCTGTCCAGCCTATAGAGCCTGGGAAGTTTTGCTCTGTGCTGCAGCTGCTGAAGGACTGGAAGGATTCCATGGGAATAGACAAATAGTTTCATTATCAGCTGTATCTCTTCTGCTTCTCACAGGATGCCTTTGCCTTAGTTACACTAGCAAGAACTAGCCTATCCTTTTGGGGTGAAACTCCCATTTTTTTTTTCCAGTTCTCAGGCGCTTAAATCGTCTTTGTGTCTTCATCCAGATCCCTCCCAGACACAGCACAATGACCAGGAGGATGGTGGCACTAAACTGTCCCATAATGTGTGGCCATTCCTATAATCTGGTGCCAGAATAGAACATCGAGGAATTTCTCTTCAGAAGATGCACCAGGAACAAGGTGTCTCCAGACACTCAGATTTTCATGCTGAAAAAAAATTTTCATGGAATTATTTTCATCCTTCGTGGGGAATAACAGTATGCAAAGGATGGGTAGAGAAAACATCTGTAATAAAAAGACAAGCCCAAACCTTTATGGGTGGCTGTTGTTCCTGCTGCCTCTCTGGAAAGGGAAGATGCAGGTGCTCATGGATGAGCTGAGTCAGTGCAGTCGTGGGGAAGAAGATGAGAGGCTAGAAGGAAAAGGGGAAGGGGGAAAGGGCTTGGGAATTTGAAATCCTCTGAGGTGGGAAGAAAGCAGTTTAAGGGACACCTAATGGGACATCTTAGGCTGGACAAACATCTCTCTGTGGTCAAGTATGTCCAGTATTTTCTCCCATTACAATATGGTTGAAAGCTGAGGTGGAACATAGGAACCACTTTCTGCTGGATGCATGTTCCAGGGAAAATTCTGCATGATAGTGAAGCCTGTGCAGCTACAACATGAAATGCTCTTTATGCCTGGAAGCAGATAGTAACCACACATTTTATAAAGTTCCCATTTTTGTAGACAGACACAGCTGCACTCCTTCCCTTTTAGACCTTCCCAAAAGGAAGGAAAAGCCTGTTCATTTCACCATGATAGGTACACAGTGATATATTCCCATTGGTTCCAATAGCTGCAGTATCTGATATCTTTCCCACAGAATCGGAAAACGATAATCTAAGCAAAATTGCAACCCACCCCTTGCTGAGAACATCTGTGAAATTAAGATAGTAAGTAAAAATTCTGGAAGGAGACTAAGATGCAAGAGCAACAAAAGGGTTTGCAAGAGGATTAGAAGCAGATACCACAAGTAATTTTTCCCTTCTCTATACTGGATCCATTACTTAAGCAGAGTGAAATTAATAATTAAACCTGGCTTTCACTTTTACAAACACTTCAGAGTATTTATAAAAGACTGTTCTCTGAAAGCACTAAGTGTAAGTATAGCATTCAGAGCAGATGTATAATAGCATTTGTAAATGTCGACATATTTGTTTGTGATGTGAAAAATGAGGGAACTCTATCACTGATGGATGTCATTTAACTGCTTTTAGTTTTGAATACACAAACAGCTAAAATTCCATATGGTGTTGAAGTCTCAGTCACCCACTGAAGTCAACTAGAGTGAAAGTTGAAGTTAAGGCCTGTCTGAGCAAAATAATAAAGATTATTTATTAAAATGTATATGTCACTATATTACATAAATATTATATATAGCAAAATATTAAAGATTCAATATTAAAGTCTGCAGGACTGAATGAAAAGGGATATTACATGTGTATATTTCCCAGGAAAGACAATGGCAATTAAGGTGCTGGATAGCTTCTAGATGTTTGTCTGCTAAGGTTTGTGTTGGGTTCTCTGCCCCTCCACCTCCACCGATCTTAGCACAACAGAAATTCAGTATTTCCTGGAGTAAGGATGTTTTATTACCCCATATTAACATATGTCTTTAAAAATGGTGGGAAAGCTGAAAGAATTTTCAGCTGCATCAAATTTGAGTAATATCTCATATGCTATATGCTATCGGGGAGTTGAACTTGAGCCTGCTGGAGTCAGTGGACTGGCTCCAGCTGAATTAAATGGGCTTTGGGTCAGATCCAGAAAGGCAGTAGGGATTTGCAATCAGACAGCTTAAATTTATCATAAGTTTGTCTTGGAAATTTTACTTAGAAAAGGCTGTCTCTTCTGGACACAGAAAGGCTCCTGAACTGCTGTCTAGTAATAGGTGCTCTCATTTTTCAAAATGTGTGTAGCTTTTGCACTCAGTGTGATCTAGGACCTGCACTAATCCTAAATGTATGGAATTTGATTAATAATACCAACATCTTCAGTGGTGTAACACTTACTTTACAGACTTTAAATGGCGCTTTGACACACAGAGTGAAATTTGGACTTGTGAGAGTTTCAACTAAATGATAAAATAACAGACTTCATTTCATGCATGTTTACTGAAAATGAGAACAGAGCAGGAGCTCAGAGAAAGATAATTACCAACCACTTTTGAGTATTTTCAGTCTGTCTCTAGTGATGCTATTGGTAGTGATGCTATTGTTTTGAGAGCAATGTATGGATTTCCTCATGATGTGGAAGTGTGAAAAAAGTCTTGTGCTTTTAAAATATATTATTCCAGGTTTATAGCTAATTTTCCTCTCATGTTTAACTTAGACATTTTAATAAATTGCAAAACAAATGTAGGGAGAATATTCCCAGTTTCCTTTGTAATTTTACTCAGTGTTTTTCTGAAGGAAGAATGCGCTAAAGGTGAATTCTTTCTCTCGGTTCTAATCAGACTGCCTTTTTAAAGCCATTAACTACAGTAGAATCTTTCACAGATATGAAAAATCAGTTTACTTAATAAAAGAGTAAAGTTTTGGAACAATAATAATAATAATAACAAAAAAGCAATCTTGTCTCAATTAAATTTTGAATGTATGTAAGCAAAAGGGAAGGAAGTAAGAAAAGACAACATGCATTAGTTTTATCATAGTTCAAGATACTAATTTTTTCCCTACTTAATTTCATCAAAAAAAGAAAAGATGTTCTGTCTGGTTTCAATACTTATTGTGACTCATAAAATAACCTAATATTAGGTAACTTTTTCCTTAGACTGTGTAATATGAAAACAAGAATGGGAAAAGAGTAGGATGGAATAAAGACAGTAACACCAAGTCCAGGTTTAACAGGGTATGGTTATGGACATTATAAAAATATATCAATGATTTATTTTGCCCCAGAATATCTTACATTTATGTAATTTTTATTAACCATAAAGATATTTTATACTATTTCACATCACACATAACATTTAAAAACAGTTTTCCAGGAGTCTATATCTGAACCACACTATATAGCACTCAGATGGAAGGGTGCTGTAAATAGTTCCTGACAGGTGTGTAAGATATGTGGCTGGTGAGACAGGACCTGCATTGCTGATGAAGCAGATGACCTGTGATGATGGACTTCCCTGTGCAGGGAGTTGGAGCTTTTGTCTCCTGCACATTGCCAGTGTATTATCCATGGCAGCAATGCTAGCTTTGAAGACAGGGGGAGTTTCACTCAGTTGGTCTGCAGGATATGTGCTGAGACCACAAAAAGGGGGAAGTACATTTCTGCTTACATTCACAAAGGCATAGCTTTCAGTTGGCAATACTTGTGAAATTGAATGCTTGGCATCTCAATTTTGGTGTCCCTTGCAGGACAGAATTTAGTTCACAGATGCAGCAGAGGAGCTCTGGTGTTTAACTGGTGGGATGCTTTCAGATGTAGGTCATGGATTTCTGCTAAGTCTCACCTGTGCACCTTTTCACAATGAATCTATTTAAATCTGTTTGCTAATGGATTTTTTCTTTTTTTTTTTTAATGATGTGGTTGGCCTTTTTATTTTTTTGTGTCCAGTAAAGCTTTTCCTGCATTTAAAGCATTCATACCATCTCCCTCCCCTTAGACTCTGTTGTCCAATAAATGGTGCGTTCATGCTGCAGTCTTTACTTCACTAAGGGTGTTTATATTCTCCTTAAGGCATACGAGATTGTCTACGCATAAATTTTATACTTTTGTAGTCTTTATCTCTGTCAAATCTGGTTGAACTGGACCAATCTATTCCGAAATTATTTGTGAGGTTCATAGATACAGAAATAGATTATGTAATCCTACATTTTTTTACTTAGGAAAACAGGTTGAAGAAGTTATTTTCTGAGCATTTTCAAGGGCAAGTAAGGGGCAAGTAAGGGCAAGTAAGATTTTGAGAGGCTTCTAGCAAAGTTTGCATTTCTTTCTTCATGGAGTTTATAAGAGGCACCCATAGATGCATACAGGTCATCTTGGAGATGTTTATGGCAGATTAAAGAAATTCAAAACATTGCAACCACATGTCACTATGAGTTTTTTTTGTTTCTTTCCTGTTTTTCTTTCCTCCAAATTGTGTGCATTTTAAAATCAACAAAAAGCCTCAGAATTAGCTGTGAGTGAGCAGTTTGGAACAGCAAGGCTACTCTTTGGATGCTTTGCCATTTGCAGCATGGGAACACAAATATATATGGGGACTATGAAACAAACTAACAGATTTTTAACTTCACCCTTTGTTTCTTTGTGCCCTGCTTTTGTTTAGGTGAAACAGACTGGAAAGCTGTTTTGTACTGTAGATTGTTTTCTCCATGGTAAGCTTTGGGAGACATTCTATGTAATTCCCTTGGGTGCTGCCACTTACAATGATGCCTGCTTTGAAGTGCCATGACTCCTAAATCCAACAGCTACAGCTTTCCTTTCTCTTTGGAATACAGAAACTAATTCCTCTCCCTAAAGAGCTTTTATAAATTCTTCTGTCTCACACAAGAAAAAAATGATTTCTCAGATCATTTTCACTTTCACCACCCATGACATTTTCAGCCTTGGGGCCATATTAGGGACATTATTTTTCACTTCTGGTTGTTGAAGACGCTGTTGGGCCATCTTTCTAAAAGCTGCCTGAGTCCTACTAGAGAGGCAAACCTTTTCTGCTAGTCCCTTAAAGACGATAAGACAAAAAGGGAAGCTATGCAAAGATTTTAACTGCAGACCTATTCACTGGATGCAAATGAAGGCCAGCTGATGAAAAGGGCTCCTGTTCTTCTGCAGTCCCAAGTATTATGCCTCATCACTGCCCCCTCCCCTCTTTCTACATAATACCGTGTCAGATGGGTTGCACTTGTGTCTTTACCATAAGGTGCATCAGAAGATTGATTGCAAGGTGTTTACATGTGAGCCAGAGGTAAAACCAAATTTTAGAACGTTTACAGTTATTTCAGGAACTAGAATGCCCAGTCTTAAGTATAAAATACTGTGCCATCACATTTCTGAATTTTGAAGGCTCGTGCACTGATTTATCCACAGTTCAGATGAAAATCCTTGATCCAGGTGGCTGCAGGGTATGCATACACCACAGTGAGCTTACTGTGACAATGGCCAGCACATTTTGAAACACTACAGTAACCCTTCTCCACATACTTAAGTAAGGTCTTCAGTCCTTTTTCACCTCCCCAAGAGTCTTATGTAGGCTGACAGCATCATAGCTCCTTGTTTATTTACAAAATGTGTGATCACAGTCAGTGCTAATTACAGGCTTAGCAAAACTATGGAACAGATGGAGGAAAGCCTTCAACTTTTTTATTCTAGCATATCTTCTTGTCAATATAGGTGTGTTCTGCAAAATTTTCATGTCCAAACAAACATGCCGGAATATGGACTCTTTGCCACTTCTCTGTAGAAGTATTTCAGTACCTCAAGTCTCCTTTCAAGGAAGCTGTTCCTGGTATGCCAGTGAATATAAATATTTGTCGTAGTTTCATACTAGCACTTCTGATTCAATTGTTTATATTGGCAGCCTCAAAGATGACTTTGTATTTGAGGAGCTGGTGATCTTGAGCAGGCTTTTTCTGCTTGCTGGTTTGGGCATTGCTCTCAAAGCTGGCGCAGCCACTGCAAGTGGCACTGCAGGTGTGCACCGTGGACCCCCGGGCGCTGTGACAGGAAATAGTCTGGTCTGTCAGGGGAAGATACCTGATTCTGCTTGTTATGCAATAAGAGCAGTGTGGCATGGGAGGGAAGAGGAACTCTGAGTGGAGGGAATCTGTGCAGCATGCAGTTGGAAAAACCTCCTTGGAGTCTGTGTGATGCTGCACGAATGGGGAGTTCCCAGCATGTGGACAGATGGAGGATTTATTCACTATCTATAGTGCTCCTGTTACTCATCTTATGAAGACTGCTATTTCATTAAGCCATTTGTTGTTGGGCCTTTCTTGTTGAGATCTACAAAGGATCCTACACCATCTCTCTCTCCCTTCTCATTCCCCCACCACATGCAGAAGTCTCTTTTACCACATATATATTTGCTGCCTCTCCATTATACTGCAAGTTCATGACTATGTTATAAAAAAAAAAGGGAGTAAAAATTGTAGACTTCTTTGTTTCTTCTATTTTGACAATTTTCTAATTTCCAGACTCTCAGAACTGGTTAGCTTTCCTAGAAATCCTTCTTTCCCTTTATGGGGAACACATTTGATAATTCAATGCAGTCTGATGTTTTGTTTTCTGTCTCCCTGCCTCATATTCCAGCAGTGTCTGTTCTCCAAGTTTTCCTTTCATTAGTTGAACTATATGGCTGTAGTATACCCAGCAAAAACTTTCTGAACTGCTTGACCTTAATCCAGCAATGTGCTTAATGTTAAGAATGCAACTAATCCCAGCAAAATGAATGGAGCTATTAATAAATTTAATCATATTTCCAGGTGAAAGCTGGTATGAATTATCCTATTGCTGTTGTCCCAAGCTACTTGATTGTGCAAGCAAAGCACTATAACAAGGCAGCCCTTCAATGTAAAATTTTATTCACAAAATATTCTAAGTATAAACTAAAAGGAGTGCCAAAAAAGACTTTTAAAAACAAGATAAATAAAGTGAAAGAATGACCCAGGAGGAGTACTGGGGTTCATTTCTGATATCCATACAACCGAGAAGCTTAAGGTATTAATAAAATTTTCCAAAAAGGCATCTATATCCAAAACCAGCTTCTTTTTACATAAACCATGTTCCAGATATAATATTCTACTTATCAAGCTATGTAACACATTTAGCATGAAATATACTTTTTTAAGATGCTAAAGGTTTAATGTAGAATCATAGACTGGCTTGGGTTGGAAGAGACATTAAAGATCATCTAGTTCCAAACATCCTGCCACGAGCAGAGACATCTACTATACCAGGTTGCTTAAAGCCCCATCCAACCTGGCCTTGAGCACTTCCAGGGATGAGGCATCCAAAACTTCTCTGGGCAACCTATTCCAGTTCCTCACCACCCTCACAGTAAAGAATTTCCTTCTAATATCCCATCCAGACCTACTTTCTGTCAGGTTAAAGCCATCGCCCCCCTTGTTCTGTCACTACATGTCCTTGGAAAAAGCCCTTCTCTAGCTTTATGGTATGTTCATGGTGTGCTGGGTGAAGAATTGGGCAGGGCTCAGAGGACTGTAGTGAATGGGAATACACCCGTCTGGTGATGGGTCACCAGCAGCATTTTTCAGGGGTCAGTTCTAGGATCAGTTTTGTTCCATAGTTTTAGCAACAATCTGGATGCAGAAGTTGAATGCATAATTAACAATGCTGGTGATACCAAACTGGGAGATGTTGTTGACTCTCTAGAGAGATGAGAGACTTTGCAGAGGGATCAAGATAGTTGGGAGCATTGGGAAATCATTCATGGGATAAAATTTAACAGGAACAAAAGCTGTATTCTGCACCTGGGATGGAGAGATACCAGGCAAAAGTATAAATTGGAAGACAAATAGCTGGAGATCAGCCCTGCAGACAGGGATCTGGGGGTGCTGGTGGATAGCAGGCTCAATATGAGTCAGTTGTGAATTTTATTGCATGTTATTACTAGTTATTATCTAGTGGAAGCTGCCATCTGGGGTCTTTACACAAAGAATTAATGAATTTGAAAACCATAACACATGAGTTGGGTTAATGAAAACAGAGCTTTTACAAATCTCTCCTACAGACCATGTCTTGAGTATATGATTAGCTTGTCACAACTACACAAAATTCCATCTCAATTTTGTGTAGCGTTTTTGTTAATGACTGTGACCAATGTCTCTGACTAAAATGATAAATTACTTCTTTTAGAAATATGAACTGCTACATTAATCACCTTTCAGTCAAAATGTCTAGAATGAAAAGGTTTTTATTAATAGTGAAGAATAAGTAGGTATTATCTCCTTTGTCTCTTATATCTAAAGATATTTTGCAGGTCTTATTAACAACTAAAGAAAACTCTTGCTAATACAAACATTTTTATGCTATGAGGTAGTTTTGTTCTGCAGAATTTTTCTGACAGAGGCTGATTCTAATAAAGTTGATTTTTGAGAAACAGACAGTGTCAGGCAGCAGTAAAAATAAATAATGTACTGTTTGATTCAAATTCTATCTGGATGCAGACTGTTCCCAAATTCTTGTCATAAGTAACACCATCCAAAAGTACTGGTCCTTGCTTCTAGTCATATTCCAAGTGCTTTGGATGGTGTTGGAGTGAACATTGGTGACTCATTTCAACATAGAGTCATCAGCTGGACCTGCAATTTAGACCTCAGGAAAGCATTGCACAGATGCCAAAGCCACATGTTTATTTGATTTATTTATGTTTGAGGAGAGAAGACTTCTTTGGAACCCCAGAGGAATTGTCTTCATTTTCTCCCCTGCATCCTTGCGGCCCTTGTGGTCCTTCTGGCCAAGAGGAATGGGACACACCTTTGTGAGCTGCCAAACACATATTAGCCTGGAGCTGGACTCCCTACTGTCCACAGCTTATCACGAGAAATACAGAAATATGACCCAACAGATTTAAGCACCTTTGTGAACTCTCCATATAAAATACAGAAAAATGCCTTCCACAAATGGAAATGATCTTTCTTTTTTTAGATTGTGAACTGTATTTAGTGCATGTACCTGTGGTGTGTTCCTTTCTGCAGGGCACCAGTGGCACCTTTTTAATCACTGTGAGGGTCATATATAAGTGTACACCTGGATGGGGGCGATGGTGATGTTGGAGATCTGCATATTTTATGTATGCTTCCTTATATAAGGCTGGTGCAATAAGATTATCCTGTCTCCAGTTTCTTCATAATTTTGTTTATGAGGGCTGGTGCAAAGCATTTCAAAAGCTGTTGTTTCGTGTCACATTCTGACAATCTATCTGTGAAGGGATGAGATTCCATATCCAGCATAACAAGACACCTAGGCACTCTCAATTTTCTTTCAAATTGCTGCGAGCTATGATTTTATGTGTATGACAGCCTCTTAGCACCCACACAGACTTAGCTGCTCTGGCCTGAAAACAATTTTCAGTAGAAATAATACTTCTAATGAGAAGAGATATGAGGCTTATAAGGAGCAGTGGATTCATTGCTAACTAAGAATATTTTGGGATCAGTTTTGAGTGAGAAGGATACTGGTATAGGCTTTGATCTTTACTGCATGTGCCATCAGGCAGGCATATTTCCCTCTTGCCCACTGAGAACCTGACTGAGATTTGTCAGAGTTCACACTTCTGTTCATGAACACAGGAGCTGTAACCTTGGTAAGGCAGTAGTAAACTATGTCCTCTGACTTACTTGTCCTCAGCATAGTGCAAAAGAATGTAAATAACTGTTTTTTCACTGAGGCAAGTGGCAGCAGACTTGCAGTCTCTTCAAAATGCTAATTTTTTGAATTGTTCTTTTTAGTGCAGAGCCAAAAACTTAAATGATACACTGCAAAAATGACAGATGGCCTGACATCATTTTGCAAGTGCAAAAAAAGTACAGTGCCTTTTTCAAAAATTGCTTCTTAATTAAGATATGCAGTAAGATTACTGTTTAGTTAAATTCCTGGTGTCTTAACAAGCTGTGTCTCATATCTAAATTAACTTGAATGCAAATGGAAATTTGGAAACATGGAATTTCTTAGAATACGGTTTGTCAGTTCAAACTATTATACTGATGTCATTCAGGGCAGACTCAAATACAGAGTATTAAAGTCTCTAAGGAACAGAAGTCTGGTATTTTCTAGCTAAGACAGTTCTAATCATACCTTCGTCAATCATCTAAAATTTATTTCTAATGACACTTTTGAAAATGAGATAAAAAATATTGCAGCATACTTAAAAAATTATTTAATAATTTATGGATGCATTAAGAGCTTGAGCACAAAAGAGCTTGAGCACAAAATAACGACCATGTGGGCTGAAGAAAGAAACAAACAACAGAGATGTGAAGGGGAAGTGTGCACAACAGGAAGGTCTGCAGACTCATGGTTGGGTTGCAATTTACATTTCACATCATTTTGGGAGAGGCTAATCTGTAGCAATCCCTTCACTGGCTGCTGGTTGTAGCAGTGTCTGGAAATAAAGACAACAGTTATATTTCAACACATAACAATACTTTGCATGATAATAAAGCAACAATGAGAAGTTTCATATGCTGAAGAGTAAACTAGAAACACTTTATGACTCTCATGGCTGTTAAGGAACTTTTTTTTACATTTGGCCTCTTACAAACATTTATACACTATATGTCCTCATAGCTTCTCTTCTGCTTTCCTTATGACAGCTGCTGTGCTTAAGGTATAGGATTTAAACCTTAACATTAAAGTAAAGGTTTATTAACAATCACTCATTAATTACTTTAGGTACAGTGAAAAATAAATGCTTCTTCTCCTTTAGGCTCAATAGGAAATATGAAAGTTTTGTTACAGGGTTCTTGTTATGAGTTGGAGTTATTCTGGAAGATGTCAACAAAAAGATCTGCTCTTCTGTTCTGTGCCAAATTAATGCAAATTGCCTCCAGTGGCAAAAGAATATAACAAATAATTTATACTAATCAAATAGTTTGTTTTAGCTAGCTCATAACTGTACTGTGACACACTGTGAAATTTACTGACTGCTTACCTTGTAGCACATTTCTCCTTTCTTCTGCTCATTACTACTTATTAGGCATCTGTTTCCATCACTGGTGGAAGTGCCACTTCTTTAAATTTAACTTTACAAGTAGATGTAAATCTTCCTATTGTTTGTAATCAATCTGTTTCCATTTGTCTTTCTTTTCTGGTGGTTTTTTTTTTTTTTTTTTCCCCACATTTAACCTTTTATCCTTTTTCATTTTCCTTTTTCCTTTTCCTTTTCTTTTTCTCTTCTCCTGTAAATTTGCATAGTCTGTAAACATATAGGCTTAAAAGAAAGTCTTTTGCTTACTAAAAAAAGAAAGAAAATACTGTTTTCTTTATAAATTTTCACACTTGCTTTATTGAATTTCTTGAAATTCCTCTGCACTCACTGTGCTTGTAGATAAACAGAAATAAGAATAGATGTTGTTGATCTAAGTGTAACAAGTGCTGCTTTCCAACAACTGATCTTTTTAAGACTTCTATAACAATGAAGCTTTTAAAAATGTTATGTGATAAAGATATTCCCAGGAAGTTCGCAGGGTTGGTCTGTGTCACCATAAGCTTAAGAAACGAACTATGAAGCACAGAAACTTACAGACAACACCATCTTTTGTGTGATCTGCTGGAGGAACTGAAAGAGGCTTAAAGTTTGTTATTGTTGTGTACAGCTCAAACAAATAGCAATAGCACAGAATCAGTAATTTCTTAAGCCTGAAAAAATAAAGCTGACAAGCTCCAGCCTTGTCTAAACTAGGTACTTTTATTGAATACTGCAAGTCCCCTGTGGGAAAGTTGGCAGCATTTCTAAGGTTTGGGAGAAAATTAGCAGGGAACAATTTAAACATTAGCCTGATTGAAAGATGTTCTGGAAATTTTCCAGGAAGTAAAAAATAGCAAAAAATTAAAACACTCATGCATAAAACTTCCTAAATTATTTCCTGATAGATGAAATTTCTCTAGAGGCTTCTTTGATAAAATAAAGCAGTTGTGAGGGCTTGTTCACTTCACCTTAAGGGAGGCAGGTGAGAGATTGCTTACAGCTCTGTGAGGAGGTGTTGAGAAATGTAGCTGAATGCTCAAGTACAAAAAGACAAAACTCAGAGCACAAAATTCTAATGTTCATCTTACGTCTGTGGGTCACATAATTGTGCCTATTGAATTGACTCCAATTGCTTATCAGAAAGAGCTCTGGTTCATAATTTTACAAATTTTGGGTCCTAGTGCCATACTCTGATATGTAAAAAACCCCTTAAAATATCAGATCAAAACCACATCTATGTGGTCCTTCAAAGTCCAGGATAGCTTTTCCTTCTCAGTGTGAATATCTTACGCTTTCTGTGTAAAAACTTGTTGTCAGCAGTATCTCTTTTATTTGCATCTACTTCTAAATTTTTCTTTTCAAACAGAGGTTTGATGGGGTACTGAGGTCTACACTTAAGAACAGAATGCTCAAGTGGTGCCACTTTGATCATTTAAACATTTATAGCTGGGAGGAAGCTTTCTGCTTTGTTCTGTCTAACAAGGATAATTTTCGTTTTATTATTTATTTAATAATTTTCAATCAGCACGTAATTATAGTGGTTTTGTTATTATTGACAAGGTATAGTTGCCAGTCTGGCCTTATTGTCTTTCCTGATGTGCTTGTCAGACAATTCATTTTCTAACATATAAAGCTGAAAAGTTCTCCAGAAGGGATAAACATGATTCTATTTTGGAGGGGACTGTTCTTTTTGAATATGTAAATTCAGGACCATACTACAGGATAATAATTTTGCTCCATGCTTAATTATGCCAAATGACTTGCCTTCTGGGAGATACCATGAATGTGAAGTTTCACCCATTTCATCCATGGAAATAAACTATTACTCTCTTATTTTAATCCTCCAAAATCTTAATAACCTTTCAAGATACTGAGGAAAACATTAGTAGAAAGGAGGCAGCTGCTGTGCTTGCAGGTGTAACCACACTCCCAAGTGCACATTTTCCTTCCAGCTGTGGGGTTTGGCTGGCTGGTGCTCTGTCCAGAGAATCTCTACATGAGGCAAACACCACCTGCACTTTATCAGGCAGCGGTCACCGTGTCTGTCTCATTTCCTCACTTACTGTGGCTGGAGGGAAAGTGGACCTAAGCTTCAACCCAACCAGTGGTGGATGTTCTTAGCCACTGTGGATTCCTTATGCATTTAAGACATTATATTGCCACATATGCCAAGCAACAGTTGCTTAATTCTACAGGAAATGAGAGAAAAATCATACTATACAGTTTTCTTGGTAATAAGTACATAAGCACTGCTAAAGTTGATCAGACTGACTGTTCAACTAGTCTAACTTGCTCCAGGGAGTGGCCAAGACAAGGTGTTTCAGGTGCTGGGTGTTTTTACTGTGCAATTTTGGGGAAACATTTTTTCTATCTCAAATCAGAGTAGAGATAACCTTATTCAGCGTATCCTAAAATCTGCTCTAGATGTTAAATTCCATTCTAAGGTAAATATTTATGCTCTTACATTAGTCAGTAGAAAAAATGTGGATCCAGGATGTTTTTCTTTCCATATGTTATGCACACTTGCTTCAGAGTGACACAAGTCATAATCTGGAAAATTTATCTCAGTTGCTTACAGAGTGATCCTAAATTATTAGTTACTCCACATACTTACTTTAAGATAGCTAGAGTTAAGTGTAATTAACATTAAGTGAGATAATCCTTAGTTAATTATTCCAATCTAGCACTGAAATTCTGAGTCTGTTAAAACTAGAAGGACTTAATAGAGGAGCAGAATACAGGACAAACACGGAAAGCTTGTTAGAAGGTATTCACAGGACTATTAAAAAGCTATAGTATTGCTGAGGTTGTAAATCCAGCCAGGTATTTTATATTGTATGGAAAGACCAAAAAAATTAAAATAAAAGAACATCTAAATGAAGGAAATATAATTTTATTGAACAATATATTACAACAAAAGAGAGAGTCTTCTTTCCATATTTTATAGTCAAAAGAAAATTAAAATCTTTTTCTTGCTCACTTTCATCAGAGTCCCTAGTTAGAGTCAAGCACAAGAATACATCTATGACTTACTAATATATTCTTTCCTATTTTCTGCCTGTATTCCTTAGGAAATTCTACTGCTTGAAGATATGGTTTAGCTCAATTCCCATGAATGAATATATGATAAAATTATATATATGTTTCAGAATGGGAAAAACAGGTTAGGTATAGACATAGATTTTAAATTCACAGTTAATTTGACCTTTCAGCCAAACAGTGTAGTGGCAGCAACAGGAAATTTCTCAAGTAACCAGAATAAATCTCTGTAGCTCTTGTTCTGAAATTGAAAAGGACAATACGGAGAGAATAACTTCTTCTCACACTAGCTCAGACTTCTGTCTCAAGGCTGAATAAAGCATTAAGTAGACTATAACAAACTATATAAATATAGAATAATCAAATGATTTCAGTAATTTGTAAAGGAAATTTAAAGATCACCTAGACCAAGACCTCTACCTTGGGCAGGGACACCTTTCACTAGATCTGGTTGCTCAAATCTCCACTGAAACTTGGACTGTTCCAGGGATGAGGCACCCACAACTTCTCCAGCCAGGCTTCAAAACCTGCAAGCCAGGCAAAAATACCAAGACACCTGCATGGGTGAACTAGGAGGGATGTTTCAGATAGATAGTTCTCTATTTAATAAATATTTAAATAAAAAGTTTCACCTGCTCATTTGACCTAATCTTCTATGTTCTTCCTTACCTAGTGCTGTAGCACAGGGAGCTTTCCAAAATATATGTCAGTTTCAAGGAAAGGGCATAAGAGATTTCTAATTCATGTCTTCATTCTTACTACATTAAAGACTAAGAAAAGGTGGACTCCATCACTATGAATAAGTACAGTGAAAAAAAGACATATCCAGACTGACAGCACTGAGCTCTCTAGACAATTTTCAAATATCATACTACAGAAAAACCTCAAGACCACTTTTTTTATTATATTTCTATGCTCAGACTTCAAAACTAGACATTGAACTGCTTATTCCACTCTTGTTGCTGAGTCTTGTGTGTCTTTCTGCAGGTTGGTTCATCTTTAAGAGACACAGGGAAGGGAGGACTTTACTCACAGCACCTCTCTCTAAGTTAGCATTTATGTTCCTGAAGAGGTCTGGAAACCCAGAGTGTGCTAGGCTGTCAGTAATTGTCAGCCTGGCAAGATCAGATTTTTTTTGTCCATTTGTATGTGCCTGTTAGACTAGGCTAAATGCTTCATTTCTGCCACATCTACAAGTCACCATATGGTCAGCATATGGAGTCATCTCTACTGGAAACTCAGGATTGTTTTGTACCACTTGTATCTCTTCTTGGAGGAGAAAGAGAGAAGATTCACAATATAATATCTTTTATCCCTCTGTACTTTCCAAGAGGTCATGAGATGAGTTTGGAACTGTGAGCTCCTAGTCTGAGTGACAATTCAAAAGAAAAATGTTAGGAAAAAACCTTAACTTTATTCCAATGTGAACAGACACACACCCTCCCACTGATCTCCCATTCTCACAGCCGTCTGCAAGTTAGGATTTTATGAGGTATTAAATTATGAAAAAAAAAATTAAAATTAAGAAATATATCTGACACAAACACCCTCTTCCAGAAATGAGGGGATCACTTTTGATAAAGAAAAATAATGTTGCAATATTGACACTTAGACAAAAGCAGTTTGGAGGAAATATATTCATGTCTTAGCTTGTTGAAAAGGAATTCCATTGAAAAGGAATGTTTATGTCTTTGGTGTTACTGCTTTCAGGAAAGAAAAAAAGAGGAGACTTATCAGATTATGGGTCTGTTGGGACAGAAAAAAATCAGACTTGGCTTGATGGTCATGTTTTCCAAACCTGAAATGATACATTAACTGTGTTTTCAGAAAGACAGCTATTACTAGGAAAGCAAAATCTGACTCATAAGTTGGTTTCCTGCATAAGCAATGCTGATTGCAGTTTATATCAAGGATAACCTTGGGTCTCTCCAGTTGGCTTATCTAACAATGCAAACTCAATGGCTCACCTGGGAAAGTTCCTAGTTTCATAAATACCTGCCCACACACTTATAGACATTTCTGGGGATACACTTTGACTGTGCTTTATAGAGGTGTAAAATTGTGAGGAAAAAGAAACTGTCCACTACTTGGATAAGCTACATGGTAGTTAAATGCTTTCCTGTCTCATTTTACCCTTAAATTACAGCATAAAACACAGTGAGAATGGATTTACTGTCTCCAAATGCATTGTGCGAAGGGGTTCCATTCTGCTTCCTTCAGGAGGTTGAGTACTGCTTTGGTGTGTCTGGAAATCCTAGGAAACAGGCTAGTCCTACACTCAGGAGGGAAACATGATCTTGGAGGCCATGCCTCCTGTACTCATTGATACTCCTCTGGCTGCTGGCCCGGTTCCAGGTCATACTGTGCCAGTGCAAGAACAATATTTTTGTATATTTGCAGTATTTTCTAAATTTCAGGAAGGTGACATGCTTGCTTCGGCTGCTCCCGTGTCAGATCCACGCACTCAATGTGAACGGCACAGAGAAGCTGACTTTAGTCATGTAACGGATTGTAGTGGTGCAACCCTTCCCTGCTCACTTGAACCTGAGCTCAACTGCTGAATGGACAAGGATGTCACCACTGTTGGGTGGATGGTGACAATGATGATGATTATATTATTCTTATTCTTATTCTTATTCTTATTCTTATTCTTATTTATATTCTTATTATCATCTACAGCAAAGTCCATCTTCTGATTAGTTTACCTGATTAATTTCATTTCTACCATAAGGTTTAACTTATCAATGTGTGGGTTTCCATGAAAGAAAGAGGAAAGCTTTCTCAGCTACAGTATAGAGACATTAAGGAGAAACAAAGCACACTAGTGGTGAAGTCAATATTCTCATGTTAAATACCTCCTCACCTTTAAATAACGAACTGCACACTCTACAGGAGGGTACTTCCCTGTTGGAGTTACTCTATATTACTCAAATCATGAATATTCCTTGGATTAGAGGAATTGTTTACAGACACTCTAACTTTGAATTAGTCTTCCCAAATATCTGGTGACTGGCCTGATCACTGAGATCCTGCCTGGTTTTAGGTTGTGCTCTACATGTATAATTAGTACATTTCAAGGGTTTTGGTTGTTCTGTGACACAGAATGAAACTATGCAATTAAATTGAAATTATTCCTACCTAACCTGACAAAAAAAAGGCATTTTCTTACTTTGGTGTAAGTGTTCCTCACTTGTCCCCATGTAACTAGAACCAGGATCTAGCACTAGAAAGGAAATACCAGATGACTAGAAGATTTGAACACCCCCCTTCCCATGGAGACCACCCCAGTCATGATCTCACAGGCATGTAAAGATTGAGCTTGGTCCATATTCTCGTGCTTTATGTCTCATGTAAAAAAACCCTTCGTTGAAACTATGCCATGTGGAAAATATGCATTATTTAGGTATACCTTGATATATGTGATTGACTGTGGATATTAGCATATACATATATTTGTAAGGAAAATGGAGCTTGGTTTCAATGGTACATGTCTTCTGATTTATTTTGTAGGTGTACTTTGATGCTTTTTTAATCAAATATTTATAAAATCAATGATGAATATATAGCACTTCACCAGTTTAAGCATTAATCCCACCATGACACAGAAAAGCTGATGATTCATTTTTTAAGAGAGAATTTTTAATGGCAATCAGATTACGCTGTGATTTTTCCAGCACTGCACATATTTATTAGCATAGCTAATATTTTCACAATCAAGATATTCTTTCATCAGTAATGAATGGAAGCAAGAGAGGCTTTGCCACAAGCTTTTGTATATGTTTCAAATGTATTATAAAGTTACACTCAGGCTGATACATTTGAAGGTTTATGGCTTAGCTAACATTTTCAGTCTTTTTTTGGGAGTAACTAGCAGTTACAGGCTAATAGTTACCTTTACTATTCATCACTTATGACAGTGCAGACCAGACTGATAAAAATTAAATGAGAAAGGTCTGTTTACATCCTCTATTACTATAGCTGTCTGTGTTCAGGGAAATGCTCCAGGTAATTTGTCTAATTTTCCTTCATTTTTCCAACCGCTAAGAAAAGACTGCTCTAAACTAATTCTTTTGTCTATTGGTGAATGTAGAAGGACACACTTCCTCCAGGGCAAACTATTTCAGACAGATGAGAGGAGGCGAATTATTCCACTGACTACTGAGAAAGCCTGAAAAACAAGGTTGGGCAAGACATCTTAAGTTTGCTAAATAAATCAGTTTGAATTCTGCTTTAGAGAGGAAAGCCAAGAACTTTTATTAGTCTAATATTTCTAAAGCCTTGAACACAGGATGGAGGTGTCCATGTACAAAGCCAAAACTGGATATACCAAACTCAGTGTTACTCCACGGTAACTTGCTCCAGAACAAAAAAACTCCAAGCCCATCCTTGGGAATGTAATGAGAATTAACATTTCTATATTTGCACTTACTGAAATGGTAGTTTCAAGAGGTGATGTTTCTTCCACACATTTTTCCTTTTGGAGCAGAAGGGTTTTTTTTCCTTCACTAACCTCCTTGTGTGTTTGTGGTTGAGGACAGTACACAGGTGCTTTCCTAGATGTGACACTGAGGTTATGTGTGGTAGGAAGTTATTTGTTTGTGCCATGGACTTTTTCTTACATCATTAACTTTTATTTTTACTTTAGTGTATCAGTTACTGAAATAATGAGAGAATGTTTTAATCTGTTTTCTGTGCAATTTCTTCTTTTTTTCAGGTTTGAGGACCCTAGGTTTAAGCAAATACTGGGTCTATAGAAAAAAGTCACACCTCTGTTTGTCTTACAAAGCCAAACACTTGGAAGCACTTTTCATCGGACCCTGAAAAACAGAAGGCAGATCAAGATGACACACCAGTCCACAGAGTTAAGAAACAAGATACTGTTCTTTATCTCTCCACAGATCTCTTTACTTTTTGGTCTCTGTGACTTCCCCAAGATTACTTTCTTGCAAAAGAGCTACACATGTTGAGGGGTAGGTTCACGGGAAGAAGAGCAAAGAGATCTTTGATCTTCTTCTGTGCTCACATGAGCAGAGATAAGCCTACCTCACCACTTGACTCAAAGGCTAATGGAAATGGGATAGTCGTTCCGCCACACTGTCCCATCACTCACGCCTTTCTTCAGAATTGATGTTTTCTTGTGCTTATGGCTGGATGGTTATACTGAAGCCATTTCCAAGGTTCTACATTTCTCTCTTTGCTGTTCAGAGTGCACACTCTTGAGCTATTTTGGCACAAGTTTGCTCCCAAAGGGATGTTGATCTGCTATTATATTCTATTCAAAATGTAACTGAAGCAACTGCATGTCGGATAGCTCATAAACTTACTTGAAAAATAGGGCCAAACCAGATATTTTTGTCAATCCTTGAAAGATTTTATTTTTGATCAGTCACTTAATGCATTGTGATAATACCAGTTAGCAAGAACTAAACCTTGTACTCAATTTTGTTTTTCATGTTTCTGAAGGAAGTTAGTAAGGATGATGAAATGATATGCCACTTCCCAAGTCTAGCTAGAACAAACTGTTTGGACTAAGTTCTTAATGCCATGATACATAACTACTATACTGGCTGTTCTGTGGGGAAGTTCTAAAGGCACAACTTTGCCAAAAATAGCAAAAAATCAATTGCCTGTGACCCTATGGGTGCAGTGCACTGAGAGATAATATGTTTCAGAGCTCTTTCCTCTCAGTGTTTGCCTACACTGTCTGTGTGCTGCGTGATGAGACCTGTTGCTCTGCCAGAAGAAAATTCCTTTGTCTGAAGGTAGTGCTGGAATTGGAGGTCCAGCCCTAAGCCATCTGCTCATGAATCAGCTTCTCATACTGCTCCATTGCTCTTTTTCCTCGAGCATTATGTTGAGCCTAACACATGTTAAGTGGTGATTGAGAGGATTGTTTTAATCCTGAGTTAATTAAGTCCCCTCCAGTGACATTTCTGCTTCAGAAACTTGTTTGTTGTAAGTGTATTATTTGTCTGTTGGTTAAAGGAGTGCTGCTATTCAATCCCCTCATTGCCTCAGTGAGGTAAAGACTTGAATATGTTTAAACTCAAGGCAGGCATGAAGATGTTGACAGAAAATAGTTTGAAGAACTCCAGTCCTCAGTAATAGCCCTGTTGTATGGAATAATCTGCCTGACATTTAGTATGCCAACCACCTGGTCCCATACTATGGCAAAGGGTTGACCTCACAGTACTTGACCTGGCTGCTACCTGAGACATTGTGACAAAAAGATGCTTTTTAAAAAACCACCAAGTTTCATGTAAACCAACCACTATCAAAAAACATGGGAAAGTGGTGCTGTTTTGCAACTCTTATAAAAATTCCATAGGAACATGAATTAAATAACACAGAGCAAAATAATGAAATTAGTTGACCTTAAGTATAAAATTTAACTCTAAAATCCACAGTTTAGCCCTGCAAAATGAGGAGTTAAGAAAAATGAAAGACTACTAGGGATGTATTACTTCCAACCACTGCTGTGCCAAATCTAAGCATGCAGATAGTGCGTCCAGTCTGAAAAATCACACTGTCAAGCTGAAAAACAAAAAATAAGTTAGATTTGTTCTTTCTAAAAAAGATTTCTTATTCTTCAGAATTTTCTTGTGCCCAAAATTTCAATTATATTGTTTCTTTCCATGTCTGGGAATAAAGTTTATCTTATATTCTCCCTCACTTCTTCACTTGAATTCTACTGACTATGCTTCTAATTGTAATACAAATGTGAAAGTAGCTTTCAGCAGTAAAATGAATCAAGTGTCATAAAAATTCTTTGTTGAAATTTTTCCAGTGCACATCCCTATGAAGTAGAAAATATATCTAATGATCAGATTGCAGTTTCCATTTGCCAGTTATAATTACTAATAAAAAAAATTATATGAATGTTATAAATCTATAGAATTTTTTCGCAAGTGAGTACTTCTACCGAGTTCTGATAAAATATGCCAATATAGAGAGGAAAGCTACAAGCACATGGTTACAAAACAGAATCTTGGGGAAAAATCAATTCTAGGAAGCCTGTTGATTAAATAAAATTCTGTTTTATTTTGAATGATAACTTTTGCTCCTTTTTTCTATTGCAATGACATGTGAACAGTTTTTTAACAATTTCCCTCATTCTGGATTCCTTTTTATATGGAATGTAAAAAAAAAAAAAAAAAAAAGCATGGTTTATATATATATCACTTGGATTCCTACACGTAGGGAGAGAAGAAAAACCCTCCTATAATGACAGAAGAATCACTCAAGTCAGATTCAAAGACAGTTCATGCAATTAGCATATAATTTAATGCAAGGACAAAAACTTGATGCATTAAGAAAGAGTAATTAAAATGTTCTTCATTTAATTACTCCAGAAAATATGGCAGAACGTAACTAAAATTTTGATAATAGCTCCTTATAATCACATTTTTCTTTCCAAATTATAACTTTTGCTACAATGGGTACTAACAAAGTTTATGTCATGTAAATGCATGGTTGAAAAAGAAATAAGTCAACCCTAATTACACTTAATACTCTTTTTTTTACCATTCTAATAAGTAGGCTGAGGTTCCTTTGTTATGCTGTATACCAGTTTGTCTATATCACACAACCCATAATTACAGTTTTCAGTTGCAGTGAAATATGCGGTGAAACTTTATGTTTTTATAATTTATTTCTCTCCCAAAGCACACACCTCTAATTATTTCTGCCAATAAGCAGCCCATAATTGTAAGAATACCAAAATTCCTGAATGATGGAAAAATTTTCATGACAATATATGAATAGATGTCACAGAACAATTCCATAAGGGAAACAAATGTGTAGGTAAAGCCTCTAGCTGGGCAGTTTAACATTTTCATTAAAATCAGAGATTGATGAGTTTTGGTCTTGACTTGATAAAAATTAATAAAAATTAATTATAAAAAAGAAACTTCCAGATTCAGAAAAAGCTGAATTTGATGCAAGAGATTAATGGGCTTTGGTTTTGTCCAGGAGAAAGGCGTATTCTGCAATTTAATTTACAGACTAGTTCCTTGAGTCAAAACTAGCCATAGCTAACCACATCCCTGCAGTGAGTCAGGCTTTTGGAGTTTACCCACGTGTCTGGAAGCTGTTGGTGCACATGGGATAAATCCTTTGGTGACTGTCTGAAACAGGCAGCAGTGATGGCCCATTACTATAAAGATGGGATTAATCAGTAGAACATTGCCATCTGCAACAGCCTGAAACTTACAGAATGACAGAGTAATGGAACGATTGAGGCTGGAAGACACCTTTGGAGATCATCGAGTCTAATCCCTCTGCTCAGAGTAGGGTGGGCTACAGCAGGTTGCTCATGGCTTTTTCCAGCTGGATTCTGAATATGTCTCTGTACGGAGACTCCACAACATCTGTGGGCAAGATATTCTAGTGTTTGACCATCCTCACACTGAAACACTTTTTCTTTTGTTTAAATGGACTTCGTTGATCCATGCTGACTGCTACCTTCTTGTCCTTCTTATATTCAGAAATGGCTTCTGAAGGGAATGGGTAGTTATGCAATGTGGATGATGATGGAAGCATGACTAAATTAATGATTTCTGTTGTGTCACGTGTTCCTGATGTAATACATGTCTCTAGCATGATTTCAGAAGGACTTTTAGGACATGTGGGTGTAAATGTGGCTGTCTTATTCCTGTGTCATAAATGAGGCCAGGAGATAGATTCCTGTGATTACTCCATGTAAAATAACCTAGCTTCTGGGTTCAACTTTCAGCAAGAACACTATTGTTTGTAAGAAATTCTAGGTGTACTCAGACACCTATGGAATTGGGGAGGTTTTTTTCCTTTGTTTTTCCTTACTTCATGGCAGAGGCTATAGTTTCCTTAATTTGAACCTGTTGAAATGCTCGTTTGAAGCATTATCCTTGATCTGTGATATGGCTTATCCTTGGATCTGTGATATGGCTTGTCAGAGGGATGGAATTTCTGTTGTAATGTACAGAATCACTGAATGTTAGGGACATGTGCGGCAGGTATGAACTGTTGTAAAGATATTTTTTTCTGTGGACTGGACGGATCATATATTTTCCTTCTTGGGGATTTGCCTGTTAAAATAGAAATGGTTTGCAAAGCACAAAATTTAAATCCCCTCTCCTCCCATCAGCAAAATTAGAAACATTCTTTGCTAAATCCCTAAGTAGTTCAATGACACTTAAAAAGCAGTTTTACAGGGCAGTAAACTGTTTAAAAAGTAAAGTATGGATATAACAACCATTTAATTTGATAAATCACCGGCACAAACAATAGCTAATTTTCAACTGGTTATTCTAATTAGATCCAGACTTTTAAAAGCATGGAAAGAGCAAATAACAATACCAATGTAGAGTAGCACTTTTGTTCAATTACTGAAGAAAATGCATTTCACAGGATAAAAAGTGAGCTATTAATTGCTTCCCCCTCCCCAGTTAGTCTAATTTGCTTTTGGTATTACTTTTTCTATTTATTTTTAGAGTGCCTAGAATTTATGCTTTTTATTGAAACCTAAAATGGAAGAAAAACTGCATTATCATCTAATTTTCAGGTAAACCTTCATCTGTTTTTACACTACCAGCCATATTTACAGGTTATGAGCCCCAGGCATCTGCAGACTTAGCACTCAAAGACTTAGGCTATGATGTTTGAAGAAAAAAGTAACAATTTGTTTTTCCATAAAGACACAGATATATGAGTCACAGTTTTGTGCTGAATTTCAGGTATATTAATTTCTTATGGCTTTGTAGGCTGCATTTAGCATCTCCCAGGCCATGTCAAAGTTGGTTATTTTTAAGTGTCCAATTTTCTTTAGCTTAGCATGGTTTTGATGGTGCTGAAGAGATTTAGAGTGATTCAGTATTGTCACATGACACAAATACATGTTAACTATGAAGGAATGTCTTAAACTAGCAAAATTAAAGAAATGCTGTTATTAAACTGAGCAGTCATGGATCTTGGAAACTCAGAGATCTAAAAACCAGAGAAGATAATATAACTTCTCCAGGAGAGACGGTACAGATATATTAGATTAAAAGTGCATAATGCAAAGAAAAGTACAAAGAGAAGAAAATGGCACATGAAAACTATAGGATTTATTTGGGCTGCTAAGAAAACAACAGGAGTATGTTTTAAATGGATTTCAGTATAAAGCTTCAACACACTAATGCCTCTAAACTGAAAAAAATGTGGTCAACACATCTCTTGATAAAAATGTGAGAATCAATACCTTTGGATTAAAATGCCAAGTTATATATATATTTCACCATCTGAAATTGTAAGAATATACATGAATGGGTGCAAAAAACCTGGCTGATAAGCTGAAGAGAGCAGAGCTGGATTCAGATAGGTCCTCTTTAATGCTCTTTAGTTTTAGTAGAATAAGGTGCTTTGGGGAAGAAATAAATATTTCATAAAGTTATATCAGTTTCATGTGGATGTCTTCATGTGGACGGTTCCCCTGAGATCCAAAGGAAAAAGAAAGAGGTAAGAAACCAATGAATCATCTTCTAAATTTATTTTTATAAAGTTGCTTAAAGCATCAAAACTGCAAGTGTTTACTTTCATGTTTAACTTTAATTACATTTCACAGAGGATATTGAAGCCATATGTCTCACAATACAAAATTTAACCACCTCAATATGGTGTTGGAAGGAATAATTTTCAAAAGGGATCAGAACTCCAAGTAACCATTCCTGTTAATTTTCAGAAGTGTTTGAAAATAATATTTATATTCTCATGTTTGGAGAAGCTGTGAAATGATCCTTAGGCATGAAAAGCTTGAAGAAGCACCCCAGTTTGTATAACAGTATAGTAAAAATATCCTAGAAATGATCCCCCACCCCTCACAAAAATGCTTAATGGAAACCAAAGCACCAAGAGAGGTCATTACCCCAAAGCAGGAGAATATTTGTAATTTAATTTACTCCTCTATTTCTGCTTATGTTACAGCCTGGAGAAATAAGCAACTCTCACAGAAAAAAAAATTGATTTTTCATTCTGCATGTTAATTGCTAAAGCTTTTATGAATTCTCTAACAATATTAATAAGAAAAGCTCTTATAACCAATTCATTGCTCTTTTGTAGAGATTTGAAGCAACATTTTGAGAAAACATGCTTCTGGTGAGCTTGATTGGTTTAAAAAAAAAAAACCCAATTCTTCTTCCAGAAAGCCTTTGAAGCACAGTATTGAAAGAGAGAGCATATTTTGACAAATTACTTAAAAAATATTAGAATTCAATTATCATTTTACAAGATATGGTATATTATTTTCTTAACTTTCAAAGTTTAAATATGATCTATATTTTTTTCAAACCTTGTTTCTGTTCAAGAAAAAAGGTAATTTTTTTTTCTTGAAAAACAGAGGTTTTGAATTATGAGCTGCTTTAGTCATCATAGAAGAGTTTCTAACCATGGGTTTATGGGTAGCTGGTGTTACTGTTCCCTAAGCTTCCTCTCCAGTCAAGGGATATAAATGAGAATTGTCCATTTTACATGAGAGGATGAATGCCTTGTGAGTTACTTCCAGCACAGATAGAGGAAGCTTGCATTACTAACTTAAACTATTTGTTAATTTACTAAAAGTAGTCAGATAATTCCCACTGGCAATGTGGGAGAAGTGTGTCTAAGTGTGTGTCAGAAAACAACGGCAACAGCAAATTCTTCATTTTTGTCCATGTCAAAACCAAAAAATTAAATGACCTTGTTAGACTAGAAGGAAAAGGAGCTTATGCCATAATTTTTAGCTAGTATGTCTTTCCTAATGGTCAAAGAGAAAAATTATGGTTTATATTTCCTTTGATAAAACAACTGAAATGTACAGGCCCAAAAGCAGTGGAGTCTGTACACTGGGGACAAGTGAATTCATGCAGGTCAAAGTTTTCTGAACTTCTAAGTCTAACGGGAATCCATAAAGCAATTAGTGTTTCTTAACTGCTTTGAAGCCAAGTTATAGCAGTTACAGGATTGCAATAATAGGAGTACAAGGCTATCAAAAGATATAATACGAAATACTGAAAAATCAGTTGTCTGGAAAGCAATGAAAACCCTCTTGCCTAGTTTTAAAACCAATTCTTGAAAGTTGAGAAAATGATGGCACTGTCATCTGTATTGTACTATCTGGAAAACATAGTGGCATAGAAGTCATTCATTGCTTAGTTATAATAATGGAAGGCATTAAAAAAATAATGGTTTTAAATGCTCTGGAAACAAAGTCTAAGTCTTTCTACAGCTTGGAGTAATTTTCAAACACAAATTGTTATACACAAACCTTGGATAATCTTGAATTATTGGAAAATCGAGCTCTGAAGCTTGTTTTTCAGGCTAAGTGTTAGCTTTTTATTATGATCAGTCCTCTGAAAACCGAGATGCCTTGCAATAAAATGGTGTCCTTTTCACTTGGACCGTGGAATACCTAAAGTATTGTGCTGGAATGCTCATGTTATTCTCCAGTTAAGCCCTTCGTGGGGTGTTTATTGAAAATATTTTTATTGGATACTACAGACAATGTTCTCTTTTCTTCCATCTGTGAATTGCAGATGTTGCCTATTTTGCTTTTCAATGTACCATTCTGCTTTTGGGAAATAAGAATATAGAGAATTTCTGGCTTTATGAGAGAGACCAGAGTTTTCCAGTAAATGAACAGCACAGTGGAAAAAACCAGTATTTCACTTTCTCAATGGATAAGCAGCAAGCTCTTTCCAAAATTATAGCTTAAATTCACAGAATGTCTTTAAGTTTGCAGAGTGGCTGCTTGCCCAAAAGCCATGTTGAGGTAATGCCAAATGCCAGAGTACTTATATACTTTGAAATAAAGTCCATGTTCAACAGACTGCTGCTCTTTATTTCCATATTTACTTCCAGTTTAAGCTAACAAAAAGATGGTCTGAAATAAGTTTTGGATCTTGACAATTTGAATGTGTCTGAAAAATTGTATTGATCATTTGTAATGGATTGCTCACACGTTCTTACAGCTGTAGACATGTATTTTGGTTATCACCTCCTTGTTGGGTGGAAAACTTGAGCTGAAATGTTTTATTTTGGGAAGAACATATTGTAGTTGAAGATACCATTTAATAGCATTGTTAAAAGTCCTTGATGCATATCTCCTGCCAGACTGGCCTAGACAGCTGTCAAAGGATTTGCCCAGTGCCTATGGAAACAAGTGGAAGTAATCTCACTGATTTCAGTAGGTTTTGCTGGTTGACTTCCCCACCACGTTATTCAGTACCTGCTCACTTCTGCTTCAGGCACTTCCTCTCCTTGCCACATTAACTTTTCTCTATCACTCCTATACAACAGGGAAACAAGAAAGGAGTGTTAAAACAGAGTGGTGGCCTAGGATTCAGCTGTGGAAATGCATTGTGATTGAGCAGAGCGGAATAATTTGAGTAAGTGACTATGCCCATGGAAAAGCAATACAGTGGTCTTTTTTACCTCTTAGGAAAGGTTTTTAAAACAAACTACTCTGGATTTTTGGCAGTTCAATGGGATTTTGCCATAAACTTTATTCACAATTTCCCCTGCAGTGAATGGAGAGCCTGGGAATAGCCTTTCTTACTGCCAAAAGTATGTGACTACGTACTTTGTATGTACATGTAGTAGACTGAACAACATGTACATTAAAGATTATATTTATTTCCTGATGAAAACCTAGCTGTACTTGCTTGTGATCACTTGGGCTTTACTCAGTGAGGATTGCTAATGATTTCCACAGTAATCACACTTCCACTGGTCAGCATCGTAAGAGAGAGGGATTACACAATACTTTATCACAAACAAGACTTTAGCACAGGTTGAGGAAAAGCAGCTTAGATTTTTTCTGTTCTTGATTTTGTTCTTGAGAAGAACCTGACTGGAAAAGGGAAGGAAAATGCTCTTGAGGAGCAGAAGGGATCATAGAATATTCTGAGTTGGAAGGGACCTTCAAAGTTTGTCTTGTCCAAGCCCCTCTCCAAGCAGAGACATCTTCAACCTCAATAAGCAGGGACATCAAAGGTTTCTCAGAGTCCCATCCAACCTGACTTTGCCTATTTCCGTGGATGGGCCATCTACTACTGCTCTGAGAACCCTCTTCCAGTGTTTTACCACCTTCATAGTAAAAAAACTAAGTTCTTATATCTAACCTAAATAGATCCTCTTTCAGTTTAAAACCACTACCACTTTTCCTATCACTACATGCACTTGTCAAAAGACCCTCTCCAGCTCTTTCTTAGGCCCCCTTAAGGTACTGGAAGTCTGGCATATGAGTGTTATATAGGAGAAGGCAGTTACTCCATGCTTTATAGTTGTAGGTTTGGCCGAGGAAGGGAACAAGATAAATCACAATGGTAAAAATTATAATTTCACTAGGACCATAAAATAATTTTAAAAAAAATTTGCCTAAGACTCAGCTGAATAATAAAGCCTTTTCCTTATGGATGCTGGAAATGGGTTTGGCGATAGCTGACACAAGGGGACAACCACCAAAGGAAGTGTTATGTTAATTGAAGGGAATTTGCTTAAAAATCTCTGATTATTAACCATTATGGAGTGTGAATTGTGTGGGCCTAATTCCAATATTCTCCAACTTTAAAGCAGGCTTCAAGGAACTTCTTCTGTGGGTTTAATAAAAAAGTTTGAGATTTTTGTATAGAATACAATGGGGGATTTTATTTTGCATAGTTACTCTACTGGAAAAATAGCTGATTTTGGTTTGGAACTCACTGAAATAAATCCCCCTTTGTTAGGGCTGGACCTGCTTCTTAGTCACTTCTTCTACAGAACTGAGATTTCTTTTCAAGTGTGATTAATTGGCAGTCTTTGATATTATGATTAATTAAACATCTCATCCAGACCCTCTTAAAGGTAAAACTCAGCACACCTTCAGTTAATCTTATGATGTTGATGGAGAGTTGCTATGAAACCACAGGGGTTATACATTTTCTTTGTGCGTAAACCATCAAGCAGAGTTACAATGCTGAGGATATTAGGTAATTTTTTCTGTACAAATAGATCAGTAATGTTTGTCTATAGCTATTGGTGATATAGTACAAAAGTTCAACCTTCTCTGAATTCCATTTTTATGCATGCAAAACACAATAAATAAAAACAAGAAAGGATCACATTTTTTGTTTCTTAATTTCAAAAATGTCCCAATTGTTTAGTAAACCAGATGTTTTCAGTCTTAAAGGGCAAGAGTTCAGGACTTGGTGCCTGGCTAAGGCAACTTTTTTTTTTGTAACTAAAGATATAAAATAACAAATAGTTAAGAATAATATGTTGTAATCTTCTGTGCTAGGATCAGTTCCATGGGGAAATTAAATCTGAAAACAAAAGGGAAAACCTCTACCCTGAAAGATATATCAGTCCTCTTCTATCCCTTCCCCAAGTTTGAATAACAGGATGTGACAGTATGTAGAAATCATCTGTTTCCACCTTTTCCCCATCTGCTTTTCAATCTGATGCAGCAATATACTTCAGAGTTGGAAAATATGTCTATCAAACAGAGCCCAAAAGAATTCTGTAAACCAGGTGACTGTTACAAGGATTGAAGCAAAAGGTCTGTGAGAAAATTGTTCACTATCTCTAGGAGGATTTAAAGTTCCTTATAAAGGCTACTAATTTAGCTGTCTGTTCTTTGATGACATGGATATACTTGAAGTGCCATTACACTAAGTGCAATATTTTTGGCCAAGTGTAAAAAATGTGGTTACTTCAGTCATCTCAGATTTGTGTTTTGAAGGTTTTGCTGGTTTTTTCTGGGACAGAGCTGATTTTCTTCACAGTAGCTGGGATGGGGCTGTGCTTTGGATTTGTTCTGAAAATAGTGTTGATAACATGAGGATGTTTTAGCTACTAATGAGCAAGGCTTACACCATGTCAAGGCCCGTTCTGCCTCTCACCACACCCCATCAGTGAATGGGCTGGGGTATGCCAGAAGATGGGATGGGCCCCAGCTTGGACAGCTGATCCCCACTGACCAAAGATATCCTGTATCTTATGGCATCGTGCTCAGTGTATAAAGCTTTGGGAAGAAGAAGGGTATGTTTGCAGTGATGGAATTTGTCTTCCCACATTCCTATTATATGTGATGGAACCTCACTTTCCTGGAAATGGCTGAACACCTGCCTGCACATGGCAAGTGAGGAATTAATTCCTTGTTCTGCTTTGCTTGTGTGCGTGGCTTTTGCTTTGCCTATTAATGTGTCCTTATCTCAACCCACGAGTTATCCAGCTTTTGCCCTTTTGTTTTGCTCCCCTATTCTGCTGTGGGTGGGAGTGAATGACTTAGTTGCTGGCTGGGGTTAAACCACGGCAAAGGTCCATTCAGGTCATGGGCGCTATGGCTGACTGGAGATACAACTAACCACAGTTTTGCTTTCCTAATCTTTCAAAAACTTTCACATTGTTCCTTCCAACATTCTATACACATTCTAACTCTAAATATGGTTCTCATGTGACTGACTGTCTTTCTTGTTTATGTTTTTCTGTATATCTTTTATCTGGTCTTGCACAGACCTTTAAGGAATTTTTTCATTCCTCCATGACACAAAGCCTCAACATATGTTTGAAGTGGAAAAATAATATTAGCATATTTCTTTAGAAAAATACAAAGTTCATTTTATTAGCTTTGACATGGCCATTGTTTAAGATGGATGTTATTTTTATTTCTTCCCAATCTCATGGACCCTGATTTATTTTCTGGTTTACTGGAATGCACCCTTGGACATAAACTACAGTAGTACGTGGCAAACCTGATCTTTACTGAAAAGGATACATAGCTGATTTGTCTCTGGTTAATGCAATTTTCCATCCAAACTTGAAGTATGTAAAAATATGATGTTTCATAGTGACAAGAGGATGGGTTTTTCTGACCTGCTCAATTATATGAGGTATACCTTCTCTGAAAATAAAATAAAGCCCCAAGCCTCTTAATGAAAATTAAACCATGGTAATGACCCATTTTAACTCATGTTAATGTGTATTCCATTCATTTATCTCATAGTTTTTTCTATTATTTTAAGGTGAATACTATCCTTCTTTACATCAGCAGCTGATAAAAGTGATCATGTCAAAGGAATGTAGAGGTAGTAGCATTTATTTGCTTAAAGACGCAAAGCTGATAGCAAGGCAGGGAAGTATCAGGCCTGAAAACAAAGACAGAAAGTTGCTGAAGAGAAAACCTCTATCAACTGGCAACTGTATACTTCATCTAATATAGATGCCTTTGTGCTTCGCTCATGATTTTTAAAAATCAATTTCTTTATGATATTGACAGAAATAAGTCCCTTTACTACATAAATCATTGAGAAATCAGGTAGGGAGAGGTACTTTCTGCATTACATACTCTTGATATACTTGGATGAGGGGGAAAGGCACGAAGGCTTCTGTCAGTCCAGAAGACAAATCCTTCTTGGTTTCAGGTGTAGAAATGTAAAATAATTTAGGTCGGGAGGGTCTGCCACAGATCATCCATGCTTAGAAGCCTGTGGCTCTGAAGGTGTTTGGCAAGCAGCTGGCAGGAGAAAGAAGAACCTCGCCTCAGTTCCCATCCCCTTCCCTCCAGCCCCTAGAGCTCTGTAGCCACTCTTGGTATGATCAAACTCACTCTGGCAGTGTCACGAGTACTGGTGCTGGTGATCAGAGAAGGATGACCACCCAAAGGCCCCTGCACTCTTTCTCTACCAACCCACATCTGGGTTCCTGGTAAGAAACACCTCTGCAGGACCACAGGTCTAGAACAGTGCCTCCATTCCCTGTAGCAGGAGTCCAAAGCCACACCAAATAAAGCATTCTTTTGTAGCTAGCACAGGCTTATTTCTTGAGAAAAGCTCCAAATAATAGGCTGATTTAATTTAAATGATATTTTCTTCAGTACTTGTTCATCTTCTATCCTGCTTCCTGTATGCATGATATCTGGTGCGCTGCAAAAGAGGTATTGTACAAATATACCCTTTCCATCAGGGGAACATGACCTGTCCAAGTAAGTTAATATCCTTCAACAATGTTTGAAGATGCATTCTGGGTACAACTGCTTACTATATATTTATATAAGTCTTTGTGTGAGCTGCTCTTTTACGGGTGTTGTGAAATTTATTGGATTTACAAGGGGAAGAACTGACACATTCCCATATGGCATTTGACACATTTTTATGGAAGAAAAATTCTGTACATTTGACTTATTTTCAAGATGCAAAGAACTTTGACATCTTCATGAAAAATAACAATATAAATTAGCGCAGAAGAATCAACTTTTTTTTTTTTCTCTCTTTTTGGCCCAGAAGTTGACTTAAATCATCTTTTCCCATTCTTTTTCCATTATAGAGATTCTATGTGTACACACATCTCTAAATTTGTTATTGACATTCATGATACTCACATATGGCAGTCATTAACTCCTGCAAAAATGTACCACAGCTGATTTAATTATTTTTCTAGAACATTATTTGTGGAATTCAGGTACAAGCACACATTCTTAGAGACACACTTTATACTTTGTATCACCTTCTACTGAGGATAATACATACTACATTTTGGAAATAACATTATATACCTGTCATGACTAACTAAAACACATCTGATTCTTTTCTCAATGGAAGACTTAAAGGCAGACCTGGTATTTTGCAAGCAGACAGGTTAAGTTGTAGTCTTGGAAAGAAGAACAGTGAAATATATCCAGCTCAGAATACTGGAGGGATCTTTATATTTCCTGATTTCAAAACCAGTTCACTCGTACACTGTGCCATCAAGAAATGTTCTTTGTGTCTTTTGACATCACCCATTACTGAATACAGGTTGAAATATGCCGTTCCTGACCCATCTCTCTGGATTGTCACCCACTAGATTCTACTTTTCTATCGCCAGTTTTAAACACCTTGGTCCACCTTAATTGTTAAAGGTCACTTAGTTTTTACAGTTTTTGAACCAGACCAGTTTTCATGACTTCTACTTTTTCTCCCTTCCAATGACATCACCTTTCCTCAGCAAGATCCTCAGGATTACTCTTGCCTGCCCTAGCCTCCTACTTGTCCATATACCTCCTTTTCTCCCTGCACCTGATCTGTGCCAACCTGGAACTGAGGAACACTCTTCATCTGATACCACGAGACCCTTGGCTAGACTCTAACTCCTCTCTAAACAAAACCCATGGAAAATCACAACTATGTAAACAGAAATCAACATTGTAAATAACTCTCCAAGGCCAATGGGAACCATCAACATGATCAGTCCTCTAGCTAAATAATATTGTGGTTTTCTGGGTAGAGGTTAATGCATACAAAGTAGCAGAATCCAGCCTTATATTTTTGGCAAGTTGGATTTGGACAAATGTGAAGTCAAAAAATACCTGCACTGATATGGTGTCTCATTATGAAGAATTTCCTTTGTCGAATTTTTGCAAATGTTGGAGATACAAGGTCCATATTACTGAAGTGAAGTAAGGAAGCTTTTAAACCTCAATTCACCTGCCTCTATCAATCTGAACATTAGCTCTCTAGTGCAGTCTTGCTGTTTTGGTTCTCTGTATATTAGTCAGAGAGTGAGAGGTAATTCCATGTTTAATGAGAGATATCACAATTTTCTTTCCTTTTGTACTTCCTTGCCATAAAGCAAGTGTTCATACTGACTTGAACAAAACTGAAATGCTGTCATCGTGAAGTTTTATGAAAAAGCATTTCTGGATTTTCATGTCCTCTCAGTGTCACTGTCATTCCATTGGAAGGGAAATTTATGCCCATTGGATAAATTTTTTACTAATGTTGTATTTTCAAAATGGCACCTTTCACTACTTTTTTTCCCCACAATTTTTTTCTCTATTTCAATTAGCTCTACTAATGTATGGAAAAAATACAGACAATTCTAGAAAACAAATAATTTGACTTATAAGTTACCGTCATTAGTATGCCTAGAAAGTTACACATATATCTTTCTATCAATAGATATTTCCATCTGTATCTATCCTTGATAATTGTTCAACAAAACTAGTTTTTATGATTACCTAAGTGGAAACAAATGTTAATAATGTCCCTGAAAATTCCTGGAAACTGGAAGAATTTTTTTATCCCCTTTAGGGCTGGTGATATAAGAGTTTATAAAATACTTTGTTAGGCCAGTTTACATTTTGAAACTTCAACTTTGTTGCCAAAAGTTATAAAAAGAGTTCCCAGTGTAATGTCAATGATTTCATTCATAGCAGCAGTGCAAGAGAACACCCACAGCTCAGGAGGGCCACTTCATACAAAATGAGGTCTTTGAAGAAAGTTCATAGATTGACAATGATTTGTGCACCTAGAGAGGTGGTGTGTGCTGGGTTGAGGAAAAGCTGCTCCACCCTGAATGTCACCCATGGTGAACATTTTATCCAAAGCTGTTTTTGCCAGAAAAAAATCAGTCAACTACCCTGTTCTGCTAGAAAAGGATCTGTGTTTCATATACAACCAAGGAGCAGTGTGCATATGAAACATTTTTCCGCTCATCGATAATTGGTGGGGCATGAGGTAGTGTAGAATGTATATGTATGTCTGTGTATATACATATTATATATATGTATTTCTTTTTACCACACAGTGTATTAATTAGTAAACTGTGCTACATATTAGAAAAGATATAGCTATATCTGGAAAGCTGAATGACCTAAATGGGAATTTCTCCAAGCCTGTAAAAGCCCCTGGAATTTAAATAATGAAAAGGAAATTCTGAATTCACCCCGAGTTAGGTAGAGATTGTGGTTTCACTGGTATATCACTATCAATCATGTCATGAAGCATGTTTATGCAGAGAAGGCATGACTTGTTTGTGTCTCTTCTGTTGCTTTGTCTATTTACTTGGAGTATCATTAATGTTATGACATGAAATATGCTTAAAACAACAGAAATCCCAAATCAGCAACTTTCTAGTTTCTTTTGACAAGCTGTTGCATGTTACCTCACTTTTTCACTGGAATCTGCATGATTTCAGTTAGCTTAAAAAAAAAAAAATCATTACCACTCCTCTGGGTCAGCCAGGAAGCAGAAGTCTGTGTCCAGCTTTCCTGAAGGTACTGCTATTTATCTTAGAGTTTTACAAATGTGTCCAAAAACCCCCTTCTTTGCAGCACTCCTCAAAACATGCCTGTTGAAACCTTGATTTAGATTTTAATTTCAAACTTAGTCTGAAAGGAAACTTAATGCTGGCAGAAAAGCACAACCGCAAGTTTTCCACTGTTCATGAAAAACAGATTTTGTTTTTCTTAAAAGGCTGCACATGTACATATGGAAAAGGGTTCAGGACTTTTACAGGCAACAAGAACATAACCAAAACTATAATGGAGGCAGGATACCATGTGTCCTTGAGAGGTGTTTGTGCTCTGCCTTTAGTGGCACAGCTTGTTCTGGAGTGGGGCTGTGTGTTGCTTTCAAGGCCCAGCATTCATCCTTGCAGTGAGCATGGACATAGTCATAGTACCTCATGGAGGAATATGGCATGCTGGAATAGGATTTATGGAGCAGGGCAGCTTACATTTTTATCCTTGCTGCTTCCCAACATATTCAAACTTTACTTTTGTTTCTGCAAGCACACAGAGATTTGTGAGTCATTCACAGGACAGTAAATCTTTGGCTTTTGTAAGGCATGTCCTACTCTCACCTCCACACCTGTCTCTGCTGAGGGCTCAGTGGACTCATGAAGGGACTTAATTGCATATGCTGCAGGTTGTACTTAGTGTAAATTGTAAAAGCAGATGCAATAGAAATACATAGTAGGGGACATATTTCCTAAATAAACAGGCCCTCTGCTTACCTTACACTTTTGCCTTAGACAATAAGAAAAATGCAGGTTTACCTATGCACTTTAGAATGAAGCATTTTGTTGCTTGTCCCAAAGAAGAGTAGGAACAGCATGAAGGAAACAGAGATATTATCTGTAACCTTTCTTATGTTATGTGCTCACAGGCAGCGTAGGGCAACTGAAACAGAAGGAAAAGAAATATCCAAAAATAGGATGTGGTTGACATTAGTCATATTCAGCAATTCTCTGATACTGTGGAAGTTATTTTGCAGATTGCAGTGGTCACAGTCTCAAGGGCTGATTATAGAAGAGGAGCAAGAAGGAGAAAGAAGGGGAGACACCACTAATGTAGCAAACATGAAGTGGGCCAAGACAAACTAAACAGATTTTTTGTACCCTTCTGGTCATAGAGAAGAGATTTCTGTTTCAACAGTAAGAGGAAAACAGTAAATTATTGAATGATGGACTGAGACTCTGGAGCCTCACTCCTCCACTTACTCCTTTGATTAATGGTTTTGAAGTACTTAAAAAATGCCTGAAACACTGCCCCATATCTGTGTGCTCTAAAGAGCCTGGATATGCACCTGTATAGCCTGTATATCCTGGCTGCCACTGGTTGTTACTGTAACACGTTGTGGGTAGGGAAGTTGCTGGGACTGGTTTTCTAAGAATCTGTGCTGAGAGAGAACATTAGATCTGTATATATAAAAGTGTTTAAGAATAACCCTTTTGTTCTAATTTATTAGGAAAATATGTACAATAACAGGAGCAAAAATAGGCAGCAGTGAGGATTGCCAGGAGATTCACACAGTGGGAGGACTTGCTTAGAAGTCGCTCATGGTGTTTCATAAATCATTTGCAAAGCTTTGTGTACTATTTGTGCTATGTGCGAGGTGTAGCGGTGGTTGTTGGGGTTTGGGTATTTTTTTAAATTGGCTTTACAGAGGCTGTGTTTCCAAATGTATTTTTTTGATGACCATGCCTAGTTAAGCATTATCTTCCATCCCTCTGCCACGCCTTGCACAACCTCAGAATAAAGCGTTTGTAGAGCTGTTTCCTAAAGTGGATTGAGATGATCCAGCTGAAGACAAAACAAGTTTTCTTCCCAGCTAAATACATTCTTCATTCCAGTTGAAATTACAGTTCATTAACCAGGTCTGCTTATACAGCCCTGAGTGATGAGCAATGTGCTATGCGGGCAAAACCAGCTGAAGCTGTCTAAGGCCATAAGTGCATAGCATAGCCCCAAGATGGTTTCACCCCTTTTGCCTTGCCCAAAACCATTTATTCCTTACTCCTCCAGTGCACTGGCACTGAAGTTAGGCAGATTGGGTGATAAGAGGGCTTGTCCAAAGACAAGCTGGAAACCAGCTGAAAAATTAATGGACTGTTCCTGATTCAGCTTTGGTGAGTTGTAAAGTATGTGCCAGTATAGTTTCATTGTAGGACAGACAACATTTAAGAGTTAGTATTAGACTTTGACATCTATGGCTTTTCATACTCAAATATTATACATCCATCACCTTCTCTCTCCCATTCTTGTCTGAATAAGACTATAAAATATTAATCCCCAAGTTGCAGGATTTATGCAGTTTTTAACCTGTACTAAATTATGCATAATGTATCCTGAAAGTCCCTACAGACTAGAAATTTTACCTTATTTGACAAATGAAGTAATCTTGGTTTCAGGCAAAAATAAGAGGATATTAGAGATGACAGAGTTATATAAATATTGTCTGTGGTCTCTTCCACACAGAAATGCAGAAATATTGAAAAAAATCTGACTGGAGTTGCACATGTTCTTTAGTCAAGAAATCAAATAGTTACTGTGTGTTATGATGTCAGAAACAAGATACTGATGGTGAAGAACCAATAATAACTTGCCTCATGGACATGAATGATTTTCTTGATATTTAAAAAAAAAAAGAAAAGAAAGGGCAGTCTGTGTGGTTTCTTTTACAAGGAAAATCAATTCCCTGCACTTCCAGTATTTCCAAATGTTCAGCCTGTCTCATGATTTAAAGTCATTAAATGCTGTATTTGTTACAGCAATGTTAAAAATATTTTATTCTCTCTCTCTTCAAATAAACCATGTACGTATTTCAGCAGCTACTTTCCTGTCTCCTCTCACAATTGTAGTTCTTCAGTATTTCCATGCAAGCCATTTTTTTCAGATAAGTTTCTCTGCTCTCTTCTAAACTTTCCGTAATTGCCTTCTGCAATTAATTTCAGGTTTTAACTAATCTTCCACTCCCAAATGTGTTTTATCTCCAGTCTAACATCCTTTCTGCCTTGAATAGAAAGATTTCTCAACACATCTTTTTCAGATTGTACGTCTGTTTAAATATACATGATGTTTACTTGTAACAACATGTGCTCAGCTTTGTTAGTTGAATCATATCTCTCCTTATGCTTTTTTGAAGAATTCATATGGCCATGTTTTCTTCCCAATATATATTTCATGTGTCTGAGTCTTCTTTCCCAAAGTGCATTTATCCCAAACTGCATTCATTTATTGAATTTTAGTTTAAATTTTCTAAGCACCAATTTGTGAACAACATTTCAAATTCTGGATTTCTGGATTGCCTATATTTAGTTAATTTCATGTTCCCAAATTCAGCAAACACTTTCCCCATTTTATGATCTCTGCAAGTAACAAAAAAATATGAATAGTTCCATAAGAAGACAGAATGGTGGTCTGCATTTAATGATTCGCTGCTTAGACAGTGTTATTCCACTCATAAAAAAATGATTAATTAGTCTGGAGACCTGTATTTTCATGAGGACTGATACGTAAATGGAAAACATAAGCACCTACTTCTCATGTAGTATCTGAATACTGACTTAGAAGAACACTCTCTAAGGCCTCATGGGACAACACATTTATCTTCTGGTCCATGGCATGTCCAGTGAGTTGTCAGCAGTGATCTCCCACATACAGTAGGAGTGGCTTTTAGCCATGCATTTTATTTGTTTGTTTTGGCGATTAAAATACCATCTGCACATCAAAGACACTTTATCACTGTTTGAGTTTTCCGAACTCTGATGTGTGGGTGGATATTTAGAGCCAAACCAAAAATGCCCTGCTTCTAAAGACCGCATAATACAAAGTCTATTCCAGTAAATTATACTTTGGAATAATGTGGTTTTAAGTTGTATTTACTTTTGAGATTCTGATCTGTAGGAGTGTGATCTTCTCATATACCTCATGACAGTTTAACTTTGTTTAATACATGATAGGATGTTAATCTCCATCAAAATATATACCAAAGCTCTTAATCAGAGCAGTGACAGAAAGCACATGTCATGGCTTTGCCAGCACAGCAGCAAGTAAAAGTATTCTCATGGTGTCAGGAGAAACTTGCCATGGGGGTAAGGATGAATGTAAATTGTGTAGACTGGCAACTTGAACAGGAGTAGTTGTGTTCCTGCCTGAGTTAGAGATGGTTCTAAGATGTGACAAAAATGGGTGCCTAGACGTGCCTGGATAGTCCACACCTTCCCCAGAAGATGGTGAATCAGATTCTCAGGTCAAGGCTCTGTTCTCCCTCTTGTCTCCCTTTCCTTATTCCACTGACATTTTCAGAAGCAGGTAAGAACCATATGTGATTTCCAATAGGATTTCAAACTGTCACCACTTTCCCATTACAGTCACCTTTCTCCGGCTAAAATTCAAGATATTGCAGGAAGTGGGGTCCTGTCTCACTCTTTCTCAGCTATATTACACTATAAGATGTGTGTAACAGCTTCTTACCATCACCTTGCAAGCACAGACAGGCCTCGCTCTGCTTGGATTTCAGAAAGTCTGATCCATATTTCTGCAGATTTTTGGTCCCAAGTCTTACTCTCAAAAATCCATGAAATTAATTTAAATTATTTTAAAAATGTTACTTTTGTGTTATTAAATAAATGAAAAAAAGAGACATCTGTTTCCCAAACTGATTTTAGAGAAGAAAGCTGATGTGAGAAAACCAAACCTTTACTTTTTTCAGACTGTTCTTATACATTTTCTTCTAATCCAACTGAAAAGCACTTGCACATAAGAAGTCAAATAAATCTTTGCTTAGAAAAAGAGAAATGACTGGAAATGTTCTTTCCTTTTTGGAAATGTGAGGAAAAATTAAATAAGAGTTAATGAAAAAACACAATTAAAAATTGCCTTAGTTAGACAAATAACACTAACCATTGTCTGTGATAATTTTTTTTTTTAAGTGGTACTGTTAGAAAAGCTTTGCTGTCTGCTGAATTCATTATAATGAAACAACTGTGACTCTTAACATTTTACATATCTTTCACTTGAACACGGGTGCACAGTACTGTTATCCATTTCAACAGTAAAACATTTTCTCAGCTGTGTTGGTCAAGCAACAGTGCAGAAAGCCATAATGTGGGGAAGAAATAGGGTAGACATGTTTCCTGACACTTTTTAAACCTCAGTTTTCCCCTCACAGAAACTACGGGCATAGATAGTAATGGGCATCCTATAAGAACGACATGAGGTTGATGAAACATAAGTCATTGTCTTAAAATAAAAGGTTACTGGTTACATTTTTCTTTTTTTCAGTTGTCTCAGTAGAAGCCAGTTTTTACCACAACATTATTATTTGTCTAAAGTAGAAAGAAAGAAAGGTCTGTTTCGCATCTGTAATAGGCTTAAATTCGCTTATGTGTCTGAAAAAGCTTTATGTCTTAAGCAGCTATGTACCCATATTTCTTAAGAAAAGGAAATCCATTAATTGAAGACACATTTCACTAATACTGCATTTAACTTGAATCTAGTTTATAAGTGAATGAAGGAAATAATTTTTCCTCTACTATTCAAACTTTACCCTGAAGCTGCAGCCAGGATACTTGCTCTCAGTCAAGAGTAAGCATTTTCAGTTCCGCTGCACCCTGTGACTTAAACTGTATGCTGGTGACTTACAACAAAAGTGGAGTAGCAAGCAGGTCACAGCTGAAATCTAGGAATCTAACCTCATCAATAGATAGTTACCCACACCTTCTGACAACAAGGATTCAGGCTAAAACTGAACACAGGAAATCCCCAGTGATTTAAGATTTATCAAATGACAGATGGCTGAATTTGGAAAGCTCTAGATTTTAAAGCTTGAACTTACTGGTCATTAGCTTTAGCTTCCTAATGCCATTATTCCTTGGCAAACCATCCAGGTTAGTATTGAAACTTATATAAAGTACATAACAATAATACAGTTTTGATTTGGTTTTGGTAATTACACAAGATTGCTCAAAGAAAAACTGTTGTATCAGGTAGCTGAGAGTTTATGCAACTTCAGTTGAGCATAAGGTTTAATTCAGCGAAGAATTAGCTCGATAACATGCTACGCCTCTGGATTTTAGCAGACCTAGAAGAATGGTTCCATCTGAACTGATAAAGCTGATGTTCTTAATTTTAGAGGAGCACTGAGCAAGGAGGCAACCTGGCAAGAAAATCTAAATGGACAGCTAACCTTGCCAAGAGGTGCATCAGGAAAAGGGAGAGGATTTACCAGAAATGAGGGTATAAGTCTTTGAAGTCAGGATGTCATAGCAAAATTTGAGAAGTAAAAAAAGATAATTGCCAATTAAACTTCATGAAACTGTTAAAATACAGGTCTGGAGGTCACCTTACCATAAAAATGATTGATCACTTCCCCTGACATTGTGAAGGTGGTAGGTGGTAGAGTAACTTAGTAGCAACCCCCAGATTAGCCGAAAATTTGACTCAGTTTTTGAGAGGAAGTATAATACTGACTGGGCGGATAACACTGGGGAGAGAGGAAAGAAAGTGTGACAGGCATGGTAAGTGATGGGAAAAAGGGCAGTACTGAAACCCACCACATTCATCTCCCTGGGGAATGTCAGCTCCAGGAATCACAGTGAAGGTTCATATAGAATTTCAGTCTGGCTGCAGATACATATAGCAGATATAGGGAGAGAGAGCACCATATTAGATTTAAAACCAGTAGTAATGATTATAAGTGGAAAAGGTAAGGAAGTGATCCAGGCAGTTGTATTTGCTCTCATGGGTTATTTCTTTCTGAGCAGCATGAAAAGATTTAGGAAACATCTTGAAAGGAAGAGTAATTAATACATGAATGTTGAAGGGGAGTGTTGTAAAGAGCAATGCAGATTTGCCAGAGTTGTATGTGCCAGACTAATCTGATAACTTTCTCTGATATGAGAGCTTATTTTCTAGGCAAGAAAATGTAATAGATTTTATCTGTCTGGATTTCTTCAGCACATTAGATAGGGTGTTTCTTGAAAAATTACTAGTTAGGTGGAAATGATGTGGATAAGCACAGGAATTTTCATGTAGGTGATGAGTTGGCTGAAGAGAAGATAACCACATAACATTTTGAGATTTCAAGGCCACTTTCTTATGGCTCACCTTTCAGTGTTTCCATTGGCAAGCAAATGTTAGAACACTTACATGCAGGAGACATATTCCTTGTAAAAGAATTCGTTGGGAGGATGTTGAAACTACAACATCTGGAAAGAAGCCATAGCTAAAATGAAAGTTCACATGCACAAAAAGCAGTAACAAGAATTTCCTATGTGGGAGTTTGACACTTATCAGAGTACAGTAACGGGTTCAAATGTGCAATGATCCACCAGCAACACGCAGCTTCTGACTTAGTCATGTGCCACATAAGATACATGAAGCAGAGTATTAATGTCATGGACTGTGAAGCACTAAGAAGGTCACATTTCATGTCCTGTGCTTAGGTCTGGCTAATGTCTTTTAAACTAAATGAGGTCAAATTGTAATGGTTTAGCAAAGGGCCTCTAGTGTTACCGGAGGCATGGACTGCCTGTGCAGGGAGCAGACACAAGAAACTTGGCTTACATGGGAGAATGAAGGCAGAAATGGGAAAGGATTGTTCTCTGTACAAAGTAAGGTGGGGTAGAACTACATGAGTTGAATGAACGATGTCAGTGTAAGTGAGGATCATCTGGCTATGAATTAAGACAGGCTGGGTAACAGAAGAGATTTTGCCTCCAGAAGGAGGAGGTTCTGTGACAGCCTTCTAACACAAATAAAAGGGGGCAATAACTGTCTTGTTGCAAGGAGACACTTCACAGATTCCTGAAAGGTCCTGAGCAATACCACTGTGTGTTGCTCCACGAGGCTGAATTCAGCCTCGGATTAGAGCATTTCCCCATGACTTCTGACCCCGAAATTTCCTCAGATTTTGGTGCAGATTTACATTAATCTGAGGTATCAGAGTTTAAAAACCATTTCCACAAACTGAAGTCATCCACTAGTGAGAAAATGGAATTTCTATAATCCTTTCCAGCCTTTAGATAAATCTTTTCCTGATCTTTTCCTTCCTATTTTTTTCCTAAGGATCTTAATAAAGCCAGTACTGGAACAGGCCTGATAATAAATAGGGAATTAGCAGAGTGTTATCTGAGGAGCTGCAAGCTTACACAAAATGACGAAAATATTTTTAAGTTAATGTTGGGTTTGGGAAGACATATCTTTGAATTTTGAATTAAAAAAAAGAAATGTGAGGAAGACGGTGTTTTTTTAAAAATACTTAGAAGACTCAGCTTCTGAACAGAAAAGGGGGTTAAAAGTAATCACAGTTATTAGAATGCACTGGAGCTGCTTCAGTATTTTCTTTATAACACAGTGTTTGAATAATCTTTGAAGTAACAATATAAGGCATTGATCCATTTTAATTCTTTGTAGGAAAGATAGAAACATAATACTGCTTTTGAAATCTCACATTTAACTAACCCAGAAAATCCTGCAAATACTGATGCCAATTCATGTTCACTTTCCATTTTCAAAATTATTTTCTTTTTCCTCATTGGAATGAAATTACAAATTTTTAAATCTTTCCCCCAGCATTTGCAGATCCAAGATTTTGCAGACCCAGTATAGGCATATCCTGTGCAAAATATGTCTCTGAACTTTCAGTCTATGAGGTGCTATGAATATTGTTTTCCTCAGTGCTAAAAAGAACATTAGGGAAGTGAAGGAATTTTGACTTCAGTCTGTGGAAAAATGTTTGGTTTTGACATTTCAACAACATTCATTAAAACACAAACCCCTCCATTTTTTTTAAAGATCCACAGAATTTATCAAACATTGTTGAATAATCATTGGAGATCTGTAATCTGGCATATAAACACTACTGAGGCATGTGGGACACACGTGCTTGTCACACTCTGCTATTACAATGCTTCCTGTAGGGCTTTTGGCTTAGGTCAGCCCAAGTCGCCCGCGTAGTCCAAAACTTGTGGTTTGAGAAACAGCATGGGTCCAGTGACTTTTCCTGTTTGAGGCAACTTTAACAATCCATTCAGTTGTGATTTCATACCACTGGACTAGTATCAATGACAGCGATTGCTCATTATGCTCCATTTACTGCTCCGGAAGTAGCAATTTTAGTTTTTTATTGCTCTGTCAGCTGAAAGGCCTTTACACTTGCAATGGAATAAAGTTCCAAATCCTGTTTTCTGTAAGCAGGCAGAGTATCTTTTCCTCTGAATTCTGAGAAAACAAAGAATGAAATAAATTATTTAAATTGGCACCCAAGTACACAGTTAGAATCCCAGACATCTCAACTGCATAAAAGTGCTGCAGGTTAGAGGATGTTCACTATGTCACTGTAAATTGCACTGTCCTGCTGACTGCAATGAAAGTATTCCAACTAATATTATCCCAGCATCTGGATAACTCAAAGCATGTCATACATACACCTTTATAAACTTAATATGGGTAGTAAATATTTAATTCTAAGTTTGAGAAAGCCTTATTTTGTTTAGTTGTCTTTTGTTTGGCAGTGAATGAGACATAGATACCAGTAGTTGACTGATGGGTGCCTGTAGGATGCATTAAGTCTCTGCAAAGCTGATGTGATCAGTTGCTGGTTTTAAAGAATATTCACTGAAGGTTACCCTTTTCTAGTTTTACTTAGTTTCTTTTTATGTATACTTTCTTGATTCATTGCAGTGTGAGTACCCAAGCAGGTATGGACTAAAATGAATCCGTTTTCTCTTTTAGGAGCTTTTGAACCCATACCAAGACTGCAATACCTGAAGTATTTGGTTTTGCTGGAAACTTTGTTGTGATAGCCCAGATGTGGCATGGGAACCAACCTCTCTCAGGGTCTAAAGCTACAAACTAGTAAATGCTCAACATTTATTTATCTTGTGTTTGACACATACAGGAAAAATAAGTTATTTAGGAATTTCCCTCTTTTTGGATTGGAATTTTATTGCTTCTTTAAGCAACATTCATAAAGAAGATTTTGAGACATTTTCAAGTGCGAAAATCTATTTGGGAGCTATGGAAAACTAATCTCAACTCTTTTCCAGGTTCTCTGTGCTAAAATCTCTGTCATCTGGTGCCTTGCCAGTTGCTTCAATGGGCCCAGAATCAACTTTTGCCTTACAGTTCACAAAACTGGGCAGACCTGAAGTGCTAGTATGGTGAGCAAGCTGGTAGAAAGCTTAATTTAAACAACAACTTCAATTCCTTTAACATGCAATGAAAAAAGTCAAAGATCTTTATTTTCATCTTTTTCCCATGTTTAATACTAAATTGGGTAAACATTTGCTGTGTGCTTTTCAGTCCAACGAGTTCTCAAAATTGGGTATTGAGTTGCATTCACTTTCTGCTCCTTCTCTCAGAAAATTGTCTCAGATTCTTTGAGGTTTTATGAGGGAGTTACAGCTCAAATGAATGTTTGTAAGAAGTCAGCCAAGAGATTCAAGTGATAGAAAAATTGTTGACAGTCATGATGCTCTCTGTAAGAAGAAAGGGAATAAATCCTTTCAAGACAGCATCTGCTGATGGCAATTTCGTGAGGGAGCAACACTTTGTATAAAATGAAACCCACTGCGGGCTGTATCCATGGTGTGCTACTGGAGTTCAGTTCTCACTGTCCATATAATCCAGGGGCTGGATTAAGAATAATCTGACAAAAAAACTCCCAAGTTTTTCTTTTAACCTGGACCATTTTCCCAGACTGAGTCACCGAGCAGCTGCAAGGGCCATTGCAGCAATACAGAAGCAGCTGCAGGGCAGACATGAGTGAGGGAGGGGGAAGAGCGAGGAGGAGCCTGGGAGCAGTAAAGCAGGTACTGCTGTTTAGTGGAGGTGTTACTCAGGCTCTGGCATTTAGGAAGGGAAAGGAATGCCTGCCTGGAAGGGCCTATCAGGATACACAGCCACCTGACACGGCCTGGGAACCTGTGTTTCCATGATTCAATCAGCAGTCTCCATTGACTGCACTGAGAGCTTGCCTATCTCCTCAGTAATGGACATCCTCTTCAAAACAACTGCAGCGAAGTTAAGAGGAGCCTGAATTTCATACCTAATATGTAGAGAGCAACACTTGCATCTATAACTTGAATCTAAAGGTGAAATCCAAAAAATCAAAAGCCCTTTGACTCGTGGCCCTTCATTTGTGTTAGTATTAGTGGGCTGGAGCTGTATACTTGTAAATATGGTATGACAGTGATTTGTAGAACAGTAAAGAAGGCTTGCTGGATATATAAATTTTCTAATCCTGGCCCCAGTTTCTTGATGCATTGTGTGGGTGCTGGAAAAGTGTCCACCATTTGTACTCTGCTGCAAAAAAGCTCAAAAAAGCAAAAGCTCAAAGCGTCTAACATAAAGGAGATGGGCATTCCCAGGCAGAGCCATCTCTATACAGAGTATCTCAAAATTGAAGGGACCTACAAGTGGACCCATTGGCTCCACTATTTCATCTTTCAGCTTCAGCTCTCAACTTTAGAAATTTTGATATTCTCTACTGACACTTGGAATAACTTCCAGCAGAAATCCAGTTTGAGAAAATATGCTTTGCCATATTGCAATCAGCACTCAGTGAAGGGAGTTTGCTCCATATACAGAGATGAGTCTGTAAAGCTTAATTTGTGGTAGCGTCAATTACTTCATTTATTATCTTGAGTAAGGTACAATGCTGATAAGTTGTAACACGTGAAATTCAGATTAAACATAAAGAAAAAATTTCATTTCAGGAGGGATGTAGTATCTCTGTTGTTGGAGATTTTCAAGAATTTGTACAAAACCCTGACTTGTATTGTGTTGGCTATAATTCCAATTTAAGCAGGAGATTAGATTGTGTCATGTCTACAGATCTCTTCCAGACAACATTTCTATGGTCCTGCACTATGTTACTTTACTTCCGATTGCCTTATTTATCTGACAGTATCTGAACATCTTCTTCAGTACCTGCCATAATACTTGGTCTTAGTAATTTTGGAGATCTTGACGTTACTGTAATCCATAAGAATAAATAACAATACTTAAAAAATCTCTTTGTAAATTCTACCATAGTGAACAGTTCTCTGGCAGTTTTTAATCCACCCATGAGCTTTCAAAAGACTATTTGTACATTGGAATTTGTGTCCTGCCTTGTTGCTGGCATACTGTGTATCTGAAATCCACGAGGTCTTCATCATGTTGAAGAACTGTAGTCTGTGGAAATAAATATGAGTGGTTTAAAAAAAAATCTGTCTATAAAACCTCACTCCTTGAACGCTTCAATGGTGTTTTTCTCTACCCATGAGCTTTTGAAATACATTTTGAAATACTATTTGCACATTAAAATATTTGTACTTTGAAAACTACTATGCAAATAGTTCCTTTCATAAAATCAAGAAAATAGAATGTTAAATATGTACAGGAATAGTTGCCAGATGGCCAGAGCAACGGTCTGGAGCTACTAAATGGAAAACATTCTTCTTTATTAATTCAAGGCAAACATGTATCTGTTAGGCACAGCCCTAAGTCAGGTATTTAGCCATAAAACACCTCCAAATTCCCCAAGAGACAGTCAGGAAATAACCTTTAATCCTATTGAGCTGAGCCACGTCTGTGGTTAGGTTGAGAAAGCAATGTACCTTCCTCTCTTTCCTATTTCTGCAATCTAAAGCACAACACAGTTCCAGAGGGTGGGGAGGTAATATCTCTGTACATTTAGTCTCAAATTCTCTGGCTTTGTCTTCTAATTTATGGCACCCTTATGTAAGGACAAGTTAGTAAAATTTTTCATTTATCCCTCTTTCTTCTTCTTTCTTGATTATTTTGTCCTAAACTTTCAACTTACCTGGAAGCTGTATCAAGAGAAAGCAAAGACACAGAAATATTCATGGCATTATTGAATAAATTTACTTTTCTTTTAGATCAATGTACATTTTATTTACATTCACTTGCTGTCAACCATGCCAAGTCCTTATAAAATGTTCAAAACAGATCATGTGCCTTAGTAAAAAATGGAATATTCAGACATCTTTTTCAACCTCTTTAGATGGAAAAATTTAAAATATTTTTCAAAACCACAGATAATTTTTATGGCACACCATATATTAACACAGATTTCTTATAGCATGAGTCACTAAAGAAAAATAATCAAAAACTGCCGTGCCCCACTTGTGAACTACTGAGGACTGTTCATACATTGTGTAATGCTTTATTGAAGAGAATGTCAAGTAAGTGAGGCAGCACAAGTGTAATGATATAACTGATTATATATGGTTACTTTGCTGTGAGGTGGTACAGTAAAAATATTACTGCACAAATTAATTTTAAGTTGTAATATTCCTTTGAGCAAGTCAACATTGCAGATGATTCAGTTGTCTTCTGAAATCATCAGTATATAAATCCCTTTAAAGTGTCTATTTTGAAATTAGAGATTAGCCTGCCTTCTCTGAAGGTTCACATAATTTCTTTCTCTTAAGAAGGGCATTATTACTTTTCCCCTCTCTTTTTTTCAGAGCTGCCTCCCAGCATCTGGACCCTGCACTTCTCCAAAGACAGATTCTGCCTTTGCTAATCTTCAGTAGGTTTTATAATCTGTAAAGTTGACTCTAGATGTATAATTGTTTTGCAGTAGGTATGTATTTATTAGGGGACTGAAATTAAACCAAACCAATCTGCTCTGAAAATAAAGATGCAAATGAAGATGTGGTCACAATTTGTGCTAGCTTTAATCAAATAACCCCAGGAAAAAATACAACAGCTCAGGTTTCAGCATAGACTAACATCCCAATGGACTTGGACTGACTGCAAAAATCATTGGCAACAGGCTTGTAGTAACCTGGGCAGTATGGAGTTAATGCACTGCTATGCCTCAAACACCAATGGCCAATCAAGCAGGCGAGTTTGAACAGGATGTGGGTGGAAAGGGGGACTGTACAGAGGTATGGCAGCAGCTTTCTGGCACCAGCTTCCCTGTTCCAGTTCATGGTGACTGCACAACAGAAAGGAGCAAGCACAGAAGTGGGGTCAAGAAGTGGGCATGAACTGTACAGTGAAACTCAATCCAGTAGAGGGGGATCAACACCACCAAAACAACATCAAAGCCCCACAACCCATTTACAGAATGGGCCAGAAGAACAGACTGTTCATGCTCACTCATTTACATGAAGAGCAAGAAATTCAATCCCAGGACAAGGAAAACTTGTCCCCAGGACCCTGGACACCCCATCAACAGGATTGATGCAGGCCCTGGACTGGTGATTTTCTTTCCTCTCTTATCTGAGCTCTCTTTCACACTCTGCTTCTTGCCTATATCCTTTTATTCTTTTGTTTCTCTTACAATTAGAAGATAAGGGCAAGACATATACCAATTGCCATGCCAAGTGTGTAGTTTGTCAATAAAATGTAGCAAACTTGGTTTTCGAAACCCTTTTGGAACTCTTTTGGCTTTTGCCATTTTTTTTTGACCATGGGTATCTATGCATCTCAGATGCTCTGTTCCATATAGGAGTGGGATGCAACATTTTTACTGGTTTCATAGGCAGAATGCCATATCATCATTTTCTTGCAGGGACATCCTTAACCTTAGAGTAATACTGTTTTTATAAACTTAGAGAAATACTGCTTGTGTGTAGATGACGATATTTGCATACATGTAACATTTCTACCAGGTCATTTCCATAGAAGCTTCTCACAGTACTGGATGAGCCCAGTGATTGAAGCACAGGTTAAAGAAAAAACGAAAACAATTCTACAAATCTCTTTATTTTGTGATAGGCCATTTAAATCAACTGATGAATACAAGTTGGTGCATGAAAATCTGTTTATCAGTTGTCATTGATAAGCACTTTAGCTGCTAATTGCCATTTTTGAGGGTTACTTTGCTGATTTACTTTCCTCCTTTGGAGCTTCCAGCCATCTGAACCTTCTTCACACACCTCAGGTGGAGGTTTCTGCCCCAACACTTAGAAGACAGAGACATAAACGGTTCATTTACAGGCATGGTCTGAGAGAGGGTAGGCAGGAATGGATGCAAATGTATTCAGACATTTCTAAAAAGGGAATTCTCTTCAGCAGGAGAAGAAAATCTCTTTTCCTTTTTGGCAATTCATTTCCACTCCCCTCTCCAGATGTTTATGTCCCTTGGGCTGAATACTGAATAGACAATTTGTGTGACTGAATTCAGAATTAGCAGAAAAAAAACACCAACAAAATTCATTTGAGAGAAAGAAAAATAAATATTTGATTGGTCTTAACAATGAAAAATAAATAGTCTTCCTCTGAAATGTGGGGACTGAGTATTTTTTCCAGTGGTTGTTCTCCAGAGTTTAGTACCTTTGCACATTTATCTAATTACAGTACCAAATCCTGCTAATTTCTAATCCTGAATGAAATGAAGTACTTAATTATCATCTCAGAAAAAAGAGATTTACATCTTCTGAGGTTGGTTAGACTATGGCAGTAGTAGTAGAAAAGAAATAACTTATGCATTTAATCTTCAATTAAAACAATGCTTTATTATTTAATTTTTTATAGGGCTGCTAAGTAAAAAGAACCAGGGTCATGCATTTAGAATACATCTATCTAATTCACGCCACATTCATTACTTTCACAATACAAGTTTACTTTCTGGGATTACTAATTCACTAGTAAAAGAAATAGAGAAATACAAATAGAAAAAGACAAATACTACAAATAGGAAATCCTCACAAAGTTTTCCACACAGGCAGTTGTCAACACTGACTTTAACAAAGATTTTCTGCTGGCTTTTTTAGATATTCAAACAAGAGGAAAAGCCACTGAGGAAAGTAAACGAAATGAGACAAACTCGAACATTGGCATCACAACAAAGGCCATTAGCAGCCACAGATGGCACAGGGATGTGAAAAAGGCTGGTGTAGAATTGCAGTATCATTTCTGTATAAACTGAATCCCAGAGCTGAGTGATCTGCTCTGTGATTACACTCAAAAGGAAGTCAAAAGGTGGTTTCCCAATCCAGCTTAAAGTGCATTCCCTGACACTGACTTCATCTTGTACTACAGGCTGTTGTGGTCTCTGTGGCTTAACTCTAGCCCTTGGCTGTTTTCTCATGTCTCTGATGCTTTTGTCATCAGCAGGTCTTGCACTCAAGGATGCACCATCTGAAAGGGTGTTGAAGAAGAAGAACATGAGAAGCAGCAGCTTGGGTGCTACTGATATGGCTGAGACAGCAGCACAGTCCCCAGCCTTTTAAAGGTAGGCATGGACAGAAAGTCTGTTACAATACCCGTATAAGTTCTAGGGGGTTTAGAACAATGGAAAATTCAAATACATTAAAGAAACCTCTTGGCTCATCTAGGCATAGGGTTTTTTAACTCTGTTATTTGCATATTTATCTTTTGCTTTTAGGGCGCAAGGTACAGAAAATAAAAGAAGAAAAATAATCCTTTTTGGTCTGCCTGTTATGCTGAAGAAGGAGCAGGCAGGTCTTTGCTACTTCCATGAAAGGGATCTCATGATGTCTGCAGATAGCCTACTACAGGGCTTTGCTCCCCTGAGAATTACGAAGTCATTTCCTAAATTCAGTCCTGTGGATTGCCAGTAGAACTGGTCGTCATCCTTACAGTACCATTACAGTGTCTTCCTTTTCTCCCTTCTTTTCCAGCTGCCCCCTAGTTTGTCCTTCTCTCCACAAAAAGCAAACCTAGTTCCTTCTCAGTTTTCTCATACTTTGTTTGCTTTTTAAAAACCAATTAACCAATAATTTTCCTGCATGTCTTATTACTCCATACGTTTTAATGAATCACAGCATCTGCCTTTTTTTTAAATAGGAGAATAATATTTACTAACTTTTTAAAATTTAGTGACCTTCTGTGTCCTAATCTGCCACTCTTCTGCCTAGTCATGTACCTAATTCCTTCAATGTGTTTTCCAGCCTCTCAGTTTGGTGTAACCTACCAGCTTTATAGAAAAACTTTATTCTCTTCCTAGTATTCCAGGAAACTATTAACCAAACACAATATATATATTTATGGGATCCTAATAGAAATGTATCAAACACTTCAGGAAAAATCATGGCTAATGGCTTTGAGAATGACTTCTCAAACATGTACACCTTGTGACGATTTCCTCTATTCCACATTTCCTTGATTTGCATATGGAAATTTCACCGCAACAGTGTCAAAAGGATAATAGAGACTTAGAGCCAAACAATACCATGTGTTGGCTTTCCTTTACCATCCAGCATTGAATGAGGGCTTCAGTGGATCGATGCTGTGTTTTTTCCACAGGGTCCCTCGTGGAGATGCTCAGGCAGCACTCTGCCAGCACCCACACGTGCACACAATCTAACCTCGCAGGTAGCCGTGAGTAGACACTCACACACACAGCCTAAGCACGAACCGGAGACGAAGAGGCGAGAGGGGCTCTCTGCGTGCAGTTCTGAGGTGCTTAATGGAACCAACACACCTGAAGGGAAACAGAGGCAAAAGAACCAAGAACAAAAGCCTGCATCTGTTTTATCCTGAAAACTCCCAAAGCTGGGCAGATCATCCAAAACCAATAGTCTGAGGGCTGGGGGGCAGAGGCAAGGTTGAGTGACATAACAGGGGCCAATGGGAGAAGGGATGGGAGGGGGGAGAGGGCCAGTGACCAGCAGAATCTAGACAAAGGGAGAACTTTCTAGCACAGTGTTGTAGGGAGAGAGCACTTTTAGGGCAACTTGAGGGGTATAAAGTGGACTTAGCCACTGCAACAATCCACCATGAGAGAGAGGAGAATTATTTCAGTGGCTGAAAAGCATAATGGCTATAGGAGAAAGTTTCACGAAGGATGTCTGCACTTCAGGCGGCTCTCTTGAAAGCTGTTTATTGCATAGGCGAAGTTACAGCACTTCAGGGAGTGGGGATCCAGAGCCAGCCCTACAGCTGTTAGCTACAGTTTGTAGGCATACCTGAAGCCACTTTCTGTTCAAGTTACAAAGCATTTTATACTTTTCTTTGCAGAGTATCTTAACACATAACAACCAATAAGCACCATACACAATACCTTTACATTTGCCTATAGCCTATCATAACTACTACCATCACCATATTATAGTCATTATTATCCAATCACAAGAGTAAGTAAGTTACAATTTAAGCTTACAATGGAAAATTCTCAGACTTTTCTTCTTGCTACATCGACATTTCTTGTTTGCCTGTGATAGCTCTTTTTGGTAAAAACCTGTTTTCTGTTTACTTATGCTCTTCTTGAGACTTACTTGGTGAAAAACATGTCTTTGTTTGTAGTCACATACCTTTGTCCTATTCATAAAAATCTCCTTCCAACTGATCTCCAACCTTTGCCTTCTCAGTTATTCAGTGGTCAGTGTTTCAGCAAAACATCTTTTACTCTACATCAAAACTTGCTTTCATTTCTATCTCATCCTTAGTTTCTACATTCAGAGATCTTTCTGCCAAGCCTACATATCTGTGAAACTTTCTTACCAAACTTTGATCCTCTCCAGCAAATGGCAAATATGGGAGCACAATGTAATAATGTAAGTGACATAATGTAAATGACACTCTTCATGTTGTGTTTTGCCCTGTCATTAGAGGTCTGGGGATGACTGTTGTCCACATTTCTTAGACATATGGTTTTATTTAACTATGGTAAACCAGCAATTTCAACTGGAGGACATATATTCCTAATTAGGAGTAGCCTAATGCTATTGCCTAGGCTGCAGGAGAAGCCTTTATCCAGTTAATCCTTGTCATGAATGGGAGGCTGCCTATGATATTATGCAATTTTCTCCAACAAACTTTCTGCAAACAAAATCATAAAAGGGTTCCCATGCCATGAGTGCAGAACTAGGCAAAAATTTACCATGCAGATTACTGTAAAAAAAAAGTAGCAATGACTGAGGGCTGTACTAGAGGATGGGAAGGAAGCATTGTTTCACAGTTGCAGCTAAGAAAAAGTGAGCCTCCGAAGCGTTTGAAGCTGCAGTAAATTTTAAACTAGAAGTTAATTTAAAAAGCCCTGCCATTATCATAGATAATCTTCTGTTTTCTCAGTGTTTACATTATCTAAATTATCCTCTCTTGGAAGCAATCAGGATTTGCTGAAAGTGCTTCACACCAAAACTGGGATTTTGGGACAGCAATTTTTATTATTTTATATAAAATTTTCACTGAAATAATTGTTCTGTGCAAATTTATGTTGTTGCATTGTTCATGAACCAAACATTTTTCATTTTACTCTGTGTTTTCCTGCTTCCTCATCTGTCTCCCAAAATGTTACAGCATCTCTATTATTCCCTTCAAGAAAGAGAAAAGGCAATATAGGTAACAAGCCCAAAAACAGCAAAAAGGAGGTCATAAACCTTCAAATATTTTAAAATTAAGCTAAACAGGATCACGCTAATATGTGAACATCTGCTACTTCTTCCAGAAGTACATTCATATACAGTGGTGTATGACAAGATGAATATTTGGAGAAATTTTTACCCTATAAATCATAATAATTCCAGAAAATGATGCAGTTTAGTGGCTATGACTCCAAAGCCAATACAAATACAATGTCAGATATCATTATCATTATGGAAAGTGACATCGTAAAGGAGCATGAAATGGAAAGTAGGTACAGAGCAAGTGTCCCAGGCTTTTAATTCTCTTCTCCTCCTGCATCCTTTACCTGAGAGCAGGGAGGCAACTCCCCAGGGGTATGTGTTGAAGTGAAGAAGCTGCTTAACCATTTTCTGAAGGGCAAGCAAGCCAACCCTTCTGAATACACTCCAAAGACTCCAAAGATTGCTAGGATTTTTAGACAGTCGAACTTGTAGCTATCATGTTGTGTCATTTTCCGGAGTGCTTTTCACCTGACCTCTGCCCACCAACAGCAGGGTATCTTTGCACACTCCAAATCCCTGTGCATGCTTGGCTGCATCTCTGGGTGCTTTGGACATACCTGCATGGTGTGCAAGGCTGTGTCTGGGCAAACATAACCTACCTCAGATCAGAGGGGTGCCTCAGCCTGAGAGGCCAGCTGGGTTGCAGTGAGACACTGACACAGATCAGCTTAATCCACACCAAATCTGGCCTGTATCCAAATATCCAAAATTGTGGAACCAACAGGCCATTTTTTAATCCCACTAGACAGAGTTTGAAATACCTCTATAAATAGGATTTGGTAAGCAAACACACTGCTGTTACACGTAAGACTGATCAAATCATAACACTTGAACATGATTCAGTGTCCAAGGCCACGAGCTATTCCATGTTTCTGCTTAGTATAAGCTGTCTGTCCATGGGTTCCACACACTTTCTGTAGTCACAGACAAATCATTCTTCATTTGCTCTTAATAGTCTTGTTCAGAATATTCTGGAATGTAGTTCCTCAATCATGTACAGTGTAAGTCTTCAAAAATTCTATCTTTCATAAGTTGGTTTTTTTTTAAATGTAAAAAATATTACTACTGTAAGACTACTAGGAACATATTTCTAGTGAAAATGAAGTTGAACTTTTCTTAGCCTTCCTTTATTAGGTATAAGTTTAAATTCCAGACTCCTTCTGATTTCCCACTGGTATGTTGTCCCCAAAGCAATGCAAGTCTTCCAACAAAAAATGAATAAATCACAACTTAACCCAAGTACAGCCTGCAATCTGGTTTTGCTTTGCACAGCAAATATTGTGTTTCATTTAATTTTTTGGTCTTTTATATATTCTGGTAGTTTATTTGCCTTTAACTGTAACCACATTTTAGACATGTTTCATATTTATTTTTTTTTTACAGAAAATAACTATCAACAAAGACACCATTAAATCTCCAGAGCTTCTTTGTTTCTTCCTGAAACTGTTTTTGAATTTGGAATCAACTTCTACAAGACCCATTAGAAATGTTCCATATTGTTTCTATACCCCACTTTTTCTTATATCTTACACAGTTACCAGGTCGCTGCTTGTTGTTGCTGTTGTTTTTACTAGATACTGTTTCAGATTCAGTCATCTTTCTGCTCTGTGAGGCCTATAATATTGATCTTTCTGATTCTAAAACTATCTGTATCCAGAGATGGACCTTTTTTTGGATGCACATATACAAGTAATAATTTCAAACCTCTAAATGTCCAGGTACTGTCCAGAAGGGAATAGTCACTCTATAAATGTTCGACATAATTTGAATTTTGTATCAGGGTTCTGCTTATCTCCCATTCTACTGTAGTGTTGCTGCAGTTAAGCAATGGTAGATGTTTGTGATGTGTAATTATCTAATTTTATTACTTATTAAATACTGCTAAAGTCAGAGATCACATTGGCCTGCAAATTGTGACATACATCTAAGGAAGTGGAATGTGTTTCCTGGAAATTTTGTTTTCTGAAAATCATCAAAACTTCCATAAATTTGTAAAACTAATAACATTCTTTGGTGTCGTGAGGTGACCTGACACCTCCTAGAGGCTGGATAACGTAGTAAAAGAAGCAAGGTGACAAAATGTTGGCAGGGAAACAGAGGGTGCTTGGCCCTGGCATCTCTGCCTTACAGAATTCAATTACAACATTGGTCATAAAGCTCAGGAAACTTAGGTAAGTACAACAACTTATTTTGAGGGCATGGTATGGGGGGTGGAAGATACCTCTGTGTTTTAATGTACACTGAAGAGGAACCGCTTGGCTTCTTGGTTATCTAAGCACTTCTGTTGCAGTGGAGTCAGGTAGGCTGCCAAAGAATGGGAAAGCAGCAAGGGCACATTCCTACCACTGAATTCAGCACCAGTAAAAGGGAAATCTCTGTGACTGGGTATGAGGAAACCATGTGGGATTAATGAAATAAGCATGATATCTGAATTTTGTATATGAAAGAAACTGGATCTAAGGCACTTAATTTTAGGAGTTTGTTATATGTGTAGCTTGTACATATGAATATTCTACTGCTAGCTTGGGATTTATGGAGCGGATTCCCAGATCCTTTTCAGTTTATAAATTAACAATCTGGACTGAGTCCAAGTGCTCTGTCTGAGTTGAAGCCCAGTGCCTTAAGAGAATACTCATCAGCTTTCTGGCAGGCACAACCCTGGCCTTGCACTGCACTGCTTCCAGGGGTCACCGCTGCAGGGCAGATCACACAAATACACAAACCCGTGCTTACTTTTCTGAAAAGAGGTCTTAAGCACGAGGGTACAGAGTATTCTGTGTAATGACTCATGATTTATTCCCCTCTCCTCCTTTTTGTTGACAACTTAGTATTTTGCAACAAAGGCTTGAGGAGCTCCTGTGCTCGACGAGTATCAGGAGGAGCTGTGTAGATCAGCACCGCGTTCAACTGGGAAGGGAAGACTTTCTACAATCACTCCTTTATTTTGTCCAGGCTATGCTGAATATGTGTCATATATGTAGAAAGTGAATTTGACAGCACAGCCCTGTGTGCAGAGCCATGCACAGTGGGGTGTTACACCCATCGACTGGCTCAAAGTATTTTCTTTTGCCTGCTCTCTTTCCAGCATCCTGTGTACTTTAACATGGTAAAGCTTTAAAAGGACAGGTGCAGAGTACCTCACTCTAGCAGAGAAAGTCTCTTAATAGTTGCTGATATAAACCTCTGCAGACTGAGGTGAAATCCATTGAGGTGAAATTGTTTTCCTCAATGAGGACAGTTGCTAGGTAAGAGATGGCTGCCACCATCATAGTCTTCCTTGACTCCTTCTACAGGTTTTAAAAAAGAAATGTTACTATTCCACCTTAACATGTTTTAGCCAAAACACATGCATAATTATCAGACCTAACAGATCAGATCTATCAGTCATCTTAAGCATATGAACATGTGGATTTCAGATGAGTGATAGGATAGGTGTCAGTTACTGAGCTCTGAAGTGTTTCTGAGACTAGGAACCCAGATGTCTAGTGATCTTCAAAGCAAAAGAATAAATTACCCACAGAACCTGCATACTTCTAGCTTTAGGTGGTCTGAGCATTGAAATGGCATTTGCTCAATCACATCTTAGGTTTTATGAAGCTAAATTCCATTTAATTGTCATATTAAATTCATAAGCGTCTTCCTGGATTTTAGCCAGCCTCCAGGCTAGGAAGCTATTTGGCCTAGTGGTTTAATGGGTATCTTACTGTGTGAAAGTTATCAGCATGCTGTAAAGCAGAATAAGTAAGCCAAGTTCTCTCAGTTTCACGGAAAAATTTCCTTAACCTCCTGAAGCCCTGTAACATTTACATTGGTGCAACTTGGAACTTTCCTCCGGGAGTTAATTTCCTTTTGCAGGCTAATTTACAGCATTGCTTTGATAAATGGTAAGATAAGAGCTAATTACTGTATGCTTAAGATGTATATTCATGCTTAACGAAAATGTTAATAGGTCATGGTTTGACACTGTGAGAAAGTTATAATGGGGAGAGAAGAGGTAGCTTGTTAATATCCAAAGCCAGTCCTGCCATGCTCTGTTTGCATGGCTCTGGTGAATGTGTACGTCAGTGATGTGCTGGGTACAAACTGTTACCTCTCGGAGTTTGCTTTCAGTGATGCACTCCAAGGAGTAGCCCTGAGCACAGCTGTGTAAAGAAACGGCATGGAAGTTATTTGATTTCTGAGAAAGCACAGATCTCTCCTCTATGCAGTGGTCTGTCTAAAGGTTCTTCTGAGAGGAATGTCAGCAGTAAAAGCTTCTGACCTCATTCTTATATGGACTTACAATTTGAACATCTGAAGCTCACTATAATGTAGGTGAAAGAGACCAAAGCTGAAGAGGGAGATTCCCAATTGGTGAACTTGTTAAATATGACCGAGGGTGATAAAAGGAAGAAAAGTGTAAAAAAACTTGTTGTTTCACTAGTCTGCTACTTTGCTAGGCCTGCTGAAGATTAGCAGTGCCTTTGTCTGACAAAAATACTAAATGAATACTTTTAAAATCTATAAAGTTTTGCAGCAGTTTTCAGTGGACTGGCAATCCTGGTAAGCTCACACAGGTATGACACCTTGAGACACCTGAGCTCTCTCCAAATGTATGTTTTTATTTTCTGAAATTCCCAATGTAAGACACCCAGATTAAACAGGAGCAACTTTCCTTCACTGTGGGAAACTTTCTCTTCTCCAGGTTGAACAATCCCAGCTCTCTCAGCCTTTCTTCAGAGGAGAGATCTTTCAGTACCTTCATCATCTTCATAGCTCTTCACTGAACTGTCTCCAGTATATCCATGTCTCTTTTATACTGAAAAGCCCAGTTTTTCAGATTTGTCTCACTTGTTCCAGTGAGAAAAGGTTCACCTCCCTTGACCTGCTGGTGATGCCAATTGTTAAGTAAAAGCTGCAGTTGCCAGGGTATTTTGGAAGAAATTCAGTGTGATGTGTCACATTGACTCAGATGTATTGGGTCTTTTGGGTGTTTAGAACGAACATGTCATCCCTGTATCACAGCAGAGTCAGCTGTGGGACAATTATCTTGCCAGGACTGAGGCATCTTTTGATCAACTCAGAATTTCACATTCTGGGGGAATAGTCAATTTGTAAGGCAAAATATTAGTGTGCAGTTTAGCAGCCTTCAATACTTAGCAGGAACTTAAGGTGGAGGTAGGAATGATAACTCTGGATAAAGGAGCCTAGTTTCTGTTCCAGCACCATTTTCCAAGAGTGAACACTTATGTAAAAGCTGGTTGTTGATCAGGAGTTCAGTGATACAGGTAAAGTGTGAGCCAGCATAGAGATTTCTGAGTTATATTGCTAATGTTTCAGAAAAGGCTGGCAGGCAATGCCAGAAATGCAAATGTTGTTAATTACCCTGTCATTAGTTCATTTTTTTTTTTTTTTTGCTGGTGTTTGGAAAAGGGTAAATGCTGTTTTTATCACTCTTTAAATGGGAAAGGAATGGATGTCCTTGCTACTAGTACATAGGAAATGTGATAATATTTGTAAAATTGTTTCCTTATGAAAGGTTAGAATATTTTTTAAGTTTGTACCTTTGATTTTTTCAATCTAGACGTAAATATCGTCTTTGCCAACTCTGTAAAGAATCTCTGAAACCTGTGATGCTGAGCTGAGGTCAATGCACTTAAAATGTATTTACACAGCTTTCTGTCCAGAAATTTGCTCATTCTGTAGGTGAAGTGTCAATTAGACTATTGATGTCTCAGGTTTTAACTTTAATATTTTTCAAATCCTGTACTGCCTAGTGTGTAACTCTGAAGTTTCTTGTGGCCTGTTAGCTGCTGTTCTCTCATGAAGGTTAGACATAACAAAACCTCTCTAGGTTTCCACCTCAAGGACACCAGGCCCCAAAATGTGTAAACTAAAAGCCTCTGAGAGGGGGGTAAACTTGGGGAAATTACATCATTAAACTGAAGTTATAATTGGACAATTAACCCTGATATGCAAATAGACCAAACTTATAAAAGCGTGAAGAACTCGTGATCCGGGGTGTAGCCTTTGGCCTGCCCAGGGTGTACCTTTGAAGGCCCTTCAAATAAATCCCTACCTTTATTCCCTTATTCTTGTCTAGTCTCTGTTTTTAGGTGGCCATCTCAGGCATCACTATGGTGGGACCAGCAATGAATTCTTGAGTGAGTTACTGAGTGACTAAAGTACCTAAAACTGTACTTGCTGTCATAGGGTAACATAACTTGATTTTTTTCCCAATAACTATTGCATAAACAATCATTTTAATATAATTTCATAGCAGTCAGATCTTCTATCAGTTTGTGTAATTGGGTATCTTCTCACATGCTATTATGAAAATGCAGTTACAGCCCTCCTAATGACTAACTTCTGCCTAACAAGCTGTGTTGAAAATTTTTAAGGAATGAATCCATGTTAAACACATATCCTCTTGTTTTCTTTGTCAAATGAAAAATTAGAAAGAGAAAGTTAAGGTTTTTCAAAAAATATATGATAAGAAAACATTTCATTATTTTTGGATGTAATTTAATCACATTTCAGCCCATTTCATCAATTTTGTTCTGAAATTTCATTTTAAAATGCCAACTGAAACATCCAAAAATGCTGGGATAATTGTTTCTTCCATTTTTAGTCAAAATTATTCTGTGACCTTTATATGGATTAACATACATGATTAATCAAAATAAAATATCAAGTGTTGGTATAATATATTTTTCTCCTGGATACATTTGTTATTCTCCTGGATTCCATTAAGCATAATTGTATCTTCATTAATTTTGGTTCTTTGAAGTCTTAAGATCAAATCATTAATGCACATATTAGCTGCTCTGACTACAAACACATGGAGATAAGAGATCACAAAGTTCATGAAGAATCCTAAACAACAGTAGGACAAATGACTCATGATGCTTTCTATATCTCAACACATTCTTTTATGGAACTAATGAGATAGAACTGTTTGTCTGAGCATTACGATCCATCACCTGAGATTTCAGGTTCTTTTTTTAGTAGGCAACCAATTTTTGTCAAAATAGTTTTTGAATCCGTATTGCATTCTGTGCTTTATTTATAATCACTACAGTTTCCGTTAAGAAAATTAAGCTTGGTGAGGCTCACATGAACTAGAATCCAAATCAGTAGTGAAGAAATTCAGGTTACATATTGATCTCTTTTCCTTCTTTCATTTTCTTCTATAGGCTGAGCTTGGAGTGTATAGTTTAAATTTTATTTTATTAGGTAGACATTGGCTTTTAAAACATTTCCCTCCTCTTTAGCTGAAAAATTGTCAAGTGATTTGAAAAATACATAGGTACCCAAAACTGGAAAAATTTCTGTGGTACTCAGTGCTGCAATGCCTAAAAGTCTGGCTCCTGGCTGTGGGATGAGACGTTATGACACTAGACCCTAGAGGGGGAGAAGGGACCTGTCTGGACCAGGAGCTCTCAGGCTGGTTTTTTGTTTACCCCATTGAGAGTCATAACATACAACCTTTGTTTTAAACTGGACATGTGTGCTGGGTGAGCAAGCTCCCCACTCTGGAAGACATCGCTAATCCTGATGGTGGTACCTCCCCAGTTATATGGCCCCATGGGAGAAGGCAGCTGCCCACCAGAGGCAGGAGAGAGGGATCTGCTGAAGTTCACACCTGCTGTTTTACTCACCAGGTTCTCTGGCTCTGCAAGTGCTGCAGCTGAAACCTCTTCCTTGAATTTGAGAAACTCCAGGCTCTTTGTGTGATTTATGAGATTATGTGAAGCTATAAATCTGCTACAGCTAAATGCAGCAACGATACTGTTTGTGTAACAATTTGCGTCAGCTTTTCTTGACCACATCTGTGTTGATGCCGAATTGCTGAAGGACTGAGTAATGGCTGTACAGAGAGCATGACTGAAATAACAGCAGGCTCCCAAAGGGAAGTTCCAAAGGGAACTACCCTAGCTTCCTCTGGTTCTCAGGGAATTATCAGAATCAGTATAAACAAATCCACGAGAGTTTCAGTTAACCTCAAATGAAGTGACATCCTTTGAAAAACTAAAATAAACCCCCTGAGGTTTAGCTGGCAGAAATATCCACCAGCAATGTCCAGCTGACCTTTCTCTATGGAAGAACAATGCTCTTCACAGGATGGAATATATCCGTCACCATTAGTGTCTGGACCAGAATGCCAGAGAAACATAAAGAGCTCATTCTCTTTCTCCAGTAGCAAAATTAAACTGAAAATTCTTCAGCACTTTTAAGAGTTGAGTTTTACTTCTTCACTTCTCAGTTTTGGATTGGTGCCAAAAGAAGAAATATTTGGTGTAAGGTGCTCTATTTAGCTTTTTCACAGCTCAGAATAAAACTACCAGAAAATGTGTAAGAAATATTATACTTTGTGAAATTTACAACCTACTTCTGTAAACTAATAGACATATGGATAAATACAACATTTGGAAGAGCTTTAGTTTTAGGACAAAGTGTTTGGCCTGTACAAGAGATGTGTAAAGTCTAATGGGTGCATGCTAAGACTAGCCTTTGACACAATCAGCCTATTTTCACATGGTTGACAAGCTGCCCATATAATACCTTGATTACAAAAGCCAAACACTAAGTCTGAGACTGATTCAGTGCAGATTATTTCAAATGTATGTCAATATAAATTTTCTTACATAACATACCATCCTAGGGTTTTTTGTACTCTATATATGTAACATAGGCCAATTGTTTTAGGAACATTTAGACAATTTAGAAGAGACTCGTGGCAATGGGGTTTTTTTAATGTTTCCCTTTCCTTGTATCTAGAAAGTCTATTACCTAGAAGAAAAACACATGTTTTTAACCTGAGTTCTAACTGACCATTCTCTCAGTTATGGTTTTCTTTGTTATTTACATGTGCTGAAAGATTGCTTCCTCCAGAACTTTTTCAGGATTGCAGTCCTTTTCTAGGATCATACTGAACTCTACCCAATCAATAGGACTGAAAATTCATGTTTTCTGTTTTCTCCCTTTTTTAGAAACACTTCTTTAAATGTTCCTGTACTTCCTTTCTCCAAAAACTTCTTCAAGGTAATATCTTTTTCTTCTGACATTAGGTCAGTTTCTGTTATCTCCTAGAACGGAATTCATCAGATCCAACCGATTAAAATCCATTGAATTCTCCAAGTATTTTTTTTTCATTCTACTCTAGAGAAAGACCTTTGTTCCTTGTCAGTGGAGTTAATTTTGATAGCAACTCTTGTCTGACTGACCTGGGGAGCACTATTTCAAGGGGTTACAGAAAGCATCAAGTTGGTTGGCAGTTTTCCCTTTCAGTGTTCCTGCTAAACAACACTTCCAATGGTCTTTTTGCTACTTAAGAACTCATCAATTACACCCTGGTGCTCTCATGGTGTTAGTCGTATTTAGGTTTTAGCCTTGACTTTTCTGATACCCACTCTGCATGGTTGGCTTGGTATTTATTTCTTGTTAGGACTTTTATCTCTGTGTCTTTGCTTTTTGTGCTGAAGGGGAATGAAGCGTTTATATGCAAGTCAAATTACTTTCTTACTGCATTTCCTATTTTTTCAAGATTAGGCATAATTTGTACTCTTGTTGATCTCTTTATTTCCCCCTACGGAAGTGCCAGCTCTTTTAGGTAATGTTTCACATTTTTATATTTCATTTAGCAATACTGCAACTTGTCGCTATTCAAATGATGGGAGCAAGGACATTGCTCTGCAGTTATTAAACTTAGACCTTCAGATCTTCAGACCTTCAGCTTCAGCCCATGTGTTCTATTGTGTTTTTTTGATCACAGTAAGTGGGTGTTGCCATTGCTTACTTTGAGGAAAGAATAGAAACCCAAGAGGTAAACAAAATTATTGATAAGCAACTTAAGAGTTAAAATGAAAATCCTTAACAGTGAAGGATTTATTGGCATGAAATAACACATGGCAACAAACAGGAAAAATGCTTTTAAATGCGAATATTGGACAAAACCCCAAAATAACATGGCTCAGTAAGCAATTTTTATGACTTAGGGAGCCATGAAACCCAAAACAGGCAGAACAAATGCAGCAAAGCATTAAATTGCACTGTTATTTTCTATCATAATATATGTGCGCTGTATCTTTAAGCCAGCAAATACACTCACACAAAGGAAACCAAAATCTGCTGAACACTGCCAGATTTGGCTTTTCAAGAAGCTGAAAGAGGATGATGAAAGTATGTGAAGTAATGAGAGCTTTTTAAAAGACCCAGATGGTGTTTCATGAACAGCTGAAGGTACCCATCACATTGCATAACAGAAGCAAGGACTTCTGACAAAGATGTGAGCAGATGTTTTATGTCACTTATCCTAGGAGTTAGAAATGGTGAGGCAAGGCAAATGTACTGTGAATGTATGACTATTGAGTCCTGGTTTCTGTGGCCTTCTCCCATATTTTTTTTCCTGAATAATCATAAAATCATAGGATCGCCTGGGTTTGAAGGGACCTTAAAAGTCATCTAGTTACAATCTCTCTGCCGTGGCCAGGGACAGAACTCAGAGTTTCATCCAGCTCCTGATACCTAATCTAAACCTACTCTCTTTGAGAAGGAAATGTTTGAATTCATAACAGAAGAATTACACTGGTTTAGGCCTGCCTGGAGAAGCAAACTGCGTGATTTTGTTCAAACACCTTTATTGTTAAAATAGTTAAGACATGTTCTCTCTCTTTGATCTCCAGTGATAGGAAGACTTAATGATTGATTTAAGCAAAAGTCCTAAATCAGAAATAATAAAGGAAAAGTTTGAAGCACTAAGAATCTTTAGGCCACTGACTTATTTTTGTCTATTTCCTGGAACTGCATAATTGAATTTCAGGCTCTGAAATGCACAGAAATTCATGCTAATAATTAAAAAAACAAAACAAAAAACCCCTCTGGAACAAATATACAGCTCATAATGGCTCCACAAATCCTAACTTTTAAGCAGATGTATACCTACCAGAAATCTTTTAGTCCTGTTATATTCTCTGACAATGTATAAATAATTCCAGAGAACACTTCAACACAGTTCAAAGCAGTGTTTTATAAGGTATAAAAGGTGTCTAAAGATGGAAAAGGCTTCATTAAACAGAACAGTTCTATCAAAGTGTAAAATTGTGCCACATGTGGTGACAACTTAGTTGTCTAAAATGTAGGGCAAAAATAAAGCTGGACAAATGGATTTTCTCATAGAAAGTTTCAATTTCTTTGAGGGGGAAAAAAATTATTAATTCTGCACAAGCTCAAAATACGTTGACTGAAAAACTCCCATGGCAATCTCTCCTGGAAAGTGAGCACAGGTACCTCACATGACTGTCCTCCTGAGCCAAGGTCAGGAAAATAGACTCATACAACCCACAAAGCATTGGAACAAAATCCATTTCTGTAATCAGCTTTTGACTCCTTCTTGGTGGTTCCTTTATTGTACAGTTCACTGCTATGGAGACAATGTGTGTAGTCATTTATAATGAATGATTCTGCCTGCTGTAGAGTTTTCTGTCTTCTGCACCGACAAAGAAAAAGAACCCTGAAGGACACTATTTTCTGCACATCTTAGGGACGAGGTAATGGACAGTTGTGGGAAAGTATGGAAATGAGACGCTTCAAGTTACTCAATGGCCACATGAAGCTCCAGGGATCCCAGCTACCAGTCCATGTTTTCTAACACTTTGGGGTTTTTTAGTTAGTAGTAACAGTAGTATTAGTGATACTATTAATCTTGTGGTTTTTTTAAGAAATATTAATTTTGTTGATAAATATTTACAGTTTATGAAAGGGAAAAAATGTAATACAAAAGAATAGATTATCATCATAAAAAAAACCCACTTACTTAAAAGACATGGTCTGACAAAACAGAAAAAACAGCTTGGTTTTTTTATAAACATGATTAAAACTTTCTTGGGTGAGGGTAAACACAGGTCTTTTCCCCTTATATGTGGCATATGCTCTCTTAGAATGAAGACTTCACGTATTTTGAATGGTTCATAACTTCCTTTAAATAAGAAGGCAAGCAGTGTCTTTTACTCTTTTTCTCTTTAATGAGATAGGAGAATGCATGAACCAGACAATGTCATAGTTTTTCCACATATAATATGTATTTAAAGTTGCACTTGTATCAGTGACCTCAAAGCATTTTTATAGGCTTAAAAAATTTATTGTTATTATTATTATTATTATTACATTCAAGATTATACTCATTACCAGAAACAACAGAAAAAATGCTTCTTTATTATTATTTAATTATGTGTGTAGGGTTTATATGTATTGGCTATATTTCTTCATATAATTTGAAATTATAAGGACTCCCACAATTTTTTTTATGCTTTTACAGCTAGTTAAAAGCTGCAACTGCCTAAATGTTTTGACAATGAAGTCTAAATACCGAAGATTAATTCTAACACTGAATACCTTAAAAGACTTTAATGAAGATAGCCAAAGACTGTGCACGCTATGCATCAGGCTTACGTTCATTGCAATGACTCTTCCTTTTTTGGGTGAAGAACACTCACTAAGGCCGAGTGAAACAAAGCAAATTCCCAATTTAGAAACATGAAATATCCCCTGGATAACTCAAGTGTTTTTGTACGTACTGAAAAGGAGATTGAATCCACTATAGAGATCTTCACTCTTGCGTAGATTTACACGTGGCAAAAAGCCTTATTGCCAGAAGTCAAAGTGCCAGAGACTTTCCTGTGGTCCAGGGTGCGTGCCTCTGCAGGCAGGAGCACCTGGGCTGATTGTACTAGCAGCTGCGCTTCCACCAGCTTTGGAAATTGAACATTTTGGGGAATCATTATGTGAACCGGTCTGCAAACCACTCAGAACTGGTATTTCGGCCAGCACCACATCAGTGCATTTTCAGCTGAGACAACTTGTGCACTGAGTCTCAGCTAACTACTAACAAAAACCATAATGATAAGAGCATTTTAAAATATTGAGATTGGGCTGGGTAGAGGGAACAGAAATCTTTCCCAAGTGAAGCCTGGGGAAGGAGGTGCAGCTTTAGCAATGGGATTTATATCTCACAATATAACCTGCACTGAAGTATGGGGTCAAAGCCATAGTTTCTACTTCCTTTGCTTTTGTTGCAGCATTAAAAATCTATCTGACAAAAAAAACAATCCAAACCAAACCACACCAAAAAACAAAAAAGCAAACTAGGGTAAAGTATTATGCCAGAGTTTTCTGTTACTATGTTGGAACATTCCGTGGATGTGAAGACTGTAGTGGATGATCTGTTTGGTCTGTTTACTAAGAGTCTGGCTGACTACATTATGGTCTGCCTGAAAGTATCCCTGTAATCATGTGAACATCATGTCTTCATGTCTTCTGCTGAGGACTCATAGGATTCACCTAACTTTAGATCAGGCTCTGGTTACCTAACTTCTTCAGCTGTGTTTTGCCCCTGAGACCCTTCCTTTCCTGATTTTGTGGGTAGAGATGAATTTTAAGTGTGTGGGTGGAATCTTTGCTCTTAAAGACTTGTTTCCTTGCTTGTCCACACTGGCTTACTGAATTCAGCACATACTGCTCATGTGCACATGTACTTGGGTGTTCTATTGGAAAACCCGAGCTGGTGAGATGATGGTTACCATAATTGTCACAAATCTGACCCCAGTTCTGGAAAGAGAATGCTCTCCAAGGTTCTCCGGTTCAGGCATATGTGTGGTGTTCTCCAAAGCAAAGAATTTCTTAATTTTATCAGCAGAAATAAGGTCTAGTATAAGTGAAAAGTGCTAAAAAATAGCCGGACAAACATCTATTGTGTTGAAAGCTGTAATAGAGAAGAATGTTTAAACAGGCAAGTCTCCACAGGGCGGTCTTTTTTGCCTTGTGTGATTGCTTGATCAGCCTTCTGGCTGCTCTTTTATCAGGGGTGAGCACCTGTGTTTTCTCAGTCTGCAGCTTTCTGACTCTGCTGATAGCTGGTATCTATGTGTAAGTGAGTGAATCTGCTTCAGGCACATCATGCCATATGAGGACAGTGGCTGTATCCATGCTGTTCCTGTACAAGTGGATTGGCTCATCCATACGGTGCATGAATCCAAACCTTCTCTCAACCCTGCAGTTCTTTGGTCTGTGCCTGTCCAGAGTGTCAGAAATAACATGAAACCTGTGTTGCAACCTTGCAGAACAATATGTCATGAAATTCCCATAGAGAGGTTGCATCCAGTATTTACAAATTGGTAAATTTTCCATGTGTGTCTTCTGATCTAAATATTGTGTGTTCACTTTAACATCTTAAAAATATTTTTTAAAATTTGGAAGTGATGTACTGCCAAACTGCTATGGATATCTGATGTGACAAAGAGGATGATAGGGTTAGGTGGAAAAATAATTCTATGACTGAATTAGCTGAGCCTGTTTCAGAGAGCTCTGGAATGCCATTATCCAAAACCGACTCCTTTCTTAGAGCAACACCAGTAAACCAGATTCCCTAATTACACTTCTGTTTCAGTCAGTCATTCCCTTGGAAAAAAACCCTGGCCATGAGTAATTTACACCAAGTTGTGTTTTAACTAACAGCATCTCAGACCATAGCCCAGGTGTTCCAATTTGCACACTGGTATTTTGAGGCCAGTAACTTCCACAGCTTCATCTAGGTGATAGTCATAACTGCAGACTTTCCTTTCCCTGGATACTGAGATAACAAGAGCCATAATCTGTCTATTTACTGTAGAGCAGATGACAGACTTAGGTACCTACCTTAGTTTCAAAGTCCAAGAGGAGAGTGATGTAGGTCCAAATCACCCACACTTCAGGACCTTCCACTCACAGCTCCCTTTGCTGCTAGGAAATGCTGGAAGGAAGACCATCTCATGTACCAAGCCACTGACATCATGTATTTAAAAGTTTTATTCAGATTCAGAGTCACAACTCCTCTTTGTAAGGTAATTTAATAAATTATGGGTGGAGAGACAGTGCCAAAAGAAAGGAAAATATTATGATGTACTCCTGCCTCCAGTAAAATTGACAAAACTCCCACTAGTGTCTGCAGGGGAAGGGAATCTCATCCCAGATTATATCCACCTAATGTCTGTGATGAAACAGCTGTTAAAATATGAGTCCCAGTGATATATTTTGCATATTTAAAATTAATCTGATAAAGTGACCATTACATCTGGTACTGGATCAGTTAATGAATATTCAATTTCAGCCCCGATGATTGTGTAGCTGAAAGATTGTTGCAGGTATAGCCATAGCCACCAAAAAATCTCTTATTTTCCTGTAGATTGTTGAAAAGATTAGGAGAATAAAAAGAAACAGTGGTATCAGTGAAGGAAAATTAAATAATTAAATTGCAGAAGTAAAAGTTTACCACATTAAATAATGCAGAGAAATGAACATAGGGATATATCTAAATAGGGAAGAGGTTGGTTAATTTTATCATTATGTTCTTGTGTGACCTGAGAGTACTTCTGAAGTGCAGGGCTTGTGCATGACCTGCCATCACCCTCATGTTTGGGTGAGCCTGGGTCATGCAAGGATTTCCTCTCCACACTGTAGTTTCCCTGAGGGGAAGACATGGTGACCAGAGCGGAGAGTGAAGCCAGACTGGCTTCTAATAGTGCCTCATCACCCATGAATGAGTAAAAGAGAATCCAGGAATGGACATACAAAAAGTCTGGTTTGTATCTTCAATATTCATTATGACTTATGTGGTAATTTTTCACTGTAAAAATATTTTTAATAGCATTCACACAAAAACCACACAGAGTTAGATCACAACCTCACAATTTGATTATATGGCAGTATGGAATTTTGGACAAGGAGAAAACAACTTATCCAAAAGAGCTGTTTAGCACTTGTTTTAGAATCTTAGTGGTGAAGGTATCAGTGTAGGGAATTTTAATGATTGAAATGATTTTATGATTAAAACAGAATTTACCATTGAACTACCCTTTGAGCAGAAGGAGGACAGTCCATGATTAATGGCATGGTTGGGTACTTTAGCATTTCTAAGCCACAGGCTCATAGGTAACATGTGACTCTGGTTGCTTATATAAAATTTAGAGGAGCTTTTTTTTTCACATAGCAGTTCAGAGTGGCTGGCTGCTGTACTAAGATAATTCGAATTGTACTATAAAACCAGGCTTCAAATTTTGACATTTCCAGTTGAGTACCCAGTTAAAAATGTGCAGAACTCTACACGTGGGGAAATCACAGTGACTGTGTACATGGCTTATATGGACAGATGAGGCAGGCACATTCTGAAGATTCCCACTGAGTAAAGTGAAGATGCACATATAGCTTATTTTCTGTCTATGATCAGCTAATACAGCCTGATTTTGTCTTGTTATTTCAGTTATCAGTGCTCCTACTCACAGGTAGTTCTGACTGTCAAACCATAAGCCTAGGGGCTTTCTGAACTTTGAAACTCAGGGTCTAGATGCCAAGAGCTAAATGAGTTGAAATGGTTTCCTGATTCATGGGCACAGTCCTGGCATTATGGCTGCCAATGGATGAAGACTTTCAGACCAGTAAGATTTTCAATGATGAAACTGAAAAGCATGCTGAATTTTATAAGCATCTGCTGCCACACTCCTACTGACATAACCTTACTTGATTCATAAGAAGTGTCAACAATTACACAAAATAGTTTTTCACTGAATGGTGTTGAAAAAATAATTTGATTTTGGGACAAGGAGGAAAATACCTAGAGCTATTTCCAGTTCATAAGAAATTATTCACAAATGCAATAGAGTCTCTAAATAATTTTTAGAGCTCTAGTTGGCCTTACTGGAGTAGTGGGTTTGGACCAGATGATGTCCAGAGCTCCCTTCCAACATTAAACATTCTGTGGTTCTGTGATTTCATGAACCACACATCCTGAACTTATATGGCATCATATGATGGCAAAAAAAGAAAAAAAGTGGCAGACCTATGAGACCATCCACAAACTAAATCAAAGTCAGTAGTTTGTTCAAAACCAAAATAGTTATTCAATGGTACAAATGTTTCAGGAAAATATGAGTTGTTTATTGTCACATTAACAGGAATGTTCACCCTTGGTATAGCTAAAGCAGTTGTCACTTCTGCTGAAGGACTACTTGGTGGAATACATCTGCTTTATTTGATGGCAGGTAAGACAGGAAGGGGAACAAAATATAGGAAAGTGGCTCTGAGGAGAGTATGAGAGAATGACTGTGGGAAGGTACCACTCATCTGGGTAAAGCATTATGGAATGCAATAGTGGGGAGCAATCCAGTCTTGGCAAGTAGACTGATAACATAATCTAGTAAGACTTTTCCTTCTGTAATGTCTCTGATCCCTAGGTGGAGAAACAATAAATACACATTTGATATGCAGCTGCTTTGTTCCAGACTCGCTTCTATTTGGATTGTGGCATGACATATCCATGGCTCATGCTTTTAGAGTCCTTTCTGAGGACTGGAGGTGGAGGAGTGTACACATTGAGGTATTGTTCCAAAAGAGTTGGGGTTTTTTTACACACATGAAGATCCATTATCTTGGATTTTACATATATATATATATATATACACACACACATATATATATAGTCCAATACTCCTGGGGCTTCTTCAGGCTTGTACAGGAGGTGTGGGTCTTGCAGTGGTTACATGCAGTATTACTGAGGTCTTGGCACTATGGGATAAGTCTTTCCAAAGACAGCCTCATCCATATCCAATTTCATATGAAAATTCAAAACAAAACCCCCAAAACAACAGCAATATACTTCTTATTTTAAAAAAGGTCTCTGCCAGGACTCCTCTTTAAAAATTGTACTTAGTGCATTTCCTGTCTCTGTCCAGCTGGGATCCAGAAATGAGTTTTCCTTCTGCCCTCCCTGGAAGGAACAGACTTCCCCAGTTATGTCTCAACTGCTTTTTTCTAGAGATGGGACAAGAGGGCACAGCAGTCTCCTCACCACTACATCTATACCTTCAAACGCCATCCGGGCACCTTGTAATCGTGGTCTTCACAGAAGACAGAAACCAGTCCTACTAGGTCCTCCAGACAAATGAACCTAGGTAGAAAGATGGATGTGAGATCTGGATTTACTATGGACCGTGGTGACAGTGACAGGCAGGCACATGAGCTTTGGGGGATTGCAGGGATATTGATGGCCTTAAGAGGTTTTTTTCTCTAGTCAATGAGCTGAAGGTAAATTTCTGCAAATCATACCCCGTATTACTCCTGTCTATGCCTGAAATTATCCCTGTCTCTTTCCAGTGCTTTTTGCACTGATGCATTTTTCTCAATTAACAAACATGCTGTTTTTATTCTGTTTAGCATTACAATCACATCGCATGGCTTCAATGTGCTCCTGACTCAGGGCACATGTTGAGTTGGTGAGAAATACAGCTGTTCCATGTGAGAAATACAGCTGTTGGAAAAGCTGTTAAGTATTTCACTAAGAAAAAGATTAAAATACAACTGGACTAGCAATTAGAGGCATAAATGCCTGTTATCCAACCCAGACATGATTAAAACAGCCCTAAAATGTACCAGCAGGAGTTATTCTGAAATGAATTAATATAAAGCAGGCATGCAGAAAGCAGTGCTCCTCCTGTCTTAAACACCCAACACACCATGACAAGCAGCATCTTCCATTTCTTAGTGGTATATCCCTCAGCAAGTTTGCAGATGACACAAAGCTGAGCAGTGCAGTTGACACAATAGAAGGATGGAATGCCATCCAGGGCAACTTGAGAAGTGGCCCCATAAGAAGCTCATGAGGTTTAACAAGTCTAAGTGCAAGGGCTGCACCTGCATTGGGCACTAGGTGGTAAAAGAAGCTGAGGACAAAGTGCTGGTAGTGTGGATGAAGGCTGCCTGTGCCACTGGATCTGAATACACAAGTAAAGTGTCTAGTTATGTTTTTACTTAGTAGCATAATAAGCATAATAATAAGAAATAAAATCAAAAGTCAAGAAATCAGAGCAGACAGGAGATGCATCAGATCAGAATGCAACCTAACACATGAGGATTGATGAACATTGTGATCCAAAGTGTAAGTGCTGATGCCATTCCTCTGACTTACACATTCTATCATAGAGGTTACTTTTGTTTAGCAAGAAAGAAATCCATAAAAGAAGGCTTGATCTCTGTGGTATTTAAAAGACACTAGTTAAAACAGCAAGAAAAGAACATTTTAATCTAGTATGATGTAAGGAATAAATTAGGATGGCTGTAAAGGACGCTGAAAAGTCTGAATAGAAACTGCTTTTACTTTCAGTCAATAACATGCTTGGCTCCTAATGATGTATTGTCATCCTGATCCTAATTACTTGTACCACACGGAATTTTTCTCCTCCCCATGTAGAACAATTAGCTAATTATCCTCTTTTGTGCCAGCTGTTAAATAAAAATCCCATATATCACTGAATGTTTTAATTAGTCTTGGTTAAAGAAAAAATAATATACTGAATCAAATTTTTCCCATCTCTTATAAAAAGATTAATGCTATACTGAAAAACAACCCTTGGGATAAGCTTGCATTTTCTTGAGATGGTATAAAAACCATAGCTGTGGAGGAAGGGGACACAAAGGAGAAAGTGAACCTTTGAAACCTTCACACTTGGGGTTTATGCAGAAGAGAAGTGGAGGCAAATCTTGTTTTAATAAATGAAGATGAAGCTCTGTGCCACTATAAATCTTAGAAAATCCCACATGATCCAGTTACACATCTTATGCTATCACTGGGAATTTTGCAGCTCAGTACTCAAGGAAAACAGTTCTTTCATTTGAGTTGTGCTTAGGCTTTGGTATCCCTCCTCAGAGCCTCCATCTGGGATTGGTGTTTATCAGTTCTGAGCTTTAGACAGTAAAAGAATTAATCACATTACAACTGATCTGGCAGGACTACTGCCTCCACCCACTATTTTATTAAAATACTTTGTGGACAAAAAGTGGAATTTTTTAGTTTAGTATTGCCATTCTGGTCTTATGAGAGATGAATGGCATGAAAGGCCATTGAGAGGGTCACTTGCTTAGCACATTTTCAGTTGTCAAAATGGAAATGGTAAAAAAAAATCCTTCCTGACATATTTTTTTCAGATTTCACACAATTTTCTTTATAAAGGAATCAAAAGACTCATTTTATTTTACTTAGATCTTATAGTCCAATCCCCATATTTAGTGTTCGTGTAGATTATTTATGTGCACTTACTGCTGGCAAAACTGACAGATTTGGGAACACTGACAGTTAAAAATTCTTCTGCATTAGTTTTTATACAGGATATCAAAGGAAGCAGTAGAAATGCTTTGAGAATTCCACCACCAACTCAACTGGACATTCCTGCTTATAAATACCTGAGTGACTACAAGGAAGCACAAAATAAATAAGTGGGTGCTTATTCTGACTTGGTAGTGTGCTAACCCCCTGTTTAATCACATTACATTAATTTAAATTGTTCTGAGGTGAGGGGAAATAAATAGCAGGGCAGGAGAAGTTGTCAGTTCTCCAAATTTGCTCCTTGGTAAAAGACTATCTGTGTTGAAACAGAAATGGCTAAGCTTATAAAAAGCAAATAAAAGAAGATCTTGATTTTCTTTCTGCATTGGGTCCTGGAAAGATTCTTGTTCAGATAGCTAGAAAAAGCCACTCCACTAAAAGAAATGTCACTGTTCATTGTAGCTGGGCAGACATCTACTGTGGTCTAAGAAGGACTAAGAGGGACGATATGCCAGGGAAACAAGTTTTCATGGAGAAGTACCCTTTATATACTGTTGTATTTAACTTGTATTGTATTATATATTACTATTATATTATACATTACATATTATTAATAGATTCTATTTAAGAGTGAAGTACAGAAATGTATTTTAGTGAATACCAGATGCTTTAAAATGTTATCAAAGCAGAAAACATACCAAAGTTATGGTATGTCACCAATTTATTCCTAATTGAAAAGGTAAAATTGTCCTACCACAGGATAGGTTTTAATCATTTTTTTGCTACCTTCTACTTTCTTCCTATTTTCTGTCCATTCTTTATCTGTCATTACCATTCCATTTTTTTTGTTATCTCCTAAACTTTTTTGAGGCAAGAACACAGACACACTCTTCAACTAAAATAATTCCTGTCATTTAAAATCTTGCTTGACTGAGAGCTTATGGTAGCACAGCAATGAAGGAAGAAGTTTAAAGCCAATGATTTAATGACAATAAAGTGTCCCAAACTGACAGCTTCAGTTCACCTTCTAGATAGTCCTAAGACCTCTGATGCTGACCTAAAAGTCATCTAGGTCTTGCCTGGGTTAAAAGCTGTCCTTCCACTAAAGCACTATCATAGTAGATACTGAGGTTACCTTAGTGACATCTGATGGCCCAGTAAGGCTGCACAACTTATCAATCCCATTCTCAGATAGTTGTATTGTTTTAGGAGCAGTGTTTAGGATATGTCATTATGGAATTAGGGAAAGTTTTTAATTGTTTAAGGAGAGTGATGCAGTTTAAGTCCATTAGCACATGCTAAGTAAGAAGAGAAGCATCAGTTTTCTTCTGTGAAAGCATATTTTGCAATTACCAGATAGACTAAAAATCTTAAGAATATTTAGAATTTGCTTTACTGCTAAAAAATATTTACAAATGAAAGAAAGCACAGTTCAGCCAAATTCTTTATTGAGTATTGGTTTCAAAACAGAAGTAGAAAAGCATGTTAGATGATGCCTCTGAAACTTTGGTCTGCAAAATTAAGGAACTTTGAATATGTTTTTTCTACTCCATTAATAATTGCTTTTCACCTTTTGTTGATAAAAGCAGAAAACTTCTATGAATACAAAACTAGAGTTATAAAATTGACATAATTTACAGAAAACTCCTCATTATACCAGATATTAGCAAAGCATGCTTTGTTACAAAAGCTTTCGGACCTGGCCTCATTTTTGTAAGACCTTTTTCCATGCTGAGTTAACTGTTTGCATGCATTTTATTTATCCCTTTTGCAATCCACTTTAATAATCAAAAGACACATTTAGGGTAAAGTGGGAAAACACTTAAGAATCTCAGTACATGTATTGTTATAAGATTCCTTTAATGGGAATGATTTTTCTTAAAGGTAAAGAAGTCAACATGATCTTGAATACATTGCAAGAAGCTCATAATGTTTGCTTTTTCCCTTTTTTCAAGAGCTTCCATTAGCCAAGTTACTAGGAGGTATTTGGATATGCAATGTAGGACAAAAAGAGGATACATTTAATATAAGGCGTATTTGTTTGCTTAGAAAAGGTAACATTACTGGTATCATTACAAATTTAAACACATGATGAATTTTGACTTATAAAAAAGCATACAATACTACTGAACCAAAAGTGCTATGTTAACATCTCTTATTTCCTTAGATTACTATAAAAGTCACCTGAGGTGATTTTTTTTTTCCTAGAAATTATCTAATTCATTTATATTTCTTATTTAGTGGAAATAATAATAATAAAAAAATACACGCTCTGTTGTTCCCTGCTCATTTTTAATCCAATCCATCAAACACTTACTAGCCAGCATAAGAAGGGATCCTGGTTCTACAGAAGTTTTTGGGCTTCCAGGACCCCACTTTGCATAGCCCTTACTATCAAGAGCAGTAAAAGCACCTCCAATGGACTACTCCTAATGAGCACTGTGCTGGCCGTGAGTATCTGCAGCTTCACATCTTTTTGTGGATTCATGGTTCAGTTTATATTACTTCATCAAAACAACGTCATTTTCTAATGTTCTCATTTCAAAAAAACCCCAAACAACAGTTCCTCTCAAAGACCATGTTGTTAATTTGCAATTCTGTGAATTCTGTCTTGGCAAGCTTTTAGGAATGAGCTAGTCTTGTCCTCCGTCTTGCTGCTCCCCCTGCAAAACATGGAAAAAGAACTTTAATTATTACCTATAATTATGTATAACATAGTAACACTACATACTGTATTTACTTGTGAAACAGACATGTGAAAAGGAAAGATGAAGCCTGGTGGCGAACATTTCTCTCCTGTGCTGGCAGCTGTGAAATTAAATGGATCTTCCATCTTCTTCGTTAATCATAATATCATAGATTCTGAGAGTTATAAGTCCTGTGGTGGAAAATCCCAGATTGCCATTTTCCCATTGTTAAGACTCCAAAGTCAGATTTCACTTTGATGGCTTTATTTTCATCTGAAACACTTTTTGACTGAAGCACATAATCTTGGTTGTTTTCAAATATCAGAAAAAAATAATTAGCAATTCCAGATTTTTTTTGTTGGTTTTTTTTTCAAGCAGAAATACAACCTTTTTTCTTTTGGAGTCTGTATTTTTAAGAGCTTTTTTCCCCTCCTGACTCTTAAGATAACTGAGAATAATATTTGATATGTGCTATATGTTTAAATGTATGCTTTGCTTTTACCTTGTGTCCTCCTTGTTGGTTGTGCTCTCCGTACAGGTGCTTCTAGAAAACAGAAATTTTGCAGTCAGAAGTTATTTGCTGAAGCCTTTGAATTAAAACTCATTAGGAATATTGGAAACTCATTGCTGACTTTTGAAGTTTGTTCTTTAAATTTTTCAGTAAATTAAGAATTTTGTTCCAGTAGCATGTTGGCTTGATCACCTGAAACATGAATGCTTATAATACAATTCCCACATTTCACTCATGTGCAGTCATCTATTAAAGCTTAGTAACATTTCAAAAGTATTCTTGCATTTTAAACATATGAATGAATCCATTATCTGCACTGATCCTCTACAGATGGTTACAGGATGTAGGCAGGTGCCAGGGCATTTTGTCTATGCTCTTCATTCATCAAAAGCCGGGTGACACTGTCAGTGAGGTAAAAGCTCAGGTTAAGGCACAGGACTCAGTTTCAGCTTTCAGCAGAGGATATCCAGGTCTGTTGCATTGCCATTACTTCAGGAATTATTAATGAGCTAAATGCCTGAAAGCATTACAAGATGTCGTCCACATTTCCAGCTGTGTTTGGGGCTTGATTTGTAACCGCATTGTGAGCCCACCGTGTGATTCCACATCTAGGGTTCAGTTAATTTTCTCAGGCTTCCGCTATAAAAGGTGGAGCAGAGCAAGGGCTGTTGAATACATACCACCCCGATTAGATATATCCTTTTTTTTTTTTTCACTTATTCAGTGAAACTATGGACATGTTTTTCTTTTTCTCATCAAACCTTGAGCCTTTTTTTTAACCAGATGTCTCCTCATTGGGAGGAAAAACACATCACAAGCATAAGAGGTAATTCTGTTACTGTCACAGAAATGTTACTGCAGTGATTTTTCCTTCTTTACAACCACGAAGTACTTATTTATTCACTTAACAAGCTGCAGCCAGTTTTCTTTTCATCCTGAGGTACAGGATATACCAATGCATAGCCCTGAGATACAGGCTGGACCTCATTCCAGCTGAGGCTAAACACTGGGTATCTGCCTCACCATGGCAGAAAATTTCAAGCTCTGCACTGCCCTGACAAGGACAGAATATGGTTCATCCAAACCATGCTTTCCATACTTAGGTGCTGTCTGTACAATTATTCTTTCAGATAAGCCTCATGTTTGAAGATCACACCCGTCTGTCATTTTCAGGCAATAGGGGACTCCCCAGCCTGACTTGTACTATTCAGCACCAAAGCTGTACAAACACTATGTATCAACCTTCACTGTTTGGCACAGACTTCAAAATTAAAAAGGTAGAAACACATTTATTTAATTTCATTCTCCAAAAGCCATAATATTTTCTCCTATGTATTTGGTTCAAAGGCTGACAGAATAACCTATTCTGCATTATTAGAATTAGAATTAGAAAAAGACATAAATACAAAAGAAACCGTAAGCAAATTACTTCTTAACTTTGAATGAAGATCCTTAAACAATGATTGTTAAACTTGAAGAACAAATTGCTGCTATAAAAGCAGATTGAATTCTAAATGGGTCCTTTTGGACCTTTATTCCATTCTGGGTTTTCAAATCCAAGAGCTTCCCTCATTTAACAACAGGACAAAGGTAGAGAAATACCAAGACACTGTGAGATATTTACTCAACCCCAGAGGTTATATTCCCTGCACCCCACCCACTCCTTCACAACGCTGAGAAACCCTCACAGCAACAGATCACATTTACTCTGACAAGAAATAACTCAAGTTAAAAGCAACTCACGTGGTCTTCTTCTTTATGTGCTGCTTAAAGAAAAGTCAATTCTTTATGGTGCATTTTTCTTCAAAGGTTTTACCTAAGCTTTGTGGTTGGGCATTTCCTCCTGTCTACTATGCTTGCCAAACGGTTTAGTTACTTTTAGCCACAAGGTAAGCCTCAGCATTTTTCTCTGCAACGTCAGTGAAAGGATTCCTTTCCAAAACAATTACAAAATTCTTGCTAAAATGCTGGCTTCAGACCTAGTAATTTTTGTGAACAGATACTATAAAATCACCTGGAATGATCACTTTAGACAAAGCAGGTCTTAGTGATACTGAATTTTTAACAAACTAACCTTCCAGATGAACTTTCTTGATTTCTCTCTCGATAATCTGTGGCTCCCCCTCAATTACTTTAGTAACCTTGGTGTACTCAGTTCCGGCTACGATAAGCATCAAAAACAAATGAGTTAAATCTGGCATAGCATTTTTCCATATACAAGGAGCCTTCAGTGGAAACAATGTCATTTTTGGGCATAGATGTTGCAGGATGCCATGCTATTCATGCCATCAGGCATGTTATTTCTAAGGATGAGTTGTTCATTGCAGTCTTGGCTTAAAGTTTTGTTTTAGCACACTGCTAATTGTTTTAAGCAGTGTTGGGTATTTTATGAGCAGAATTAAAGCCCATATGAAATAATTCCTTTATTTAGACAGTGATAATACATTTGTTTGTGACTGTACTCAAATTTAAATGATTAGGAAATTCTCAGTAAAAAATAATTTTGTGTAGACAAGGGGGCCATAAAGCATTATCGCCATTATCACCCACAACCCTAAAGCAGCATGTATATCTGCTTTTATTGGCTAAATGTCTAGGAAGGTATTATCATGGCAGCCAAGGGCAGCTGACTGGATAAATCATGGAAAAAATAGAGAAAAATCAAATTAAAGCAAAAGACAAATCTGCCTGTTCGGTCCATTCTGTGAAGCAGGATGCTTAGGCAAACTAACATATAATAGCAAGGAAAATAGCAAGAATTCAAGAGATGATGTTGTCTTTTTCAAATTTCCTGCAGAGAAACTATTTATCTCTTTTCCATACACCTATGCTCTAAGAGGTATCTCTACAGATTATCCCTGTTTAATTGTATACCTCTGTATCTGAAGGTGATTACAGGTACAGTTATAATTATTAGATTCTGGCATCAGATCTGTCAGTTTTGAACAGTTCTACAGATAAAGTTTGATCCTGCTCATTGTTGCCTGGTTTAAACCAGTAGAACATAGTGCAGTATATGGAGGAATTTTCTTGCTGCAGTTTTTAAATTTCCAGCTTTTCTTTTAAATATTCAATCCAGAAATAGGCATCTCCAGAGAACAAATCTTTTCACATAGATGGATATTTAGGATAAAATTAAAAATCCTCTGGAAGTTTAGGTTTCTGTCCAATATTATAGGCAAATTCTGGCTTAGGTCTGTAAAACTAAGATTCAGATGTTTAAAACAGAACAAAGAATTACAGTCAACAGGAGTCATAGCCATACCTTGGCTTTTCTCTAAGACTAGCTGGGTTATCAACCAGCATGTTTAAGTCTGGCAGACAGCTGTTCACCTGCTCAGCCATCAGGAAATTTTTCACTTGACTGAAGTTTTTCACATCCATAGAATAGTTTTTTTAAAAAACTACAAGATTTAGTTCATTGAACTAAATGTGGCTGCAAGTTACTTTACTGGTATACAACTTGGTAACTTACTAAAAAGTGAACATAAAATGAAATGGATTCATTTAATTTATGTCAAGAGAAGCATCCATCCATATTTTTGAGCTTCTGACTCAGGTTTAAACTAACTTTTACGAAAACCTTGTCACTTAAATTCCTTTTTTATTCCCCATTGCTATTATAGATAGTTTTTCTAAACTACATTAAGCAGAAAACATTCCAAATTCATAGATAAAGATTAATTTCATAAGCAGAAGTTCTTTTACTAAGTTTCTACAGCTACTGGTTATATACTGCCAAAACTGTTAGAATTAAGAGAGCAAGAAGGAAAGAAAACCATTCCTTGGAATGCTGTATTTGAAGAGAATTAAAGTTAATTTCTTGATATCCATCACCTGTAAGCATTTAAAGAAGGATATTAAACATGCCTTTAATTATTAACTTGAGGGCAATGAACATTCATTTCTGAAGAACTGATAAGTAAGATGAATTTGGCCTGTTACAATATGTTCCATTTCATAAGTGTTTTTCACAGATTTAAATTTACTGAAAAAAAAAAAAAAGGAATAAATCTTCATTGCTCCCCTGAGTTTTAATTAGGTAACTTTTTAAAGACTGAAAAAACCCAAATATTTTATTTTCTGTGATCAATGTAATTAAAAATATTGATAACTCAGACTTTGGTATTTATTTCCATTTCACAGATATGTGACATTAGAATAGAGTATTCTATTTTTTTCCATTAAAGTTCCACTTCTACTATGTCAGTCTTTAAAATGTTGAGTTCAACATATCTGAGAGGAGTTTCAGTTATCATAACCTGTTGCAAAAATGTTAGTTATAATACACTGAATTACCTCCCTGTAGAAGTCTTTTGATTTCTTCATCTTCCAGTAAATGACCATCACCTTCAATAAATTTGGTCACCTTGGTAACCTCTGATAGGATACAGGTTATGGCAAAAAAATTGATTTACAGAAAACATCTGGTAATCCCACAAGAGCATATGAATGAATTAATCTTGTCATATCATTGTTCTGAACTGAAAAATTCATCTGTTATGATATCAAATTCCACATAAACACTGGAAACACCATATTCTTCTGATAAACATAGCATACTATATAATAGACCCAGGCAGCCTCAACTCTAGAGCTGACTGAAATGTGAAGGTCAAGAACTCAAACCAGAACATTACGTTTGGGTGGTTCCAAGGTTTAATCTCTGGGTAAGATTTAGCAGTATGAGCATCATTTTTTAAAACATGCAATATCTATTCATTATTTAAGTTTTATAGAGAATGATATATATGCATGAAAGAAATTAAACAAAACAAGCAAACTAACCTTCTTCGAAGATTTTCTTTAGCTTCTCTTCATTGTCTGGATCCCCTGCAGTAATTCTGGTGTATTTTATTTCAGGACCTGGAAAAAAAATTTATAAGATAGTGGCTTTTATCAGATATACCAGGTTTGTCCTTTAAATTATTTTTTCCTATTTAATACATGTGGTGATTCCATGGTTAACATGCTGTAATCTCCTTATATGATAACTTTATTTTTTACAATTTCCCAAATTAAACAGAAAGAGCATTAAAAACAGTAGTTAAAACTATTCTTGAAAGTAACTAGGCAAATTTATCATAATTAGAGTAATTACCTGCTTACATTCTTAGACTAAGACAATTTTAAACACTTCTGTATTAGGTCATAGATCAGATATTTCTGCAGTCCCATGATTAGTCTTAATTGACTGTTGCAAATAGACATTTTTGCTTTTATAACTGTTATGATTCATTTGAAAGCTTAACATTTGAGATTCCTTATCAGTTTCTACAGGTTAAAAATAAGGAGATATCAGCTCAGAAACTCTGGCATTTTATGTTATATTTACCACTTCCTGTGGGATATTAGTGAAACTTGAATCCAATAATTGAGAAAATTATATTTTATTCATCTCCCCCAAATTTTTTTCCAGAAAATAGTCCCAGCTTTATTCAGAAACCTTTAATGCCTTTCATTCAGTTATCTTCACCGTAGCAAAAAGTTGTATGATAATAACTTAAGTATGGTTCTTTATTTCTGTCTTGCTCAAATGACTTCAGTTAAATTTCAATATTTTCTAAATAAACTGAATATTAAGACTTACAGCTAATTCAATATGTTGTTATAACAGTGTCTTTTCCTTGCAAGCTCCCTGGCAGACAGAATTTTAACGGCAGCATTCAAACTGATTTTTAAACAAGGTGATCAAAAAGTGTCAATAAAGAACTCCATATAGCACCTACTATGCTTAAATACACCTCACTCCACTTGTAAATTTCTAGGATGCTTAAAGAAATATCTCTGTAATAGGTCAAATACAACTGAAATTGGCCAAGGAATTTGGGAGCTTTTGTGTCAGTAAATCAAGGGATGCAGATGCACATTAATTTTCACTCACATTAGCTGTATCCAAGTGTCTAACTTGTGGATGTCAGATAAAGTCCCCACCTTACAGAGAAATAGAGATCTTTTTCTGACATGGCTGTCAAGAGAGCCTGGGATGACATGCAAAAGTAGGCATCTACACATTAAATATCTGTGTTTGGTAAAATGAAACCTTCCTGGAGGTATATAATCCAGAAGTTCTGGAAAAAAAGTTTTCCTTCTAAAGGAAGACAGAGAACAAAAACACAATAAAAGCAGTCTCACTGTGAAATGATAGCAAGAACTTTGCAAAAGAAGACACTTAGCTAATATATGAAAATAAAAACCAAAAAAAGAAGACAAATTTTTGTAGTTTTCATGCTGTTAAAATATTGTTGCCATTTCTGTATATGTGTGTAGGACACATGGCCAGTTTTTCAGCCTTACAGAGACAGTGGGAAGCATTAAGGAAAATTCATCTGTCAAGGAAATGCAGTTTAGGCACTAGGACAGAACTTAAGATGTGTTATGTTTGTGTGTAAATGTGGACTTTACTAAGAATGAATATCTCAGCTTAATTTACCTTGAATAATTCTTTCTTCTGTTACTTTTTTCTCTGTCACTTCCACAGGCCGTCCATCAATGATTTTGGTATATGTTTTAATAATTGGTTCTACAAGGATTTTTAAATTGAAGACATTAATCAAGTAATGAACTTTCAAGGGTTCTTTTTGAGATGTGGAAACTGACTGAAGCATACAAGGAGATACCATAGAATATCTTATGAAAAATAAAAGTGTTCAGAGACCAGGAACTAATTCTACTCAAAATTTTGGATGATCACATGTGATTTTTCCTTTAAAAACATCCTAAATGTGAACATCTCAGTGCCCTTAGCTAAGAGAAGGCAAGGTTTACCTCACTTTCTGACAAATTAGCCTTTTATTCACAGAATCATATACTACATATTTGATAGCAGGACAACAATGACCAAATAATTTTAACTGAGACATATGTTATGTCAGCATGCAGAGTATTTCTAAAACTGTCTCGTCTATAGCTATGGAACACAACTAAGGAAAAAAAAACATTTTGAAATGCATGAGAATTAAGAAATAAATGATGCAATAAAATTACAGCACTTCATAAAAGTTTTGTTAAAAGCAGAACGGCTGTCTAACATGAATCACCCAGATAAAGTAGAAATTGACGGGGAATAGTGAATGCTTCCAATTTAAGCTAATACAAATTGAGTTGCTGAAAGCATACCAACCTCCATGAATCACTTTAGTTATTGTCTCCCCTTCCCTGACTATTTTGAACTCAGGTTCCCCTTCAATAAATTTAGTGAGCTGTGTGATAGATGGGTCTGTGACATAGGAAAAAAACAACACGTTACAAATAGTCATAAAATAGTCATAGTATTGCATGGGGGTGAGATGAAGCTTGCATTTCTCCCCCTACTCTAGATAAACCAGATGATTGTAATAAATGTTTAAATCTGAGAGGTTATTTGTGGCAGCATGGTACAATCCTTTGTTTCCTCACACATGATCTCAAATATAGATCCTATTGTACAGTAACTCTTTATATTTTTTAATATAATAAAATTTAATTTTTCAGTTTTGTGTATATGATATTTTTAATGTTTTTTGACCAGTTTCAGGCAATAAACCAGATCCTCAGCCACAGAAAGGAAGTCTTTTTCTATATGTATTGGTAAGAAGGCTGCTCTGCATCTTTGCAGGTATCTTATAGCTATTGCTCCACTGGTGATCAGCATGCAATCTACATAGTGAGACCTTTTATTTTTTAAATTTTTTTATTTTTTTTGTTTTGGAGGTTATTTTAATTGTTGTTTTGGAGTTTCTTTTATTTTTTGCTTTGAGGTTTTTTATGTGGCTTTTTTTTTTCCCCCATTGTATTTAAGACTTGGCCAGTGATTACGCAGCTTAAAAAAAAAACCAAAAAGCAGATTTCTGAGGTCAGCTGGAATGCCTGTAAGGGTATTTATCAGCATTACTGGCTGTCATTATCATGAGTGAAGTCATGTTGATTAAATTAATCCAGATGTATCTAAATGTATCTAAAGCAGGAGATACTGGATAAATTAGGAACATACATCAATTAGTAGTAATAACATGGTTCTTCTCTAAGGAGTGCCATGGCACTCCTTCTACTTACGAAGCTGCTGTAAAACAAACTTCCTTTAATCATTATTCAGAGACAGAGACTTAGCATAATCCATCTTTTTTACTTTCCTTAAAAATCCCTTAAATATCTTTATATGAATTTTTGTAGAACTTGATTATGCATTGGGGTTTTTTTTCCATAATTACTGATCAGGATTTAACAACAGCTTTTAAATATGTGTGCCTCATGTGAATTGTTGAAAACAGCCAGTTTAGGCTAAGTTTAATAGAGAAAAAATAAAAATGCACTTTTTTTTTCATTTGCAATAGCAAATGATTGCATAAATTAGAATTTAGAGGTAAATAATTTATTTATTTGCTGCAGAGGAGATGATATGATGAGATCATAAAGATTCTCTGTTATTATAGACCTCTATTTATCTACTCTGAGTTCTAAACAGCTGAACAAGCCATCTCTTCTTTTATTTCCTAACAGGTCTGGATGAAAACCATTTATAAATATTTTAAAGAAACCATCTTAGAAGACTCATTCCCTTGCTTCTGTTTTAAACTTATGTTGAGAATCCATTAAATATCAATTTACATTGATACAAGTGAAGAATACAAATGAATTAATGTAAAAGGTGTATTTATGAATGTTTGTAAATACTTTATTTTCACATTTCTCAAAAACTGTACCTTTCCATGTGACTGGTACAGCAGATGTATGCAAACCAAAAAGTGAAGGTGCAGCCAGCTATATCGCTTAGTCTAGGATCAATCCTTTGAATATTCAACCTGTTAAGATTTGGGTTTCAGACAGACTTAACTCTTCAAATCTGTTTAGTCTTTTAGATCCCATACATGCCTATGTATGAACAATGGAAACTCAACACAAGTAGAAAACAATGAGAAAGGAAAAGGCACACATTCCCCTCTAAACTTGGTGAGGAGAGGTGTAATTTTTTTTTTTAATGGAAATCTCCTTCCCATCATGATCTGGTAGAACTTCCTGGCAAAAAAAATTAACATGTAACTTTGCCAGCATTTATTTACAGACAGTTGTGGATTTATGTGGTTCTGATGGGATCTGCCACTTGCTACTATTACTGAGAAAGCTCAGAAGGGCCAGAATTGGCTTTATTGGGTCTATATCTGAATCAATCATCAACAGAAAGGCTTCACTGGCCAGAGATCACTCCCTGGAATGTGTCCCAAAGCAGAAATACTGTACTGGAAATGGAAAGGACTAACCCTTCTATACTCACTAATGTCTAAAGTTATTTTTACTCTATTTGGTGAATAAAATATAGTTCTACATTTGACTATACAAGTGCTCAGACATTTCACTTTTTCTTTAAAAGACAATTTTGTTTCAGTTAATTTTCAACTTCTAAACATCCTATACATCACCTAGCCTGTATACTCTCTATCTTTGGGTTTAACAGGGGAGGGGTACTTTCAGAGAGTGATTCATCCTCACCATAGGAAGATTTCTAAAATAGCTTGGATGAATCACCATATGAAATAATCTATCCATTTATATTGCACTGTGGATCTGATTTAATGATGGAGACTAGGCAACAAAGATCAGCATATATGTTAAATGGTGTCTAATCCTAAATGGGATGAAGCGCAGTCAAGCTCCTGACAAAATAAGCATTTGTTACTTCTTCTGGAAGAAAGCCCTCTCAGAAATACTGATTAAGCAGTCTGGATAAAATTCTTTGCATGAAATTTTTAATTGCCTTTCTCAGTTGAGCTCAAACAAGTTCCCTTTCAGCATTTTTATTTCAATGGGAAGCTGGATCTCATCGGCTTTAGTTAAGTTATAAATCACAAGTGATTTTAGCAGTCCCATCCACATTTTGTTCTCTTCAGCCCCAGCACTAATCTTTAAGTCATGCTTCTGTCTCAAGAAATTAAAAAACAAAGTGTGGCTAGATATCCTTTTCAGGCATCCAACAGATATTGGTAGTTAGAACTGATTGAAAATGATAGAAAAATGAACCAATTCTTCTTCAAAGTATGAGAAATATATCTACTTCAGTTTTTCAAATATATGTTTTAATTAAAAAAAATGCAAATGTCTTAATTGAAAAAAAAGGTAATAAATGTTTTGGAAAAAAATTATTTAAAAAAATTTTAAAGGCCTGTAGAAAAAGGAGAAAACTCATTTGGGGAGAACAACTGTGGGTAATCTTTTAATACAAAATGTTTCAGTCAGTTCTAATTGCAATATTTGTATCTTTGCTTTTCCAGCAAAGCGCTTAGCATCCTGGAGTTGCTATGTACAAAGTGCATCCCATTAAAGAAATATATTTAATATATATTCTGAATATGCATATGAACATATGCAGAAATATATATAGAACACAGGCCTCTTTTACCTTCCTTTGTGACGATAGGCTGGACGTTGCTTTCAATTATGTTAATTTCTGAAAATATAGAAAATGGAATATGCAGTACATTCCATTCTTACAATTTCTTTCTGGCAACGATCAGTTAGATTTGGTCTGCTCATAAGGATGTGGATAATATCATAGATATTAATGGGTGGAAAAGCAGCTCGAAAAGATCTAGAGTATGAATGTTGGTTCTGGTTATGGAATGGTGAAACACTCAGGTCACCGGCAGACAGAATCTGCTGATATGCTATTTCCCTTTGAGCCTCACGAAACCCATGATGGGTCACGGGACCCACCATGGTGTATGGTACATAACAGTGAGGGCTTGTGCAATTACCCACACCAAGGTTTGCACAACTCCCTGACATACCTTATATCTGAGCATTGGCCTTTTCATTAGGGAGCTGATCTGGCAAACACAGGAAACCTTCTGGCATTCAGAACTATAGATAGAACATCACAGAACGTATGACCTTGGGAGATCAAGTTGTCCCTCTACACCTAGGACAGACTCAAGTATTCATGGAACAACTCAGATAGTTGTTTGACTCATGTCCATTCACTGGTGGAGAAGCCCTCACCGATAAAAATTCCAGCCTTCCTAGTCCTGTACTTAAATCTATGGCTACAGCTTTCTTGATGTCCACATTGACCTCTCTTGCTTCATTTTTACAGACACTGCTTCTTGTGCTACTCTCACTGGCCATGGGAGGTAGAATCATAGAATATCTCAAGTTGGGAGAGATGCATAGGGATCATCAAGTCCACCTTCCTTCTTCTCAAAGGACTACCTAAGACTAAGGCATATGACCAAGAGTGTTGTCCAGAAGCTCCTTAAACTCTGTCAGGCTTGATGCTGTGACCACTTTCCTGAGGAGCTTGTTCCAGTCACTGACCACCCTCTAGGTGAAGAATCTTTTTCTAATGTCCAGCCTGAATTTTCCCAAAGCAGCTTCACTCCATTTCCTCGTGTCCTGTCATTGGTCACCATAAAGGAAACCAGCACATCCCCCTCCACTGCCCTTCTTGGGGAAGGCATAGGCAGCAATGGGGTCACTGCTCAGCAATGAGGTCACCCCTCAGCCTTCTCTTATCCAAAATGAACAAGCCAAGTGACCTCATAAGCGCCTCATAAGTCTTGACCTCAGCACTTCTCACCATGTTGGTCACCTTCATTTGGGCACTGGGCCCAAAAGTGACTCCCAAATCTGCCCCCAGCACTTGAGGTGAGGCTGCCCTGCAGCAGAGCAGAACAGGACAACCCCCTGCCTTGCCCGGCCGGCAATGTTGTGCCTAATGCACCCCAGGACAGGGTTGGCTCTTTTGGCTGCTGGGGCACTGTTGACTCATGTTCAACTTGTCATCAAGGTGAATTATTCAGTTTTTTGTTCCAAGGGTTTTTTAACCTCAGTGTGTCCATTCCCAATTTTCAATAGTCTGATGTGATGGTTTCCATTTCTACTGTGAAATACGGGTAGAACTTCATAGGAATTTAAAAAATTGTCTAAATTCATACTGCCTCACAAAGTTACAGCAGGACCTTTGTCTTCTAACAGATTGTTTCAACACGTATTCTATATTCAGAAACTAAATGCATACCCTGAGAGAGGCTGCAAGGGAGCTAAAGGGGTCTTTTTTTACATTTACTCCCTAAAGAGAAAATATTCTGATCAACTGTCGCTCATAAAAGCCTCATATTTGCACATAAGGGAAACAGGCAGAAGAGGTACATTCTGTCCCTCTGGAAATATTTATGAAAAAGAAAGTATCTCAGTGCACAGTCAATGCTGCATCTTGGAGAGTGAGTACAGTACAATGCTACATCTTAGAGAGAGAGAGAATACAACTCTGCTATGCACTGAGCCCTGAACCTTGGCTAAGAACTGAAAAACAATCTTTTCCATATGTATCTTGCCTAACCCAAGAGTTTGAACAGCTTACTTCAGGGTTACTTTCCAGTCACACATCTGGAAAGGGAAAAATACAGTAGCACAGCAGCCAGAAACATTCTACTTTGAGTCTTTCTCTTCCTTTTCTTCATGGGTACATCTTACTTTCCCAGAAATTGCTTTCTTCCTTATTGAAAAAGAGATGTACAATTCCAAATTGGAATTGGCAACACTAAAAAGCAATATCAAACCCATCTGGAAGTATTTACAATGAACTTACTGTAAAATGTCAGTGGAATCTCTTTGAAGGTACTGTCACGAACAAACTATAAAAACAGAAAAGCAATTTATTTAAACTTTAAAAGAAATACCACTTGCCTTATAGTTTCCTAGTGAGTGTGGGTAGGATTTACTGCTTCATTGACCTAAAAGTTAGGTGATGCTACTTGTGTAGGTTCTCTCATTCGTTGTTGAGGGAAAATGTAATCTCAAGAGGATAACTGAGACAGATAAGAATGCCTGCTTTTCTTCACAGGCTATTGATGCTTCTGGCTTTGATGACATAAGAATTTAGTCACTCAGTGTTTTTTTCAAATAAGTGATTTGTTTTCCAAGAGTGATAAATTGAACCAAAGAGCAGATTTGGGCCAGTCTGCACTGAAGTTATCCAAATGCAAATATTCTACAATTATTTGGCACTTAAAAACCTAAATTCTAACTGTTGAGTGCAGGGTATCATTCACGATTATATTTGGGTAACTGGGAGCTATTGAATGTGTTGTCTGCTGAGGAAAGCAAGGACCAGAGAATCACTTATGACTTATGAAGTGTTTGTTCAGTTTCACACACCCTGCCAGAAAGACAGAGGGATAATTACTGAAAGAGTACCTTAATTTGAATGTACTTAATCAACTTCTTCAGTATTGTGAGCAGCTGATCATTTCCAACAGGCAGTTCTGACAAAAGAAGCAGGCATGTAAGAGGACATATACAACTGTATGCATTTTACTTTCATTTACAGTGATCAGGAGATACAATCATTCTCAAACACTCACACAAGTGTGTACTCAATATATATTATTCCATAGCAGCAGAAAAGGTAGGCTATGGCTACTCTTGTCTTTCTTATACTTTACTTTCATAACATTTCAAAATCATGGCAAGGTTTCAAGCAAGGTTCTTCCACAAAATGAGCAGTGAGGTAAATTTCTGTTTCAAATTCCACCTAAGAATTGTATCTTTAAATTAATTAACTTCTTAAGGTTATTGTGGTTACACAGCATGTAAACAGATTTAAGACAGTGGGTATAAATTTCATGGAATAATACTCACCTGCTGGATATAGGAGTTTGTCAATGACATGAATGACACCATTTGTTGCCATGAGATCGGATTCTCTTGATTTCAGTTCATTAACCAGAAGAGTATCATTCACCTGGTAAAGGATCAAAAGAGAACCCGAGTTATCAGGGACATTAGAAAATAACCCCAAACCCTATTATAACATCTGGAGAAATGCATGCCATTCTATGATGTGGATAGACACAGAATATCAAATCTCTGTTACAAGGCTGTAGCAGGGAGACATTTTCTATACTTAACTGTTTTCAAGTACAGTTTGCCTCCTTGGATGGTTTTAAGAATATTTGTTACACCAGGCTCAAAGCCACTTCCAATGAAAACTCCTTGTGTCAAGTGGTAAAGAAGAATATTCCTGAGAGCATTTTTGTCTCCTATGTAAAAATAAAAAAAGTAGGAATAAAAATTAAGTGGTAGGGGATAGTTCTTTGTGGGAATTGTAAGGGTTCACATAGACTTGAGCTAGAATGAAACATAATATGTATGAAAATACCATCAACACATAAAAATTGTATTTGTTAAAATTATGACAAAGGGAAAAAGCCCAACTATATGACAAAAAGGTCAGAACATAATCACAAAGATCCTCTGAGAAATCTTATGGAAAAGAACATAAAAGGGGTCAATGGAGCAATTAGAAATGCTGGCTTTGTCTGTTCTTACAGAGGAGAGAAGCAGCTTGAAGAAGTTGGCAAAGGGGGAAACCACCTTATTTTAGGGATGATTTCCATATTTCAAAGTTTGAAATTCCTATTTGGGATGAAAAGAAAAAAAAATCCAATGTTTTCAAGACTGTCTTAAAAAAGAAATGTATCCTCTAGCCCAAGCTAATATCCTGATAGGTCTCTCTGGGTCTATGGAGGCTGACAATCATAGGGTGGGCTGCAGAAAAACCCATAATATCTGAGGAGAAAGGGTACCAAGGAGAGCAGCTTTAAAACATGTCTGTTTGCCATTACATGGAATATTGACCATTCTAAGTTCAATACTAGAATTACACACTGATATTGGTTGTTATTAGGAGTTCCAGCCTTGATGAAACTGCAAGGGAGATCCTGTCTGGTCATATTCTTTTCCTGATGTCTCTTTCAGTGAACATTTTCCTTTTTTTTCCCTGTGTTTTGCTCTGATCACTGATAGTACTGCAATTTATTTCACTACTGAAGTGCAATTAAATGATCTTTTTCTTCCTAGTAAAATTAGCACTGATATTTTGTGACTGGGTCACTCATAGATAGCATTAAATTACATACAAAGCCTAAATATGGCCACTTCAAAGGTTTTTTCAAAAGCTATCAATTACTTTCATAAACATGCCACTATAGCTACTGGTTAAAATAATCTTTGGTTTGTATCTTTCTTACAGATAAACAAAGTATTTCTTTATATTTTTTAAAAACGTTATATACTTTAAGGTTTAATCTTTATGGAGAAAGCAACATCATAACTTAGAAAACCAAGGCAGAATTCTAGAACGTAATCTGGCACAAAAAAATTAGACATTCTGCTGCAAAAAAAAATTGTGAGGGCCAAGAAAATATTAAGTAACTGAGCCACAATGATAGAAAAGGGGCATAAAGCCCCTTGAAAAGCAGAAGGTCAAATAAAATTGTCTTCTTAAAGACAGAATTAATTCAATTTGGCATTGGCCCTGGGCAACTTCAAGTTCTGAATTGAAGACAAAAATAATCAAAGGAAGTAACACCATTGAATAAGATATTGAGCAGTGACATTTAAATTTAAAAATCAGGTTAGATTCTTCTTTCCAAAAAGATATTTTCTCTATGCCCAAGAAGGGCATATAGACAATTTAGGGAATTCCTATGACCTGCTCTACGCAAAAGGTGAACTGCTTCAGCAGACAGCTTTTGTGTGAAAGGCACATTAGTCTCCATTCCAATCAATTTTACTTTGCTTATAATTCCAGTGTTCTTATGTTACTTACTTATCAGTATGTCCTTGTCATCATCAGTCAAACCTTTAAAAGCATCATTGGTTGGCACAAACAGAGTCCACTGTCCAGGCCATGACAGAACATCATCCAAATCTGCAGCTTTCACCAGACTGAGGAAAATGCTGTTTACAGCAAAGAGACAAACCGCAAATACATTTTGTTGAAATGTGGTAACTATAATTGGGTCCAGGTACTTAGTTCCTCAATTTTCAAACACTTTTACTCTTTCCCAGAAAAAAGATTGTGGAAAAGGAAAATGAGAAAAAAAAAAAGGCAAAAAAAGGGAAAATACAGTCTTAAAATTAGCAGACAGAAGAAAAACTATGCAAAAAAAATATTGGGAGCCTGGATCAGAGCAGGATTCATCAAATAAAAACCCCTGCAGATCAAACAGATGAAAAGAGGATGCCAGGGATAGTTCTTGCTGTAGGAGTGTTGAGATACTTGCAGGAAAGAGGCAGAAATAAGTTCTGGAAAGGCATGCAATCCTGCGTCCACTGCATTTATAGCTCTGGATATATCATACAATTCCTTCTGTCCTCTTACTCCTCTCATTCTTGTGTCTTACAACCCTTTGTGCCATAAAAACCCATCCTAGTATAGAATGTGGAGGCCTTTTCTGCATACAGCCGGAGGACACTTTTTCTTCCCCCCCATTTTTTTCCTTTTATGTTATTTGTGTAGGTAATAAACCCTTCTCTGCCCTCCCTGCTCTCCAAACCCCAACAACTCACATACTCACAGTCCAAAACTTTTTCTCAGACCAGCTGTGATGTATATACAGTTACCCTCTGCAGGAAAATCTCAGTTCTGTGAAAACTGCTACTCACCTAAAACGCTTATCATTTCTCAGCATTTCATGCAATGTCTTTTCTGCTGGATTGATGATCTGTCTTAAGATGTGAATAAAACCATTTCTTCCTTCTTTGCTTCCTCTGACCATGCATGAATTTTCAATACATACAGCCTTATTGAAAGAGAAACAAGTGTAGCTGTTTACACAGTGTTAAAAATAACAACCATATGTATTTCCTACAGTCAAATCATGTGTTCTTGCCAGGAAATTTGCCATTGCTTGAGAAAGCAAAAGTAGCAAAATCTAGAATAAAATAGCATGGTGCAAATATTTCCAAACTTGATTTTTTTTGTGTTTCCCCTGAGAATGTTCTCAAAAACATTTCTAATGTTTTAAAAATGTTCTAAAAATGAGCTTTAAAAATTTGTAATCGACTGAGTGCCCAATTTGAAATTGTGTTGCATTTTCCCAAAGAGCTTTCCTTGCAAAGAATGCTCAGATTGATAATGATCAGATTTTCATTTTTTGTTATCTTAAAAGTTTAAGGATTTTTTGCTAGATTCTCATAATGGTAAATATTGTGGGTTTCATTCAGCTTTGCCTTTTATTGATTGTCCATTTTCATAGTTGGATGCATATTTTTAGAAAGACTCATTCACTTACTGTGCGATACACAAAGACTCTAAGTAGTTTTCCTCCAATTGTTTCCAGCTCTTGTCCATTGTACAGTTCATTGAGCCCAACTTTCACTTTTATAATGTGATTCTGCAGGATTGTTTTGAGAAGACGTTGATCCAGCCTTAGGGTGTCATCTGCAAAGCCATTCAGATATTAATATATAGTAATCTATATAGTAAATTTTTATTCAAATAAAGTTAAAAGACTCTGGAAATACTGAATCTCTCTTTGAAATGCTTCAGTTAAAGCATGGACAGGTCTGGTTATACCGAAGATGAATTGTTTTGTAGCTCTTGCCTGTGACCATTCCTCAAATTCAGTCAAGAACTTTTGACATAGCCATGATTAATTACTATAACTAATATGTCTGAAGATTGATATGTGGGCCTGTGCCATCTTCTGAGTTACTGCCGTAGTTTGTATTAGAACTAATACTTTCTGCATGCACACCTTAAAATCTATCCAAATTTTCTCCTATGGTGATGAGACAACATTCTAATTCTTTGGGGAAAGGCAAGATGCCCATGAGGTCACCTCTGCAAATATACAAGCACCTGTTTTATGGTATATTTGTATCAGTTTCTCTCTGCTTTAATGTACTGGCAAATACTAACTTTCTTGTATTTCCTGGGTTTGGCTGGGATAGAGTCAATTTTCCTCCTAACTATGTCCTACAGTGATATGTTTTGGGTTTAGTATGAAGATAATGCTGATAACACGCTGATGTTTTGGTTGTTGCTGAGCAGTGCTCACCCTAAGCCAAGGACATCTCATTGTCTCATGCTCTGCCATGGGCAGGTGCACAAGAGGCTGGGAGGGAGAATGGCCAGGACAGGTGACCCAAACTCACCAAAGAGATGTTCCATACCATAAAGTGTCATGCCCAGTATATAAATTGGGGGAAGCTGGCCAGGAGGTGCCAGTCACTGGCTGGGCATTGGTCAGTTGGTAGTGCACAATTTTATCATGCATCACCTGTTTCTCTTAGGTTTTAATTATCTGTTATTATTATTATTGTTTAGTAACATCAGTATTATTAATATTATTATTCTACTTTGTTACACTTATCAAATTGTTCTTATCTAAACCTATGAGGTTTTCTTATTTTTCTTTTCCCCTGATTTTCCTCCCCATCCCAGAGTGGGGAAAAGAGGGGAGTGATCAAGTGGATGTTTGGTACTTACGTGTTGGCTGGAATTAAACTACTGCATACATTTTCTGAGAATAAATAAGTTTTGAATCTAATGGAAGTAATGTAAAGATTAAGTCAGTTAATCTTAACTGGCAGTTCATTAATATATTTACATTCCCACAATTTGTCTGTTCATATTTTGTATCTTATTTAAGTGCTACTATTTCCATTAGCAAATGATATTACTGAAAAAAAGCTGTGCAATCTGGTGGTTAGGCTTGTTTTGTCTTTCTATGAGGTATGTAATTTGAAAGGATGAAGTAATTCCATTTGTCTATGGTGCTCTTGCAGTGAGACTTAGGTACTGGAAGTTATTTGGAAAACTGTCAGGGTATCACACATTCTCGTTTATTTTGACAATCTTTTAGAGCTACTAACCTGAGAAAGCACCATTCAGAGGTGCCAGGAGAGTGTATTGGCCTTCTGGCCTTAGAGAAGAGGTCAGACCTAGCTGTGCCACCAGGTCCGTAAAAGTAGTCTGCTGGGCACCTCCAAGCTCAATGACTTGTTTGGCTGCAAATAAAGAAATAAGAAAAGGTGTTTTAACACGCAATATCTTCCTATTCCTGATTTGGATTCTTTGTGCTTATCCAGAACTATCTATCTGAGGGAATCTGGGTAAGGAATATATCTTCAGATATTTCAGGATAAGAAATATCTTCAGTGTAACAAGTTTTTAATACATATCACTGACCAGAATCAGGAATTAGCACTTGATCAATGAGGTGGATAACGCCATTGCTTGTCACAATATCTTTGCGTTTCACCATTTTCACTCCATTCACAGTCAGACTTTCACCATCACAGCCAACTTCAACAGTGTTTCCTTCCAAGGTTTCATAGACAGCTCCACCTGTGATGGCTTCGGAGCACTGGAGAGTATTTAATATATGGAACTTCACGAGAGCTGCAGAAAAAAGAACAGGAATTTAATAGACGCAGGTGTTAGGACACGTATTTGTATACATATACCTCACACATAAGTGTGGAATAAATTATTACAGCTACTCTATTTTTAATATTATTCTAGCTTAGCTAGCATATTTTTACTCCCAGATACTTTATTGAAATTTAATGATACTGTAGGCCCCTAACTAACATTTACTGTCAAAACTATTTGGCATCCCTTATATTATGAAAACTATATAGGTTATGCTACAATCTGCTGGTGATTGCATACGATACACTCCAAAAGGCCCTCTGAGTACAAAACTCCATAGGCTATGCAAAGGGGTGAGATAATCTCATATTCAGATAACCCTGAACTTCTAGAGACAGGAATGTCTATCAGACCTGTACAGCTGAACTATTAGAAAGTCACTGTGCCTGTATTTCATAGTTCCCTGTAAGCTGTTTTGGAGACTAAGTCTTCAATGACTTTCTATCCTTAGGCAAGTGGAAAAATTAAACACAGAAGAAATAACTCCTCCTATACACATGAAAGTAGAGGTGCTTAATTCCAGAGCAATAAGGATAATGTAGTTTCTACCTCCTGATCCACTCATACGTATTTCTCATTTGCAAAAAAGTTCAAATACCTTCAGAAGCCACCTTGTCACCCATGATTCTTTCTAAAACTCCTCTTGGAAGTCTCTCAAAAGCTTCATTAGTAGGAGCAAAGAGTGTGTAATGACCAGGTCTTCCAAGAATATCCATGACACCTGATGTAATGGCAGGAGCCTAAAAAACAATTGTTTATTTTAATGCTGATTATTTGAAATATTACTAAAACACATTATCTGTCTAGTTTCACCTCATGCCCACAGATACTTGAATGCTAGACTGAGATCACAGTGTTATAAAAAGAAAGATCATGAATTTTATAGAAAGATGAAAAATTTAATCGACAGAGGAATTTTCTTTTTCAACTGAAGACTAGAAAGGATTGGTTTTTATATTATGATTTTTCTTAAAAAGGTTAAATGTTGTGGTTGCCTGTAACTGTCATTAGCTGGATTTGAGGGATTCAGAGGATCTTTTCCATCTTTATGCCTCTGGATTTAAAATACCTTTTTGCATTTATTGAGGAGATGGAAGATGGAAAAGGACAACAGTTATTTGCAAACCAACGGCGTATTTTTTAAATTTACAGCATGAAATCCCATTACACTGGGCAGACACGTTTTTCAGAAGATGGAAAAATTAGAAATTTGGCGAGTTTCTAATTATACTTCCTCTGTGCAAGAAAAACCCTTATGTGAGTCTACTGGTGCTCTAAAACTTGCTATGAGTCAGGTTCTGAAATTTGGTGTCTTTACCATTTTCTATCATCCATTTTGAAATTGTTGTTATTTATCTAGCACCAGACACTGTAACTTCCTGCTCATGTTTCATTGGCTCAGTGCTGGAAGAGAAGACACTTTTTATGCACAGGGACACATTCTGTTCTATTGATGTTGCCTTTTTATATAACTAGATTTGCAATATTAGCTGGCTCTCTTAATTTAATTTATTTCTCTCTCTTACTGAGCTAACCCTTCTTACTTCCAGGTGTCACAAACAAATAGAAAAGGAATGAAAAAACCCTCCTTAAATAAACAGAGAAGAGTTTTTATTTTTGTCCACTTACTCTAAATGACGAAAGATCATCCTCAGCTTCAATGAAATCTTGAATGGTATTTCCAACAGCAGTCAGGACACGATCGACGACATGGACAACACCATTGGTAGCAATCTGGTTGCCATAGATGATCCTGGCACAGTTAACAGTAACAACCTATATTTGAAGAATCAATTAGTAGAAGATTAAATATTACCTTGATCATAAGCTTGGAACCTCACTTTCACAGACTGGCAATGTAGGTACTGTACATCGTGTATTCACTGTTGTTATTTCAGTTGGGTTTTTTTTAAATTTGCAGTAAAGCCTTGTAAGATTTGAAAGTTTGACTAAGCTTCTGGAAAGATAGCAGCAGATTTATTCAGGTTACATTGATTTCGTATTCATGTTTAATTTCATACTGCAATTATTCTGATTTGGTTTTGCTTATCTGGCTAATACGGTGATTGTATTGTTTTTGGTGATGCAACCTGTAGACAAACATAAACATTTTTATGCGTTTAAGAAAACAAAGATGAGTGACTTAACTCAGAGGTGTCTAGCATTTATAAAAATAATTTTTTTCTAGCCAAATAATGGATGTGTGTTTCCTACAATCTTCAGTGCTCCTACCATGCACTCAAATTTAAATAAAAAACCTGCTTTAATATTATTTAGAAAAACGATGAAAATGTTTTGATTTTTTTGTCAAATTTTTTATGATCATGTATTTTGACCACAAAAGTCTTTGTCTTTTATGAAGAAAGTTAATTTTCATTTGAACTTTGATTTCTAAACAGCAAACAGCACAATGTTTACTTATTCTTTCTTAGTGATTAGTCTACACAGCAGGCAGAAGTTCTTCAAGAAAATATTTATTTTTGTCAGTGGCAACTGACTTGGTAGATGTTAAATTTTCAAGAATATATTTTCTTAGTTATAAAAGGAAATAAAGGAAGTAAAGGCTACAACTAAATAAATATATTAGGGGGGAAAAAAGAGAAGAAACTTACCCCATTAGGATAATGGTTAATAAGCAATTTCTGGCCATTGTACATAGACACCAGGGTCATACCATTCTTAAGGTCTTTTGTCAACATGCGCTTGTTTAACATGTGGTGGTGGAGAGCATTATACAGTTCAATATTTACATTGTCAACCAAATTCCTGTGAATTTCCTGAAGAAGAGAGGAATTTAATTAATTAGAAGCTTCAACACATTCTTCCCCTCAGAAAGATGTAGTTATTGTTTTACTTTAGTATATGCTTCCAACATATTCAACATCTGTTAGGGAAGACGACTTTGATGCCTATAAATCTGGATCTACTTAAATGATCTTTAAGTCTGATTTGCTCACAAATGGAAGATGAGGCTTCATCACAGGCATCATTGGAGGAACTTTAATTCAGTGTTTATTTAACTAAAATCATTACTAAAAGAAGGACACCTGAATTACTGACAGTGTACAGCCATACGTCATGCAGCTGCTGGAAATCCTAGAAGTTTCCCCAAAACTGTGTTAATAAAATTAACAATGCTAATATGTGTCATGCAAGTGCTTAAATAAGAAGCAATTACAGTTGCTTAGTACTCCTAAAAGTAAACCCAGCCTCTCCAGCTTCAGAAATGTATGTTAAACATGCAGATTTTTTCATTATAACTTGTGTTATGTCCTTTTATGTCTAAAATCTCCACATTGTTTCCAATCTATCCCACACTAGCTGCTTCAGCTAAAATGCTTAACTCATGCACGTGCACACACACACACACACACACACACACACTTACTGAATCTAACTGGTCCCAGGCTTCATTGCTTGGTGCAAAGAAAGTGAATGATCCTCGTCCCTCAATCTCTTCTCTCAGCTTTGATATGTCAGAGTACTGCTGTGTGGAGGTAGCTCCCACAATACCAAGTGTACCATATACATGATCAATAGGAGCAACTAAAAGAAACATGAGGTAAGAATACTGTAAATTCCTCAGCCCCCCAGTTTATCACAATCAAATTTACTTTGTGTCTTTTGGATGCAGAATAGTTCTGACACTGTTTAAGTCAGTATTAAACAATGTTTAGATTAAAAATTCCATTGTCAACATACTCAAAAATCATCTAAACATATCTGCTTGCTATTAATTTTTGTGTCTTTCTTAAAGAAAAATTAGATCAAACAATACTGAATATTGTAAAGTTTCTTTTAGAAGACCTGTTGTATTTTGTACCAACCCAACATGAAATGGGAGGCTATCCATGTTTAATCACAAAAATTTCAGTGGAGTGAGTCTCATTCAGTCATGATGGACCAGAGTTCTTTTCGTGAGGCCTCTTGCTCTTCTTCCAGTGTCTGGTTTATACATATACTGATTCCTCCCAAGAGTAAGAGTGGCCAGAGTCTCACAATTAAAACATGGCTACATGAGAACAGCATTCACCTCTCCTAACTTTAGGCATCTAGAAGTGGGACATTTGCATGCAATCTAATGGTTCTTGGCTCTTTTTATGGTTATGGAGAAGGACAGGCCATTCAAGACTATGACTGATATCCTAATGTAAACATCTGAAGGGAGATTAATTCATCTAAACAAACTGAACTCTGCATTATTGAACATAAAAGGATTATTTCAGATATTTCAGATCAAAAACTATGAAACATATTCTTTCTCATATTATTTTTTCCTGCAGCAATTAGTTTTATTTATACAAAGCAGAATAGCATAAATAAGAGAGATGAAGAATTTCTGTCTTCATTTTCACTCCTTCTTTGATAAACTCTATAAGATTCTTTAAGTAAATTAGATTCAAGTTTTTTCAGAAGAAAGAAAATACAAAATTTAGATATGGTCCACCTTGTGTCCTGGCTTTCTGACCACAGTGGCATGCTTTAGACTAGTCTTGGATATGATGGGAATAGGAATTAAAGTTCTTCTTTGGCAGCTTTGGGAACTGAAGACACTATCAATTCTCACCAATCCAGAATCTGGAAAGAGCTGGGAAATTCAACCTAAACTCTATGATCAAATTCAGTGCTGGCTGATTTTTGACTGTGTTTGCTGTATGCAAATGAAGCTGTGCACTCTTAGGCAGTACTTCTTAAAAAGAGGCAATTGTTTCTCATCATGACCACCTTTGAAACTCTGCTGTATTTATACTTCTTTCCATATGCCGACTTATCCATAAGAAAATAAGCTCATACCTGCAGGACACCCTCTCATACCCTCCATCTTCATATAGCCAGGACAGCACTCATATAAGACAGTCCTGTGGGATATAGACAAAAGAACAATTAAATAATATACCAGAGAAGTATACTAATTTTAGCTAAGTCTAATTTAATTTTCATTATCTTTTTTTCATTGCTAAGTGCATACTCTCCAGATTCATCCTTTTTTTGTCATTCAGCCTTTTTTGTGTTGGTTACAAATTGGTCATATTTTACTAAATGTAAAGCTTTTGAATTTAAAGAATGACTGAGATCATTAAATTTAAGTGTTGGGAGGGAACATGGGTGAGCATATTGTAGTCATATAGAGTTACTAAAAGATGATGAGACTAGAACAGCAGTTGAAAACCATTAATTTTTCTATTCTGTGTTGAACAGATTATATGACATTGAAGAAAGAGGAAAAAACCTATGAGGACATTAAAATAAAATCCTGGCAGAAGAATTGTAAATGAAAAAGACAAATTTAAATGAATGGAATCGAAGTTAAAGTGACAGAACTACATGAGGTCACTTACTTACTGGTTATAGGAATTAATAAGTATTTAGGAGAAGGTCCTGTGCATTGTATGGTGAAAAAAAGTTGGATAAGAGAGCCTCTGTTTTTCAAGGAAGAATGTGAAGAAGCTCAGGAATTAGGGAGAGAACTAATTAAGAGCAGACATAAAACTGGTTACGGAGAAGGAAGTCACTGAAGACTGGATGGATGGACACAAGGGTAAGTTCACTGGCAAATGTAGCATGGATGAAAACCAGAATACAAGAAATCAAAACCAGAGTTAAAAAAGCATGTCATTACAGCATACAGAGACTTTAGCATTGCCAGGGGCCAGAAAATGTTATATAATTATGCCAGTAAAATACTCGCATTCTCAAATACATGTAAGCTACACATAACAGCAAACCAGGGCTGAATGATAATTCCATAATGTAATGATCATTTTAACATTGTGTTTCTTATAAGATATAATGCCTTCTTAATTAATAGACAGAAATGAAGTTCTACCATAGACCTGTTTGAATTCTCCTCTCTTACATGGAAATGGAAATTCACTAAAGTTATCACAGAGGTATTCTGGCTCCTTGGGAGAAATTTAATACATTAAACTTCAGATATTATTTTTTAAATTATGGTACACTGTACTGTATATGGTACACTATAATGACATCACTGTTTTACATAATAGATTTATTTTTATAGGTGCTGCTGATATTGGCAGTTCAAAAGTTCTGAACACTAATTCCTTGAAGGTTTTTACTGGGTTTTTAACCACTACAGTCCAGCTTTTAATTTGCAGAATCTTTGGTGGCAGCTGAGTACACTTCTCTCATTTTTCATAATCTAAAGATGACAAAAAGTTAACCACAACCACATTAAAATGAACAGCTTATTCAAATGAAAAATTGGACTTCATATCTTCAACATCCAAACTACTTCAAGAGATTTTAAAATAAAGTAGACTGGAGGAAAAATCATAATAAACAGCATGATTTAAAAAGTGAGGATTATCATTCCGTAAAAGAGAGCAATCTCTTTTTGAGGTGGGGAAGATTAAAGATTTCTTTTTAAAACACACTCTTTTATTTCTCCGTGCTATGAAAATATTTTGTCTCCTTTTCCTCATATGCATATACATACATGACATATTCACCCTTCTGCTATGTGCATATTTTCAACTGAGAAGCCATATATTGAAAGTATTTGTATAGTTCTTTTTAGTACATCTCTTTCTTTAAAGCAATTCACTGAATGGCTATTTCTCTGGAATACATGAATAGCACAAAATTTAGGCTACAGATTCTTAAGCTAATAATAAACCTTTTACCTAATAATAAACCAAGTTCTTTTTGCATCCTTGCCAGAAGCTAATAATAAAAACATAACAATCTGATTATCTGATTGAAAAAAAAAAAAATGTAGCCGAATAGGAATCAAAGTGTTCTCTCAACTGTGTGAACTGCTTTGTCATGAGAAAATATTTTTTCCTTCCCTGGAACAGAAAATCTTTCTCCCTCATCCCATGAGAAGCTATGAAATATTGCAGTTTAATTAGATTTTGGAAAAAGGAAAGAGGCAGCTGAGTTATAAGCATAGAGTAAGACATGGCAAGTTTAATCCTCATACCGTATCCAAACACGATACAATTAATGAAAGACAGAAAATTGGCTGAAGAACATAGTTAAGAAGAAAATGCTTTTTCAGCCGAGCATTACAAGATCAGTGCCTTTTTTTACCACGTATCTTGTTATGCACAGCCCAGGCTTCTTTTCAATTATCAAGTTCCTACTTAAAGTACTCATATTCCCTTACAGTTTTCTTCAGTTAAGTTAGTTTGCTGTGCTCACAATGTAAGAAAGATGGGATGGGAGTAAAAAGGTTTGTATAGAACAACATCCCACAAGAAGGTTAGAACCAGATAAAACTCGGGGCAAGGTGCAGTTCCTCAGTGCCACCCATGTGCAGGCACAGCACACCGGGGCAGTACGACCTCAGACCAGACCAGAAATTATCCCCATACGTATCCCTACTAGTTCAATATAAGCCTGTGCCCAAAGAAGAAAGCAAGCAATTATTCAAATGAGAAACAATGTTGCATTCTTGACATTTTGGTGGGGTTTATATCTTTATTTGTCTTGGGATTTTTTTTTGTTGTTATTGTCTTTTTTTTTTTAGTACAAAGTTGTCCTGATCTCATCCAAAGGAGTATATTCCAAAGGAAAAAGACTGAACAACACTACCTTAATCCTTGTTATTCTTGGCTAAGAGAGACAGTTTTCAGTTTATTCAAATCAGCTCTGTGACTCATCTGTTTCTACTTCTTGCTGGCATGGAAATAAAATACTGCTGAGAAACAGTGGAAAGACTTTTGGTCCAACAAATGCTGATTTTAGGAAATTTGTAAGTTACATTCCCATTGTAAACTTATAGCAGTGGACAGGAATTGTCCATAATTAAAACATTCAACATTTTACAGATATAAGTTAGGGATGACTTGTTAATATTGAGATACTGACATGAGAAGAGCTGTTGTCCTTTGGATTAGCATTCTTTTTGGAGTAACCTCTTTAGTCTTGTGTGCATTTCTGGTTTTAGTATGCAGAGTATAAAACTCATTAACAGCTAAGACTAAGTTATAACAGATGCTCAATTATAACCACAAAAACCCCTTAAACAACCCTCGGAGTTCTATGGCTCAACTTATTCTCATCCACATTCTTTTCCTCCTCTAGCCTTGCTCTGAGAATGCTTGTATAATGGTAGGGGGGTTAAAATGGAAGGGAAAGGGCAGGTGATAATTTTATGTATACTCCCACGACCAAATCCACACAGCCCCACTGCTCAATGTCTTCCACTGGTTGTCTGTATTAGACTTCTTGGGACCTTGCACAGGATTTGTAAAATGTTTTGCAACTTACATTCCTCTAAATTCTAGTCATGAAAAGAATAAAATCTTCACGTGACTTCAGTTTGATGAATCTAAACTGCCTATTGCTTCAAATTATTTTTCCTAACACATGAAGGTATCTATCATTGCTCAATGCATTTTGCTTCTGGAGCTTGGCAACGCAACAAATTCCCTCAGATTCATTCTGAGAGCAGACTTTCTCTCATAGGAAGACATGACATCTATCTAGGAATAAAACCACAGGAGTAGGTTGTTTTCCAAAACTGCCTGTGAGAATATCCAAGTTCCAGTCTAAGCATTTTCAGGAAACACCCTTCTTCCCAATGTGTCTGCGGTAGAATAAAATTTAGTGCCAAAGTTGTCAGTGGTATGGCAGACTTTACTGAAAGGTGAAATATTTTGGATGACTAGCAGCATGCCCAGAGAAGGAAAGGGGAAGTCAGTATAGCAATGCCACCTGGAGGAGAAGTAAAGTTTCTAGTATAACCCATAACAAGTTAGCTTGTCTGTGAGAAAAGGAGTTTTCTAATTGTACATTTTATTATCTCAATCAATGGAGAATAGTTTGGAAGCAGAGCATACTTACGCTTTCTTTCCACAGATGGTTTGCTGGTACCAATTTCTGCAAGTGCTGAAGTATTTCTTTTTTGTTCCCATAACTTGCTGAAGAGCACAGACATTTGGGCTATGGGTGCAGTGAGAAACATTTTAAAAAGAAGTTTTTGTACATCTTTCGAAAAATTCTACATGAAATAGCAGCAAATACTCTTCCTGTTGAGTAAGAAATTAACATCTGGCTTCAGTTCCTGGGACAGGTGTGCTTTGAAGTAGTCACAGTGCAAGCTCTTGGGACTGCCCAGCTGGATTCCTCGGCAAGCCCACCCTCCCCGCAGAGACAGAATCTTCCCCTTCATTCTGGTTTGACCCTGTGTCTCTGATGGGCAGTGATCACTAGCTGTGCCCAGTCAAGTCTCGGTATCCATTTCTCCCTTCCCCCTGCAAAGTGAATTACCAGCCACCAGGGACCAGTGAATACCATCAGGCCCTTTTCTTTAAAGGTTTTGTCTTTTACACATCTGTGCAGCTGAAGGTCATGGGGAGATGGGGAAAAAAAGTGCCTTGTTCTTCATGTAGAAGGAAGCCCTGTCTTCTGTAAATCAATCAGCTATTTTGATTGCCAACCATTTGGAGTACTGCAGGCACCTAAATAAACATTCTGGGAATTACTGGGGACCAAAGGGTAAATTGGCATGTAAATAAAAGGAGTCACAGACTTCAGATGAGGAATACGTGTTCCTTAGCATGGTGGTGTACAGAAGAGGAATTTCTTATGGTTAAATTCCACGGGGCAAGGGCATTTCATCATTAATTTTTATACTTCTGCAATTAAAAAATTCATCACTTCAGGACTTAGAATATATACTTTACATCACTGGGAAGCCGGTGAGCTTTTTTATTTGAAAAGCTAAAAAAATATTGAAAAGTGTGTGTGTGTAGCAGGCAGTGGGAAGACAGGATAGTAAACAATTCTTATTCACAGAATGTTTTTTGCTTAAGACTAGAGGAAAATATCTTTAGGCACATGTGTTTCCCTGGCACCAGCTGTTCAAATTATTTCCATGTCTCCAAGCAGCCTGGCTTGTGAGCATTGTCTTTTGGAAGCCCTGCTGAGCAGCTTGCTGCATTGCTCTAGTGGGAACAGAAGTTTTACAAAGGGTTCCCAGTATATATTCCCATGTTAGAAAACATGTAAATAGAGTTCATGATTTTCATCAGGATGGAATAAAGAGAGCAAATACTGTGGGATAGCTCTCAAATCTCTAAAAGTTTGAAAACGCACATTAAACTTTTCTGACATCCCATTACAATACTTATGAACTGAAATTAATTTTGGTGATTCTGAATCATATTTTATCCATTGAGAAGTGGTTATTTTAGATTCCTTTCCATTTTATGAAGTTGAACAGTATTCTGTCTCTTTTTAAAACTCCCAGAAAAGCTTTTTATTCAGGAACAATTATTGTAAAATGAATTTAAAAAGAAAGCTCCACTTGAATGACAGTAAAAATTCATAGTGAAAAATTACATGTAATATAATGCTAGAAGAAAGAGGAGAATAAAGTTTAACAAGCTTCCTTTTAAATTAGAAATAAAAGCCAGTTACTTACCCCTGGTCGCGTGCCCTTATTCGACTATGAGTTAAAATCTTGTCATAGTGAGCATAAGCAGCTGCTTGTTCAAAAGCAGACAACAAAAAAGTCAAAAATGTGAATAGGAAAAAGATCTTCATCTTTAGTCCTCTGTTGCTTCTGGCAAGTCTAGAAGAGAGAACTGGCAGAATGTCTGGAGAGCTGACAGTTTATATACATGTTAGAAGGTGGTGGGAGGGAACCACAGGATCAACCTGAAACCTTGTACCACCCCCCTTAGAACAGCAGCTTTTGCTGCCAGCTTCAGTAACCTAAATCAGTACCATACATTAGCCATATAAATAATTTCTTTTAATCCCCAACTGATTAATTCTTCTTATTACAGAGGCTTAACATTTTATTCTGCTGACACAACAACAGAGAGAGTTTGAGAAGTTTAGACTTTGACTTATGGTTTAGTATTTATAGCACTGAGGCATCCAGAGGTCATGATCATTGCACGTGGTTTTATTCAAAACCAAAGGAAGATGTCTGTTCCCATAAGAACTGCATTGCTTTCCTTTGTTTTCCATGTCCTCACAGTTATCAGCTATGAGCTGTTTAACCAGTGAAGTTGATGAAAGTTTCAAGTACAGCTGCCAATAACCTGGAATAGCATTTTTGTCTTGAGAAAAAAAAGCTGTATTAACACACATTCTGATTATGAAGTAGTTGCTCAATCAAACACAGTACTAGTTTAAATATTCATTTTAATTCTAATTAAAGAAGTACTTTATTATGTAAAAGTACTAACAAGCACTATTACATAATGCTTTTATTCAGAGCTTTATGTAATATATGATTACATGTCATATCCAAATCAGAGTATCTGAAAATTTGAACGTGCACCTCTCTGTACTTGTTAGTCAGTCCTTCAAAGCCTCTTCAAAAGGGAAGTGTAATTCTGAGCTGTAACTGAGGAAACTGAGGCAGAAGTGGCAGGCTCAAGCCTCCTATGAAGTGATAGCCTTAAGGGGCAGTTGATGTTTAGACTGCAACACAGGAGTTTGAAATTTTCATGTCAAGGAAAATATTCTGCCATTTATATAGATGTGTTTGCGCATGAATACAATTTCAAGGGAAAATCCATAGACTATTTCAGATCTTTATTAACATAAGGTGAGTTCTCATGGCTGTACTTCTCTGAGTTTCTCTCTCAAACCGGAGCAAGTATTGAGGTGAATAGCTAGGAACGGATGCAGGATTGGACTGACACACCAGTGGGACCAACCTATCGCTACAGAACAAGCACAAATGGGGCAAAGAGCAGCAGACACAGACAGTGACTGTTCTGTATATATTATTGTAGGTAAAGGTGGTTATAACTACGCATAGATGACTTGATATTTTAAAGGTAAGGTCTTGCCTTATGTATCCATAACCCTTCTTGGTTTCTAAGATTAAGAGCATTTTGTTAAATGGTATGTGGGCTTCTCTTCTATCATGACCTCTACATATCAAACTTGCAAAAAACTCAAGATAGCTCATGGAAGTGTCAGCCCCTCTTGATGTGTAAACTCCATGCCTGAAGCCTCGCTGACAGATCCACTGATGGAGGTGATAGGTGAGCTCTGTGATTTCATATTACCAGCTTCAGGAGAATATCAGTGCGGTGCTCTAATTCCTCTCAGAGCTTTTTATCTCTTTCTGGTCTTTGCAGCAAGAAATACTCTGAGAAATATCACCTCTTAAGTGCCTAGCTGTGATAATTCAAGCTGCTAGATGGCCTTAGTTGAGTAGTCTTTGCAGTTCTCAATTTAAAGGTGAAAAAATCAGAAGATACACTGTAAAATTAATCTGAAAAACTTCAGAGAGTCCCAGAACTGTCTCAGCAACCTGTTCTTCTCAGGAGCCCCTCCCTCATCTCTGGCCTCTCAGCATAGCTCAGGTTCTTCTCTTCCACACTTACCATATAGCATTAAAAAATATGTAGAAATTAATGCTGCTGCATCCATTGAGCTCTTGTTTACAGAGCTATCCACCACAGCTAAAGATGGAGCAATCTCAGCAGGGCAACCATTTTTCTTTCCATATTTTTCCAGCTTTCTGATTAGTTACCCTACCTCAAGTCGCAGAGAATTCTGTTTGTTCTCTGCATTGAGTACAGCACGCTATAATTCAACACCTAATAACAAGCCTAGTGACATCATTATATTATATTTAATGAGGTAAGCTTTAGCAAAAAATAGTAAATGCAGATATGAAGTTCATGGAAATAAAGTAGCATAAGGAAATAAAATAATGAACATAAGCTTCATTTTCTGAAAAAATATCTAAATTCCTGAATGAGTTGTTCTGGTGAGTGGTATATAAGTGCATAGATCTTGAAATGTACAAAGCTTACCTTTTAGTGGAAATTAGTTTTTTTAAAATATCAAGCCAAGGAAAATGTCACACTTTTAATTGAAAAACTAATAATAAACAAAATTAAAAGCATACAGAAGACAAAACAATCCAACTACATGAACCTTATTCTTCATTTATGTTTATGTTAAACTAGATATATAAAACAATATTGGAGTCAAGATCTATTTTGCTTGTGATATAATGGCACACTGAGCTGCACACCAGAATAACCATTTTATAATTTGCCTACTAAAGTACTGTTCTGGTTAACGAACATTTTGTTCACTTGTGCGCATTGCTACTTTATTTATTTTAATTTGTTGTTAATTTAAGAGATTGGCTACCCCACCAAGCTGCCACCTTAGTTTTTTCCTTCCTCCAACTAAATGCTTTGTGCTATTTTATTTCCTAAGTGATGTGATGCTGAAGTTCTAATTATAAATGTTAAATATCTAATTATAAAATAGATTAACACACCTCATGGATTTGAATTATTATTGTAGTTATAGGAATCTTTATTATCCACAACAGAAGGAGCATATCCAAAGAAATACCTGGTATAAGAATAGAACAATTGTTGATTTTCATCTTCCAGGAAATGTAAATAATGTCAAGAAGCTAAGTCTAAGGTATCTGCTATTCTGAACAGTTTATTGCATTTCTCTAGAGACCTCTAGTGGAGAGAAATCTGTAAAGTCATTTTCTGAAACCTGTGTTAAGTGATTACACTAAGAATTTATTGTATGATAAGCAATTCATTTTATTATTCTTAAACAGGATTAGTTTACCTATATGATACAAATTCCTTGTATTCAAATATTTAGGATTGTGAATAACTGCTTTTGCATTAAATTGAAGCAACAGAAGCATCTGTCTATTAGGAATTTGTAGCCAATCCATAAAAATGAAATCTCAACAGAATAGCAATATCGTTCAAAAGAAGCCAGTACTAATTCTGGATTTAATTCTCTCTGGTCATTTACTTCAGGACTTATGAAAAAGGATTCTGCTCCTGAATAGAAATTAATTTTGTTTTACATTTTAAATTTCATTTGGCATACATTGTCAAATATTTTTTCTCCTCATATTTCCACCTTTTTTTAATAACTAAACTTATTCTGTACTATACTCTGTCTTTCCAAGTTTTAGCAGCACTAAGGGGTTTGTCAAAATAATTGCATATGATTTTCCCTATGACATCACCCAGTGAGTGCGTGACATAGCATGTATATATATACATAAATGGGAATTAAATCACAGAAAGCATTGCCAGATGGAGAAACACGAAGATAGCTCGTAGCCATCTGAATTTAGAAGAGAAGAAATAGAGAAAGGAAGAAAGGAAGACCCAAAGTTGTCATTCTGGTGATTCAGAGCTGTAGATACTAATCAATACTTTGGTTCCTTCTATATTGTAAGGAAACATCCATCTTTGGATATCCTCAGAAGCTGTAGGTATCTGGTTTTAAGCAAGTCAAAAGGAGCTGTAAAATCAACCTGATCTCTTAGAAAGTGCTATTTTATAGTCAAATTCTGATGGAAGAAGAAATATTACTAAATTTTAAAATATCATGTACCTACTCCAGTTTTTGTATATTATGAAATTATTCTATCATTTTTATGCATAATGGTTAAATTTAAAGTGTAATGTTCCTAGATGTTATTCTAAACTAGGACTTAGAATATCTTGTATGCCAATTTGTGGCTTTGTTTTTATTTACCAAACCATATTTAAAGGTGATTTACAAACCCAGGGAGGGATTGCTTCTAATAAATCTCTCAAAAGTTTTTCATTCTATGGACTGATCCTTCTTATGTGTTTTGGGAAAAATCTACAGCCCCAAACATAAAAATATTCTGCTTTCTCTGTGTCAAAGTGACACTAGAAATCCAAACATATGAATTGCAATGTGAACATGGCAAAATTTTATAAAATATTGCAGTAAAGCATGAATCATATGTTCTGATTTCTCAATCCTGATCTGCATATTCAGCTCAGTTACCCTGAAAAATTAAATAAGGATTAGCCTAACCCCTCAGGAAAAGGGAATGTTGATTTCTCATCCAGCAGCAGGTGATGCTGTTGCCATAGGCAGTTGTTTTCTTCCTTAGAGAATGAGCACATCTGACGAGGCAGCCTGCGATAAAATCCGACTCATTCTCGACTTCTTGTGCTTGTAAAGCACGTGGCAAGTGCCAGTCCAACACGGAGATAAGAGCTGAGAGGAACAATCAATAGGGGTTAAGAAGCGATTCAGGCAGCAGGAGAATGTAGTACAGAGTCCCAAAGACACAGTAGAAGCTACAAGGGTGTTTGTGTTGGGCCCCACTGATTTTTCAGGGTTGCCCTGGAATGAGACGGTACGGTAATGAGCTACACTGTGTGTCTACACCCTCTATTCTCTACTGCTTAAAGGAAAAAGCACAGACAAGCAAACAAACAAAAATCCTGTGAGTCTGCCAGTGCCATCCAGTTTATTTAGTAAGTGAACCTGCCTCGCAGAACGGTATTTTTTTGGTTGAGATTGAAATGACAGCAAATTGTCAATAATATACATCCTAAATGGCCCTATTTAACACTTATTTACTCTGCTGGAAAGCTTTTAGAGATTTCAAAGGTCATTTAAACTACTCTAGTGCAGGTAAAATTTACCATACTTTTAGTTAATCAGAAGGTGATTTAGTGCAGTGTCTGTATTGTGATGAATGTAAAGGAGTGGTGCCCAGGATATATATACTACACAAATGGTAGCTGTTTCATCTGATTTGAATCTTGTGATGGCTACTGTCAAGGCAAAATTCTAAGCTTCTTGCTATTTACAGACTGTATAATCCTTAATGTCATGAGTCTTTCTTGTAACAGGCAGACTTCAAAACCTAGAACATACAAGGGCATCAATCAAAACCTAGAAAGATGCTGGAATTTATGGTTGAGGTGGTGTGGTGGGTGTGTTGTGTGAAAAACATGGGAATAATCACTATTTATGATGAAAGAGATCTTTTAAGTTAGGGCTTTGATCAATAAGACTATAATAACAAAAGACCTGCTTTTGCTTTTCACTAAGTATAATATAAAAACACTTTGGAGTGGCTCCAAGAGAAACAAATACCTTCAGGTTTTATAAAGTTAAACACAAGAAAGATGGCATTCTGGAAGATGTGAAAATAAGAATTACCAAAATTGAGGTGTAGTGAAACTTCAAAGATTAACTTGCTCAGGTTGAGCTTGTGTATGTATGTATGGAAGGGAAATTGATTTGACATTAAAATTATTGTTCATGATGATTGATTATTTTTCTCAAGTTTCAAGTGCACATGCTATACCAAAATAGAGCTTTTGTTAAGTAAAGAATGTAGTAGTGTCAGCTGAATGTGGGAAAAGAGAAGTAGTCTAGGCAACTACGTGAAGTTTTTTGAGAATTATCTGTCAGATTCTCAGAGATTTCAGGAAACAGAATCATCAATATTGTTAGCAAAATCTAAAATTACTTCTTGTTCAGATAATTTTTTTAAGTGAAAGCAATGTGAACTGAATGCAAAATTGATCACTGATAAAATAGTGATAAATATTAAAATAGATAAAAATAATAATTGAAAAATAAATTTCAAAAATTACTGTAATTCTATTTCCAGGGGTGACTATAGAACACAGATTAAAATCTTGAGTTTGCAGAGCTACTGGACAGCGACAGCTTCCCCTCAAACTGAGCACGGAGGGATTTGACCCTGGATTCTCACATGGTGTAAAATATGAGGCTCTCTATTTGTCTGAAACTCAAGTTTGTGTTTACTTCCCAGAGCTGAAACGAAAGTCAGGGAACCAATTCCAAACATGACAAGACACATTGCCTTCCTTCTTGCCATTTGCATTCCTATGTATCCTGTCTGGAGACAGGGCAATCGTCTGGTGTCTCTTTCCTACAAACAGCTATAGTACATGGCACAAATTTTAGAACCTTCTTAGTACGTGATTAGGCTACAGTATTGTAAATATGGGGAAAAAAATCAGTATGGGTTCTAAATCAGGGATTCTCCATATAAATATTCGCTACGAAATGTAGTTACTTTGAGTTGGAGAAGCTTAAGACATGTTAACTTTTCTAGGAAACAAAGTACCTCCTCCAGGAATTGAAGTATTTTGGGTTTTTAAAAAATTATGCGTTCACTTAATAAGTCCAATAAATAGCTCTGCTATTTATTGAACTTGGTGCTGAGGCATTGTCTTATGCCAGTGAGACCCTGCACTGTGCATGAAACAAAGGACAGTGAACAAGACCTCAAATGTGGCCAGACTTTAGTTTTCATATACAGTGTGATAAGGCCAAAAGGTAAATGTTTCTATGACAAAAAACATGACTCTCTTCACCATGAATACTTAAAAATACACAGGTTGACTTCTGAAGAGCTAATATGGCATGAAAACATGGGTAAGGTCACCTTTCTAAAGTAGATCATACAAACCAGCTTGAAGAAAATCAAACCTGTTTTTAACTGGATTTCATATAGATTCACACTTAAAGAAAATGAGTGTTGCACTAGTAGATGGATATGACTTTCAGATTTCAATTCATCAAATCATGTGAGTACATTTATTGCATTTTAGAATTTTCAAAGCATGGACAGTCAGATTCGATCTGTACTATGTGTATTTGGATGCAATTTTTGAACATTTGCACATCAGTTTTATTTTCAGTCCTTTCTAGAATATCTGACTTTTCATAAGAAGTGACATCTACTGTAGCTTTTAATATTAAACTGAAACTTTGTTCAGTTTAAAGATCATGATTTACAAGGCAAAATTACACAAACAAAATCAAAAGAAAATTGATTTTCTCCTTGACATGGGTAGAGGTTTGAGAAAAAGATTAAGGATATCAGTATTGTATTTTGGAGGGAAAATTAAACCTTTATGTGTAATGTCAGGCACACAAGTATAATTTCACTGATCTGGTGAGTTACCGCAGCAATAAAATCCAATGGCTTTCGAAACACCTTATTTATCTTAGTCACTGGAGGGGAGGGATTATTTTATTCAGAATCAAGCTGAATCAATATGAGAGAATATTTTTTTTTCCACAATTACAGAGAACAGCCCACAGCTTCACAAAATAAGCTTATTGCTTACAGATCCATCTTTTGAAATCAGCCTCACTTCTATACTTAATGAATGCATGATTGCATTGTGAAGAACCAAGAGTAAATCACTTGAGTGGTCACTTTTCATGTCATTAGGACCACAACTTGCAGTGAGTCTTATCTGTTTTGTGGTGTTTATAGAACACTAGAAATTGTAATTAGATAACACAGCTCATTGGTGTGGGCTGGCATCGACACTGGTGTCAAACCAGTGAGATAAAATGCAACAGGTAAATTCAGAGCTCGCCTGATAAATCTTTCAATAACACGGCTTACTCGTTTAGCAGGCAGCATTTATTACAAGCAAGGATTTCACTATCAGATAAGCTCTTACTTCATTAAAGATGAATTAATAGGAACTGGACTGTAATACTGGTTTTTAGAAGTAAAAACCATGGAATAAAACAAGCATCCATGTCCACAGAAGATCAGAGATTCAGCAAAATAAAAATCAGGTTAATTGAAAGCTCATGGAAAGATCTGTGTGTAAAATGACTGGATTTGTTATGCTGATGAACAGAATTACTGTTTGATTATTCTGTATCTGAAAAAGGTAAGTTTTATGATTTCTTGTATCACAAAATAGTAAAGTATAAGCCCAAATACTGTACCATAAATCTTGGATGCTATATCTTCCCTGAAGATAATTATTGCAAAAGGAGACACATTTTTTTGAGGAATTGATTTTCCTTTTCAATTGTACTTAGAAATTTATACCAGATTGTTTGAGTGATTGGTTAAATCTATATATTTTGTAGTACAGATGATACCAATAAATTACATGCTACAGATGGTACCAATCTGTCAGATCATTAAGTAAATTTTAACTTCACTGAATATACTGATTTTAATGAAATTGTATCTAATAAACTATTAGACACATGGCAGCCACCTCCTTAAATACCTATACTGAGATTTTTCTCACTTCAATGCTACTGAGTGCTGTAGAGTGTCAATATCAAGAAATTTAAATATTATGTATCTGACTTATCCTAAGGTTATCCAAGCGAACAACCAGTGTCTACAGTTCTTATAAAACTCAGACTGTTAACAATGCTTAGTGTTTATGATGTGGAAAAGATTAAGTTCTTAGACTCTATTAATACAAAGAGAAGTTTATGAATCTAGTTATAACTGATAAGGGACAAAATAAAAATGAACATATTCTACTAACTTTCAACGGACACCACATTTGTACATCACTGAGTGACAAATTTGATAAAGTTCTTTAACAAATTAGAGAGCATTCTCACCCATGGGGAGAATTCTACCTGCAATTCTGCACATCTTTAAATTATTTTGAAAGCCTGTCTGCAGAACTCCTCTGAAAAGGTGATCTATTTCAAAGTAAAGACTAGGACACCTGACAGCATGCATGGCCACAGTTTCACTTTGAGACACTGGAAGAGAGCTTATGGTATACAGGATGCCCCAATATGGGGTCAAACCTTTGTCCCAGTGATATAAGAGTAGCCAAGCATACAGTGCAGAAAAAATATCTAATTTAGGGAGAGGTTATCTTAGACTGAATTTCTGGGGTTTTTTGTTTTCTTTTTTTCCATTTTAGGTGACAATTCTCTTCTGAGCTATACAATCTTGATTAAACCTGAGAAATGTGAGGGTTACTTTGGTCCAAGAGAAGATGGGATAGGTATTATGTGCCCCCCTGCCCCTGGGAATTAGGCTTCTTGCTTTTTTTCAGACTTCTATATTTGACAGAATCATTCCTTGATGTGAACATGTCACCAAAGATGTATGGAGCAACACTTGGTCAATATTATGTCTTAAGTTACTTCAAAGTGAATAATAATTCAGAGTTCTAGCTTGAGCAGTACTAGATAATTCAAGCATGAGTAATCATCAGTTCCAAGGTTTCTGTTTTAAATACAATGTTGTGTCTAAACTAATTCAGAGTTTCCTCCTATGCTCTGCTCACACAGGCTTTAATTTGGATATGATAATTGTCCCATCTGTAATTAAACCCTGGAGTTAAAGAGCATAACGCGCAAAAAATGGGAGAGCAGCAGCCCTGGGGATACTAAGATTGATCTTTGTTTCTAACAGATGGTATAGGCATAGAGTTTAGTACTGAAAAACATAATGCTTTACTCTGTCATTTTTAGCAATACTTCCAAATCCTTTGCCCTTTGTCACACCATTGTTTAAAGACACTTAAGTCCTCCTTCTGCTTCACATAGCTCCCTCTGGCAGAGTAAGGATGGCTGAAGTGGCAAGGAAATAAATCTACATGCACTTTAAGGAAGCCCATAGGAATGCCAGAGTAAAGTAAAAAGGAAGATATACAATTGAGAATGAGGCTGTCAAAATAAATTACAACCAGTCCCAGCTGTATTTAAAGTTGATAGCAGACTTTTAAACATACTGCTAACATTTAGTGAGAGCTGCAACTACATGTGGATTTTTTTGCCATTGCAGAGCAACTTTGCATTCATGTTGATGCCTTACCCAGACTTGCCTTAAAGTTCTGGCTGGTAACATCAAATCTGGAGAAAAAAACCCCTAGAAGTCATTAAGTGGGCATAGACATAAGATATGTGACAGTGGGCACTACCCATTTTCTGAAGCCCTGTGTACTGGGGAGCCACATGCACACTGAGTTTAAGAAACTCCTCATTGCTGAAGGTGCCATCAGCAATAGTTCCTGATTTTGGTCTGGTTCTCGTAAATTCACACAGAATGGCCCTTCCTATGTCTAATTTCTGTCTGCAGAACTCCCCATCCACAGCTAACAGTTCAAACCGAGGTTTGACAGAGCTGTGTGTATACAGCACATTGCTGCCCTTCATCTCTGGAAGGAACATACTTGAGCAGAAGTCATTAAATAACAGTGGTCGTCTGACTGTGGGCCTGCAGTGCCAGAGCAGCCGAGGTCTGCCCTCTGCCAATCACAGCCATTTACAGCTGGCTCCAAACAGCTTGGCAGCAGACAAACCCTAGGTCTTAAATACGGGTTCAGCAAGGTGAAGGTTGGGATATGTTGTGCATCCTTTTGTCTTCTTGAATGTTCATGGTGAACTGCCAAATTTTGCATAGTATTACTTGTCTAAAAAATTATGTTTAACACCATAAGAAAAATCTGATTCTCCTGATAAAATTTTTAGTCTTTCCTTTAATTAGTTGTGTTTGAAGGCAAGAGTGGGTTTTTTTTGGATAAATAGCAAAATTTGTTAAGGGTTTTTCTTCTCCATAAGGCTTTGATTAATTTGACTTTCTCAGCACAGAGGTTCTCATGAGGTAACTTTTCAGCAGCTGCCCTGGAGCTGTATGGTTTATGAGATGAAAAATTAAACATGTTCATGTATTTCAGTAAATAAATCAATCAAGTTTTGATGCATATTTAGTTTCCAAACATTGTTTTATTTATTTTCATATTAAACTGTGGGCAAACAGTTGCCAATCTTTGTGTCTTGAATAGCTGAAGGTATCATATTTGTGTTGCACCAGTGATTATTTCTTCAGGCAAGGTTCCTTTGCAGATATAGCTTTTGGAAAGAGCAAATATTTATTTGTGCATTTCAGAGAATGATTACAAAAATTAAATTTGGTGATATTCATTCCATAAACACACCTGAGCCAAGGAACTTTGCACTCCTCAGTTGTCATCATGCTGTTGGCACCGGTTGCAGAGGCAGGATACATGGAATAGCGCCTGTTGTATGTGCTTGTGTTGGTTTGCAGGCTGCAGAAAAGCTTGCTCAGGAATCTGCATTCTAATGCTGAAAAATATATCATGCTTGAAAATCCTTAGGAGGCTGCATAAATCCTATTGGAAAAGGATTAGCCCATTAGAAAGCCTATTGGCTAAGGAAGTAACCCCTATTCTAAGAGAATGACCCCTAAAATACAAAGATGTTTGATAGCAAAATAAAGTAAATAAAAGAGGTAAGATTATTTGTGGTATTCTTATTATTCAAGAGTAACCACAATAAAGACAAAATTAAAAGAAAACATGAAATAAAGCTAATGAGTTCCATTTGATAAGAAGTGTTAATATGATTGCAACAACATGTTCATCATCTTGTGTGACTAAAACATTTTTGTCTTACACTAGACACATAATGAGAGGTGCTGAAAGGAGCTCAGTGTCTGAGTTTCAAGTTAGCTCTTCCAGGGGAGGAATATCATTCCCAGCCCAGGAAGCATCAAGTTACTGTAAAGAACAGCAACCAGACAGATCTGCTGCCATAATTCTTAATCCTCTCAGACTAAAAGCTGTGTTTGAGGAGCTGTGTCTGTGGAAGGGTGTATTCAGATTGTGTTGCTTAGTCCTTTGGGACTACTGAGAACTGATACATCTCTCCTTCCTTGAGTCTGAGCCAGTGCTATGGCTTGGGATCAAGAAATTATAAATGGAAACTGAACACAACAGTTCATTTCAATCACATGTCTTGAGTTTACCCTTCATCTAACTGCTGTGGTCGGTAAGTGTTCATAAGTGTCATGGAAAGGACACAAATCTGAAGATGAATCTAATGCATAAACCAAACAGAAGTGAGAAGATTTCCCTTTGTCATCACCAAAAAATTAAGTCCAGCAGCACTTCAATATGACTTGAATGTGAAAAAAAATAAAGGAAGCCTTATGGTTAAATATTTTTTACTTGAGTATTTTAGACTTATTTTCAGATAAAATCCCCTAAATTTAGCTGAGGTTTTTTTGTTTTTAATAAACTAACTTATTTTGCTCTTCAGCTTTATGACAGAGTTGTGGTTGGCTTAGATTAATAAAAAGTGACTGCACATAAACATTAAAAAAGAATTTGAAAGGCACCCACTCTACTCAAGAATGTTATGTTCCAGAACACCATTTTCATTCATTTGTTTTATACATTATAGCTTTATCAAGTGACTGATTGGTGAAGTAAAAATTCCTCTTAGGACTGCAGATGCTGCAATGAGAGTAATGACTCAAAGAAAAGATGCACTTAATTGTGGCAGGGGTCCTCTAGGAAGTAAGTATAGTCTGACATAATAAATAGCAAGAGTTTTAAATGAGTCATTGCAGATTATAAAGTAAATAACAGTTGCTTGAAAAAAGGAAGTAGAATTGTCCATGATGATGATTACAAATCATCTGGAAAATATTGCCTGCTGCAGAAGAAATGCCATGGACTTTTAAGCATTTGTATGCATCTTAACCTCCTCAAATGCACAAAACTCTTTCTGTGCCCATCCTCCTTAAAAGAAAAAGCACATGCCAACATAAAAGAGGACCAGAAGAATCAAAGGAATCAAGTGTTTTTCTACCACCCCTCCCACCTCCTGTTTTGAGGGCTTGTTCTCAGAGATGGAGAGTTGAGCATGTTGAATACTGGCTTCTCAGGGATGGATGGGTTTCTGCATGTGGAAAAGCTTAGGGCTGGTCATGTGGCTTCTCTGAGATCAGAGGTACCATCTGTGTACTCTGTCTAGTACCTAAAGCATTACAGATACACTGCAGGCATTATCCCCTGGTATGGTTTACCACAAAGGAGACTGCATCACCCGGCTCCACACAGTTTTCATTGTAGGTGGACAAATGAACTAGGAGAACTTAACTCCTGAGCTGTCTACAAGCAAACTCTTCAATTTTTAAAGTTTTCCTTTTTGGAGGCTTTCAGAAACACACTGCATTGCAAACCTAAAAAAATGGTACATAATTTCAGTGGAGAGGATATGTACACATGGCAGTTCTTCCACCTGAATTTTGAAATTTAAAGCTCTTCAGTTTAAAAGAATAGAGCTAGAAAAGAATGAGGAAAGAAGTCAGCTCTAGGGACTCCCTTGTCCAGGCCCCTTCAAGGGGAGAATCAGAGGAGGTTGCTCAGCATTGTGTCCACTCAGGTTTGGCATATCTGCAAGGATGCAGAAGATCCCACAGCCTCTCTGTTCAAGTGTTTGATCACCCTCAAAATAAAATATTTTTTTCTTATGTTTAAGTGGAATTTCCTGTATTTCATTTTTTGTTTATTTCTTTTTTTCCATTCACCAGACACCTATCTATCACTAGATATATGGCTTTTTAAAAAAAAGTTATCTAAGTTCTTTCCAAAAACATCTAGAGACTGTTTACTCTTGTGTAGAACAGAATGTGACTTTTTATGTTTCTGTAAACTGATGAACCAAGAATATAAAATCTGAGTGATCATTTTATTATTAAACAAACAACAACAGAAATAAAAGATTTGAACATTAAACCTTATCTGCATGAAAGTTTTTATCCATTATTCTTGATGCTTGGCATCTTTAAACCCATTGCCATATTTCTGTAAGGTCTGTAATGGACCATTTATTCCCCCTAGCAGATATAGCACAGGGTACTTCACATTACACTCCCTGTGAACTCTGAACATAAACCCATAACCCTTCAGCTAGGATAATTGCTCCTATAATGGTTCCATTTCAGTTGTTTTAAATTGGTCTTTCATTATTGCAGATTTCAGCATCTTGGTTACAGAGTCGATAAAAATAAAAGTGAGTTTTAAGCAAGTTTAATTTGCTGTGGCTTATTTCCCTGCTACTTCCAACGTAATTGTTTTCTAAACCCAAGGAGTAGGCATGGATCCTAAGCTAAACCAAAATATGTTCCAATAAATAAGTACTAGAATTATCTGAACATTTGTGCTGCTTTTGCTGGGGTGGAGTTAATTTCCTCCACAGTGGCAAGCATGGGACTATGTTTGGGGTTTGTGTTGAAAACAGAATTGACAGTATAGAGATGTTTCTGCTGTTGCTGAACAGTGTTTGCACAGTGTCAAGGTCTTTTCTGCTTCTCCCCCCACCCATCCACTGAGAGGGTTGGGGGTGCACAAGGAGTTGAGAGGGGACACAGTTGGGATAGCTGAACCTGGCTGAACAAAGGGATATTCTACATTTATATGGCATCGTGCCAGCATATAAAGCTGAGGGAAGAAAGAGGAAGGGGTCATGTTTGGTGTGATGGTGTTTGTCTTCACTAGTGACCATTACACATAATGGAGCCCTGCTTTCCTGGAGATGGCAGAACAGCTGTCTTCAGGTGGGAAATGGAGATTTAATTCCTTGTTTTGCTCATTCTGTTTCACAGAATGTTATACATCAATCTCCTGAATTTCTTCAAGGCAGAAACATGGATAAGGGAAAAATAATTTTAAGTCATGTTTTAGCCTTTTTGCTATGAAATTCAAATGAATGCTCAGCAACAGATACATTTATGTTCCCAGGGATTTAATGGGTGGGGCTGGGTTGCTTCCAGAAATTCTTAGGAGCTCAAGTTCATTGTGGAGGTGCTGCTGATGAAGTTACAGCAGTACTCAGGGGCTGCCTTTTTTTGCAAATGAAGGACCCCCTGTAGCCTGAGCTAAGGAGCAGCTTAAGGTGCAGCAGCTCATTGTGCAAGAGGAACGCAAGCTGTTGCCAAGCATTTTTCCAGCTAGGTCTAGGTTATGCTTAGCCTTTCATGCCAAAGTAGGATAATGCTGACAAAACACAGTAATCTAGGGGAGACTTAGCTACTTGCTGATACAATGATCAAATTCCATCTGACACAGTGTGCTGTAGCTGGGACAAATGCCAAAATTGCCGGAGTATTTTATATTAATAAGCATCTTTCCCAGGTTCTCCCCATTTTTCCACTCTATAAATAGTGGTTTTTGATGAGAATAAAAGGAGAAACTCTTCAGGGTGCTTACCTGGGGTTTGGGATATCTGGGTTTCTTTTACTGTATATATTTCACCTAAGAGGGGGAAACTTCCTCCAGGCTACCTAAAATCCTTGAGATACAGACAGTTTTTTTTTTTAGATGTGCACCTCAGGGAGAGTGAGAATTGCAACCTGGTCTTCTAAGCTGAGTGTCCTTTAAAATAGGTCTAGCAATATTTTGGAAAGAGGGCCAGTCCTCTTCTCACATAGGAGTCTAAGTCACAGGAAAACATTTCCTTGCCCTTTGCCTCTTCAGTTTTCCTCAGAGTAGCTGAAATTATTTGACACTTGGAGGTTTTCATTCTAATCCTCAAAAATCGTGAAGGAAGGTTGGGTGCTAAACAAAGAGTATCCATTTTCTTTTTTTTTTTTTTAACAGAAATGCCTAAGTCTGCTTCCAGGTATAGAGCTGAAGTATTTAATTTTCAATATTTTGTTAACAAGGACATCATGCAATAAAGCAAATGTTAACTTCTCCTCTGTTGTGATTGTTTCAAGCACCTCTGTGAAAAGACATGGTCTAAGCATCAGGAAGCATGCTTGGATATTAAAAATATATGCTTGCTGACTTCTTTGATGTCAAATCAAAAGAACAACCTAAATGTGTCCAAGTCATTTAGTGGAAAAATACAAAGACTACGAGGTCATGATTAGCAAACAAAACATGATTAAGAAAGGAAAATATGCTACTAAAACACAAGTTATTCTCAGGGAGTGGAAGGCTAGACTATTTCTGGGAAAGAGCTGAGAAGTTAAGTGTTGTTTCATACCCAATGAACAAATTAAGAAACTAAAAGAAAAAAAAGTATTTCAAATATTTTTTGAAAATTAATTTGTATCTAAAAAGGTTTAAAAAGAAGCAAAGATCAATTAGTAGATTTTCCTTCAAATTGCCAGAATTCTTCAGTCTTCTCCCTGTGCACTCCCTCTTTCCACTTACTGTAATGGTTATGTCTGAAAAAATCAGTATGAACCTCAGATACAGAGGCATAAAGCACAAAATAGGCTTTGAGCTGGAAATTAGAATGATGAAACAGAGTCCTAAATCCTCACTGCTTACCATCATTAAAAATTAGATATTCACTATTTTGTGAGTAGGTGTATTAGACTAAATGTCTTAACTAAACTGTACTGGAGGACTGAATTTTGAAGGATGTAGAGTCAATAGTAAATACCTATAGAAACAGAAGCAGGGAGAGAACTTGGAATAACAGAAGTAGAAGCTTGAAAGAAGAAAAACCAAAGTGAACATAGAAGTCTGTTTATTGTTTATCAATGTAATTTACTGATGGAGTAGATTTCGAAGAGCCATCGACTGCATGATTGTGCATGATTCCTGAAGCAGGTCCTGTGTACATGACTTAGCACGCTGTTCTTTTCCTCATAAATTCAATTCACTATCGTATTCCACAGTGATGGAATCTCAGATGGCATGGGAACTAAAGCATAACCCTCCTGTTCATACCACACAGCTCAGTCTTACGTAAAACTGCAGCAGCGGCAGGTATAAATATTTCCAAGAGTCACTGGTCTTGGCCTGCAGATGCAGAAATAATGCATATTGTTGTAATTTGCTTCTAAACTATCCATCAGAAAAATTATTTAGAAAAGATGTAGCAATAGAAGATTTCAAATTTCTTCTGCAATGTACGTATATCTGGGATGAGTCATTATCTCTGTTTAATGGGATAGGAGAAAGGTGTTAAGGGAGCAATGCTGGGGCAGTGCCATGCTCCTGTTGCATGCCTTTTTGAAGTTGCAATGTCCAAGGATCTCTGGGCTTTGTGGTTTTCTCAATCCTAACCCTAAAAGTAACCCTTACCCTAAGCGGAGCAGTAAAAACAGCCTTTTACTGAGGTGTCCAGCACATGGGTGGTTCCAAGAAGAAAGTTATGAAGAGAACAGTCTTTGAGCAGTGGGATTTTGTTTTTTTGAAGTGAACTGGAAAACAGCCAAAATCATACTTATAGAAATCCCAAAATCAAAGAATGAAGTCAAAAGAAAAGACAGGACAAGAAACTGATGAAATGAAATGCTTAAAGATAAAAAAAAGATGAACCGAATAGAAAACAATAAAAGGGAATGGGATGATGTGAAGTGCACAGAAATGGACGAAACCTTGCCAAATTGATCCTCAATGAAATCTTGAAACCAGAGAAGAATATGTAACAAACATTCTAGAAAAGAGATATGATAAGTAAAATGCAATTAAAAAAAAAAGAAAATTTGGGAATGGAGTGACTACAACCAAATGTATTGCGATGAAATGAGGAACATTGAAAATTACAGAAACTTACTAAAACTAAATTTACCAAAATCCCAAAATCAGGGAACTAAGTCAAATGAAAAGACAGGAGAAGAAATTGATGAAAGGAAATGCTTAAAGAGAAAAAAAAAAAATGCTGCACCAAAGGGAAAACCATAAAATGGCGTAGGATGACATGAAGTGCCAGGAAATGGACCTAACCTTGCTGAATTGATCCTAGTTGAAATCACAAGATTTCAATTCCTTTCATGTTATGAAGAATTTCTCTTCATGAAATTAAATGAAATCCCAAAGTCAGAGAAGAAAGTGAAACAAACTGACTGGGGCAGACTTTTAATGAAAAGAAACTCAGTGGAAAGAAATAAAGAAAAATTCTGAAATTAAATGATTGTAATCAAATGTAATGAGATGACATGAAGTGCTCCCCTTTGCATGTCTTTTGTAGTTGCCATGTCCCTGGATGTCTAGGCTTTGTGGTTTTCTCAAGCCTACCCTTGAGCGTAAGCCTAACCCTATGCGAAGCAGTAAAAGCCGCCTTTTGCTGAGGTGCCAAGCACATGAGTGGTGCCAATCACGAAAGCTGGGGAGGGAGCAATGTTGGGGCAGTGCCATGCTCTCCTTGGCATACTTTTTGTAGTTGCAGTGTCCCTGTAACTACGCTTTGTGGTTATTTCAAGCCTTACCCAAAGCGTATGCCTAATCCCACACGGAGCAGGAAAAGCAGCCTTTTACTGAGGTGTCAGCACATGGGTGGTGCCAAGAAGAAAGGTATGAAGAGAGCAGTCTTTGGGTAGTGGGGCAGTGGGGTGTTCTTGAAATCAGAGAACAAATTGTAACAAACACTCAGGAAAGGAGATATGATAAAATAAAATGAAATTGAAAAAACCAGAAAATTTGGTAATGGACTGACCAACCAAATGGATTGCGATGAAATTACATGCAGTGAAAAGGACTGAAACTCACCGAAATTATACTCATTGAAATCATCAATTCAGGGAACAAAGTCAGGCAAAAAGACAGGAGATGAAATTGATGAAATGAAATGCTTAAAAAAACCCCAATTCTGCACTGAAGTGAAAACAATAAAAGAGAATGGGATGACATGAAGTGCAGAGAAATGGACCCAACCTTGCTGAATTGATCCTCATTGAAATCACAGGATTTCATTTCCTTTCATGAAACCAAGAATTTTCTTTCATGAAAGGAAATAAAATCTTGAAATCAGAGAACAAAATGGACAGTTTATCTTGTCTGAATTAAAAGACTGTGAAGTAAATAGTCATTCTTCAAATTGTATTCCTTCCCTGTTTTGTAAACTGAGAATGAAACGGGCCAGAGAGAAAAAAGAAAAAAAAGACAAAGTAAAGCTTGAAATGTTTCTCTAAGTTTTAATAGTTGCTCTCACACAATCAGCAGATAAATCAATATTGTTATGCTCTCTTGGCACTGGTGACAATGTCACAGAAGATCAATAAGAAAATCCCAGGTGAGATTGCAGAAGTTGACTAATGAAAATACTTTAAAGGATATTTTAATACTGCCTTTATGTGGGAAATAGATTTCCCATGGAATTTTTTTTCCAGTTTATTGGAAAGACTTTTGTCTTTTGCAGTACTAGCAGCTTGTTTCAGGTTTATAATTGCTTTTATTTGGCCTTTCATCACTTACTTCTCTTGACTATGCTGGGTAAATCTTGGCTCAGTATCATACATCTGGTTCTCTCTTCATCAGCTCCAGTGTGTGTGTGTGGGAATATTTAAGGTTTCAGAGGTTATTCATGTTCTGCAGAAATAGAAAACAAACAAACAAGCAAAGAAAGAAGTAGCTTCCAAATTGAAGTGCTCTTTCCCCACCATACATGGGCCTTAATGAATAAACTTTCTCAGTATTCATTTCTCTGGGGAAAGATAAGACAGATTTGGGGTTGAGTCTGACTTCCTAAAACTCTGGGTGTTCAGGCTGATGTTTTGGGTCGGCCTGTTTTAGACAGGCTTAAATACTGAAATGCTTTCTCACATATACCGTGCTTTTATATTTTTGTGTTATTGTTACTGTTGTTTAGACATGACTTTCAAGGTCTCTAAATCACTGAGGGCTCTAAATCTAAATTTACCTATGATTTGGTAAACATCATTATTATAGATTCTTAAAACGAGCAGAGCACATTTCTCTGTGGCTGAAATCCTGAGGCTTCCTCCATATGGATCTGATTTCAGATCAGAGCCACATGGTTCAAGGACAGTGCATTCACTTTGGGAAATGGTCAGGGAATTTTAGATCTTCGGAAGTTACAATCCTGTAAAAATAAAATCAGTAGAACCAGTCTTCAGATGAGGTCTCTCATGATCTCTCCTGATTTACAATCCCTCAGTTAATGGAATTCTTATTAATTAAATAAACTTTGGGGTGTCTTGCAAAGCAACCCACAGAAGCAACTGTATCACTTAAAACAATAAAAGTTGAAAAAAAGGTCTCTCTACTTTTACTTAATAAAAGTGAAGGGAACTAAGAATGCTGATATTCACTAACTCTAATTTCATAAAAATAGATCTCTTTCAATTTTCTTTTCTCTGCTTTGTTTTCTTGATGTAGAACTGGATTCTGCCAAATTAGTCATAGAGAAGGATTATTTCCATGCTTTTCTAGGTGCATTCATGTTTTGGATATGGCTGAAACAATATATCTGAGTACCACATGTAATTCACCCAAATAAAATTATGTCTAGTATTCCTTAGTAAACTATCTTGCAATCCTATGGACACAAGATCAAAGGTTATACTGCAGATGATGCAACATAAAATCCTGCATTATTTGGTCTTTCTGTCTACTTTTAGAAATAGGTAGCTGAAAAATGTAAGATATTTATCTTTATTAGTGGATTTACGCATCCTCTATAAAAACAAAGCACCACGTAGGTATGATAAGAAGAGGAAAAAAGGAATAAAATTTATTGCACAAATGAAAATCTGTGTAGGACTTTCTGAGTTTCTCTGAATGTATTTGAATGCTTACTGTATTTGAGACAAGTTGACACTTTCAGAAAATGACAATGTATGCATCACCCATCTTGTAAACTCAATTTTGCATGCTAAAAGCGTAAATCAGGAGGAGTTATTTTGCAGCTGACATTCTCACTTGGCCACATTTAAAGAGCAGTCTATGCTGTCCATTGAATTTATGAAAGGTTAGCTCAATGCTTTCAGATGTTCTTAGGGTACTAATTATACTAAAAAAACTCATGAATTTCTAAAAACTGAAAAATCTCTTTTTTTTTTGTTTGGGGTTGTAAGGTTTTGTTTTGTTTTTCTTTTTTAAATGGGGACTGAAGTTCAGGAGTACAGTATTTCAATCTGCAAAGGCTTGCTATTACAGGAGAAAAAAATCTTTTTACTACCTTGTTAAATTGAAACACATGGATTCCTAGAACATTATTTTATCTTGCTCACTTACCATGGACTTTTATTGCCTGTTTAAACATTTATGGAATAATTTTATTGTGAACCTAAAAGCTGAGCATACAAAGAAAATATAGATGGGGTTATTCCCGCTTTTTCAGTTCCATTGAATAAAGTATGCCAGCTCTTATGCATTAACTCTTGATTCCATGCAGTGGAAGAGTTTCCCATGAGTTCTGCATGTGTGAGGTTCTCTTGGTAATTTTCAGACTAGAACCACCCTTTCTGGATGTTTTACATCTTGAACGTTTCCTCTGTTTCCACTGCAAGCACGGCTCTCACACTCTTAAAGTGCAATGCTGAGTATGTTGCCATAAAGAGACATCTTTAACAAGGACATCATCAACTGCATTGTCAAAGAAGAAAAGTGAGAGAAAAGATACTGAAGAAGCACCATGTGGAACTGGTATTCATTTCAACTATCAGCTATTGGAAACAGATTTCTAGTCATAGATAATGAACTAAACTCCCTCTTTAATGTACAAAAGAGGCAAGGATCTCTATCAAAGACAATTATTCCGATGTTGAATGTCTACAATTGAAAGCTGCATTGGCCCTTGAGTGTACCAATGTGGTACCGTGGTAGAAAGGTACTAGGTTACAAAGAAATAAAGGACAGAATGAAAAGGCAACAGCAGTAATGAGTAGTGCCACACCTACTGCTGCACAGCACTTGGCTGTGACTGTGATAGACAACTAAAGAGAGCAAAAAGTTTAATTGAAATGAAAATAACCTAACCGGTTTAGACTACACCCAAAGAAACCCAAGGCTGAAGGGGGATGAGTACAGTCAGAACAAACAGTAGCCAGAAAAAAATTATGTAGTAAAAAGATAGTGGCTGCCTGAAAAGTGCAAATATAAACAGTTGAAATGATTCATGTGTATAAACATTTCATAGCTATACTTAGCAACAGCAGAAGATTTGATTAATTTAGGAAGAGAATGATGTGTTGGAGGGACCTGTGATAATATTGTATGGCTAAATTTTCTTACAGTTCTAAATTTGTGATGGTTGAAGGTTGCAACTTTTTTTTTGTTCTTTTAATATTAATGAGAAATGACCTCTGCTTCATTCTTTACACTTATACAAATAAGGCAACTTCTCAAGTACTAAAGCAGTGGTTACTGAACTTGATTTGATGTAGTTCAACGAGTTCCACTCCTTTTCATATCTGGAGAATTGAAATTCATCCTCAAATGCAGCAATTTATTTTGGAGTATATCCAACTACTTACCCATAAACTGTCTCATCGGATCTCTATTCTGCTCATGCTGCAGTGAATGTAGGGTCCATAATTAAAACTTCAGCTAGTGGAAGAGTTTAAACGCAGAGAAGTAAGATTTTCTCAACAGAGATTAGAGTGCTTATGTTGGAAGACAGGTGTGCCCAAGCACAGTTTACTGGTGTTATCAAATGGTTACTTGACATGGAAAACAGGCGAACTTTGAGCATGGATTAGAACTGGGGAGTTCCACTTTCCCAGGGGTAAATACGTAGTATTGCTATTGTTACACTTACATTTACTAGTACTACTGCAATCACTACCATTATCATTACCAGCACTATTATTTACTATTACTATTTACCAGTACTATTATTTTTGTGAGATTACCCTACTCAGTAAAGCTGTTGGTATCTCTCAAGAGACTTTAAAATGAAGATGGATTATGTTGTTGTCCAACTTGTACCTCTATATTCCCAGAAGAATACTTGATACCAAATGTTTTAAACTGTATTCAAAAGTTCATTGCCTCTTCACTATATTTAAGCATGATTTGCTTCTTTTCTCTTTCATGTTGCTTCTCAGAATATGTTTAAATATTCATCTGAGGTTTAAAGAGTAAATGGAGTGTTATAACTTGCAATATACATATTTAAGAAGAACATATAATAATTTCTTTGTGTCTTTTTTCTATGCTTTATTCCTGTGAGGAAGCTAAGCAAAAATTTTCCTCCTCAAAGATCAGTCAAAAGATGCTGTTAAGGAAGACATTCTTGTATCAAATATTCTGTTGAAGAATTTTGAGTGTCCGAATACCAGAAATTGCACCATTTACAGAAGATATGCATTCTCCTGGAACTAGGCACTACTTATTTACAAAAAAACCCTCATATTGGGAAAGTCATAGAATTTCTCATTAAATCCTGATCTATCAAAAAGAAAGTGCTGTGTGAGTTGTTAAGCTCATACCAGTCAATGTAATGGTTTCAATCAATGTATCGAGAAAACAAGATTAAAACCAGCTGCAGAGCTGTGGTTCCCCTGAGGAGGCATCTACCTGGCTTGCTCTCTGGTAATACTGTACCACATACAAATACAGCCATGGCTTATAGCTGGTTCACAGGACCCCACAGTCTGAATCCCCTGATGTTCTGCAGTGCCCTTGAGGGCCACTGAAGCATGCAGAGTCAGAATGAGCTTTTGAAATTTTGTCTTGAAGGTAAGCATGCAGTACTTGCATCCCTGACCTCTGACTGTGGATCAGTGTGAAGCACTCTCTTGCATGGATTCAAGCTGCCTCCTGTCCAGCTATGCCAAGGTAGCAAAGTCCTGCTGGGCTGTCTGCATGCTATTTCTCCAGGAGCTGAAGAAAATACAAAGGGCAGTCAGGGTTTTTTCTTACCAAAAAAAAAAGATATAAATTAAAAAAATGTTCTCTCAACATTCTAAGCAACCTAATATTGGTATTAAACCCCTTTGTACTTAGTCAATTTTCTAGCTCCATGAAACATTTTATAAGCTGTGCTTCAAAAGACTGTCTTTTATAGGGGTTCATATCCTGGTTCTTTTGTATTCCTCCTATACTGATGCTAATGGAAACTCAGGAAGGGAAAGGGAAGTTTGAACTTTTCAATTTCTTTTGAGGAGAAAGTATGCTCAGACTTGCAAGGCTTAATAATGCCTCTGCTGTGGCATTACAAACTTTGTGCATATCTAGATCTTTCTCGGCACAGGTCCTCTTAGAGGCATCCAGACAGGAAGGGGGTTTTTTGGCTGCCTGCAAAGAAAGAAAAGTCCATCATCATTTCAATTTTGGATGTATTTTGGGCTCATCTGTTTTCACAGAATGAGGTACTTATTTGGCATTACTTTTAAATGGAATGGCATCAGGTCCTTATTGGTGTCAAGCTTTGATGCCTAAGAATAACATAAAAATAGAGCAAATCTTGATTTTAAGTATGCCTTATTTAATAGATCTATGTTTCACTATTTGGATGTTAAAAAAAAAAAAGAAGCAGCAAAAGACTGACCACCTGTTGCTATGCAGTACATTGTATCCCTATGATTAATTATCCTGCCCACCTGCACTGTCCTTGCTGGTCTCTCTTGTATCCACTCTATGACTTAGGCTGATGCCCAGCACAGTGGGTTGTGTGTGATGGTGTGGCTGGTATTTCACATTAACTGTATGGTGTTGGCAACTTCACGCACGGGAGCAACAGGCTCTTATGATGCCAGAATAACATGCAGAACTCTGAGACCTGTGATAGTTAACTTGTTCTTATAATGGTGATGTTTGCAATACAAATATCCTGCTCAGCCACCTTCTGCCTGGAATGAAACCATATGGCTGGAATGGGTTGAAAGCTCTTTTGAGCAAGCACTGTCTGTTTTGAATTTGGCTAGTGTAAACGAGTAAGCTTAGGACCCGAAGGCATTACAAACCATGATGAAGAATGAGAAACTGAAAGCAGTAGTGGAGGACTGTTAACTGGGATATAGAAAACTTTGTGACAACCTGTGACACATTTGCTTTATGGCACTTTTAGCAAAAATGTTACAGTATAAAAAAGAACTCTCTAAAAGAGTTGACCTAATACAAATGATATGAGGGTATTCCACCATAATTATTATTTATTTCTTTTTATACTTGTAATAATTCAGGTGCTTTCCAAACAGAAAAGCTGCAGGCCCTGCCCCAAGGAGCTTACAATCTAAAGGTGGACAAGGATAGAGACGTGAAGGAGAGAGGGTCTACAGAGCAGTCAAGAGGCCAAGATGGAAACCATCCAATCAAATATGATTTGAACACATTGTTGCAAAGCTATACAAACTATTTTCCAATTGTGACTCATATTTTCCATTTTGGTTTAACTATATCTGCCATGACACAAACAGGTGTGGAGGAAGGAAGCTTTCAATATATGAGATCAGAGAGAGTAGCACATGTGTAAAGTAGAGCTGAAAAACTCACCTAAAAGTATAGAGATGAGAGGGGTTTGCCTGGATTTCCAAAACATGGTTCAGTACCAGGACAGTTTAGATCCAGAATGATATGGCTTTAGGTCAGGTCCTACAGTTTACATGGGATAGATTCCATCTGAAATGTAAATGTACTCTATGCATCTGGAAGTTCCTTAATACATGCTAATATGAACTAAAAAATCTATCATAGCAGGGCTGGGGAAGTTAAGAATGAAATAACCACACTTTTGTGGTACATTTGGGGGGGGGGGGGGGCGGGGTAAAGAATGGTGTTGAAAGTTGGGGGTAGTCATCCTTATGCCAGCTGTAAAATGACATTTTTAATAATGTAGGACACCAGCCAATGATTAAAAAACCCGGACTGTTTAAATTTAAAAATACTGGTTTTAACTAAGACAGTAAGTCACTCATAAGTTATGAAAAATACAGTTAGGCTTTCTTTATACATTTTGGTATCTATTATAAAACATCCAATCAGGTTCCCCAAACTGTGAAACTGTCAAAGAAACTCTCTTAAGGAGTGCTTTTTAAAACTTCTCAACAAATTGACATATTTATTGAAGTACTCAGGGGATCATTGTATGCTTATTTATTCCTAACGTATCTTTCCCTTAGCAAATGTAGGTGTATTGTGAAGGCAAAAGCTAATAAGCAACTGAATATTAAAGTGCATAGGTTGTCCACATTAGGAAAAACAAATGGTTGAAGAAGCAGTAGCTATGGTGATTAAGGATTCTTGGGGAGTAATCCATCATCAATTTTTAGTAAGCCGCAGATATTTCTTTTCCTATAAGAAATATTCTTACAGTCTTCAAAACTTGCAAATGCGTTTCTAACAATGGTATCATGACAATCATACTTCTCTTGCTGTGAGGGAAAAGCTGTAATTAAATAATCAAATAGACTGATTTTTCATAATTTACAGGTATTCATATTCCTTCAATAAATAAAAGAATATAATTTATCTTCTGATTCTGTATAGATTTTGACACAAATAAGTTTCTAGCTATTTAAATAAATGATTCTAATAGCTTGACATGAATTATGCTGGCAGGAGCCACATATGATTATTATGGTACCCAGAATCTTTCAAGAACCTACAAAGTTAAATAAAAGCTTACAAGTCTCTTAAGCTACTTTTTATTTGCATAGAAAAATATTTATCATAGGAGTCAACTATCATATGAGAGAAATTCCGTTTTTTGTAATTGAAAAAGATAGCTAAAAAGTTTCTGTGGGTTATTGCAACAGTACAAGAATACAAGATGCTTCCATTTATTAAAAAATGTAAAACAAATCGTGAAAGCTAAAGCAGGCTACAAAACAGAAGGTCCTCATATTTTCTTTCTCTTGACTACTATGTTACAAGATCATGTGCCACGGTTGAGTACTATAAAGTGTAATTCTGCATTAGCTAATATAATTCTTAAAACACCCCCCCAAAAGCACTATGCAAAATATATATATTTGTAAATGCTTCCTCCTGTAAGCATCACAACCTTGTTATCACGTAGTCACCCTGAACAATTGTTTCCTGTTTCCCATCAGAGTCAATGCTAATGTCCAATGCCTTGCCCAGCTGATTCTGCAGAGTGGCAGGTTCTGAGTTCTGTAACTCCATTTTCTCTGTTTCTGAAACACAAATACTTCCCTCTTCCTGTGAATCCAAAGACTCGCTGTTCTTTTGCGACTCAGCTAACATGCATTTTTTGCCAGGACTTTGGATGTTTAATTCACAGTTCATGGTCAATTCTCCCTCTTCCAGTTCATCAGTTTTCTCACATTGTTCTTCTGCCTGTTGACGGGAAACTTCTTCAGAAACGGTGTATATTTTATTTGTACTCTGCTCCACAGAGTTTGTTTTTGATCGTCTGTGAAACAACCCAAAATTTTTTATGTCTGTTACAAAATTCACACGCTTTTGTTTCTCCTGAGTGGACTCTGACACCATCATTGCTGAGCCATTGCTTACATTATGACCTTCAGAGGCAATATTGGCTGATCGTGGGTGAATCATCGTTGTTATGTCAAAAAGGCTGAAGGGTTTCTTCTTTCCTTTTTTGTTTCCTTCACTCTCACTATTTTCTTCATTTTCTGACAGAGAAGCAGTGTCTTTGCTCATCTTTGCAGTCTGCAAATTAGATAGCTTGCTTCCTTTTAACAAACCCAGGACTTCAAAGCGAAAGCTGGAAATATCTTGCTTTAACTCCTAAAAATTAGGAAGAAAGATGAAATGTCAGGACATCAAAGATAATTTGACTTTTCCTTTTGAAATGAGAAGAGAAGGGAAGGAAAGGGAAAAGGAAAGGGAAAGAGAAAGGGAAAGGGAAAGGGAAAGGGAAAGGGAAAGGGAAAGGGAAAAAAAAAAGAAAAGAAAAGAGAAAAAGAAAAGAAAAGAAAAGAAAAAAGAAAAGAAAAGAAAAGAAAAGAAAAGAAAAGAAAAGAAAAGAAAAGAAAAGAAAAGAAAAGAAAAGAAAAAAGAAAAGAAAAGAAAAGAAAAGAAAAGAAAAGAAAAGAAAAGAAAAGAAAAGAAAAGAAAAGAAAAGAAAAGAAAAGAAAAGAAAAAAGAAAAGAAAAGAAAAGAGAAAAGAGGGCTTATACTGGGGAACAGGAATAAACTTTACTGTCTGGATGTTGGCATACCTGGCGTCTTCAAGGTTGATTTATATGCTACCTGAATAACTGAGTGTGAGTAATATGCTTCACAGTCTTAAAATATCTTACTAAATTACTAATATACCTATAAACATAAAAATAAACACATACCTTAAAATTTTCTTCTGTCAATCCTTCCTCAGTTTTGGCATCTCTTATCATTGCTGCAACATATCTCTTAACCAGATTTCTCATAACTTCCTAAAAATATGAAGTATTGTGTTAGCTTTCTTGGTATTAGTTACTAAACCTACACTCACAGGCTCTGCTTGGGCTTTTTCATGCTTTAGGAACATGACAAAAACTACGCAAATCTTAGGTCTGTTTGAAAATATGTTTTGCTTTTTGATGGAAACTACTAATGCTTATTACCCTGGGAACTACTATGTTGGGTTTGACCCAAGGTATGTCTCCTGCCAGTAATTTGCAGCCTGTCAGTGAGCAGTTGCCAATGCCTCCTGAGGAGAGCAAGTCTGGTGTGGTTGTACAACTGTATTTCCAGCTATTCTCTCTCAAGCCTCCCGTGCTGTGAGATGCAGTGACTTTCTGAATAAAAATGATAGTTCTAGGTTTAATTGGCTGTGACAGGCTTTTTTATGAGTTTGAACTAATGCAGACTTTCAGCATTCAGAAGTCCTCTGCCAATGAATTCCATAGTATGGAGTAAGATTCCATTTGGGGTTTTATTTTTAACCTTTGGTCTGGTAGTTTCCATTGTTGTCTTCTAAGAATCCTAGAAATTATTTAGGTTGAAAGAGATGCCTGGAGGCTGTCTGAGTCATTTCAGGGCCATGACCAGTCAAGTGCTAAATATCTCCACGGGTGAAGATGCTGCAGCCTTCCTGAGCAACATTTTCCAGTTCTTTACTACCCTCACTGTGAAGATAATTCTCCTTACCTTACGGAATTTCCCTTCCTGCAACTTGTGTCCATTTTGTCTTTTGCATTGTACCTCAAAGAAAAATCTGGCTCCTTCTCTCTAACCACCCACTACATTATTTAAGACAGCAGTTATATTCCCACTAACCTACTCCAGGCTGAAATCTGAACTTATTTTATGAGAATCCTCTAACCATCTTGGTGGTCCCTTGCTGGATCCCTTCCAGTTTCTTAATATCTCTCTTGTAGTGTGGGGCCCTGTCATAGGTTACCACTACAGGCCCAGACTTGACATATTGCTCCAGATACAGTCTCACAAGTGAGGGCTGAAGGAGAATAATCACTTCCATCAAAAGGCTGCCTCACTAATGCAGTGTAGTACATGTGTGGTATTCAGTTTGCAGATTAATGGCAAGCAGCTGTTCTGTGTTCACCTTCCCCAGGATTTTATAGATCCCTGTTGTACTTCCCACAGCTGCCTCTTCTTCAGGTTGGAAAAGTCCCAGCTTACCTAGTTATTTTCTTTATGGGATTCATTAACTACCAAGCCTACAGCTCACACCTTGTTTAACTTGCAGCCCTTTTAACATGACAAAAACTCAAAATAAAGCTGAAAATGATTAATTGTGCAATAATAATCTAAAAAGAAAAATAGATGCTGAAGAAGGAAGGATGAAAAAGAACTGCTTACAGGGGATCTAGGCAGAGGGGTTATTAAGGAAGCTGTCTATGGGGCAACTAAAGCTGGAGAGATGAAGAGCAGGTTCTGATGGAGCATGTCAGTGAGCTGCACATATGGTCCTGATTATTCCTGGCAGGGAGGTGAGTATTTGCCTTTTTTAAAGGTAATCCATGTTACAGTGGGCAAAATACTGGATAGCATGTTATTGCTCTAGAAAATATCCTTTTTTCTCCAAAAAGAAGACAATTATACTTCTCAAATGTTTTTTTTTGAACATCAAAAATATTAAGCTTGTTTGCTGAAGATGAAATAACTACAGATTTTATGTTTTTTTCCTTTTATTTTCCATTTCTGCTTTCTCATAAAATTCTTCCTTTTTTTTTTTTTTCCTCATGAAGACATTCTGGAGACATAGAAAAACAATTGCCCAAAGAACAAACATAGGCCTGTACCTGGTATTGATGATGTCTCCGCAAATTGTCAGCTGCACGTCTCTGAAAAATAGAAACAAAGAAAAAGAAAAAAATTAATCCCTGTCTAGAAATTAAATACTTAACCACAGAAAACAGCAGGCCTGTGCATTATATGGTATCTAGCAAGCTGAGAGAAAAGGTTCAAAATCTGTTGAAAAATGACAGTGTTGGAAAAAAGCCTGTCATTTGGTTTATAGAAATGAGAAGGCTGCTGTGGGGAAGGCAAAATGTATTTTCTACATTTTCGTCAAAATTCTTTTATTCCTCCATCACATGGATGTGGTGGAGCAGCCAGGTCACAGGCTGCAGAGCCCCAAGGTCAATGATCTGAGATAGAAGAGGAACAATGGATCATGTCACTCATTTGCACAGACTGAAGCATACTTTACTGAACTGAAAAAAGCTTGACTTGAGTCAAGTTATATTTTTCTTGGAGGTACACAGTGAAAGAACTGGAGTCAATGGACATGAGTTACAGGAAGGGAAATTCTGTCTGGAAAATCATCAATACAGTGGGGTTCATAAAGCCAGGGTGTTAGCAACACACTTGCTATGGCTCCTAATGTCTCATTTAAGATAAAACTAACCAAAATCTGCACTATTAAACTGTATTAATGAGAAAGTTCCCACTTAGTTCTCTGTTAAAAACACTCAGTCATAGAGATGTGAATGGAAGAAAGAAACAGCTTTCAACGCAGTTTGGTGTTGATAAGGAGGGAAGGTAAAAGGGACAGTAACTCTGCAAAGGAGCAGCAAAAAGAAGTGTGGTATGATGAAAGAATAGCCCAGGTTTCAAGCAGGTGTTGTACTAGATTATGCTGCCACATCTAAGAGCCGTCCAGAAGAAGATGGGAAAAAATGGCCTGAATTATTTTTTTCCTTGAATTCCTTTTGTCCTCAATTGCATAATGAGTAACATATCTCCATCATCTAATTAGTTACCCCTAACTGCTGAAAGAAATACAGTTTTAGCTTGGACTCTTACATCTGCTGCTGACAAGAAAATAATGTGTCTGACTACTGATTGTATTTCTACAAAACAGATCACTTAACAGCAGCTTAAAACAGGGTGAGAAGACATCCAAGGGACTTGTAAAAATTGACCTCAGTTGCATAGTAAGGCAGGCATGGTTAGTAATTTTGTAATTTATTTTTTTTTTTTACTTGAAAGAAGTGATGAACCATTTCCCTGTACTCGGAGTCAGTTTACACTCAAGGTTGATTTCTTGTTTGCAGTTAATTTGAGGGATGCAGTGGCTTTGTGGCTGGGCTTGGCAAAAAATAATGGAAAGGGGGAAAATCGTTATTTCCTAATCAGTCTGAACAGCCACTGTGGGATAGGGCTTTGTACATGAGAATATTTTCTTCAGTATTTTCCCAGATTTTATTTCTCCATCTATGCCTCCTCAAAGAGAAAATGGGTATTTCTTGTGTTTAAGGATGGAGGAATGGGCGAGCCTGCCCATCACCAGGGCCAGAGGGGACAATGCAGCCGTGGGAAGGCTCATACCCTCACAACACCCTAACTTAGCCGGTTTTTAGAAAAAAAAATCAGACTTCTTGCAGTTGACCACACGGTGGAGATGTTTCATTCTGCTGAGAGAGCACTAAGGGAGTCCGTGGCTGAGCGAGCTCTCAACAACAGATCTGACTCACAGGTGAAGGGAAAAACACTTTAGGGTGTACTTGAAACACACTTAAGAAAATGTGAATAACTCTTATAAGTAAAAGAAATGCTGATTTTTGACTTGCACAATACTTCCTGCAGCTGCTGTCTGCTCTGCTTTATTTTACAGTGAAATGTGAAATAAATACATAGGTTTAATTCTGTATCTGCAACAAGAACTACCTAGATAACGTTTATCTTTTTTCCTGCAACCAATTTGGAAGCTCACAGAAAGAGAGGCTGTTGCTTTTCCACTCAATGCAATGCCAACAAGCACAATTTGGGATAACTATGTGAAAAGATTTATTTGTAATAATGTGTCAGAACAGTTCTACTGCACTTAATTGTTTTCAATCCATACCACCGAGAACCTGAAAGAAAATTAATTTAATTGTATGTTTTAATGCACAGCCACATACATACTTCACAGGGAATTACACATACATGTAACCTATCAAATTTAATATCCCCAAACAGTTCTCTATCTCCCATTTAAATGTTTAGGTTCTGTCTCCAGTTCCTAGTCATCTTTTGCTTCCTTTTGAAAGCAGAATGAATCTTTGCCTAAACACATCTGAAAATCATGCTATTCACTAGAAATAAAATGTCATTAACATTCATATTGTCCTTATTTAGTTCTCAGCTGGCCTGCTTTTCTCTACTCAGTTATAGTCTAATTTGTGGTTCAAAATTTGTTTCAAGTAACCATTGTGCTATGTGCATGAAGAAGTTGAAAATTATGGCTGGCAAAGGGATAAGTTAAATTTGAATAAAAATAGCAACGGGGGGAAACACTCTTATGAGGACCATGTTGAATGCAATAATGAAATTGATGGGGATGTTGTTGTCACTTTCCAAAAGGGGGCACTAATATCCTTTAGAAAATCTTAATAGTAGCTCCACTAGTAGTAATAATTATTTTGGTCTTCCTGTTTATGCCATTCCTAGTAATTTGCACTGTTTGGAAAGAATATTTCTTTAGCAGTCAAAAATTTAATAAAATTTTATTACTTATTTTGATGTGTTTTATAAAAATTATATCTTTCATAATGCAGGAATACAAATCTAATGTCTGCATTTGACTTTAAACTGCTTAGTCATAAAGGTCCAGAAAATTAAACTATTGTCTGAAGTTGTGGCATATATTCCTCATCTTGAATAGAAGCATCACCTTTAAAGGGTTAGAACTTATTTGTGTTGACAGAGAGGTTTCTCCATGAAATGGTTCTTGGCTATACAAGGAACACTCCAAATTATTGATTTCCACACCAGATGGAAGGTGTTATTTCTTTGCTCAACTTTCAACAACATACATTACAGAGAAAATACAAAATGCTTACACTGACTTAGAAATTGCATCATTTTCCACTGGATGAAAAAAGAATAGGAGAAGGGAAAATGAGATTTTCTGTGACAAATGATAATAAAACCATGTGGGTTGCTCGGAAAATGGCATAAAAATCTGTATAGCTAGAAAACAGGCATCTGTTTATCTAAACATCAGATGCACAAAAAAAAAATTCCCAAAGTTATCCCTGGCAATCCTTTCCATTTTCTCTTCTGAAATACTTAAAATTGTAAGGAAAACATTTTTTGGTGACTGATCAGATATAATGTAGAATGCAATTTGAGGAAAACAGTACAATTTGTTCCGGTGGGACTAGGATTTCTTTTCCCATATATCTTTTTTTTCTGAAATAGTAGTGGATTTCAGATGGCCAGCAGGATTAGCCTTGACACACCTATAAGCCTTGTGCAGTCAGGAAAACCTCAGCCTAATCAATAGAATTATATTACTAATCTGGTTTTTGCAAAGGTGAGCTAACAAAATTAATGGAACTGATAGATATAGATATAGATATAGATATAGATGATATAGATATGTAAAGAGCAGCACACACTTATTTCAGAGTTTTAAGCACAGGAGATAACTGATAATAGCTGAAGAAAATGCTGCATACCTGGGATATGTCAAAATGACAGAATATAAAAATGTGCTGAACTCCGAATGGTAGAAGAGCTCTGTCTAATTCATAGCAGAGCTGAAATAGTAGTAAATCACATGTACCATCCTGTCCTTCCCTCAGCTGAAGCTGTGGCTAGAGAAGCTGCCATTAGCATGCTGGGCACCAGGTTGCTTTGGAGAAAAAGCCTCTCCCTTGAAAAACCTCCTCTTAACTTCACCACCCACTGCTTCACCTGTCCCACTACAACAAAGAACAGAAGAACCACAGAACCAACATCCAAAAAGAAGCAAATTAATTGGCTTTTTTCAGAAGCACCTCACATTGCTACAGACCGTGCTCTTGCCCATGATAATTTTGTTATAAACAGCAATGTAGATGATACTCCCAAGCAACCATGTCATACTTATTTTTACTGGCATTTCTCTTCTTCCTATGGGCCAGATAAATCATTTCACTAGAATGTGTGCTGTAAACTATCCTGACCCTGAACCCTTTCTTTACACATTCTGCCTGCATATACTGAACTCTCAAATGTATACATATATAAATTTGAGAGTGGATTGTTGACACATATGGATTGATCCTTGATTCAGTCCTAGTTTATAATTCCTGGCTTTTTGGTACTGAGGATTTTTTGCAGAGATCATGCATAATTCTTGCCAGCTCCATTCTTCTATCATCTATTTTGTATCCTCTAGCACTGACTCACTCTTTGGATGTGCACTATTGCTTTTTCTACTGGAAAACACCATAGCATGTCACTGTTGATTAGTGCTTCCTAATAGGGAAGTTAACATTTAGAAATTTCAGAACAAAATGTTTTGAAATCTGAGTTCTGTCTTACAGACAATGTGGCATCCATCCATACATACAGCCAATAAAAGAAAATCAGTTTATAGTACTTTTTTCTCTCGCAGTACTGGTTGTAGGGAAGGAGCCAGAGTTTATAACACAGGACTCAGTGAAAAGGAGTAGATCCCAACAAAGCTGATCTTGTAGCTCAGAGGCCAAAGTTATTACAGGGGAGATACAAGTGAGCTGGAATCATCTGAGATCCTTGAACAAAAGACAGAGAAAATGGTTCATTTACTTTTGGTTGAAAGGGCATAGAGGTTCTAAATTTAATTTGTGATGTAGCTTGTTGGGACAATTGAAAAAGTTCTAGGAAATCAAGGCTGAGCTGTGGGTGATGGGAAGTTTGTGAAAACTAGAAAGAAGTGCACTCCCCCAGGACAAACTATGAGATCACCGTGGTGTGCCCATTTGTTGACTGATGATTTAACCTCTTGGGGAATGTCCAGTTAACAGTGCTCAGGTGGTGTTTTGCGTCTATCTGATGTGGAAATCAGAGCACAGAGTGCATACACACATCTTACTCTATTTTGGAGCTTGGGTGAATAACTGGGCCTGGAAATTGCAAAATGTTCCAAATTCATGTAACCCTAATGGGGCTTGTGTTATGCTGAGGAATTAGCTGAAGAATTTTGCAGTTTTATGAGATGCTCATATGGTGGACTGAATCTGCCTGGTCAGCCACAGCCACTCACTTTTTTCAGGCAGCTGGAAGTGTGGTTGCCATGATGGCTCTGCTGGTGAGCTCTCTGCTTCAGAGGGGTTTCAGCTCTAATTCCAACTAAGAATCTGTTCTGCAGGGGAAACCACTGATGGATATGGCCCTACTATCCCACGTGCTTTGGGGGTTCCACTTTCAAATAATGTAAAAAAAAATTTGCAGAAGTCAACTAAAAATATCCCACATCTCTCCCTCGCTGATGTGCTCCACTCCCAAACAGTTCAGTAATTAGTGGTTCACATTCAAATCATAAGGAAGTTAGGTTCAGCTCCCTCTCTTCTGTTGTCCCAAGAGAGAACCTTAGCCCCTGCAGTATCTTAGAGATCTTGACAGGAAATTTCTGTTATAGCTTTTATGCTTGGGGTAGATAATTAAATATCCACTGGAGAACAGAAGTAAACCTGGGTCTACTCAGGCCAAGATACTTGCTTTACATGGCAGCTTCTCCTTTCTTCAAAAAGAAATTTCATCCTGAAGCTGTAAAGTCTTTCCTGACAAAGGCTTATTTGAAACTGAAATATACTAATTAAAATGTTTGGGGTTTACAGATTTTGGGTTTGAAGAGAAGAGAAGAGAAGAGAAAAAAGAAAAGAAAAGAAAAGAAAAGAAAAGAAAAGAAAAGAAAAGAAAAGAAAAGAAAAGAAAAGAAAAGAAAAGAAAAGAAAAGAAAAGAAAAGAAAAGAAAAGAAAAGAAAAGAAAAGAAAAGAAAAGAAAAGAAAAGAAAAGAAAAGAAAAGAAAAGAAAAGAAAAGAAAAGAAAAGAAAAAAGAAAAGAAAAGAAAAAAGAAAAGAAAAGAAAAGAAAAGAAAAGAAAAGAAAAGAAAAGAAAAGAAAAGAAAAGAAAAGAAAAGAAAAGAAAAGAAAAGAAAAGAAAAGAAAAGAAAAGAAAAGAAAAGAGAAAAGAGAAAAGAAAAGAAAAGAAAAGAAAAGAAAAGAAAAGAAAAGAAAAAAGAAAAGAGAAAAGAAAAGAAAAGAAAAGAAAAGAAAAGAAAAGAAAAGAAAAGAAAAGAAAAGAAAAGAAAAGAAAAGAAAAGAAAAGAAAAGAAAAGAAAAGAAAAGAAAAGAAAAGAAAAGAAAAGAAGAAAATTCTATTTGGAAAAATTCTCAAGTGGCTTGGTGCATAGACTCCCTACCCTTTGACCCTTTGCTGCACCAGTTTTCCCAAATCTAAGCTGTGGGTTTCTCGAAGGTGGTATTTATGTACCCTAGCAGGAGGTAGGTGCAGGAAGTAGAGATGATATTTCTGAATCCCCTTGCTCACCAAGCCATTCTGCATAGGGTGGGGAGCACCCCATATCTTTCTTTATTATTCCACAGATCCAGGAATGAGTTTACTCCTAGATATACAGTTTGAGAGGGTAAGAAAAAGGAAAAAATATTTCCTTATCCCAGATGGAAGGTCTGTCAAGAAATATTGTCCTGAAGGTTTAGCTGGGATGTATAAGGGTATTCTGTATCTGCCTCAGTCAAACAGGGAGATTGTGTTAATCAACCCTCTGCTATACACTGGCTTCATACCATTAATTTTAATATCATTCTCTCAGTTTACACTAGCTAATCATCCCTACCAAATGTTTAACAAATGCCTAGAAGCATTGCCCACTATCTCACACGCACAAGTACATCACTCTCTCTCTCTTGACTTTTTCTAACAACATCTCACAGTTTTTCCTTCTGTTGGTCTCTGCACTTACTTTTTTCACTTCCTATATTTCACAGAGATGTTTTGGTCTTAAAATTATTCACCATTCTTGCTGGTTCATGGTCTTTTTAAAATTTCTATATGAATCACTGTTAGTTTTTCTTCACTTAATGTTTTTTTTTTTTTCAGTGTGTGTTTCTTGTAGTTCATTACTGGCTTGTTTCAATGTCACCCTCATGCTTATTAGCTTCTTTTCCTGGCTGTTTCTTTCCTATATGTACAAATATGACAGCTAAGTGAAAAAATTTTGTTTTCACAATTTAGATACTGGCCAACAATATCAGTATATTGCAATAAGCCTTATTTGAAGCTTTCTACAAAGAGGAGAAAATCCATTTATCAGTACAGTAATTGTGAATTAGTTTTATATGTCAGTTTTCCTCTTTACCATAGATCTGTACATGCATGTGAACTTGTGCCTCCAAGTACATCTAGACATTAAGCTGCATTCCAGGATATGACAGCAGAATAGGTAGGAAAAACTTATTACTCATTTATCAAGAAATGGCAAAGTAATACAAAGAAAAGGTTGATATAGTAAGGGTCCATCAAAGAATTATATCATATCCCTGACTTCTTTGAAATGGATGGAAGTTTTTTTTAGGAGAATCAATAGCTCAAGGACTATACCCCTTTCTTTTCCCCCTTACCCACATTTGACTCTCATACTCTCACTTAATGCTTGGCTATCTGAGTTCCTAACAGACTTGAAACACTTATATTCATCAAATCCCTATGGTATAGAGAAAGTGCCATTATCCACATCTTACCCCAAATTGTCTTCTTCATGCTGGAGCTGGCTAAATTCAGTCTAGTTACTGAGGTACTGACTTGCTAATGGGAAATGAAGAAAACATAACTAAAGAGAATTAGTTGTTGGTGGGTTAGGATGTTGCCTGAATATTTGCACTGTCAGTATAGAAAAACTGTGTTGCTGACTGAGGTATCTCAAGCAGATGAAGTTAGGAGGGAAAAATTCAAATCTGCTTTACCCATTGCAGCTACCAGAGAAAGTAAGTGGCTGAGATATTACACAGGCATCAGCTGAATCCAGGGGCAGGACTATTCTTGGTTGCCTTGTGTGTCTTTTCCCCTCTTTTTTTTTCCCCTAGAAATATCACTGTTAATAAGCAGTATCAAAATATGGTATGATTTCAGAATGTGATTCTAAAATAACTCTACCTGTAAATTCAAGAAAACAAGTCCAAGTAAATGCTGTTACCTTTCAAAATGTTTTTTTTAACGAGAACAGCTTTTGGTAAGAGTGCTTTTATGGTAAACCCATTTCACTACATGTTGAGAGACAGAGACACAGAAAATATCCCATGATGAATACTTCATACATGAGTCTGTGGTTCATGGTATTCAATTATACCTGAACTGTGATGCTTGAGCTAGGGATTAGCGACCAATTCTGACACTGGCAGACAAGCATATATATTTGATTTTTGTATTGCCCCTAATCTTTCTTGCAGTGTCTGTAGATGAAGCACAGACATGGTTCATACTGTCATTGTACAGGGATATGATGATGCTTTCTCTTCAAATACATTGACATGAATGTAAAAAGTAAACATTCACTGCTAGAATTATTCATATGCACATTATTTGATGGTTCAGATGCTCTATAAGGCTGACAAAAACTCATCTATATAGCAAAGAGGAGGACTACAGGCAGAGTAAACCACACAACTTACCCCTATTGTTCCAAAACTTTCAGGCTTTCTTCTAATTTTTTTCTTGCAAAGGTGTCTCCATAACCATTTGATCAGATACCACAAAGACTTTGGGCTTGGTATGACATTAAAAGGAGTGGGCAGAGTTCCTCCTTCTTCAAAGTAACTCATCCAGAGTTTTGTTCGAGCAAACTTCCACTCAATGTCTGCATGATCCTGCACACAAGAAACAAATCAGCAGCACAGATGTTGATGTAATTGAGGAGGCGAAATAAACCCCTACAAAAATCGCAAAAAACTGAAACTAGAACAACCTTGAAATACTAATGAATTGTCCTGTTAAAATAGTGCTACCTTCTTTGGACAGAAGGCCTTTAACACAAAGCAAAGGCCTTTAACACTAAACTGCTTTACATCAGTAAAGAGATGTTCAATGTGTAAAGTATATATCTACTTATAAGCACTTCTTTCACTGTTACAAGCTGTTAAATTATTGAAAGTCTCTCAAAAAACAGAAAGCGTAATTGCAAGCAGAGAAATACTACATTTCTGGAAAAAACATTTTGTTATAATAGCAGCTCACCATTATTCCACATAGATCAGTCTAATTACGCTGCTCTGCAGCAGCTTTAAGAAGGCAGTAAGGCTCTTGCATTTTCTTAGAAATTACCGGTTCCCAAAATTCACAAAAAGGCTATCCAACAAATCATGAGGCTACTAAAACTGTTGAGTCAAGTATCTTTTTTTTTTCCCTACTACTTCAAAATTCTATATTTGGCATAGGTTGTGGTCTGGATTTTTATTTTTATTTGCAATTTTATTTCTTTTGGAACCTATATAGTATTATATAATTCTTAAAATTTTGGGAAAATGAAAGCTAAAGTCCATGTAAAGATTTCTAAATCCTAGCAGATGAACAAGAAGTTTAAATCACTAATTTGGATAGCCAAGAAGTTCAGCTACAGGTCTAGCCCTGGCCATACAGTAACAAAAGCACCAACTTAGTTGTAGCAGGAAAAGTATACTACCTACAGCCCAAGTTTTGGTGAGTGGTACTATGTTGTGATATTGTTCACCAAACTTTGACAACTAGAGTTACAGGTGGTCAAACACAGGTGGTCAGTTTTTCTTTTGTGGAAACACTTGTAATTTCCAGATTGGAAAAACAAAAAGGCACATTTTAAAATCTTAAAGACTGCGGAGCTTTCTTTTATTTGCTTTCTGCATGATCATATTTGAATTATCTTGTGATGAATCAGTGTTTATTTTCCTTAGTCTCCTCAATAGACAGTTGAGAAATAAAACTATGCCAATAGCTCTGGTAAGGATAAAGACAGTCTTCATTAAGGAAGGAAACAGGACACTGTTTAATGAGAAGACATGACCTTTTGTTTGAACAGCTAATGGGTCCAAAACTGTCCTTAGAACATGGGCACCCAATTTCTGTTAACTGTATATCCATGCTAGATTAAAAAAACAAACAAACAAAAAATGCAGCAGCCTTTCAAAGGCTAATAAATATAATGTATTAAAAATGAAGCAGAGACAGAACAATCCTGGGCAATCTTTTTCTAATGAGAAGTCCTGCACAGTATAGCTTGGGCAGGGCTGTAGCCCATGTCACTTGCCAGAAGCATCAGGACACCCTTCTCAACCCACGAGCTGGCTTCTTCATCAGGGTCACCTCTTCCCCATTTGGTGTTGTGGGGAAATTTCCCTCTACCCAACCCAGCTTGGGTTTGGCTTCTTTGTCCCTCCCAAACACTGCAAAAGAATTAGAGTAAATCACAGTATTTGTCCCAATGTCCTGCCTTGAAATGTTTTACTGCCAGAAAAACTGAATGTAGGAACAGGGAGAGGGTATATATTATAAATGATCTAAAAAAAAGGAATAACTTACAGCAATGAGTTGGTAAGAGTTATTCATCATGGCTATTAGCATGTTGAGTAGAACAACCAGAGATATTACATTATAGGTACCAAACATGGTGGCCCCAACAAATTCAGTGAATTCATGCCTCGCTTTCACATTGGTCACATAGAGATTGATGAGTCCAAATATAGACCAGAATAATGACTGCAGTGTTTCAAATAACCTGAAAAACATGACCAAGAAGGAATAGCTGTATAATAACAACACATTCAGTTTTCAGATTGTTCAGTTTCTCCCAAAACACACAAAAGTTCTTGACTTGACTGAGATGAATGACACTTATCACAATACAGCCAACACAGAGGTGTAAGAGACGGTCCGAAGATCCCTCATCTGCCTCACGATCATCGCCAAGGACAGAGACTGAACACAGGAGTCCTGGCCTGGCTGAGGTGGGAATGCTTGCAAGTGTTGCCTGCGGGTGTGCCCACTGGGAACTGGTACGCATTCCTGAGGAAATTAGTGCAGGTCACAATGGACTGTGCCGTTCTTGCTGCCCAGGACTGCGCTGAAGTGGAAAGGAATGACCTGTCCTGTACACCTCTCCTGTACACCTGTCCTGTACGTCTGTCCTGTACCCGTTTCCCAAAGCAACGGGCCCCATAACAACGGCTGTAGATTTCCCCACTTCTTGGCCAGTTGCCCCTCGCTTTTGAAAAGGACTATAAAGGGACTTTCTAAATTAACCAAGATGAGATCTCCCCATGGAAAGAAGATGAATCTATTGGCAGAAGACCATGAGGACTTCATCTCGTCTGCTGGTAGCTATTGACCCCCCTTTTTCTTCCTCTCTACCCTTTTACTTTGTTTTCCTTATCTCTCTCTATCTTTCTCTACTGCATTACCATGTTGTGGGCACTTAATAAAGGTGCACTGTTCTGATTAAAACTGAAATCCCTTGTGTCCTTTTGCACTCTGAGATCTATAAACAAACCATCACGACCCTCGCTTGTATTAGTGGATCGTGACAAGAGGGAATATATTTTTAGTGAAACAATGGCCTAATGTTTCAAATCTGAGCCTCTAGATATACAATACAGAATCTATAAATAAGCCTGCAAGAAAAGGGTTGATTTTGTTCAAACTTCAGCGAGATAAATATAGTTTCAGAGATCTTATGTTGGACACCTTCTTTTGAAGTATTTTGACCCTTTGCTTTAACTATAGGGGGTAGAATAAGGATCTAAAAGTAACTCAATGATTGTGCTTCACCAGGATGTTGAAAAAAGTATGGTATCCTCATATTAGGCAATTCTGGTTTGTTGAGAGCCGCTGAGATAAAAAGAGTTGAATAATTAGAAAGAAATTATTATCATTAGCATGTGTTTTGTTTTATAAAGAAGGGAGACATGTAAAAGAGAAGCACACTGCTCTCAAAAGAAACTTGTGCTTTTATACCTAAAGCATATGATATTCCCTTAGAGAAGTTTGTAGAACAGCTAGGAAGCTAGTAACAATGACGAACTTTAAAAAATAATCCTCTGCACCTAGATAGCTTGAAAAACTTCCACCTTTGTTCTGTGTTCAGATACATTATCATGTCATAAGAATAGTCCTGGTGAGACTCTGCTCCTTAAAAGTTTGGAACACATAAAGCATCACAGTTTGCCATGACACCACCTTCTGACACTAGTGCCACTAGTCCCCACTATTTCCCAGATGAATATTGCTTTCCTCAATGCTGAGCTCTGAAAAATTTCCGTGTGCTTTTCTGTTCAGATCACAGAGTTTACACCTGCATAGGTGTTATTAATATACAACAAAAATATGCTGTGCCTGCAAAAAGTTACTTGATTAGGATGATATAAAGGCTGCTATGTTTATAAAATTATTTCCTCTAAGAAGGAAGCCACTGGTAATAAATACATTTTAAAAACAGCCTAGATACACAGAAGTTAATAGGGAATGAACATTTATAGCAGGAGTTTGATTCAGGTTGGAAGGTGAAGGAGAATTAGTGTTCATTTGGCAGTGTTTTGGTACTGTAGATGAACTAAAAACCAGAATGAAGTAAGATTGATTTTAAAGTGAAAGAAAAAGAAATAGCTTCTAACAGAAATTAGAAATTCGATTGTGTGGAGTAGGGTCAGTAGAATCTTGGACTGCATGTTTTTTTATAGCCTATCACATTTGCAAGGAATCTTCATGTTTTAGAACACCAGACTCATTTAATGCCCACAGATAGACACGGAAGAAATGCAGAGTGACAACCGCCTGGATGAGCAAGGTCTGAGCTGGTGACCTTATGTACCTTCTAAACTCATTTATCTTCCTCTTATCTCTATTTTAATTTTTATCTTTTCAGATATCTTGAATTGTACAGATTTCACTTTCATATGATGTGAATATTATTAGAGTGATGAAATGTTAATTTTTTTTTATTCGGGTAACATTAGATGTGTCTGTCAGGACACCACTGTAATACCAATAGAAAATGAAGGTTCTTTTCTGTAAACATCATCTAAGTGATTAAAATATTTGGGGAGAGGGGGAGGATAGAAATAAATAGCAACTTACGTTGAAAATGCATTATTCTGCTTTTCACATCGTATTCCTTTGCAGTTGCCAGGTTCATTTGTCTCATAGTAGAAATACAGCTGGTTCAATCCATTTGCAAAAGCGAGCAGCACAAGACAGTATATGAAGAGAAACTTCAAAATGTCCAGCAACATTCTTCCTAGAGATATCTGCAGAGGTCCCAGGTGAGAATTTGCAGTGAATAGCGAGATCAAGCGCAGGGAGCTAAAGATGTTTGCGATTGCAAACAGGGCTTCAGCCACCAGGGTTGGATGCCACATGTCCCAGCTCTCCCGTGGAACTAACCCACTATACTGAAAACAAGCAGAAGGGAAGAAATTACTCCTCTGATTTTATGCATAAACAAGCATGTCAGTTTCTTTATAAGTTGCTCAATTAATTTTCAGATTTCACAATAAATTTTCACAGTAGCAAAAGCAAGTTTAAAAATTCTGACACTGCAAAAGGAACAGTTTTGAGCACCTTGCTTTTTAGAATTATAGAAATTTCCAGCTGTACAAGCAGGTAAATTATTTCTTTGGAGAACAGTGCAGGGCTGACAGTGATGGATAGAAATCCACAAGAACTCTGGCAAAGAGGAAGAAAACATTCAATCAGTGAGTAAGTATATCACTTAATCACTAGTACTGGACCAATGATGAAAAAGATGTTTATTAATGAACCATGGCAAACTGCTTATGTGTCACATTACCAAAGAGTCTGACCCCTGAAACTGTGACTTCTGTTCCAGCTCTACCAAAAAAAAAAATTCTTGAAGATGAAAGATATTTGAACTGAGGCTTAACTACTGTGGCGGACTCATCATTATTTACTTATATATTAATCTGTTTTATAGAACATGTCAGAGGAGAGAATCTATGCTAGGAAGCCCTCTAAAAAGAGGATAATATAATATAGAGCAGATTTCAAAGAGGGACTATGGTGTTATCTGTATTTACCCACTCTAGGCCACACAGATGAACCTTCAGAGCTGCTGGGCATGCCCTCAGCAGTAAGGAAAGGGACTCCATGTGTCACTGGGGCCAGATGACACAACATAAACAGGCATCACAGCATTTCACCACACTCGCCCTCCAAAGAAGGCAATCACTCAGAGTGGTTCAGGAACACCTGAGGAACTTGAACATCCGTAACTCTGTGGGACCTGATGAGATGCACCTCGGAATCCTAAAGAAATCCTAAAGAAACTGGCTAACATAGTTTCCAAGTCACTCTACGTCACATTTGAAAAGTCCTGTCAGTCAGGTGAAGTCCCTGGTTACTGGAAAGAGTGAAACATTGCACCCATTTTTAAAAAGGGGAGAAATTAAAACCTTAGGAACAACCAGCTTGTCAGCCTTCCCTTTGTGCCTGGGAAAGCCATGGAAAATATCCTCCTAGAAGTTGTGCTAAGGTGGTTGGCTGACAGGAAGGTGATTTGAAGCACCAGCATGATTTCACCAAGGGAAAGGCTGCAGGTGTCATCTGTCTGGACTTGTGTAAGGCTTTTGACACGGTCCCTTGCAACATCCTTCTCCAAACTGATGAGAGATGGATTTGATGGGTGGACTGTTCAGTGGATAAAGAACTGGCTGGATGAGTGCATCCATAGAGAGGTGATCAACTGCTTGATGACATCAGTGACAAGTAACACCCCCTCAGGGATCTGTACTGGGACTGGGACTGTTTAATATCTTCATTAATGACAGACAGAGGGATTGAGTGCACACCTAGCAAGTTTACAGATGAACCTAGCTGAGTGGTGTGGCTGACATGCCTGAAGGACAGGATGCCATCCAGAGGGACCGGGACAAGGTCAAGAAGTGGCCCCATGGGAACTGCACGGGGTTTAACAAGACCCAAGTGCAAGGCACTGCACCTGGGTCAAGGCAGCCCCCAGTACCAAGACAGTCAGGGGAATGAAGGGATTGTGAGGAGATGGAGTTCGTGTACTGGTAGATGTGTGCTCACAGCCCAGAAAACCAACCATATCCTGGGCTATACAAGAAGTGTGGCCAGCAGGCCAAGAAAGGGGTTTCTGTTCCTCTACTCTGGTGATACCCCACTTGGCATGCTGCATCCAGATCTGGCATCCTCAGTACAGGAGAAACATGGACTATTGGAGTGGGTCCAGAGGCATACAGTGAAAATGGTCACAAGGCTGGAGCACCTCTCCTCTGAGGAAAGGCTGAGGGAGTTCAGTGTGGAGAAAAGCTGACTTTGAGGAGATCTTGTGGCCTTCCAGTACCTCAAGGGGCCTCATAGCAAAGATGGAGATAGACTTTTTACTAGGGCCTGCAGCAATAGCAATGAACTAATGGTTTTATACTGAAAAAGGGTAGATTTGGACTAGATATAGGAAGAAATTTTTTATGATGAGGGTGGTGAAACAGTGGAACAGGTTGCCCAGAGAGGTGGCAGATGCCCCATTCCTGGAGACATTCAAGGTCAGGCTGGATGGGGCTCTGAGCGGCCTGATCTAGTTGAAGATATCTGTGCTTATTGCAGAGGCACTGGACTACGTGACCTTTAAAGGTCCTTTCCAACCCATACCATCCTATGACTCTGTGATTATATGATCCAAACTGTGAAAGGGAACTGGGCACTGTTTCGGACACTAATAGCTGGCACAGGCCCCACACCAGGGTTTCTCCAACCAACTGGTAGTGCTTGTGAAACTGTCCCAGTGCTGACAGCAATCCCTGGCACAGTGTCATTTACTTGTATACAAGCAGCCATAGTGGCTGACAGGTTTGTGGATTTGGGGATGAGAACTGCAAAACTGAAGAATAGCCCATTAAAGAATTACAAATTACTCAGCCTTACATTTAATTCACCTGTGATATTTGTTCTCTACAGAGCAGTGAATTAAATCTAGACCTGCTGGAATCATAGATCAGTACTCTCTTCATTAGACTATCCTCTCCCTAATGATTATGCTCATCTGCCCCATCCACTACTGCTCTTTAATCCAGTTCTGATTGATTAAAGATCAGCGATGAAAAACAGGCAATAGAAAACAGAATTTAGTTACCGGAGACAACACCTAAGATATAAAAGCACATTACTGCAAATTCTCGTGGCACTTTACAACCCTCACAACTGAAAACTTGCACCTATTAAATAATTAGGAATAATTGTCAGTACAAGCAAAGATTGGTACTGAACAGTGCCGTAGATACACAGATTAGGGACACAAGGTGTGTTGGGATAATAAAGTAAAACATAGTCATGGAGAAATGTAAAGAACATATATAAAATTAGGAAGAGATTGAGTTTTTGATAGAAAATCAAAAGCATCAAACTGCAGACATATTTTATGTGAGGGCAAGTAGTGGCAGATTACAGGGAAGTTACAGAAGTGGGGAGATGTAAGGAAATACCCTTCTGAGAAATACATGGAACTACAGGACACTGAATAAGTATAGCACACGATATACCAAGAGAGCAAGGATCAAGTTTAACAAATCAGGTGTGGACAGTCATATCTGCACTCTGTCGCCTACTTTTACAGTCAGCAAAGAGAAATGAGAATTTCTAGAGTAGTGGGAAAGCAAATATCCCACAGAGGTGAGTTGTTCATTAACTTTCTCATTTTCTCCTCACTGACTGTTGGGAAAAGGGATAGACTGTCTTACAGCTGTAGTCTTGCAAGATGTACCCAATGTCATATTTTCTACAAGAAATGATGTTAAGCAGAAAGACGAGGAAAAAGGACTTTGCCTATGATGTCCTGGATCAAGACACAAAACTAATTTGCTTAAACATTCAGAAAAGATCAATGACCTTTTATTTGTAAAAGGGAAATCAAAGGCACAACTGTGATATTTCGGCATAACTGACTCTTCCTTTTTTGGGCCCAAGTGCTTTCTGCATGTTTGGATAGAATTCAAGACATGTCACGGCTGTAAACAGAGAGGGATGGCTGTTATTTTAGTGTTGAAGAAACATAATTTAAGAGACTGGAAGTACTTGGCAGAAAAAAGTGAGAAAGGTGAAGGCCTGAGAGATAATTTTGGAAATTATCTGTGAAATACACTAACTGTAAGAAGACAGCAAATAATATAAAGAAAATAATGAGTATAAGAGGTCTCTAACAACAATCCCTATTGATTCCACTAACTAGAGCAGAGAATGCTGAAAAGGAATCTAGAAATATTAAAGATAAAACCCTAGAGAACAAAGCAGCTTTTATGTGAAAAGGCAAATACAGAAGAGTAGCAAAAAGACTAGGTATAACCAGGAACAGTGAAAAAAAAAGAAAAAAGAATAAAAACTGTATCTCAGACCCAAACAAGCCAAACCGTGGAGAATTGAAGTATTTGTTTTCTCACTCATGTTTGTTGAAGTCCTTCTGTTTTACACAGGATAAATAAATGATTATTGTTCTAGGGAAGGGAAAATGGTAAGAGAAAACATAGCAGCACTAAATTTGGTGTAAATCATGACGCTGATACTCTGCAGTCCTCTGTTTGGTGACCCTGATGAATTTCTGGCCCCACTTGAAATGAAAACACAACTTTTTGACATAAAAAAAGCAAATCGTCACTTAAATTGATTAAATAACACCTATTATTGGCTCAGTGGTTGAAGGAAATTTACATGGCACATCAATAGAAAATTAAGAAGAGCAGAAAACAAATTGAGCAGCACATAAACAGTAGAGTTTCAAGGCAAATATATGATGCTTTTGAGATGTCAGACAGGGAATACAAGATAATAATTCTTGATCCTTACTCAAAGGAATTCAAATGCAAATTCTATATCTGAATCATTTGTGAGGAAAAAAGCTGAGTGATCACTGTTTTCCCATTAAGACAAAAGACATGAACTCTAGATCTCCTGGAAGCACCAAGATCAAACAGACATGTAGATCAGGCTACCTGAATGTTTAATGGGCTGTTGGACCTTGGTCTCAGATGATCCCTTTGTTTCTGGTCACAAAAAGACAAGTTAAGTAATATTCATTTCAGGAAAAGTACTTTAAATCCTTTCCTGAAAGGTCATATGTAAATATGAGCTCTTCCTATTTTAAAATGTATGCATCAAACTTTGCATTCATTATGTGGAATTTCAGAGCAGCAGTAGGAAGGGGGCAGAAGGATAGCCTAGCAGAGAGCTTTAAAATGGTAATTACACTGAGGAATCAAGTCCATAATTTCTCAGGGGTGGAGAGGTGTTAATCTTCCTATGGAAATGGACATTTAGTCTGTGAATCTGGTAAAATATCAATCAAAACCATTTTACAATGCAAGCATGCAAGAAGATGTTAGCTTCTGCAGAGCTGGTGGCAGGAGGGATATAGAATCCTATTTACTACTGAACAAAGTAGACCTGACACAGTGATCATTAAGCCAGTAAATGTTGAGACAAATAATGTACTTTAGATACTCTTCAGAGTTCTTGCCCTGAATAGGAATTTGTTTCCCTACTAGATCTTCATGTCAGTGGCTGAGGCACATTATCAGCAATACGGAATTGTATGTTATTTCTAGCAAAATTGGAAACAAGCAGCACTAGGTCCAATGCTCAAGTTTAACATTTTTTCTTAATGCATAATCATTTCTATCTAAAACCCTCCATCAAAACAAATGTGTTGCTTAAAATCTGTCATTATGTACTTTAAAAAATTTGTGATAATGCACTATTTATGATGATATTTTTATGGAGGAGAGAGCATTTTCAGTGGATATACAGGATAATTTAGGAAGACCTAACATGTGGATATACTGGATAATCTAGGAAGACCTAACATGTTTATACGGAGACAAAAAAACATAGCCCCTCAAAAATTATAAGATATCCTCATTATATTTGAATACTGGCAATGAAACCAATAACTTTGACTTATCTTTGCAGTTCTCTCATCCTGAAATTATACATTTTGGTGGTGTATTTTACACTACCCCATCAGCTACTCTAACTACTATCCATCTACTTAACTACTGCATCAGCCAGAGAGCCTGAAACGGGCAACAAACACTATATTTTACTCTGGGAATATTTATCACACAGGAGAGTAGCATGGGACCACTCATAATTTTATTCAAGGGAGTTGGTTAAAATGTTTTCTTAGGTGGCTTGAACTGATCTATAGAAGATAGAAAAAATCTGAGAACTGATCTTTGGTTCAATAAATACAGAACAGCTGTAACTTAGAAAAACCTGTCTTGCAATGCTCAGGAAAAGAGAATTAAAGCTTTATATCAAAACATACTGGTTACGTTTGGCATCCTCTCAATCTCATCTGGCATAGTGGCAAGGAACTCTGTTGTAGGCATTTGAAGGAATGTGGCTGGGTATTAAATCACACTTGTATTCCTCTGTTCATTACTTCATCATGTGTTCCAGTTGACTAGTACAGCTTTTTTAAGCACTGTATTCATTATCATTAAAATGTAAGCACTAATTTGGAGAGTAATGGATGCCCATTATCCCAGATACTGTCACCTTGGAATCCCATTACTGTAAACAGAAGCTGTTTGGGAGATGAAAGGATTATAATGTCTTCTAATTAATATTATTCTGAAGTGAATAATTGGCCATCTCCAATACTTTGGAAACAGCCATTTTCAATGAACTGTTTGCTTTGTTACAAGGGACAGTGAAACGACTACTTATTTTCTAGTCACTTTATGATAAGGCATCTTTGTGCGTAAAAAGGCATTTCATTAGCTTTTAAATGACAGTTCACCACACTTTGGAGCACCTTTCTCTTTCAGGCTCCAAATTTCTTTGAGTGAGAAGACTTCCAAAGGTTTGCAGCTAGAGGCCCAGCACGTCAGAAACCTTTTGTCAAAGGAGACAGCTGGTGTGTCAACACATCCCAGGTCTTTGTTCATCCCTGTTCCTGACCAGCTGACACATGGACCTTTGTGAACAGACACAAGATGATATAAATTAGAGTCCCTAAGTTCCTCTAAGCCTGTGGCAGGACTGCAATGAGAACAGCTGCTGCTTGAGGAGGGAAAGCCATAACTGGCTACTTGACAGCTCTCTCCTTGTCCCAGTCAAAAGTATCTTAGCAGAGGAGAGACTCTTCTTCCATGCATACAGGGTAGTATTATTGCAACTATAAATTATTGCTGGTGGCAGGGAACTTGAAAAAGCTGAAGTACAATGCAGATCCCAGCGGCCAGTAAAAATGGGCTTATCTTTACTTGGATGTGATAAGAACTCTATGACAAATGCTAAAAAATGCTTTAATTTCCTTTCACATTTTTTGCTCAAAATATCTCATTTATGAGGAATTTCTATCACATTACATATTCATGTTGAATATACACAAAATGTTCACACAACATGTTCTATGCCTTTGGAAAGAAGGTTTGTTCTGCTGGAAGATACTTAAAACAGCAGAAATAAAAGACTATTCACAACAAGTCCATGAGAAGAATGAAAAAATGAACATACCCAGCCTCGAGTGACCATTTTATCCCCTTCAGTTTTAGTTTTTCATGTTGCACTTATCATAAATTTTCAAAAGAAATTAAAATTTTGCTTTTTAGTTCCCCCCACCAATTTTGACTAAGTATTTTGCCAGTAGACCTGTCTGAAAGTTGTGTAAAATTGTCTTAGGGGCAATAATTTGTCACTGAAAAAAAGTCAAAGAAAAAAAGTCAAAAAAACCATAATTTTATGCAAACATTATAAAATATTACAGGCAATTTTAGTTTTTCAAGAAATTAACAGTATGACAGTTCAGGACAAAATAAGAAAAGATTGCATGGGCCAAGAAGAAAAAAGCATAAACCACAATGTTTTGTTTGCTCTTATGCTTGTCTAGCTTCCTGTCATTGCTGCAGAAGATTCACAGAGTACATCATACATCTCTTGCATTGCTAAGCCTCAGGACCTCCAAACACAAAAGAAAGATTGAAGAAGCCTTATTCAATTGATCTTAAAACTTTTGCTCTTTTTTTTTTTAAAGTTTACCTTTGAAAATGCAACAATTTTCAAAGAGATTGTTGCCAAATACAAGGAATTCATTACAAAATCCATGAGGTTCCACCAGTCATGAATGTAGTCCTGCAGTCCACCATCCCACATCTGTTTAATTTCACCCCAGATAAAACCTGTAAATAGAACACAATTCATTAGGTATGAATATTAAGTAAGAAAGGCTGTGACTATTCTAGACACTTATCTCATGATAGATTGATTCTCCTCACATCAAGTGTAAAGGGAAAGTGGCTAAGTGCTCTAAATTACACATCTAGGTAGGTGAAATTTCATCTTTACGCTAACGTTTCCGGAATTAATTTGTCACACAAAACCCGCTAAAAAAAAAAAAAAAAGTAATCTGCTTGTATAAGGACAGTTTCTTTGGTTCTCTTCAATCTCTTTCTCATTGTATCCTAAAAAGTATAAAAAGGGTCTTAAAATAAGTTACCAATGCCAACTCAGTCCTTGGCAACTGATGCAATGTATTTCAAACTGGAAAATTTATGACTGCAGAAGTCAATCCAACACAATTTATTTTGATTGGAACCCACACAATAAGGAAGAGAATTTCTATTGTTATTGTCAATGCTGAATTAAAGTCTCCCTTTTCCATATGAAAGAGTAGTGTCTCCAGAAGAAAGTTTTTGTTGATACCTTCCTTTGGGACATGAAGGAATTGAAACTGTTTTCAGGTGTGCAGAGCACACATTGTGCTAAACACAGTGAAACAGAAATATTCAATCCAAGTGGGAAATCTTGCAAGTTGTCTGACATGAACTTGGTTTAACAGCTTCAGAGACAACTGTGGGTAGACTCTTTCATGCTATAAAAATTAAAACCACTCTGAAGAAGGTACTCCACATTACTGTGTAATACGTTAATAAGACAACATGGAATATTTAGATGCATATTTCGCATTATCTATGGAGATTTTTGATAACAATACCATTACAGCTTTTAATTTTTCACAGTTAATTATTTTCTTATAGGAATTTCTTTGTGCTCATTAGAAGGGCAAAATTCCAAAAATAAGGCAAATCTCACATATTGGTGTTGAGACACAGTTAATTCAGCATGGCTTTTCTTCACCTGGTCTTTTAGAATGTTAAACAGATCTTCTGCAGGGGCCTATATGGTTCTGCATTTCCTTAGTATGAACTTAATTCTCCTTAAAACTTAACATTTTTTCTCAATGGTCTTCTGGCTGACTGGATGGAAAATGTGTGATTTTTCTCAGACATGAACCCTAAGAAGTAATTTCTGGTCTACTCTTGTTTGTGCCAGGTAGGTTTTTGAGTTATTATAGTTTAATTTTGTAGTGTATTGGCTTGGTCTTTCTGTCCCTTGGTTGCTTTCAAAAGGAAACGTTGTCTTCCTCACTAACTTTACCCTCAAACTTCAGACACAGGGTCCCATCTTGTTTCTGTGTGTCATCACCAATAATCACAAGCCTCGGGAGTATCTGAATGATCTGATTGATCCAGCAATTTTTATTTTCATAGGATTAATTTTCAGTCATGCTGCCATCACCATTTCAGCATTCTGCAGACCTGGGGCAACACACTCTGAGGAAGGACCATGCTGGAAACATGCAGACAGCAAAGTGGGATAGGCCCATTTTACTGCCTACAACAGCCAAGACAGGCAGATTGCAACTCTATCTGTAGTGTATCAGATAAAACTAACACAGAAAATGCAGCACTGTTACAAAGTGAACACTTATTTGAAAGGTGCAATCAATTGTGCTGAGTAACAGTGGGAGAACAGCTGGACATGATCACACGGCAGGGCTCAACATCCACTAACAGCACACACGACTATGCTGCTGTTAGCTGCCCAAGTGCCACCACAAAGGCAACACACCTTCACAAGGCTACCAGGGCAGGCTCCTAGATGCCTGCCCATTGCAGCCTGTGAAATGACTTAACCACTTACTCTTCAAAGACCTGGTAACTCATGACACTGCAGTATGAACATGGTGACAGCAGATCTGCCTCCCCCTTCTCGCCACAGTCCTCTCTATCCTTCATCACACAGCCCGTGAACTTGCAAATGTCCCTGCTTGTTCTTCCACTACCTTTCAGGAATAACTACTTAAGACCTAACCATCGTTAGGTCATAAAAGCAGCTGTTTCGTGTGCTGCTATATCTCATTCACATTTCAGACACTGCTCTGAATCACCCCTGCTCCACTTGCATTATAGCAGATAAAAATCACCACTGTGCTGCAGGAGAGGACCTGGATCCAGGCTCAGAGCCAAAGTTTGTGTAATACAGATATGGCTCCTAAGCCTCAGTGTCACAGACCAGTGCCTTGCTCTTTATCATTTAATAAATTTTCACCTAAAAGTTGCAGGATCTTGACATTGGCAAGACTGCTATGGCACAGAAAGCAAACAGTTGCATTGATGGAAGATGCCCAAATAAAAAGGCTTTGCAGAAATCAATACACACATTCATAGAATGAAATAAACTTTTTTGTAACTTGTCAGAGTTAAGGATTCTCTTTAAAATATGGTTTGAAAAGAGAGCAGTAATAGGTTGGGATGAAAAATAAGAAGAATGCTTAAACAAGAGCCTTTAAGTTAATTAAAGCCTTCTGCTGAGATCTTCTATGGTTCATAACCAGCCAAAGACGTGAACTGACATAGACTGCAACAGGGCTGTTCTCTGTAAGACTGTTGCTCAGCATTATATGCTTTGACAGCACTGCCTAAAATATAATAGGATTATGTACAGATTGAAAAAGAAATGCTGACTAATGCTGCTGCATTTGATCTGTTTTGTGAGTGAAAAGCCAGACTGTTTCCCCAAGCACTTCCTGAGCTTCAGAAAGTGAAATGTGATTTTAAAGTTGACATTAACAGAGAAATACTGACCTATTATAGAATAGTGGAAGAGAGTATATGGCTGTTGTAAATTCGATCATTTTGAATTAGAAACACAACTAATCCAAGCTACCAGAAATTTGGAAGTCATTTGGAAGCTGAAAGTTCTGAGTATACTTTGACATCTTTAAGGTGGTAGTTCTAATTATTTTCTTTGTTCAAGACAACTTTTATGTACATCCTGATGCATGTTTTTTTCAAATTGTAATGGAGAAGTGAAAATCCCATAATTTTGCTGGCTGTGATGGAGATGTGATAGTTTACTCTTCTTGCCAGCCAAAGCATCTAAGTCCAAACTCAATATATAAATACAGTTTCTGAGATCCTACGTCACTCCAGACAACTTGAAGCTATGTTGATGGATGGATGGATGGATGGATGGATGGATGGAGGGATGGATGGATGGATGGATGGATGGATGGATACTACATTTGTGAAAGACACACATTCCATGTATGCACAGGAGAACTTCCCATACATGTATTTTTGAAAGCAAATCTTGGTACCAAGTCCTAAGGTTGACTGCCCAAATTCACGACTCCAGGGCAATCCCACCATGATAGCTGAGATCGGAGTCTTTGCAGCTACCAGGTCTCCATGGCTAGGGATCCTTAAAGGGGCTCAGGTGGGGCAATGAATGCTGGAAGAACCGGACCCTCTGGAGTTCTGTAAATCCTCCCAAGTGCGCCTGAAGGGCTATCCTAGAAAAGTGTACCCTGAAATCCCAGAGCCTTTATGCAAGGCTGAAGATGTCTCTAAGGCCTGGTGAGCTTATGCAATGAAGGTATTCTGAACAACAAACCTCAGGGATTCCCGGCTGTGCTGTTTAGGCTTAATTTATGCTCACGCAGCCAGAGGCCTTGAAATTTTGTTGTAGATCAGAACTATCTTTTTACAAGAAGGAAATGTCTGGGGGGGAAGAAGTCAGACCACTCTTACCTCCACAGGATCTGACAAAACATGCCAATTTTGTTCTGTTACAGTCACTGGGAGAATCAGGAAAAGACTTGGAAAATCTATGTGGTTTTTGGTTGGTTTTGTTTTGTTTCATTTTGGGTTTTTTTGGTTGTTGTTTTTTGTGGTTTTTGTTTTGTTTTGTTTTGCTTGCTTTGTTTTTTGAAGAAAAATACATCCAGAGATCAGAGCAGCATTATCTCTGTGACCTTGTACACTTTTCTACTTGGAAGATTTATGGATAGCTGGATACTACCTGATTTGATTATGCAAGGAGGTCATTCAGGCATTTCCAAACACAACCTGCATGACAGAAGAGAAGACATGCAGCGACAAGACTGTCTAATAGAGGCACTGCTACAGGTAGGAAAGAGATCCAGAGTCCAGGCACTGCCGGATTATTAATGTGCCAAAGCAGCAACATTGCTGCAAACTGACAGAGCTCATGTCAGAGCTACATATTCAGAAGCAAGAAAGGTGACATCTCAACAAAACAGAGGGGACACTGCCAGCCTGCACACAGGTATTGGGGAAAAACTGCTAAGAGAAACCAGTGAAAGACAGGGAGTAGATCTAAAAGCAAGAACCTTTAAACAGGAGGGGGACAAGTTGCTTGCCCAAAGCCCTCTTTACCTCCCTGGGAGGAAACAAGAATCTCCAAGGCAATAATACTGTCATCTGCAGGTGGGTCAATCTTCCCACTGGCTAAAAAGGGAGCCATGGAGGATCAGGCTTAATTAAAACAGATGTTTAACTTCCAGATGCCTGTATTTAGCTGAAATAATTCCACTCAGGGCAGATTTCACTAGTTTAGCTGGATATTCTTTGCTATTTCCATTTGTCTCTTTGCTCCAACTGTGTCTTTGCTATCTCTCCACACCAGCCAGATTTAACACCTGCCTCTTAGACCCTCACCTATCCATTCCATGCTCTTATCATTTATTGCCACTTACAAGGAAATTATCAACATTATGCAGCTCTTCCACCTCATTAATCAAGGACTTAAATTGGAAAGTTGAGGGTGAGGCTTTCAAATACTTGCTGCGTTGTTTATACCCACATATTGGAGCAGTAAAAGAGAAATAACAGCATGGATATTTTGAAACAGACTGAGATGACAAATTTCATTAAATGCCCATGGTTTTAATGGGATGAAATTAAGATAAATTCAGGGCAGAAATCCCACAGACCACATGGAGCCCTGGGAATGACAGACACCATGGAGAGGTTTTGTAAAGCGTTGTGAATTATTATACATGCAAGCTGATCAACTGCAACCATTTGATTGAAGTCCAGTTTGCCTGAAGCAAGAAAGGAACTAAAATTCATCAGATAAAATGAATTTGGAGAAAAAAAAGAATTTTTGAGCTAAATTTTTTTGCAGGAAAATTTTCTGAACATTAATGAAAAAAGTTGTTTCTTATAAAATAAACCCTACATATTGTAAAATTAAATTTTATTCAAAGCAACAGAATGAAAATACCTCTTACTGAAGAGCAAAAAGCACTGAAATAAGAATGTTCTTAGAAAAATAACCTTTCATTAAAAATCTTGTAACACTTAAAAAATCCTTAAGAATTTAGTAATAGACATCACATACTGCATATGGTCAATGTGTAGACGCATCAATAAATATACACTAATAAGATTAGCCTTTATTTTAGATATTTATCTACAGATTTTGATTTTGAAGCTGTATTTTCAGTCTTGAAATCTTTGGATATCAGATACTGAAATGTCTTTTCAAAAATGTGAAACTGCTTTTCTTAATTTTCATAAATTAAGACTCTGATGGCAAACCTTGAAACTCTGAGCAGGGCAGCAGTTCAATACTCTTACAAACATTCTCTGTTCCTTTGAATAAAGCTTGGGTTAAACACAGTATCTTTTAGTGCTGGTAGATAACTTTCGATTAGAAAACATTTGGATCTATCCTGTTTGATCCTTTATAGCTACCTAGAGCTGTAATTTTACTCTTAAGGAACACATCTGTTAGAACCTAAAACACCTTTGAATGGATTTCAGAGAGAAGTTATTTCTTGGTTGTTTGTTTCTTTTGCACGAGACTGAAAAAAACCTTAGACACAGCCTGTCTAAATTCCAATGTTGTACTGAAACTTGAGCAACTGCAAAAACAATTTTCCAGCAACTGTGGAAATTCACAAATTCCACAGTCTAGAACACTGCCTTTTGTTGTTTATAATTATAATTATGGTTAAAGTCTCACTGTGAAAAATAATACCAAAATTTGGGACAGAGAGATATGAAAGGCAATATCCTGAACTATGTTTGGCCTCAAAAAGTTTTGTGGATGCCTGGCTAATTTTGGCTTTACCTTCTCCACAAAAGGTTGGTTGCTCTGTGCTATTTTTGTTCCTTACCATTAAGTGATGGGAAGCAAGAGGTTCCTCGGGGTCAATCTCTGCATGCCAAGATCAACAACCTTTTAGTATGTCTCTTGGAGAACATATTTTTGCTGGGCTGTGAAACCATTTAACTGACAAACTCAACTTTGCTCTGCTATGTGATGTAGAGTTTTTCACAGATACAAAAAGTGAGGCAAGCTGCTAATGATCTAAAGCTCAGTGAAGCAAAGGAAAGTCATTCCAGGGAATTCAGTGAGTATTGACGAGGCTTAAAAAAGCTCTTCTGTTTTACACCTGGGCTGATGAACTCATCTCTGCTGAAGGTATATGAAGGTAATAAGAGGCATCCTGGCATAATTCAGAGGCTTCCATTCTCTGGGGCATATTTTGTTAACAGAGTACAACTATTTCAGGAGAATATGCACAAAATCAAACACACACCTCTGGCTTCCCCATGGGTAAATGGCTGTTTGTGAAAGGAACAACTGTGCACAGTGTCTGGGTCCTGTGTCAGGTCACTAAAAGTACTTGTGAAGGAAAAAGTCACCTGGCTTTTTTTTATTATAATCAAAACAGAACACTTTTCTTTGGCCTCCATTTTGGAAATAACAAGACCATTCTAGATAAAGTCTTAAAGTACAAAAAGCCACATATCAGCCAACATCACCAACAGCCAAAGAATAAAATAAAATAATCTATATAGAAATTATTTATCTTAAATACTTACAACTTGAGTAACAGTAATCAAGTAAAAGGTCCTATTATGGCAAGATACAGGCATCCAGGAGAAGAAGTGGCTCTCCTGACGTTTAAATAAATAATTTCATTACTGAGTCCAGTTTTGGAATACATGAATAAAAAAGAGACATTAACTGGCTGAAATGAACCTAGTGGAAGGCCATCAAGCTGAATGGGGGCTAGATGACATGATGTACAAGAAGAGTTTGAGGGATCTGATTTTGTTCAGGCTAGAGAAGAGAACACTAATGGGCGGTTAATAGTCTCAAAGCTCAGTTGGTTAGAGCATGGTACTAATACTGCCAAGGTTGTAAGTTTCATCCCTGTATGGGCCTTAAGAGATGGTCCTTGTGGATCCCTTCCAACTCAGAATATTCTGTGATTCTGTATTGCTGTTGTCACCCACTAATGAAACTGCTAGTTCTAAAAAGCTGGAGCCAGACTTGTTCTAGAGGTGCACATTGGAAGGACAAGAGATAATGGTTTCATGCTGTGGCATGGGAGATTGCAACTAGTATCAGGTAAAAAGTTTACCAGTTGCTAGACACAGGCACTGTGAGAGAGAGGCTGTGAAATATTCATCCCTGGGGAAATTAAAGATCTGACTGCACAAGAACCTGAAAAATGTGATGTCTTTGCAGTTAGCCTGTGTTGAGCAGTAGTTTGGACTAGATGGCCTTGTGTAGCCATTAGGTACATTATCCTTCCTTAAACAAAGTTGTGTTCCTGCCTTCTCTGGCGTTGTTTTCCTCTTCTGTGCTATATATGTCACTATTGGTTATGTACTCTTTCATCTTGCCAGCCATATTGCCCTCCATATCTGCTCCCTGAAACATGTCAGTTCATACTAAGTGTTTAATTTTTTACACAACACTTTCCTGACCTAATTTAGATGATGATGCACACTGTAGTAGTCACCTCTAAGATCAGCTATTCTGAAGTGTTTTGCTGGGCCATTGGTTTGGATGTGCATTTTGCTAAGGACTGACAAGACCGTACATTCTCATACATCCCACCAGCAGTTTGCTAACCACAAATCTTTGCAATTTTGCACAGTTCCCAAACATCCACCTTCTCTATAGATTCATGTACTCCAATAGCATAAACCATTCTGACAGAAAGCATGGGGAACACATTGTTCAAGAGATCCAGTAAAGCTGCATTCCTGCTTCAGGCATTCTTCTGAACAATGCAATTAAAATGAACATTTGAATATGACCATAAAAGAGCGAAAAACTCATCAAAAGAAATTGCCAAAAAAATGTCCTTTGCTGCAGCCACCCTGAACATCTGGCAGGGAGCTTTTTAACGTCAGCTACCGAACACTTAATTTTTCTGGTTGATGCCTCTCTTCTCTGAATTTCTTAGCATTTGCTGGTGAAGCAAATGCCCACTGTGAGGACACAATACAGCCACTGCTAGGTTTGAGGCCATGGTTTAGGACAGAAGAACAGCTAGGACAAGTGTACAGGGATCAATATAATCCTTACATGAGCTGCAGTCAAGGCACACAAGGCTGAAGTTGGGTCTTATTTGATTTCCCCTCTGAGTCACTGCTATCATGCTCAGAGCATACTCAGAAACTGGATGGGGAATATGATGATGGAAAAAGCTGTTCTTCCTTGATTTTTTTCCCAACATGATATTCTTCATTTTCCTGTTCATTTTACAATGGTGAGGGATTCTCAAATATAGTAAACAGGCCTATGTTTCTGTAGTGTGAAGCAACAGCTAATAAGAAGACAATTAATTTTCCTTATGAGTCAAAGCTTGTTTCTTACTTGTTTAAGTGCAAGGAGAGGAGATTCTGACTCTTCTTACTGAGAAATTTTTCCACAACTACTTCTTAAGGTTATGACAGCCTTGTAACACCGACTTACTGTTCCATGGATAATCACCACATACTGGAGCACCACTTGTGTAATCATCTAATCATGTAAAAGACAAAATTAATGCAGAAGTTTCCTCAAGAGACTTTTAAAATGTAAAGTCGATAGTCTCCATGGAAATGTAGCCCAATACAAGTTTTTCCTCTGAGCCTCCTACTCTAGTGACACTTTTAATATGTGCTAATTATGCACATTCAGCCTTCTGTTACATAGTAGTTGGCAAATGCTGATTACCATTTGCTCACCGGAGGGCTTAGGTCATTATGGACAGCCTTGAAACTTAAATTGCACGAAATATGTCCTGAAGTTCATGTCGATGAGAAACCTGAAACAGTGAGCTTTTCTTCCTCTCTTAATTTTAAGAGAGATAGTATTAAAATGGAAACTACATCCACAGCTATCTGAATTAAAAGAAAACAAAAAAATTCTATTGTTTAAAATATTAATAGTTTTGACATATTGTTGCTGCTCCAGGATATCCTTTCCCAGTTAAGTATTTACTTGGTCATGTTTCAGGTTTCAGAGAAGAACTAAAACCCTAGAGACACACTAGTTTTGACTCAAATGAAAAAATTTTTTGTTTACATCCAGAAAATGCAAAAATATCTCTGTGTACTTCAGACATAGTCTCCCTTGAAGAGTGCTTCATTTACTCTTTTTAAGGATACTGCATAATTTTATGGTTTGAAGAGATGAGAGAACAAACTAAATTGCAGTCTGAAAACAAACCTTAGCTTATTGATAAGGGCTTAAGAAAAATATCAGGTTTATTAAAAGATGACTAGACTATAGTTTGTATGTACGTGAATAGGAAAAGAGCAGGGTTTGGCTGAGATTCATTCCTTTAGAAAAACAACCACCACTACCAAAAAACACTGAAAAAACTGAACAACCAAAAATCCACCAAAACAAAATGAACAAAACCAACCCCCTCAACAAAAAACAATGGAACAAAAAAACACAGCATGAAAAAGACCTGAATATACAAACAAAAAAGCTGAAATAGACACGTTCATCACATGCTGTGAGCTGAAATGTCCTGTGGAGATGTGTGTCTCCTTCATTGGTAGGGGGAAATTAGGTACCTAATGAATTGCCTGAGATTACAATGGGTGAGTCTGAGGCCTCATTATTTGGGTGGGCTAAGACACTCCAGCAACCAAAATCTGAAGGCTGAACACAGAAAATGTGAAACTGCAACAGGAAACTGCTAGTTAGAAAACACTAGAGATCAGTGTGTAAAATACATCATTTTGGATGAAAGAGATTTTGGAAGGCACAGTTTTCCTGAACAGCAGAGTCTAGATTAATTACAAACTATTTAACCACATGGTATCAGAATACTGATCTTCATCCATGCTCATGAATTTTTGTTTATGGAAGTGGCTCCCTTGACTTGACCTATACTGCTTGCAGATGAAGGGTTTGCTCAGCACAGACATAATCTGGCCATATGAGTCTATACCGAAAATATTAATGTTGCCTTTAGAAATGATAGTCATCTTGATCACCATAACTCTCAGGATTAACAGCTTCTTCAAACAAGTGCTTTGGGATGCTGAGTTACTTAAACATCTTCCTAAGTAAACAACTATGTCAGGGGTTGAAGGCAATAGAGGTTCTTCCCACTGAGTGTTTTCTGGAGAGGAGCTAGTCACTACAATTTTTGAATTGCCTTTACCAGAAACTAGCTCTTGCCCTTCTCAAATTGTGCCTGTTTCTCTCAGCTCTGTTAAAAGACAGGTTAATGATAAAATCCACTTTGGCATGTCAAGGTCTTTGTGTCAGCTATGCATTTGTTCTTATTATCCTTTAGCCTCCGGATACTGTGAAAGCCAAATAGATACTGACCACCTGTTATTTTGGAAGGCCAGACAGAAAAGATACTAACATCTCTGGGCATGGCACAGCACAGAAGAGCCTCCTACTTCTCCTCAGTATTACAGCACTTATTTCTAAGGAAGTAATATATTAAGCTAATAACTTTTATATTGGTTTCTCATTTCTTGAAGGTACAAAACTGGGAAAATTAACTGGAGGAAATTTTTCTTTTAATATTTAAATGTGAAACTTGCTTACTGAAGTTACTTACTTGTCTGTAAGAAATATCAGTCTAGACAACCTCCCAGACTGAATAATTTCTTTGCAATAATCTTGGATATTGTCTTTTTTAATGTAGTAGAAGTATTTACCCAGCCAAGGACAACACACCTCACAGTGAAGGCTGGTGGTGAGGACTGCTGTGCTACCATGGGAGAAATCCCAAAATGCAGTTCACCTGTGGAAGGCAGGTCCTTCTGACTGGTGCCGGACAAGTAAGTGTACACAAGGTTTTCAGTCATGCACACTTGTTTTTCTAAGTGAAAAACATATGTATACCTGCCTCCCGCTTCCCACAGCGCTCTACCAAGGTACATATAGAGGAAAAGCCACTGAATTATTGTTCTCCGAAATATCAGGCACAGCCAACTAGTGTATTATGAATTCAACACTGTATTGTAAATTATATGGGATCAATGGGGCCAAAAGCCTTGACAGTTTTATTGCTCTAAAGAAACCCACAAGTTTGGGAAAAAGGGAAGATACACAGTATCTTAATGGGAAGCTCCGGAAGAAGTAACAGTATCAAAATCCCACCAAAATTTCTGAAATTTTGTGCAGGAACATATGTGATGACAATTTTAATGAATATATCAAACCTAAATTCTTGCAGTCAAGACTACTAAGTCCCTTCTTCTGTACTTTTATTTTAGACAAATACATTTGCCCTGACCTGGTCCAAATTGTGTTGATTCTTACAATAAGAAAAAGGGGAGAGACCACAGCACCCTGAGAGAAATTACCATCTGGCAGGGTAGACAGACAAAGTTAGGGAGCACCTCGGATAATCCTAGGATCACAGGATGGAAGAATCATGTTTAAGGATGACATGGCCCACACAAAGTAGACTTTTAATAATTCCAGACTGAATTTTTTATTTTAAACTATGAGGACAGAGTGGTAATTTTTTTTTCCATTTTAAAAATGCTAGGGAATTTTCTTATTCCTTCTGATACAGGATATTTGGTTTGAATTGAGTGACAAGTCCTCATCACTGGTCTTGCACCAAAAAATACTCTGTGCGCGTATTTTAATAAAAATACTCACTTGAAAATGCTGATCATCACTATTTGCAATATGTGGGTCTGTCATTTAGAAAGAAGCATACTGTAGGTAACTAAGGTTAGTAGTAACACTACAGAAATTACATTATGGCTCATTTCCATACATGAAAAATAATTATTGTGGCAAAGGGATCCTCTTATAAAGTAGACTAGCAAGTTAAAAATATGAAAACTTACAAGAACCAGAACAATTTCTGGTCTGGAGAAGATCAACATTAAAAAGAAAAACTATATATATGTTTCAGGGCACTGCATAGTCATAGGAAGGAACCCTTGATATCTTTTGTTTTTCCTCACTTTAATCTATCAGATGGTGACACTCTGGATTTTCAAACTCTACTGTTTGTCTACGTTGTCAACTACTCTTGCTGAGCACTGGAGGAGATGGACCATTTGCCTGCTTCAGCAGGTCAATAATTTATTACCAAACTCTGTTGTATCCTGCCTCAGGAATGCTTGGCAAAACCACAGGGGTCAAAAATACTTTTCACTGTATTTTCTTTAGTAATACATTTACCCAGGACCCACGGTAATATCATCCACTCGACGATGGTTGGTGGGGGTCCCTGCATGCTGAGGTCTGACCTGTCGATGTGCTGAGAGGCAAGCAACAGCAGGAACAGAAAAGTCAAGTACGATGCAGTATGGCAGATAAATTTGATAAATGGCTTTCTGATGAACAGCCCCAATGGGCTTTTGGGAGCTATCAGGTAGCACACAGAGAAGACTGGGAAAAGGAGTCCTATCACAACACATGTCAGCATCTTCACTGCCCAGTGTCGCCTCCGCCATCCGGGGAACTCGTCGTACCAGCGGGATGCGAGCAGCTGCTGGCAGTTGGGCTGAGCAACAAACTACAGAGAGAAGAAAGGAAGAGAGTTAGTTTCTTGTTACCTCTGTAAAGTTTTTTCATTCTATGTATGTTTAGTAGGTAGAGATTAAAAAAAAAAAAAAAAAAAAAATCCACAGCCTGTGCAAGCCCACTCATGCTGATAATACCAGTAAGGCAGGGCTGGGTCAGCCTGCCTTTCCTTCAATGCCAAAAGTATAGTGCAGAAACAGAAAATAATAGTTTTCACAATAAAGTCTCACTTCCCCATCGGTTGAGTACACAAGGAGTCAACAGACTGTGAAACACATGGACCTCAAAACCTGACTTGAAACTGAAAAGCAAGTTCACAGATACCCCCATTATTTAATCAGCAACGTTTGTGAAGAATTCACAGAACATGAGGTAGAAGTTGACATGAAATCAAAGAGCACAACAGAGATCTGCAAACAATGAAACTAAATTCCACAGCCATGAACAAACTGTTCTCAGCATATTCCCTGCTAATTCTCTAAAAAAGCAGGTTTACATGCTTTAATACTGACAAAACTCTTACAGATGCATTATAAAATGCTTACAAAAACACTAGTATTCCCCAGTATTTCACTACGCCTTGTCAGGATACACACCTATCCTGTGTGATACTTTATGGTCTATCTGTTTCCATGATGGGATTTCATTTCTCAGAATATGATCCTTAAAACTGAATTTCACCAAAACACCCCAAAAGCAAGTAAATATTTAATATTTTTCAGATAGCTTTTCAAAGAAGTATATATCAAGGTTTTATGTCATACTTTTCTTTGATCACTAGTTCCTATTTCCCCATTGTTTTCTTTTATAAGGTGACAGAGTAGCAGCACACAAGAGTTGACACAAAAGGCATAGAATAGAAGCAACATATGTATCAAAGAGGGCCAGAGTTGCATTTAAAAAAAAAGAAAAGAAAAGAAAAGGAAAGGGAATAAGCATTTTCCTTCTGGTACTCTGGTGCGTTAACCCCGGCTGGATGCCAACAAAGCTGCTCTATCACGCCACTCCTCAGCTGGGGAGAGGAGAGAGAAGGAAAGGCTCATGGGTCAAGATAAGGACAGGGAGAGATCACTCACCAGTTACCATCATGGGCAAAACAGACTCGACTTGGGGCAATTAGTTTATTACCCATCAAAACAGAGCAGAATAATCAGAAATAAAATCAAATCTTAAAAACAGTTTCCTCCCACTCCTCCCTTTTTCCCAGGTTCAACTTCACTCCCAAATTCTCTATCTCTACTCCCACATGGCGCAAGGGAATGGGGAGTGGGGGCTGCAGTCAGTTCCTCACGTTGTCTCTGCCACTGCTTTCTCCTCAGGGGGAGGACTCCTCACACTCTTCCCCTGTTCCACCATGGAGTTCCACCCATGGGAGACAGTTCTCCAACATGACTGTTGGAGACATGTCTACAAGATGACTCCTTCCCACTGGAGTCATGCAGTTCTTCATGAGCTGCTCCAGCATGGGTCCCTTCCACGGGGTGCAGTTCCTCAGGAATAGACTGCTCCAGCATGGGTCCTCCATGGAGTCGTAACTCCTGCCAGCAAACTTGCTCCAGCTTGGACTCCTCTCTTCACAGGACCACAGGTCTTGCCAGGAGCCTGGTCCAGTGCAGGATTCCCAGTGGGTCACAGCCTCCTTCATGCATCCACCTGTTCCAGTGTGGAGTTACTGAGGGGTGCATGTGGATCTCTACTCCACCATGGACCTCCATGGGCTGCAGGGGGACAGTCTGCCATACCATGGTCTTCCTCACCGGCTGCAGAGGAGTCTCTGCTCTGGCACCTGGAACATCTCCTCCCCCTCCTTCTCCACTGACCTGGCTGCAGAGTTGTGTTGCTCACATATTTTTTCTCCCCTGTACCCTGTCTGAAATTGATCCTGAGCAGTAACTTCTTTCCCCCTTCTTAAATCTGCTATCCCAGAGGCACCACCATCACCAGTGATGGGCTCAACTTTGGCCAGAAGCACATCCATCTTGGATTCATCTAGCATTGAACATGGGAGAAAGGGAGAATCTTCTGGCAGCTTCTCACTGAAACTACCCTGCTACCAAAATCTTGCCACGCAAACCCAATAGGCTTACACTAAGTGTATCACATACATACATTGGATTAAATCACTAGCTGAATACTTAGTAAAGCTATGCACAAACTTTTTCCTCTTATTACAAAATTGTTTATTTTCACTAAATAATTTCATATTGGAACTCTAATCAAATGCACCTAGTTTGGGATCTTACATTATTTTGATAATACATATAACCACAGGAGCCAAGTTCCTTTGGGGATGAATAATAGGTAACTTCTCAAACTGTTTCTAAAATCACTGGGATTACTACTGGAAAAAAATGCTCCTTAGATTGGAATGAAATGAGAGTCAGCATGCATCTTTCTATGTATGTCTGGATCTTGTCAGAATTGATTACCTGAGCCAAATTCAAACCTGGTGTACGTTAATGAAATGCCAGAGTCTTTAGTAGAGACAAATTTGCCTACCAGACACCAGCAGTGAAGCTGCCTCTGACTGTTGTGAAAGATAAGGAAATTTACTCCTACTGTAAGGATCTTGAAAATAGCCTTAAAGAAGAGCAACACAGTGTATTCCTCCACTAGGAAAAATGAATTCTCAAGGTTTTAGGTTGTTTCTTTCAAGGTACAAATGTCTGGAATAATAGCGTATGCAGTCAGAGAAGATGGTTTCAAAGTTATGTTTTTGCCAAGCTTATTTTCTCTAAAATTTTTTTCAACTTAATTAGTTTGAGTAGGTACAGATTAGTGTTTTGCTTGACTGGTGAAAAAGTGAGACTCGTGAAATAATTCCTCAATAAAATATTTTTCTCTTTTTGCCCCAAAGAGTACCAGGTCCATGTTTGCTTCCTCCTGTTTATAAAATCTTCCTATTATGCATCCTCTTACTCAAAGTAATCAAGATCCTAAGTCTTGCCTGTGCCCCCTTTCTAAACACCCTTGGCCACCCCCACAGTGCTGGGGACCTACGTGAAGGAACAGCTTCAGTGGCTAGCAAAAGCTGGTGACAGATGTAGGTGACCTAATCCTTGCCAAGCATGGCTAAAAGGGAATTAATGTAGAGAATATTAAGTAAAAGGAGGGGTTTTTTGATGTCCAAATACTGGGCTGCCCTGGGATTGGGCAGACCAGAACTGGTGCAGAGGTACCTCACGCCATGAAGAGATCCTTGCTGAATGCACCGTTTGGAGGATGTTCCATGATGGGGTGGGCACTGCATTGCTTAGTTCTAATCTTTAAACAGATTAATCTGCAAAACTGTCAGTGTTAATAGAGAACGCATTTCAGAACAGGCTTTAAAAAACGCTTCTTGTCTCCTAATACCCATATTAGATTTTGTGGTGTTGGGACTATGTGGCTAAGGTATAATGTGTTAAGGATGGTGTTCTGAGGCACAGGAAGTTTTTCAGTAAGTGTGGAAAATTTTCAAATCCCAGAAACTGAAGATCCAATTTTTAAAGTAATAATTTCATAAGAAATTCACTTTCACTTTTCTCAAAATACAATTTTGACAAGAGAGTTCTAGCACTGGTTGGATCCTGATTAAAGGAAAAACACAGATTATACGTTTGATATGGCTGGAGACAGAGGGAGCAGCCTTGGTAATGTGCTTTAAATCACCTGCTTGCCATAAAATACATAAGAAACAAGGTATGGTATGGTATGGTATGGTATGGTATGGTATGGTATGGTATGGTATGGTATGGTATGGTATGGTATGGAGCAAGCATATAAAATACTACGTCCACATTTTAAGAGCTGTATGCACAGGGAAGCAGTTCTGTGCTATAGACCAGTGCTGCAGGCAAAGGTCTATAAAAGAAAACACAACACAGTGTGTTTATCTACAAATGATATATGCATTTCTGAGAGGTCCTAATATCCAGTTTCATGCTGTTGGCTTTTTATGTAACAGCCCACTGGCAAGGTTGGTTAGCAACGTCCTGAAACAACAAAAATATCCGTCTCTTCACTGAAGACTTTTCTTTATGGTTCTGAGATTAATTTGCCAATAACATTAACTATGAACCAATCCAAAGTATTTTTTGGACAACTGGAAAATTATCCTAAATCTCTTGCTGAAACATCTTTTAAAGTTTAATTTATCAAGGAACTGTGTGATGTTATTAAAATGTCCAAACTAATTCTCACAGATTTGAGTACTTCCTTCATTTTTGTGGTCAAGAGATTGTCATCATATGCTGTGAAATATGGTCAATAGTTATATCTACATTTATTACATTAGCTGAATAATGAAGGAAGATTTTGAACAGGGAACAGTTATACCCTGATGGAAAAAAAGTGCGCACAGTGGTGCACCCTAGAGTCTTGTTCTTCAGCTGCACAGAAAAGGTGAGCTTGTCCCTTCTAGTTCTTGTGGACCTGTTTCCTCCAGAGAAAATGAGGGGAAGATGTTTTTTTTCATGCTTTGTAAGTAAATATTTGAGCATACAGGAACTGGGGGCAGGGAAGCCTTCCTGGGACTCACAGTGTAAATGCTGCCCATGTAGCCTGTCTCAGAGACACTACTCACAGCTAAGACACAGTTAAATAGATCAAGTAAGTTAATCTGTGATTAATATATTTTATTACTGATTCCAAATTCTTATTACATTTGAACTTTTAATTTATCCACTGAAAAGCCCTTCTCGACAGAAAAAATAAGGAAAAAAAATCTTCATGACAATATTCTCTGGTCAATTCACATTTATAACTATTAGAAACCTTCTATTAGAAAGGAAGAGTTAGAACTGGATGGAAGAAAGACATGCTCCAGCATAGGACAATTCCTTTCTAAATGGATGGCATTACATCTAAGATGATCACATATTAAAGCTAAGTAGACATGCAAGTCCCCTGATGAACTTGGAGATTAAAGAAAAAAAATTAAAACTATTTTACACAAACATTTTGTGACTAGCAGAAACAGAAATACTCTGTGACATTAATTTGCCAGTTCTGCATTGCCTATGCCAAAATATTTTCACTGTGGTAAACTTTTTCTTCCTTAATTGGAGAGATTGGAGGTATTCTTGTACTATTCTTGAGTATCTTTTGTACTGTCAGTATTATGTTATTTGACTTTGACATTGTATCCACATAATTAGCAATTAGCAAGTCTATATTTTCACATTATGATGGCTTCCAAAAGCTTCCAGCACTTTGTAATTACACAAGGGATTTTTCTATATGATTTTTCCTGATTTCACATCTTTAGCTCCTTCATAGAGTCTACCCATCTGAAAATGTTCTGGTATTCAATCTCTTAGTTGTCACGCTGGGAATTGGCTCTTCCCTGAGACTGTTGAAAAATAGAAATTATTCACAGTGCCAGCAAAAAGAATCTGGTATAAATAATAATAACAGAGCCTGATTCTAGTGCTATGCAAGCATATACATAACAGAGAATTTAATTTTCACTTCTGATTAAATCTAATCTTTGGTTTTGCTATAATACATATCTCTCAGTCAATGAAATGATGAAGAAATAACACAACTGATACTATTAACTATATATGGTCTTTATAGAAATAATACTTTTATAAATAATATATTATCAGAGTAAGTTTTCAGCTCTTTACCGTACCACAGTGTTGCCTTCAAGTATTTATTTCACTGTATTATGAAATAATAATACAAAGATATAAAAACCCTCCACTTGTAACCAGGTGCTCATTTTTACATTTATAAAAGCAGTCTAACAAAATCTGAGGTCCAAATTAAATTCTCATTCTGACATCAATAGGCAGTTGAGATTGTTATATGAAAAAAGGACGCAATTTTTCATCTAGAAATGAAAGCTGTCAAAGAAAATTTACTTCCTTTCTGTGTTATACACAAGTGAGCTATGCTGTAGCACAAAGAACTATCTCTGATAGCATTCTCTAACAAATGAACATTAAAGACTTTTTTTTTGAGGAGGAAACATATCAAAACATTTATCAGAAAATTTCTTATTAATACTTTTTTTGCAGTCATGGCCAGATTCTCTGTTGTGCTTTGCTGTACTACCATTACAGCCACACTGGTAGGAAAGGTTTGCTCTGAGGTCTGCTGCTTTGTCACACACACTTCCCAATGATTGTGCTCCCTTTTGACAAGAACTAAACTTAATTCCTTTTTCTTTCCCTAAAATATGTTACTTTTAATATTTTACAAATTTTCACATATATTTAATGAAAACCCAATGTCTTCTATTTAGTTTAACTTCAAATTCACATCATTATTTTCTATCTATTGGTTGTGAAAAGCATTGGCACTAATGACAGATTCAAGTCCCAATCTCACTAAGAAGACTCCTAAATTTGGTAGATTGTTTCTCCCTTTAGAGATGTCACTGCATGTTCTTTTCTGTATCTTCCCCCAAAGGCTATATTTGAGAATTTCAGCACTTACTCAGTGAGGACTGCTTCATTAAGACAAACACCATTTAGTTGCAATTTAAATGCTTTAAGTCATTGAGTAGATCAGCTCTATGTTTTCCTATCCAAAAGCTAGGGACTGTGTGCTGGACTCCTTTGGGTACAGTTATACTGCCTGTTTTCTGCCTCAGGCCAGAAACCCTGATTCCTGTGCCAAATACTATGAATCTTCTCAGGTCCATCTGTTCTAAACCTTGGGCCAACTGGAGCAGACCATCACAATAATCATGCTTCTTGCAGGATGTAAACCACTGGTGAACTTTTACTCAGCTTTTAGCTCTATCTGCAGCTGTGTCCTTAAGGGAACCAGTGAGCTCGCTCGGTGTCATGGTTAACTGGGTGTTAACCCAGCTGGCAACAAAATACCATTGAGCTGCTCACTCACCGCCCCATTCCTCTCAGTGGGATGGGGAGGAGAATCAGAAAAAGGTAAAAAACGTGAGTTGAAATAAGAACAGTCGAACAATTGAGTTAAAGTAATATAAAACATCAACAATAATAAAGAGACAGAGAAATAAAACCCAAGAGAAACAGGTGATGCACCATGTGGTTGCCCACCCACAGCCGAGTGATGCCTAGCCCATCCCCAAGCAGAGATTGGCCCTACCCAACCAGCTTCCCCCAATTTATATACTGGGCATGACATTTTATGGTATGGAATATTCCTTTGGAGAGTTTGGGTGGTATGGAATATCCCTTTGGTGAGTTTGGGTCACCTGTCCTGGCCATTCTCCCTCCCAGCCTCCTGTGCACCTGCCCATGGCAGAGCATGAGACAATGAGATGTCCTTGGCTTAGGGTGAGCACTGCTCAGCAACAACCAAAACATCAGCGTGCTATCAACATTATCCTCATACTAAACCCAAAACATATCACTGTAGGACCTCTTAGGAGGAAAATTGACTCTATCCCAGCCAAAAACAGGACACTTGGGACCAGAGCACCAGATCATACCACCTTGTATATTATCAGGGGAACGTCACATCAGATTCCCACAGCAGAACAAATTCACAGCACAGATGCCTTCCTCATAAAATCCAGAGTTTGCATTCCTCTAACCAAGAATAGAATACAATTCTAGGGGTTTTTATTTTAATTATTCTATTGTGTAACTTCAAATATGATGAGGAAGGAAACAAAAGAAAAGGAAAATAGAAAAGTAAAAAGTGAAATGGTTTGTTAAAAGGATTAATGACATTGCAGCTTTGAGCATTTTAAACTTCTCATTTGCCACATCAACACGAGCAGAAGCTCTTACTTTGATTCATTACTCCTTCCCAGTAAAATGAATCAGCACAGAAAAAACATAAAATATCTATTAAATAAGTCAAGAATTATCTATAAATTCAGTGATTCTGATTAATTGCTTAGAAAAGGCAATGGCAACTGAAACTAGAATGCAGTTGCTAGGAACCAGCTGCGCATGAATAGCTTTGTTAGACATCCCAGTGGTAAAGGAAAATGAATCCATTATTGGGCTTTGGAATGATAGTGTAAAATAGCTCAAAACTTCAGAATTGTGATATTGGTATAATATTTCTAGCTCCCATTCTGGGCAAGTGTTACAACCACCATAATTCAAAACATTTTTGTAGGGAAAAACAATTACAGAATCCCTGTAAGTATTTGCAGAGAAAATAAAATATGAACTTACTTTTGTTATACTTGATCCCTGTTTTTGCACTCCCAGCTGGTGTATTTCCACACACAGCAAACAGAAACTAAAACAAATATTTCTATGTAAAGTCCTGCATTTGGGACAGACAAACCCTGTGCAACAGTACAGGCTGGAATTCATGGTCTAGGAAGCAACTTTGCAGAAAACACCTGGGGACACCAGTAAGCAGGAACATAAATATGACTGGGCACATATTTGCTTAAATCTCTGTCATTTCAATCCTATTATTCCCAAGGCACTCTTCAAATACATCTGACACCAAGTTTCCTGTCTGGACCAGTAGTTTCTACAAAATACCTCACAAGAGAATAGAAATAGTGGGTGATCTCTTAGTATTCATTATAACACTGAATAAATTGAGACTATAAACATGTTTTGTTTATAATCTCAGAAGTTCAAGCTCATTTTAGGAGACCAAAATCAATATGTATTCTAAACAACTCCATATATCAACACAGGGAAGTGTAAAAAGAAAAAAACATACCTCTGGACCAGTGAGCAATTAGCAATTAAAGATCCTTTCCAGCCCAAATCATTCTATGACTCCACTTTTTCTTAGATTCAAATTGTTTTTGTGTGCTTTAAGGCCTCTAAGCATTAGCTGGTCAGCCAGAAGGGGTTAGGATCTAAGTTAGTTATGGTTCCAGTTCATGACAGAACTGATGAGTTCCCTCACATCCAGAACATTCTACCACTTAGTCTACTTCTGTAGCTGCCATGTCGCCAGAAGGAAAAGTTACAAGTTAATAAACCAACCTTTCAAAATTCATGAAGGAGCTGCAAATATGTTGGAAGCAACTAAAGCACAGAACACAGTGTGAGTTTAATTGGAGAAAAACTAGCTAAGAAAATCTTTGAGTGAAGGATGGGTTGGAAAGCAACCAGAACAGCTAGATTCTTCCTCTGGGCATTGCCTGCTCATGTGAGAATTTCTATTGGCATCACTGGATACCACCCTGTTCCTCATTTGTTCAGCTTGCTGCAGAGGCCAAAACAAGGTAGAGAGACATTCTTAGTTCCATTTCCCTTTTTTGACGGTCCTTTCAGATTTGAGCAGGGTAATTGAGGTATTTGGAAGTAACCTGTCCAATTTTAATTCCTTCTTTTCATCATTTTCAGGCTCTTTTACTGTTTCTGTGAAGAGAAGCCTTGGACCAGCGATATTTTGTTGCACTATTTAATCTTTTCTGTAAAAAAAAAAGGTAATCACGTCCCATTAGCACCAGGCAAATTTAGATTTTACTCTGTTAACTTAGTTTTATGAGGTTCCATCCTGCATCCTTATGTGAAAAATGCATATTAAGCATAACTGTCCTTGACTCCATGCTTATACTCCATGCTTATAAGAGATAAGAGAGTTGACCTTCACGGTTTCCCAGTTTCTTTAGACTGTTTATGATATGAAGCTTGTGTGGAACTGAAGAGGCCAAAATTCCCCAAAATCAGTGGGATTCCAGTTCCTGGAAAGCATAACACTCATTCAAAGGCTAGCTGAATACAAAATTAGAGGGATAAGAGAAAAATAAAAACACAGACTGATTTCAAAGGCATTCAAACTAAATAAAGCAATAAACAGCATATTTTTCTGTTGAAAGTTCTCTATTAAAGTGTAGATCTGGCTTTGCAGTTCCATAAATACTTAGGAACAGAATGTGTATATAGTCACTTAATCTGCTTTTCTTTCTCTTCAAATACTTTAATGCTTTTTATCTTTAGGTTCCTCTTGTTTAAATTGGCTGTGTTTTTATCTGAGAATGTTGAGGGCTGAGAAATCAGATTAATCACCCTGTTCCTGCACAAAGACTATACTGAAATGATAAGCCTTTGGCAAGGATTCTCAGTGAGCATTATTCTGAGACCATTTGCAGGAGAAACGCATGTGAGTCTCTAACAGATGCATCAGTTTTATCAGTCAAGTGCAGCCATGTGCAGCTTCTGCGGTTCAAACACAAAATATTAATCTTGGAAAGTATTTCAAGGTAGTGTAATTGCTTGCTCCAAAGCCTTGCTCTCCAAAAGCTCTTTTACACCTAAGAATAAGTTGAGGTTGAAGAAAATTACCTTCTCTTGTGTCACAGACCTAAGAAATACTGTGCTTTCATGTAATGGGAAGATACCCACTACAGCTGTTAATGAAATTCTGTGTACCCAGCATCTGCCAGCCTGGATAAATAATTACAGTCCTTGGATAGTTCTTTCCCCTTATGAAGCTCTGCAATTTGTGGCAAAACATTAGCATTTGGTATCTCAAATAAAAACCTGGAGTTACTCTCACTGTTGTTGTAAAGATGTCTGAACACTGCTGCTTTCTTTCATGGTGAAGAACCAGAGTGATGAAGGAATCAATAAAGAGACCATTTTACTCGAGAATTACATAAGCATTACTTTTAGGGATGTTCAGGCCTCATCTACACTGAAGAAATCAGTGACTGAGTCTGAGCATTTGACCCCAGTCATCCCCACTACCTATTGTTCCTTGCCTGGTTCCATTTTTTATTTCTCCAAATAGGTCTGTGCAAAGCAAATCTGCAACTTTCTGCAGTCTGCATACAAATCCCTCAGCATCACTCAGTCGTTGGGTCAGGCTATGGTCTGCTTTCATTTAGAGCATAGACAACCTTTCAAAGACCAGTTCTTCGCTCAATATTTTTTTGATTTATATTATACATTTCTGTGTTAGACTGGTGTTTCTAAAATTTATTGCATGCTTCTAGTAACTGGATAACTCTGAGGATGTTTTTGTTTGGCCAAATTCCATAGCATTCTCTTATGGAGATAGGCATAATACATTGGCTTGTACTACCAGGTAAAGGAATATATTTTATTTTAAAGTTTGGAAGAAAATGACCATTTGTTAAAAGCTAAAGGTGGAAGAAGCATATGTGGAAGGATATAAACAAAGGTTGTTTCAGTCCCTGAAGGTTTGAGGCTACATTCTTCCTCAACAAATCAAAGCCAATTTGTTCACTGTCAGAGGAATATACTTCATAGGCTGTTGTCACTGCCTGTATGACATACGTGCCCTGGCCTCTGCTCCAGCAAGTCAGAAAGGGTACATTTCTAAGAAAGAGCTGCTCTTTAATCCTTGTGAAAGATACTAGAACTCTGAAGAAATATTTTCTTTTGCTTTTTTATTCACTCTTTAGTGATGTTTCCTGATCATATGCATGAAATCATGATTCTTGAAACTGAAATTTATTTGAGAATCAGTGATACATTAAAATTAAGAATAAAGAAACTTATTGTATAGTGAGACATGAGTACAGAGAGGAAAAAATCCCAAGAAAACATACAAAACCCCCTGAAGCTCCTATGTGACATGCAATTTAAATTTAGATCACGTGTACTTTTACCATCCCCTGAACCTATATATAATGTACAGGCTTTAACAAAATCAGCTGGGTCAAAGATTTCTGCCATGGACCACAGAGTCAACCCTGGTGATGCCTCCTGAGCTAAAGTCATCTTCAGTCATCTTTTTCTCCACAAAATCCAGCCTGCATCTGTAAAGGTCTCATACTAATACCATCAAATACTGTAGTCAGGAAGCAAGAACTCTTCTTTACCCCATAACCCTTTTAAATTTACACCCAAAATGCCTCCTTCCTGAGGTCGTGGTGGTGAGACCCCAGTTTCTCTTTATTACTTAGTGCTGCCCACTCTGTGCTAGTCAGTACCCACCCTGACAGAATCCATAGCTCTCCCAAATCCAGCCTCTATCAACACAACAAAATGGTGATTTCTTCAGCATCCAAATGCTTCAGTGAGAGGCTAAGAGCAATGGCAGCCAAAAAACTCCATACTCCACAACTAAACTATAAAGTCAACTAAACATTGTAATTGTGCAGGGAAACAGCAGCAGCACTCTAAGTTTTAAGTGCAAGCTCCTTTAGTGCTTCATACTAGAACTTCAAAGATAATCCAACATCAGTGTCTTTTTGTGGGGAATTTTAGAAACTCCGACAAGGGATCTGACACACAAACCCCTTAATTCTCTAATCTTGACAGATAACAAAGGTAAAAAAATCACCTCCTCTTTGGAAAAGAAGACTTGATGGCAGATGTATTATCACGACTGCTTTGGGAAAATTGTTTTTTTCTCTGAAGTACTGAACTTGCTAAACTTGTTACAAACCCCAGCTTTTCCATGGAAATTGAAGGAGAATAGAAGCCAAAGGACCCAAGGCTGAGAGAATAATATTTATGTTTGTATTGGCAGAGTATTTATATTGGCACTCTTACGATGGGTCAATTTACATTAATTGCATTTTTGAAGGAAGAAAAGCAGTAAGGAAGGGTACTTCTTTTCCTTCATTTTCTTTCTGAAAATTATAGGATAATAATTTTCACCTAAATGATTTGAAGTGAATCATCATATCTGTTGAAAAGTTGGTATAGGAAGAATAATAAATATTTGCTAAATAGTTCATTGTTTAATTATGTTGTTGGTTTTACTACCTTTTTTTATCTAATGTAAGTATTTGTGGTTTGTTCCTGTGAAAAAAAAAATCTGTAAACTGAACACTTTGACATTCTATCTTCTGATGTAATAAATAATTTTATAGCGATCCACCCTTTTCCTTCTTCAATCACTTGAAAATTCATATTGCTTGATTATTTCAAACTCATTGAGCTATTTGGGAAGTTAAATATCCCTGGAGTACTGCTGCAATATTAATAAGAACAGAAATACTCTTTCTGTACCCTTAAAATCTGTTTAGGGTCTTTCTTTATGTTTTCAGTGGAGATTCCATGTTATATACTGGCAAACTCATATGAGAAAGAGTAAGGTGGTCAGATTCCTTAATACTACAGGAAAATAGAAGCAAGTATGTATCATCCTCTGTACGCTTGATGACAGAGACTTCCAAGCACACTGGCTACAGAGCTTAGGTCTCCTCAGTTCCTGGCATCAGGTCACACAAAACTCAGCCTAGAAGGGACCTCAGGAGGGAGTGAGTTCCTTCTTTTGCTTTGCTTGCACGGGTGGCTTCTGCTTTATTTATTAAACTGCCTTTCTCTTTACCCACGAGTTTTCTCAATTTTACTCTTCTGATTCTCTCCCCCATGCCACTGGGGGAGAGTGAGCAAGCAGTTGTGTGGTGCTTAGTTGTCAGATGGGGTGAAACCACAACAGGTATGTTTACTCCACTGAAAGCTGCAGCAGAAAAGCAAGACAACCTCAAACCAATATAGCCTTAAGTATTGGTAAATTTTGTTTAACCATCACTCATGCACTGTAATTTGCAGATCGAATCTGGAAAGAGCAGTCTGAAAAGAAAAGAAAAAGTGCTCCTCTTGCCAGGCTACTTTTGTCAAGGTTTAGTACAGAACAAAGGTTTTTTTCATAGCCAGGTTAGGAAGTCATAACCTTAATTTACTATGAAAATGATTATTTCTCTTCATTTAATTGTTATTATGCTACTTACCTTTAATGTGGTTTGACTAACACATTTTTACTGAGAATAGGGTCACATGCGGTGAAAGAAAATATTTTTTTCAGTGCATATAAAAGCTTTATCCTTTATTTCAGGGTTTTTACTGGTTTTAGACAAATTCACTAGTGGTTTCAGCTTTGGAAATAATGATGAAGAAATGTCCCAACACAAGTGGAATATTGCAGGCTGTCATAGCTGTGAAAGTTCTCTCCTGCAAAACTTTCCATCTGATCTTCAGAATCTTTATGTAAAATTGAGGATTTTTCCCTCAGACCAAAACTCTGAAATGCAGCTTTGCATCATGCTTACTTCTCCAGGCAGACCCTTAGATCACACAATGCATTAGAAGGGATTCCTGTAAACAGGTTCATCATTTCAGCTTAAGGGCCTTTTCTGGGTCTCAGAGAAACAAAATAGCTTTTTCCCACTGTTAGTTACCTTCCAGAAATTATATGCTATTCTTTTTAGCCTGTATAACACATCTAGTTGTCCCTTGTCACCTTTGCAATAATTGTAAGCAACATAGGTAGTGACAAAAATGATTTTGTTCTTGGATGGCCTGAGTTGTCTGGAAATGTCTGTCTCTTCCCATCAATGATGAAGGAACCCAAGGCTCAGCTGCTGACATAGGTACCTCAGTTAAATACCTGAGGTTATGTGGAATGAGTCAGGGACTTGCAGCACAAGCACACTACAGGAATGGCTATTTCTAGTTTCTTTCTGTGTGTTGTTAAGAAGGCAGAAATAAATACTTGAAATAATTTTATTAATAACGTGTCAAACCTTTTTTATGTGATGTTACACTTTCAGTTTAATGTCAAATGCCATATAACCGAGTTGTGTCGTTTTGTGAACCGTAACAGCATTGCTAATAAAGCCCTTAAGGTCAGCTATTTAGAACACCCTCTAATTTAAACAACTGCATTGCCCTGATAATTAAACATTATTATCTTTTATGCACGTCAGGCAGAGTAAAGCATTTCCTTTTCCTCTCTATCCACCTAAAAAGCCTAATGAGCCAGACCTTGTACTTGACTAACACAGCATAGGCAAGCTGCACTTTGTAGACCTTCAGCAACTTCTACTTTCTGAAGATCTGCATTGGCCTTTCTCTCCCATAAGTGTTAAAGACTCTAACATTTATCCAATAGTACTCAGGAATGAAACACATTCAAAAAATAAAAGCCATGATTTGATGTAAAAAAGAACATGGCAGAGGATGTTCATCTCTGGATTTCTTTCTTCTCCTATTCGTATGTATCCACCTTTGGCTTTTCCCTGTTCTCCAAAACATTCTGCAAAATCTTTCCTTATCAAGTCCTTGCTAGTTTGCAAGTACTCACTGGCAAATGAGATTATTTTCTCCATAACAAAAACATTTCCAATTTCCTGAAATCTTTTCTCAAAATGTCTTATTTTTGTAAAATATCTCAATAACCAACATATTTCAACACTGAAGAATATCATCCTACTATTTACAGAAGAGAGCCAAGTGTCTCTGCAAGGAGGACTTTTTGATAGTTTTGTGTAAACATTTTCCTTTCTCTTTGCAAAATACCCTAGAAGTTCAAATGCCAGCACTCAAAATTGAACCCTATATGACTTTGAAAATGCAAGTTCCTCTTTGTCAAACCACTGCCATATTCAACATATCTCCTAATTTTTCTACTTTAATTCCTGGAGCTAGAAAGTTTAGAAAGTAATATTCTCTGCTCAACTGAATAAAGATCTGATCTCTTTGGAAGCACAAGAGTGAGTTCATCTAACAAGCATTTGTTTTTCTCATAAATCTTTTGTTTGACAATGGGTGGACATATTGATGGAGGCAATGGATAAAGACACCCTTTGCTGTTTTAATTTTGATGGCTAAGGCTTACACTAAATCAAGGAAGGGGTAAGGAAGGAAGAGAAGAATTCTCTGTGGACCTCTGGTGGAACAAAGAGAAGATGGATTAAAAGAATGAGCAGATTGGCCTAAAACAAGTTTGCTTTGGCTATCTTGTTTTATTGTTCAATAAATACTCAGTGGAGAGAGTCAGGCAGTAGAAAAATTTGCACTGCAACAACACACAGAAGCTTCAGTCAGCATGTTCAAATGCGCCTCAGTTAAGAAGTTGCTCTTATTTCAGGCCAGTTACACCTAGCACAGGCATGGATTGGTTAGTTTTTGGACAGAACACTTTGAGACCTGGTGCTAAATCTACCCGAGGTTTGTAGGGAAGCTTGTAGGTGCATTAGTAGGGACTCCTTCAAACCAACTTCTGCTGCTGCCAGTCTCATCTTAACTGAAGGGCTGTGCACTGGTGGTTGGGGTTTGCACTACTGGTTTTTCCTGTTTGAGGCAGATATCCCACCAATGTCTCTTATAAGGAAGATGCAGAAAATGAACTGAAATGAGAGATTTCCACTGTACTTCATTAACAGCAAGTCTCCTCTTTGAGTTAATTACTTCTATAAAGTGCTCAAAATACAAAGACGCTGATATTAGTTTATGAATAGTTTAACTGGAACTGTGATGAGAGGGTTGCAACTTGTGTGTATATATATAGCATATAGCATTTAAAGGTTATTGATGTAATCGTTAATTACTTATTACGGAAATTAATTTCCCCGCACGTGGGCTCTGAGCCTCCAGAATTTGAAGTCTCTGTTACCACAGGGTAGAAATTTCAGTTGATGCAGTAAATTGTCTAACCTGCTTCTACATTTTCAATGCCTAGTGAAGCAATTCTTCTAATTGAAGTACACTGTTTCCTTACCCAGCCACAGGAGCAGAGAAGGATGTCTCTGGAATTAACTTAGATTATCTTGAACAGACAGGATCTCCCTCTGTGCATACTTCTGTCTTTTGACTGTATAAGGACTTTGCTCACATATTCTAGGAAAATTGCTTCACCACAACAAAATGCTGTGTTAAGCAGATGTGCCCTGTGACTTAAGAACATTTTTTCCTAGCAGCAATAAATACAGCTTCCACATGGACAGCTACACCTCATTTAGTCCTGCTTGACTAACTTATTTCCTTCTATAACAAGGTGACCTGGATGAGGGAAGGTTGTGGATATTGGCCATCTGGACTTTAGTAAAGCCTTTGACACCATTTCCCACAGCATTCTCCAGGAGAAACTGGAAGGTCATGGCCTGGATTGGGAGTACACTTTATGGCTTAAAAAACTGTTTGGATGTCCAGGCCCAGAGAAAGGTGGTGAATGGAGTTACATCCAGCTGGCAGCTGGTCATTAGTGGTGACCCCAGGGCTCAGTGTTGGGGCCAGTCCTATTTAATATGTTTATCAATGATCTGGATGAGTGTATTAACTGCACCCTCAGTCCATTTGCAGAGGACACCAACTTGGGTAAGAGTGTTGGTCTGCTAGAGAATAGGCAAGTTCTACAGAGGGATCTGTAAAGGTTGGATCGATGGGCCGAAGCCAACGGCATGAGGTTCAACAAGGCCAAGTGCCAGGTCCTGCACTTGTGTCACAACAACCCCAGGTAGCACTACAGGCTGCTGGACAGCACTACAGGCTGGGGGCAGAGCAGCTGGAAAGCTGCCCAGTGGAGAAAGACCTGGGGGTGCTCGGCACTGATGAGGCCTCGAATCCTGTGTTCAGTTTTGGGCCCCTCATTACAAGAAAGACATTGAGGTGCTGGAGCATGTCCAGGAAGGGCAATGGAGCTGGGGAAGGGTCTGGAGCACAAGTCTGATGAGGAGTGGCTGAGGGAACTGGGGTTGTTCAGTCGGGAGGAGGAGGTTGTGGTGAGATGGCGGTCAGTCTCTTCTTCCAAGTAATGAGTGGTAGAATGAGAGGAAATTACCTCAAGTTGCATTGGGGAGGTTTAGATTGGATGTCGGGAAAAATTTCTTCACCAAAGGGTAGTTAAGAACTGGAACAGGATGCCCAGGGAAATGGCTGAGTCACCATCCCTGGAAGTATGTAAAAGACATGTAGATGTGGCACTGAGGGACATGGTTTAGTGGTGGACTCAGCAGTGCTGGGTTAATCGTTGGAATTAAAGTTTTTTTCCAACTGAAAGAATTCTATAACCAATTAGAAGAAGACTTTGTATGTGTAGCAGATAATCTATCACCTAATTCATACTATTTAACAATCTGTGGACTTCTTACCTATAAACACGGAGACTTTTACATGATTTACAAAGCAAACATATGACCTGGTTTAGAGTACCTGACTCTTGCATGGAAAAATGTTTATCAAACTTTTTGAGTACTATAGCTGAGAGTCTGCCGAAATGGAGACAGGGACCCAAACATGTATATATCACTCCTCTCAGTTATGCAATTCATAGACTAAACATATCTTCGTTTGGTGTCAAAAATGTCCAAATATTATCAGAGTCTGGTTTTTGTGAGGTTTTGTTATTTTTTACATGGAGACTTCTGAGGGCACCTTTGCAGTCTTTTGACAAATATTCATATACACAGTGACTTGCTACACATGGCTGCTGTGTTTCTGCTTGTGTTTCAGGTGTGGGTTAACTTTAAGCACAGAACAATTCTTAAGATAATGTTTTTCCAAAGTAATTCTTGCTTACAGAGTCAGTAATTCCGGTTTTTGCATCTGAAAGACTTTTAATGAGAAATTCATTATAATTAAACATTAAAAATATTATTAAGAACACAGTAACTTTTCATTTCAGTAGTTTAAAATTATTTTCTCGAGGAATTGCTAAGGTAGTTTTGAAAATCAGTAATTCTTGCTTTCTATCATGCCTATAGTGGTTTCTATAAAAATATGATATGGGATGATATCAGCTATAAGAATTTCATTGGCAAAAATGTTAAAGTCCAAGTGGATTAAGAAGTAATTGCAGACAAACAAAATCCTTTACTTCATTGAAATGAAGTGTTTAGACACTGACATGAAATGACAGATTTGAAATGATTTGGCATGTTTTCATTGAAAATTTCACTGAAATTCTGACATTATTGTGAAATATTTCCATTTCATTAAGGTTGTATTTTGCATAGAAAACTAAGAAGAACTGGTGATTCCTTTTTAAAAAGTCCTCTTTTGAGCAGAAGTAAACAGATGGTTTTTGTTATCAAAACGAAACAATTTTTTTTCATCCTGCAGCATCACTTTCCTAGAAAACATGAATTCATCTATGAAATCTGAATATTATATTAATGTATTTAATATTTAATTTAGTCTGAAGCTGATTTCCCTGGAATATTTCCCCTGAAATTCTTTCTAATAAAGCCTGCACTCTTGTTAATTTTATATGTCTTTAAATAGGTCAAATTGTTAAACCCACTTCCTTTATCTCTCTGCCCCTTTGCCAGTACAGGTTCTGCAGCTGCTCACAACTCAGAAAAACAGGTCCTGCCCCTGGGAAAAGGGAGCATCTAGAAGACCAACTAGAGGTATTCGGGAGAATTTTAGTAGTTAAGCAGCTGCATGTCTAGTAAACATGGAGTGAAATTAAAATTTAGAAATTTTTTAATCAAACCTTTAAAAAAGTTAATTCAGGATCAGGAAAACTCTAGAAAACTTAGTTCTGGCTTCTTTAGATAGGTCTCAACATGATAGATAACACTGGATATAGGCTATGTAAACCATACATTTACTTTAGGTTTTTCAAGGTAAAAGCAGGAAAAAGCTTATTAAAATCTTTCCAGACTGCTAATTTGAAATGCGCAGAATTTCACCTATTTACATCCTATTTACAATATTAGGTATTCCAAATTCACCAGTGATTGTGTATTTGTCAAGAAAGAGAAAGATGATCAACATAAACTAAGAATGGAAAAGATAAAAAAAAGAGTAAACCCAACACAAACCAGCCAGTGTTTACTCATTTGAAAAGTGAGAGAGAAAAGGTGAACAGTTACATACTTAAAAATTCCTATTTCTTCTGTAGTGATATGAGAATTTCTAATAACAAAGCAAAAGGAGACAGTACTAGCAATAATTACAACCTCATTCCGTTACTATATTTGAGCTTATACAGCTATAGCTTAAATGAAAATGGGACATTTAGCGTGAGGCAAATGAAAGAGAGATACAAGTTATAGTATAAGTAATTAAATTGCACTAACTAAACTTACTGTGAAACCAGATGATATTGATCCAGCCTATTAATCTCCCCCTTCTTCATTTCACATATAAGGGAAAATTAGTAAGCATTGTAGTAAGCACTTTTTCATGTTTTTGTAGTCATATGCTTAATACCTAAACAGAACCAAAGCTAAAAAAAAGTTAACTGAACAGTGACAGACACTGGGTTTTTGCTGTGATACCTCTATTAAAAACTCTGAATATTAATGACAAGAAAACATGCATTTTGTAATGAGTGGAAAAGATGACTATCTACTAATCAATAAAGACAGCTACTATTCTCTTGTACTTAATTGCATTGCTGCACCAGAGGCTTGCAATTAACTTGAACTCAGATTTGCTTGTGAATCACATTTGGGATTCCCCTTCTACATCCTTACATGGAGCTGCAGTTAAATCAGATAACATTTTTATTTGATTCAGAAATAAGTGAAACTTACTTCTCACTGCCCATTGTGTACTTGAAATTGTGGCAGCCTTCACAAAACCAAACTCTCCCTTACTTGAGATAATATTAAACAACGTGTAATTGGACAACAAAATGTCCATGCCCAGCTCAGGGTGGCTGTGTGACTCCAGGAAATCTTCCTTGTTTGCTGCTGGTTGTAGCCCAGGCAACAGTAGGTGTCAGAAACAGGCACCATAAGCTTCAGCAATGTGTCTTTGCTGACAGCCAAACAGCACCAGTGGTGCAAAATGAACAGAAAAAAATGTGCTATGCTAAAAATAATTGTGGGCAAGCACAGAAAACGTACATTCTGGTGGATGCTCTTTGGTTCTGCCCCATAACTCTGAACAGATATTCTTGCCAGACATTATCCTGCAGGGTAAACTTGAGAGTATGAATCTTTGAACCTCATTAGTTATTAATAAAGAAGAATGATGATTTTATCAGGGAAGATTCTTTGTTGATAACACACCTCTGACCTGACTCCACGGACTGAGAATCGATACCACTGAGATGCCTTTTGACAGCACATAAATGAGAATCACAGTATTATGGCAAGTGTGAAAGGAATGGAAATGCAGAGATGAGCAGCTTTCACTATGGAGAACCTCAAACCCAACTGGCATAAAGTTTTGGGTTTTTGGAAGACCCACTTCAGTGGCAAAGTGGTGAACATGGACACTTCTGAGAATAAAGGTACTTTCTCAATTTCCATAAACACAGGGTGATACCAGGGACTTGCAGACTACTACAAAAAGCACAGCTTAATCACTTTAATTTCAAGAGACTTTCTCTGTTCATTCCAAGGCATTTCTAGATCTACATTTCAAACATCATGTCATTTTGGAAGGTCCTCAAAAACTCCAAGCTTGGTAATTTTCTTTACACGTTTGTCAATTTTCATTTCCTTACACAATGAAAATTCTTCACCATCCACTTGTTTGCTTCTACAAGTACACTCAATCTGATGTTCTACTCCATACTCTGTCTTGAGATTAAACCAAGTTATATTTTCCAAAGACTACTCCACCCCTTTTCAAGGTTTAGTTCTAATATGTTTCATGTTTGGTTGCTTAAAATGCTGAAAGGAATTACTGATAATAATTTTTGGTATTATTTTCAACTTGAAAGGAAAAAAATAATACTTAACTCCTGGACACTTAATCATAAAAACAATGTAAAAGGACACGTTCTAATTTTACTTGTCCTCATTCATCATTATTTTGTCACTTTAACGGCAATTTTTGGATTTAGACTGGACATTCTGGACAACCAGACCTGATTGCTTACTTGAAGAGCTCTGACCTCAGTCCCAATATGGTGTAACAATGTTCTTTGGTAATAGCATAAATAAAGGTTGAGATGTTAGGGATGGCTTGTAAGATAAGAGGGGAAGACAATGCATTCTTATCTGTTTTCTTGGGGGGGAGGTGGGGAGCATTTAAAGGAACAGAAATAGTAGTTATTAAGTCTAGAGCAGAAGCATCTGAAAATAATTCACAGAAACAGTGAATATATTGCCTAAAATACTATACTTTCAAGAGCTCCTGGCTGGGTTCCAGTGCCCGAGATGAAAGAACTTGAAAGGCCCTGGATGCTTCTGTATCCAGTGTCCTCTGCAGCATCCTTAACACAAGAAATAGAAAGACTCTGCTGATGTGCTTTTATCATGATCTACATGGACCAGGACAGCCAGAAACCGAGCAATTGTTATGCCTGAGGTAAGTTTCTTGAACTTAGAGCTGCACCTACCAGAATACTGTAGTAATAATCAGAAGTAAAGTGACTGAACAGTTACAGAGGCTACTGTTTCCTTCAGCAGCCTGTATGGAATACATTTTGAAACACAGCTACAGAATCTAGTAAAACTTGATTTTACTTCAGCAAGAATCTAATGGTAGGGATAGCTGGAAATATTTATGGAAATGAAGAATGTGTATAAAATATAAAAGATCCCCTGACTTGGTATTGTTTCACTAAATCATTATGGCCTAATGTTTTCTATTATGAAGAAGCAATGATGTAATCAGCTGTATTACTGCAACTTAATTAGGCACAGCAATCAGACGCAATTATAAAAAACATTTCACCCTACATATGCCTAGCACTACCTCAAATTAAGAAAATTCAAGCTTTGTGTTAAGGTTAAAAAAAAAAAAATCATGAGAGGTCAGAATTTCATTTGAATGCATGAATCCTTGCAAAAACAGCAGTTTCTGAAATGACTGTAAGACAGGATTGGCATTTCAAGAAATAGAAATAGTGGTTGTTAAGTCTGGCAAAGTATGATCTGAAAATAATTTATGAAGGCAGTGAATATGTTGCCTGAAACATTATACTATAAAATATAAAATTATCCAATACATTTCCTGAAGGAAAAAATGCTTATTAGAAGACTTATTAGAAGCTTATTAGAAGTTAGAGACTAATTGAGGTATTTTTCCATCAGTACTTCTGTAGTTCCCTACTTCCATGGTAGCTTCTTAGGATTACTAAATTCTATTTCAAATGAACAAAAGAATCATTACATGTTTGGTTATTATTTCTTCAAATCTTTCTAAAATACTTAATAACTTAACACATTTACTATTATATTTTGCAGAACAGAGATTTAGCAGTGATAGACAGACCAGCTCAATTTAGCACCAAAGTTTCTTAAGCATTTGCTGTAATTGACATGAACAAGTACTATACAGTTACATTTGTCTTGCCTATGGACTTCCATAGCTCAGCTGAATTGGTATGTGCAGGTTCCTAATGAAATGATACAACATATTCTGACATGATGATGTGCAGGGATTAAGTGAAGGTTGGGAAATATCATGGGAACTATCTTCCTAACTCATTTTTGTGTCTTGCTTCTTTTGCTTTTGCATGCACAAAAGAGTACTTTTAAAAAGATATGCAGACATCCTCTGATTCCCAGTAGATGTACATATTGGTGAAGTAAATGTAAAATGAATGAATTTTTAATTGTCATGGACACCAATACTCAGGTATTTCCATTTTGAATTCTTTATGAAAGAGAATCTGAATGTCAGCATTTCTAGGAGTCATGCACTGCTATTAAACTTCTGTTTCAGTATCTATACCTACTTTTTGAAGAAACCTCTCTATAGAGATACCTGTAGTATGTGTTTAAACACGTAGCTGCCTTTCTCTGTCAGACACGGCTAAAGTTTATTTAAAGTATGCTTTATATATTTCTCATCCTATTACTGAAGAGCACTTCAGAGCACAACTACTGAAGACTATGTCTATTCAGATGTAAGAGAAGAAAAAGTTTCACAGAATCTGTGCTAGAAGAGAACATTTTAAATTCTGATACTATCAAACTGTTCAAATTCATCTAATTGAAACTATAAAAAGAGCAGAAACCCAGTAGAACAAAAAAAGATAAGCAGAAATTTGTCTCAGTTAAAAGGTTGTATTTCAGGCTCTTATCTATCACATTACTACTACTGAATATGCTTAAATATTCTCCAGCACACTCACCTCTTTTTGACGGTACTTAATTGCCAGTTTCAATCTTGCAAGATCATTACCACTTTGTTCTTCTATCAAGCTGTTATCATCTCTGTAATTAAGAATAATTTCCAATTCCCTGGAACTCCGTGTCTGATCCAGGAGATCTTTTGCAAATTGCTTGCATTGCCGTGACAGTTCCTCATACTCTGACTTAAACTCATTTTCGACTTTACTCAGTTCTTGTAGCTCCCAGCTCAGTTGAAAAGCAGTAAGGAAAGGATCCTCACTGGACAAAGCAATCAATGATGGGCTTGCCAGAGCCTTGTAGATATTGAGTCTGGACCGAGAGTGGCGGAGGCTGTCCACATCTGAGCTTGAGACACATTCGACGCAGTTACAGCGCACCTCGTGTGGCCGGGGCACAGACACCCCTTTCTGCACAAGGAGCTTTATGATTTCGTAATTGTTGGTGTGGGCAGCCAGAATAATAGGTGTGATATCCGGCGTAAATTCTGAAAACTGCTTGTCCAGAAGCACTGGTGGAACCTGTGAAAGAGGAAAAAAACCATTACAGGCCTTCTCATTGAATAGGAGTTATAGAAAATTAAGCTACAAGTGGTTTACCAGGTAATACACTTACTGATGGATCTTTATTTCTGGCCAGAGTTGAAGGAAACACTTTAAACAGAACAATTCAGTTAGCTAAGATAGCATCTTCCCAGGTAATAAACTGCTATAAACAGGGTGTGATTTTTCATGGAACCTCTTTTATATGTAAACAACCCATGGGCAATGATTCATTAGAGCAAATTATTAGATAAACAAGGAGGAGTTAGACACAAGTGCTCCTCTCCGGTCCCCTGAAGTGAGCAAGATGGAAATGCTCTCTCTCACTGGTTTATCTCAGTTTTATAGGGAAGAAGGAATCATGGAGGCATAACTGTGAATCTCTGAAGCAAGCAATGACCAGGACACAGGAAAATTATATTTATAAAATAAAATAGGCAAGTAAATGAGAAAAAAATGTGTTTTCTTAAAGAGAATATTGAAAACAAGACTGTGTAGAGACACAAAGATATTTGCTGCAAAGAGCTTAATGTTTTAAGGCTCAGTTCTACATTCACCTGCACAAAGAAACATACTCTGTTTATAGTAAAACAGGGAAGTTTGTAGGAAAAAAAGTCCCCAGACATCATTTTTAAAGACTCTTCTGATGTGCATTTCTGTATCGTCATCTTCTTTATCAGAAAACTGTAAGGTCTTTCATTTTAAGCTTGTTTGTTTATTTTAAACTACCAGGCTCTAAGGTTAAGGTCAAGGCAATTCATTCAATTAGTATGATTATGAATGTAAGTGCAATTAGCCAGTGTCAATCAAAAAATTGGTATTGGTCATCACTTACAGACTGCCTTTGGTCCACAGCTCAATAACCAAGTACAAAACTCAATCCATAGAGCACCACTGATAGGTGCTCTGAGAGATGCTCTTTCAGGAGGAAGAAAAAAGGAAAATATCTGACTCAAGGTTATCTGAATGCTAGGGAAATGCTAGGCCACTTCAGGGAGAAAAAAATGTTTGATGCAAGTCTCATGACAGCACTATGTCCTCATTGCCAGGCGGGAAAAACACAAGTGGAGTGGGAGTGGTAAAACGGGGTAGAAAGACAAGACTGGACACCTGGCATTCAGGACAGTAATCACACATCCCTAGGGAAGCAAAACCTGCTGGGCCATAATAGTAGCTGTGCCAGATTCGGAGAGGGTATGTGGAGTCAACAGGCAGAAATCCCTTTTCTCCCTTCCCATGCACTCAGACATGCATGCTTGGCTCGGCACTGTCAGGCTGGCACTGCGTTTGTTTCAGCACAGGACTGAGCTGGCATACCCACCCTCACGATCCCATGCAGAGGGAGCAGCTATCCTCACAGGTAGATGTTCACAACCAGTGAGCCAGGCAGGTCCTGTGCAACTTCACTTCTGCTTTCTCTATTTTGAGGTACAAACAAAATAGTGTGTGTGCAGACATACAGAGAAACATAGGTTAAATATTACTCATGAGATAAAGAACCCATTTGAGAATATATGGAGGGAACACTTGGGTACAAGAACAAACAGGAGGTCTGTGTGCTGTGCCTGGTCTCAGGGCAAAACCCACAACTTGGACATATGTCTTCCCAGAGGACTCTGTAGCTCTGGCCACACTTCTCTGTCAGGTCTCTTCCAGGGTACCTCTGGGACATCTGTCGCCTCCTGTCTGGATGCTGCACAGAGCCCACCTGCGGATGCCCAGGTGCCCAGATCACATCATTATTCCTGTCCAGTGTGAACTGGGGCTTGAAATCCATGTCTGTTTTCTCACCTGTCTTTGGTGTCAGTGCAGAAAGTGAGACCTGTTTCCAACCTCAATTCTTACAGGTTACTGCAGTCTTAGATTTATCTTCTCTTCTACTTACATATTATATAGGAAAAAAGAAAACACTGCGTGCATACACACACATTTCCTGCTCTCTAAATTGCAGCTGTGGCCAGTGCTTTTGAGACTAGAAAGATAAAAATGGCAGTAGAGATTCAAACTTTGCATTAGTAGAAATGAGATTTTTGGCTATCATAAAACTGAAAAAGGTTTACAGAGTTGTGTTATGTTGTGTTCTGACAGTGTCTGCTACAAGCAGTGAGACTCCCCCTCGGCCTCAAGTTCAGGGTACCAGGGAGCGAAGGAGAGAGCTGCAAGGGCAGAAAACTCAAGGACAGAAAGCTGTAACTTCAAACTCACTGACTGCTCAGAGTATAATTCTGTCACTTCACATGTCGCTAGCTTTGTACTTTCTGACAGTACTAAAGTAACATTTGCTTCAAGCCCTGCCAGAACTGAAGGCTATCTTAAACATATCATCAGCTGCAAGCTCTGAAAAATTAAGACACAGCTTCAAACAACATGGCATTACAGTGACTGACTTGTACATGGGGTCCATTTCCTTAAAAGCCGCTTGCTTTTTCTCATAGCTTATCAAAGCCTTTCATCTTAAGCTAACTCAGATACAAGGCTAATGCACACATTTTTGGAATTCATAGCATCAGAATTTACCCAAATATAGAAGTGCTTATTAAATCTTTTCAGCCTTAACTTACAGAAACATTTAAACTTAAAGGGCAAACCCTATGACTTCTACTTTAATTACATAATGAGTTTAACCCCTGACCCTTTACCTCCTATTTTAAGATTTTGTACTAATTTAAACCAAAGAGAGAATATCGAAGTAATAAGGTCAAATTATTCCCTCATCTGAAGCAAAATGAAGTACTTATCTTTGAAGTACTGAGCGCACTCATGCCATTCAGAAAATTTCAACATTTAACTGTTGACCCAGAGTACTTGCTCTTAAATCGTCAGACTTACAATGAATTTTACTTTCAAAGTACTGAAAAATAATTCTCTTAAAGAGAACTAAACCAAATAACCAGCACACACTGATATTAGTCCCATATTCTGAAGCTTTGACAGAACACTCTCAGAAAACATGCAAGTCTTCCTTAAATCCTGGAAAGCTACTAGGTCTTACAGTCACTGACTGTGACTGGGACTTCCCAAGGCTCAGCAGCAGTGTAACTATATTACGCATTTTGAAGTTAGTGTGCTAAGTTTGAGGCTGCTTAAACTTGGCAAGGTCAAGCAATTTTTGCCTTCTTACATTTTGTTGAAGATTTTCTACTTCAACACTATTTACGGGGCTGAACAAAGAGGTTTGGTGACTGTGTATATTTGTTATGAATGTCTATGTGATTAGTAGACAAAAAGAAAATAAAACAGAAAATAAAGGACAGCTCAAAGTCTGAACACTTCCGTGCTCAAGGGCACAAGATTTTTGTCACATTTCCTTTCCCTGCATTCACTTTAAGTGGGAATGAGTCAGTCTGGCTGGGATATCTAACAATTCTTTTGGATACCAGGTGGAACAGTCCTCTTCAATGTGTTTATATTCCCTGTATGGTCAGTGTGAAGAGAAGCTCCTTTGCTATGACAGGAAGAGAAATCTAGGTTAAATTAATGCCAGTTAGGTCTGAGACGTCATGACATCAAATGAGAGATTGATTGCTGATGAGCCCTTAGACATCCAGGAAACAGAAAATACAACAGTCTGTTTGGAAAAGGAAGAATGTAAAACCCATGTGTGTCCTTTTCTCCATCTAGATTTTTCATAATAGCTCTCATTACTGCTATATCTCAACAGAGAGACTGAAAACTGCAGTATCCATTTACCTGCTGTTTAAGTGCAAGAGCTCAGAATCTATGGAAAACTATTTCCTTGGGCAAATAGATTGCTTCCCTGGCTCTTGTCTTTGTTTATTTATTTGCAATTATTTTATCTTTTGTTTGTAAAGGAAAGCAAATCCCTCATGGTTTCAGGTAGTTAGGGGAATAAATTTCTGAGTCATGTCCATCATGATAGCATGATTGGAGGAAAAACCTAAAGCAAAGGAAAAAAGAGAATATATGACAGATAAGATGAATACTTATGTCATGCAGTACCAGGTTATATAAGGAAATTAATATTATAAAAGTGTGTAATCAAAGTCTCAGCTGCTTTAGCACTATTTCTCTATAGCTGTCATCAGTCAGACACCTTGAAAATGCTTAACTCTACATTCCCGTACAGCCCACAGCACACGAGTTATCCCTATGCATACACAGTCCCATGCTTTACATTCTGGCTTGTTGAGTTCTTCTCTTCTTTGGTTTGCTATTGTTGTGTCATTGTTGGATCACCTGAAATACATCCTGATTAAGACCATGGAAGTAGTTCCCCCGGGTAGGGTTCAAAAATTCCTCCTACCGCAACTCCCTTAACATGGACTAAGTCACTGATAAACATCCAGATACCTGGAATAACTTAGAGATATCATGTCAAAATAACTTGAAATCAGTTATCATAGCACTGGAGGGGTCCTGAGAGCCATGTTGAAACTCTCCTCACAAGACCACACAAACAGCAGGACAGCAGTGGTGGCTCCTGATTGTCTGAAAGCGCTTTTCCCCATCCCGGGCTGCTCACTGTGCATCGTACAGCTGGCAGGCTCTGTGGCCATCGAGCATGTAAGGCAGGCAAGTGGATAGAAGTGGCCAAGCTGAGCTCAGGGACAGCATCATTTCTGAGCAGTGTGCGTGTGACACTAGCCATGCAACACCAATCTGGTACACTGTCATTGTCTGCTTTCCAGAGGCAACTTCCATGGCCTCCCCAGGAAGGATTCAACTTTATTGTCCTTGAACTTATAACATTTCCTGAAGGTAAGTACCACACTCTTAACCTGCTACTGAAATATTATATTTCATTCGATAATATTCTACCTCCATGTCTATTTTTTTTTCCTTTTTGTAGGAAACAGATGTATCCACAAAACCAATGTAGGAAACAGATATGTAACAGATGTAGCAAACAGATGTATCCAGGGGTCTTAGGCAGTGTCAATTGACTAACAAGAATCTGAGGACTAAATGTAAATATTTTAGTAATATTGTATCTTCTTAAGAATGCATACTTTCATAAGACTTAATTCAAATTGTGTCCTTTAACATTTTCATATCCACATTTTACCTCAGTGCTGGCAAGGTGTTTAATGCTTGTCTTCCAGATTTCTTTTCTCTGGAGTCTAATGTAATTCCACTTATACATTGAAGCCATGTAGGCATAGCAAAAAATAATAATTAAAAATCAGATATTTTCTTGTGGACATTTTTTAACAAAATATTCCAGATTATATTTTTATGTATCTTGAAATGTTCCTTTACTCCAATATTTTCTTATAATCTAACAATAAGAGGGGCCAATTCCATATTTTTTCCAGATTAAATTCTTGTGATTATACTATATGATTATGACAATTCTAACTATTAATCTTACAAAATGTCCCTAATATTTTCTTATGAAACTATTATATTTAATGTCATCCAAGAAAGATGTCTAGCAGAAAGGAGCTCTGACAAGCAACCCAAGATATATATCTAATTTTATATAGCTGAAATCGAGTAAGGTAAACACTCCCCTTAGCACAGAGCTCAACAAAATTTATTCTTCAGGCACAAGCCATGTGCTAGCTAGCTCAAAATGTGATTATTGTGCTATCTCATGCTGATACTGACCCACAGCTAACCATGGCTCATGTCTCCTAACCTGCACTGCTGGGATACAAGACAGGTATCTTTCAAAAGTACTGCATTCATAATTTTGGCCAGTTGTCCAGGATGTGTGAAAAGAGGGCATGAACAGTTAATGCTGAACGTGTTACCTTAGGAGCTTGCTTTTAGTCTGTCTCCTACTGGTAAGGGGGGAAAGGTGACATTTTTGCCTCTGTTAAAACCTTCTCAATGTATATCACATGTCATAATGTATTTCCAAGGCTCAGGCCTAAATGCCCTCATTTGGTGCTAATATGAATTACTGTTAGGAAAGGATATCTTCCCCCCACCGAGAACAGTGTTTTATGTAATATCATGTCCATTTATTTTGTTGAAAATTTACTTTCAGCTTTGCTGGGACATGACTGGAACAGGGATGTTTGTAGTAATACAAAATCCCTGTCACATTTAAGGAGGCTTCAGTGCTTGCCTTTTTACGAGTCTGTGAATTTTGAAAAATTAATTTTACAAGTTTGAGTTATTTTCATCCAATTTTTTCCAAGCACAAGCTGAGTTTTCAAAACCTTGGATGTGGGGGTTTTTTTTATCAGCTACACTTAACCTACCCTAAGACGTTAGCTTTTTAATGCTTGTTCATGCTCATCTTATTACTACTGAACCAATTTGTGTGTCACAAAAGTCACAGCATGGACTGATCACTTCCAGTCTCCATGACAGCCACATTGCACAAAAAGCACTAATGTAACACATTAAGGAAAAGAATTTGACCAATCTGTTCCTAAAGCTCTGCAGTGGTGGGTGGATATGTCACACCATTTCCTCACAATGTTTCTGATACTTCATGTGTTTTACCTTTGTGCAGTTTAAGCCCATTAATTCTGGTTCTGTGAAATGTGGATACAGAGACTATTTTATTTCTTTGCTTAGCTTCTGTTTTCTAATTTTTCATTCAGACTTTCCTTATGGGGGCTGGAACAAGGTAGTCTTTAAGGTCCCTTCCAGACCGGGCCATTCTGTGATTCTACAATTCTATGATCTGTGCTCATTCTGATGTGATCAGATGCGATACTGACTTTTGAACAGTAATATGGTATTGTCCAGTCTTTTTATGCTAGTCTTGTTTTAATATTCCCTGCAGAACTGTTATCTTAGTTGTTTTCAATTCCAATACCTACTTGGTTGATTATTTCTGCTCTACGTAGAACATTAATTTTTTTCTTAATGAACTGTTTTTTTTACAGAAATAATTTCTTGCTTGCCAAAACCTGAATTCTAATTGTGTCTTGCAACAGCCTTGAGATCCCCACATTGTCTGATGTCTACAGAATTATCATGCCCTCTATTTCATCTAAAATGTCATGAATAATTGCACTGATAGGGACAGACCCCTGCAGGACTGCTCATTTCATCCCTCTGTTGAATTCATACATCCTGTTTCACCAAGTACTGTTGGCAACTACTGTGAGTGTGGTTTTCTTAGACTGTATTTTGAGTGACAGTTTATGGAATCTTACAAATCTCGAGCTATATGATATGTAATGCTTTTCCCCAACATACAGAGCTTGCTACCTGGTGATGAATGATAATTATATTGTGATGACAAGATTTGTTCCTGACAAATCCTGGTAGACTGCTATTCATATCTATATTTTCTTCTAGGCGCTTACAAGCAGAATGTTTGACTATTTTCTTCAAGATAGTCTCTGCTGTAAAAAACTATAGGTTTCTTTTAGTTGAAAAAGGAGAATAGAGAATGGTAAGAAAATACTGTTAAATGAATTGATAACAGCTTCCAGACAGAAGCAGAGGAAAAGATATTGGATTTGATAGATTTAGGGCATAAATTTGTTGGGTGGGACTCATGTCAAAGGACTTCAGGGCTTTATTTCTCTCTCTTTTTTTTTTTAATTTCTCCTCCCTGTATCTCTGAAAGAACTCTGATCCAAAATACTGCCTGTACACAAAACTGCTCCTTTCCAATTAATGTTTTCCTGTGAGCATTATTAGTGAATGGATGTGCTGTTTCATCAGTCAATGCCAGTAGCTTGAGCAAGGGTGGGAAATTGCTTAAAAGTAGACACTCAATAGAAGTGTCTACAGGATATTTAGATATTTAGATATTTCTAACAGGTTATTTAGAATTTGTTTTCAGTTATGGAACTTACACTTGCTCTCTCACCACATATCATTTTTAAACAGGTAAAGGAGTGTTTCTAGTAAGAGTTCTGGGCATCGCTTGACTGATCATAATGAGGAGTGACAAGCAAATGTTGTTTTCACTCAAGGGACAGTGAAAGAAGAAAAGTAAAATGGTTTGGAAAAACATGAGAGCTGAGATAGAAGAAAGATCTTATTATGGAAAGGATTAAAGGGGAACTTAAATTATTTTTCCATCATAATGTATAGCTTATATATACTTCTCTCACAGTTTGCATGGTGAGTAAAGTCAATACTGAAATGTCCTGAATGTTCAAAGTAGATCTAGTGGGGTCCTTCCCATCTGAATTTTAAAATGGATGCATAGATACTTTTCTCAAACACAGAATGGTTCATAAAGACAAAATCATTTCAATGAATCTTAGGTCTGATATTCCATTTGCTGAGAAACCTCTGGTCTCTGGTCTGATTAGTAAAATGTGGAAAAGCTCTTGCTCTCCCGTGTTTGTTTTTCTTGTCCCAAAATGGTTCCAATAGTCAGCTAGAGAGGTGAAAAGGAAACAGCTTGCTTTGGCAATGAGGTCTTCAGGGAAATGTCAGGAAAAAAGGAGTTCTTAGAATCTAAGCAGGATCATTTGTTTATCCCCGAGCTTCCTAGATCTAGAAAAAAGAAAAGGTGTCCCACTGGCTATGGAATTATAAACGTGGCTTTTGTAAGGAGCTTTTTCAGAAAAGACAATAACAGATTGGTGGCCTCCCTTGGTATCAACAAACTCCTTAGGAAATATAAGTGTCTCAGAGGGTGGGAATTAGCTAAGCTTCTTTGCAGCTGATTACAATTATTTAACATTGCAAAGTAATTTGTGATCTCTTCATGGCTGGGAAGTAAATTTCATGTTTGAGAAAGTTAAAAGGGTTATACTCACAAAGAACAAAGTGGGAAACAGGCAAATTTGCATAACAGTTACAGAAAAATGTTTTCTCTATTTTAAAAATATGAAGATAAAGGAATACAAAAGATTATGGCAGGGACAAAGAAACCTGTATCTTCAGAGGATGCAGAGGAATTTCATAGTAAACTGTTTCATAAGTACATTATTCCCAGTATGTTATTCAGTGGTTTGTTATTTAGCAGCATACTGTAAATTTCCCATATTGAACCGTACTGTAATTTTCTCATATTTCACAGATGCAAAACAGGACATTTTTTCTGAAGTACACAGAGGAGACCAAGGCTTACACATCTACACTAGCATACGCTGGGAATGAAATACACATTTGAGAAGCAAAGGATGTAAACTGCATTTTATTACAGGTTGATGGTATTCTCAGCTGGGTTCAACTCCTTAACAATAGACACTTTAAGATCCCCCCTGCATGCAAGAATCAATTGAGCAATCCTGCTGCTTAAGTTTGGAAACATGTAAATAAACAAGAGAAGATTGCTCGAAATCAAAATATCCCCTTTGAATTCCCACTGCAAAGAGATCAAAGGAGAAACATGCATCATTATAACCTGCCCTACACAGTGAGAGACCAGGGGCAGAATAGTTAGTTGGAGGTGTCTAAGGGCACATTGCTAGAAAGGAGCCTTTGAAACTGATGCCAGGGGGAATGGATTGGTTCAAACCCCTTAGTACTGCTTGTTTCAAGTTAGGCTTATCTTAGTATTGTATTTCTCTTGAGTTTACCAGTTGATTGGATCTTGATCTGTACAGATCTTACACATGGTGCATCCATGCATAAAGTATTCCTAATGTGCTTCAGGAGCGTATGTAAGTATATTTTTACTAAATTTAGGGCATGGTAGTAAGCAGAGACTTAATAAGCAAAGGTCTAAATGAGCAAAGAGCAGGGAAGAGAAATTTAATCTTATCAGCCAGATTGCTTGTACTTACAGTAAACGTCCTAAAACAAGTTGGTAGCAAATAAAATGGTGGCAAACTTTTTCCCTTTTCTACAAATATTCAGCTGTATCTCAGCAGTACCTAATATGAAATGTTAGGCTTTGAGGGTAGATATTTCAGGTTTCTCTTTTTTTTTTTTTTTTTCTTGCCAGAAGGCCTCACACACTGTGACAAGCCTGCAAACTTAGATAATATTTTATTACCAACTCTCAGTAGTGTTTTAGTATCTGAGTTGAAAGGGGAACTAATTTTGCCTCCTGCCAATCTGGGGTGAAGATATGGAAGATATGGATCCTGGCACGGGTATAAAGTACAATTAGAACACTTCTGTCAGCACAGTATGTGACATACATATCCTCTATCCAGAAAACAGTTGGTAAATTGACAAGCTAAATTGGTAGTCTCCCAAGACAAGTAAGCCCCTGTTATCACATTAATAGGCTTTGTCAGTCAGTCCATTGTGACTTTTGAATTTGTTGGATTGCTCCAGCTGGATGTTAACATGAAGGAATATTAGAAATATTAAATTCCTGCAAGTTTCCCAAAAGAGATGGATGTTTGAGATCTGAGGAGAATTCTGGAGTATGAGCACAGCTATGTTACTAGACACCAGAGAATTCATACAAAAACAGGATACTATAAGTGCATCAGCCTCTTCAAAAGCTTTGATGAATGTTCATAACATCAAAAAGAGGAAATTCAATCATGATGCATATAGCTATTTGGAAATCAGATTTCATAAATTTCACTGCTTACAGAGCAATTTGACAAGGGATGCCCTGTGACACAAGCGAAGATAACGGTGGTGTGTGGAAGGCCATATATGAACAAGCTTCCTGACAACGGCATGTTTCTGTTTTGTAAATTTTCCTAGGGTTTTCCCATGGCTGAAGCTTTGGAAAGCCATTTCGTTTATAGATTATTATGTATGATTGCATGTTTGACTCTAAAGGACTAATGAAAGTCTTTCAAATTCTACTCTTGCATACAACTTATTTAAGAAGTATCTCCACAGGCAAGTTCAAGGTAACTGCATTTGAGCACAGTGGCTCCTCATAGACAAAGAAGAACTCCAGAATAGTGGCTCTTTGAAAATATATTTCAGTGGACCACTGTACAGCATTGGATTGCCTGGAGGTTTGTGTCCATCAGAAACTGCTGTGACTTGAGTTTCTTTAAACAGTAGGTGGTCCTGTTCCTAAAATCTTTCCTGGGTTTCTGCACTGTGCACTGTCAGAAAGAGGATATGTTGCAGAAGAACCTACTGGATGGTATTTATCTTCAGACTTAAACACCTAATTATAGCTCTATATGTGAATCATGTTTTTAAGCTCCTATTATACCTAGGAAGATCTAGGGCTCATCTCAGTTGCCCACAGGTTCTGTGACATAACTCCAAGGCCACAACACGTCTCACAGATATTCTAGGATGCTTCACATTTCACTTACCCACTACATGTGAGCTACTGAGCTGGGCCCCTGGTTGATGTAGTGAGTGGAGTCCAGGGAAGTCTTTTTCTTAGCTTACAGCAGACACTTGTATTTGGTCAACAAACCCTCTTGCTCATCACTGACCTTACTGGAACCTCAGCTATCTGGCTTACATGTGAGCAGTAAATGGACTGATTCAAACAGCATTTTACCATTTAAGACACTCCAGAGAATGAGAGAGATCTACACAGATATGACATGAGACCTACTGGAGGGTCTGCACTTTGCAGCGCAGGCAGGGGACAGGGAGGACTCATCTCTGCACAGACTGAGCTCCACTGCTACCTTGCCTTCAGCTTCAGGCATCTGAATGAGGGGCTGATTTCCACCCCCTTACATCCATGTATTTGTATACATACATTTATATATAGTATATATTTATACAGAGCACAGATCTCAAGCTGCTGTATCAAGGGCAAAAACACCAATTGTTCCCTCAGAGGCTGCTCTAGGCAGAAGAGATATTGGTTTGTTTATACTGCTCCTTTAATGTTATAAATTTGTTAACTTCCCAAGTTAAATTGCATCACCGAATGTACAAATAATTGGCAATGGGGATTTCTAGACCTTAGAAGACAAGACTACCTCAATTTAAAAAGCTTCTGTTTGTTGAACCTCTTGGTTTTAACAGATTTATAATACTGGCCTCAGAGCTGATTCTTAACTTGTTTTCAGGCACTGAAAGACTATTAAAATCTTTAGATGAAGCTATCTTTCCAGTTGATGAGTTGTAAGGAGGTGAAAGCAGGTAGGTTTGCTGAAAAGGATGCCAGGCATGGAGGCTTGTGAAGATGACCGTACAGGACTACTGACTGTAGAAGGCAGGGATTTTGGACATTTTATTTTTTAATTTGTATGCTGTCCCTATTCTGATGGTAAATTTGGGCGAGTGCTGTAAAGTGGGCCTCAAAAATCATAAAAAGATGGGAAAAGAAATCAGTGCAGAAAATGTGACTTCTGGAGGAGAAATCTAACTTTTCCACAGACCTTATTTTTTAATTAACTTTCTAAAGATTTTGTGGTGTGGGGTTTTTTAAAAGGGTTTGATTTATTCTAGATTTTCAAATATTTTTGCTAATCTGCACACATCTCGCCATGGTAGGAAAGTACTTTCATTTCTATCATGAGCTTAAAACAAGAAATATGAAAAGTCAAGCAAGTAATGACAGAAAAGTACTTAATCTTCATGAATCTATAACACTTCGAGTTTAGGTAGAAGTTTGATTAACGAGTCGTCTTTAAAATAAATCTGTATTTGTCATCACCAAAATTTTCTGGATTTCTGCAAACTGCTAAAACAGAGGATTAGATTCATAGCTGGGGAAAGTCATCTTCAATAACACTACCTTCCAGGAATCTATCTGTAAGGATCCTGCTAGTAAGAATTTTTTTTATAATGCCAGTAAAAATTGGCTCATCATTTTGTACCGGTCAAGAAACTGCCATGTTTCCCCATATTTTGGCATTCATCTTTTGCTACTGCTTCAACTTTAGAATATCATGATTTAGCATTTGTTACAAGGTAATGGGTGCATATTGTAGAACACATTGCCTACCTCAATATTGAAATTGCTAGCAGCTCTGTTTGATGGCACAGGCATACCAGCTTCTGGAGCATTTCTTTAGTAATTGTCACAGGTTTTTCTACTCATCCACCCACCTTAGCTCTGATGCATATAAACACAGACAGTTTGGGTTTATTGCCAAGACATAATGACATTTATGTGCAGCTTTTTTTGAACTTGAAAACAGCCAGCACCCTCTAAAAATCCAAGAACAATACTTGTGTAAATTCTTATCTCCATCCCATATGCAATTAGTCAGCTCCACCTTTATAGTGCACCTGTGCTACATGTTGTTCTCATGTGCTCAAATGGTTATATGAAAGACTGAATATGTGGATAAGCTACTCTATCTATTTCATCCATAAAATGAAATATCCCCAACAAAACCTCTCCCATTCATCTGTCTATCAACATGCCAGAAAATTCTAACTAATCAGTTGCCACTGGGAAAAAAATACTCAGCTGCCCACTCAGGCAGCTAGCAGTGAGAAGAAACAGCTCTTTGTCCTTACGTTCCACTCCAAGAATATGTACTTCAAGCCCAACAAAGTATCCCTGCAATGTCTTCTCCATACTCATTAGTAGCTAGACTGTCATTAATCAGAACATTCAAAAAAGACATTTAGTTCATAAACTTCTGTGGCAGACATTTTCAAAACAAAAATGATGCTTGAATTGATCTCAACAAAGAATATCCCACAAGAGATTGTGACTGGTATTTTGCAAAGACTGGAGAAAGAGGTTTAGATAAGAAAACTACCAGGCATCATGCAGTGCTCAAAAACCTTTCCTTCTGCCCCCTCTTGATCAATATAACTCCCAGTTCAGTAACTAGGGGAAAATTTGAAACAGCATCAAAAAACATCAGGTTTAACATTTACGTAAAGTCTGTTGCAGGCATGCTGGGCCTACAACCTGCACATGTTCCCTGGTCTTCTCTATGATGGCCCACTGTAACCAGGAGGAAGTACAACCCTGACATAGGAGCTTTCCCACATACACCATTGGGCTGTGTGGCAATGTAGGACAGGGAAAATGATATCCCATGAGCCTTGGAAAGAAAACAATGGGCCAAAGCTGCCTAAATGCTCTGCGCGCATTAAGAGAGACTGAGACTGAAGCTGGATTACAAGTGCAGCTCCAAAGAAGAGCACTGGCTTCATCTCAGGACCCTGGGACTCCTCAAAGGGCAATTTCAAGAAGTCTAAAGATACTAAGAGACATGAAAAGAACAGAGTGGGTGATGTGGCTGCATGTAAGGAATTTCCTAGGAGATAGGAGCTCTGTCAGGCCTGATAGGAGCTCTGTCAGAAGAGCAGCATTTATGCTGCCAGTATTTCAGGAATGGAAAATGACTCTTCAGGCTCTGTGCTACTTTCATGATGTTCCCTGACTTTTCACTTTTAGAATTTTTATCTGTTTCTGGGAATGATGCCAGACTGAAGGCACTTATCCTGAGAAGCTGTCCAGCCTTGTCATCCATATCCCTTCCCAGATAGCTTAGGTGAGTGCCTGAAGATCCAGAGAGAAGTCTGTTCCACTGGCCTAGAAACTATACTGCACAACATCCTTGACACTTCCTCACACAGGACCATTCCCTCATCCTGGCTGTTCTCTTACAGTCTTTCATTCTCTCCAAAACTACATAGCAACACTGATCAAAAAAAAAAATCAATGTTGAGACACGTTTTGGCATATAATCAGTCACTGTTTTTTCTGATGAGAATTGCATCAGTAGATTCAAGTGAAAGACAACTTGTATTGTTGTCCTCTTCTACCTTCTCACACTTCAAATAATTATCAATCAGATACATGCATTAAGATTTATAAAATATAACTTGAGCCTTTGACAGTAAAACAATGCCCTTTCTCTCCCTACCTCCCAAAAAGTCCCACGATAGCAAGCTTTCCTACCAATCACCTGATAACTCTTCATGTCCAAGAGTTCACAATGGCTGCTAGCACACTGAATAGCACATAACTACCAGGGCATTCCTGAATTCACCTCTGGTTTGTAAGATGTCAGAGCTGCCATCTTCTTACACATGACTTCTCACCTTACGCATCTCTTCCAGATGCCATTCCTTATAACAGCACAAAACCTCAGCTTGCTGTGGTTACCCCCCACAAAACTTTCCGTCCTTTTAGCTCTTTCCCTACAGATAAAGGCTAGGACATACCATACCTAAAGTCTACCTTGACCAGAGAGAATACTGAAGAGGCCCTACATATCGATGAGGAAGGGTTGCTCACAGTCTGTCTGAAGACAAAATGGCAACCTAAATGCTGAATCTTTCAGTTCTTCAGAAATGTCTCTATATTTAAAGTTTCAGAGGTTTGGGTTTTTGTCTCTTCTAATAAATATTTTTTCCCAAATATTTAGACAACATAATGAACTCACCCTTTCTTGGGCCTTTGAGAAATTGCCAGGAAAATCCATGAAACCCAACAAAAAAAAGTTGTATATGCCATGGACTTGCATTTTTAGAGGCCAACATGTTGACAAGCTGAAGCCTGGCTTCCTGGCTTGACTTTGGCAGAGTAAGTAGAGGCAGGGCATTTGAATATGGTAGTTTATGATGTGACTTTACCGCTTGTCCTGGGAGAGCAAAAGGGCTCTGAGTGTTGCAGCATGTGGATTTTCAGCTTCCTACTTCCAGCACTATGCCAGTGATTTCTACTTTTCTCTGTATGTGAGCCAGGCACATATCACAGTGATCCCTCCCTGTCCCAAAGTTCTCCTTCCTCTAGCAATTCCCTTGTGTTTGCAAATGCCAGTCTGGCATTAGTTCAGTCTTTTTTTCACACATCTGCAGAAATCTATCCCTGGAGCACCCACCCATAAAAAATACCCTCAGGTATTCCAAGACTGACATGTAATAGGGAACAGAAGGCATAAAAGCACTGCCATGTGCTTTTTTTTTGCTAGTCAGGCAATGCTGTAAACACTGCAGTCAGGTTCCCAAGCCCTAAAGCAAGTCTCTCAGCTAATACAATGCTACATGGATTCAAGTCTAGTAACTGAGATTTCAGCTTCACTTATGTGATTTGCAGCCTTAGAAGGCAGCTACACCTCTGCTTCAGTCTTCCATGAATATATATGAATATCTAGATGGTCAATCACCCAGCTAATGATCAATGACTGGGTTCCTTAAGCAGTATAGCACACTATAATTTAGATAAAGGTAATAATTTTTTTATTCTACCTAACCCTCAGCCCATCTGTGGATGCTGCATCCAATTTAACAAGACAAAAATGTTTTCTGCAGACACTAAATTTAAAAGAACAACTTTTTCCCCCCTCTTAATTTGGCATTCAGCTATCCATCAGGGTAAGCAACAAGTGACTTGGCAGATAACTCAGGACATATGGCTCTGAAGAATGGTAATTTAAAAGTACTTGGACAAGTTTCCTCAACTCATTCACATTAATTTGTGCTATTCTCTTTTACTTGTGCTCTAGCAGCTGGCACAGCTAAAAAAGTATAGAAAATATAAAGAATATAATGCAAGTGACAAAAAAACCCCCTTTTCCAGAGTTGGATTAATGTATAGTGCAAAAGTTTCACTCAAAAACTGAGTAACAGAAGGAGTTCAAAGACAATTCAAAACTGTTAAACATACATGCCTCATCTGTAGTCACCAGGCGGCACCAGATGTATCCATATACTGATAATTAGGTTAAAACCATTGCAACCTATGGGGTCTTTGAAATGCTGAGCACATCACATATGGCTATCGGGTAGAGCCCTGAAGCTGAATGATCAGCAGACTAGAGAGTTTAGATCTAACTTTAACAAAATCTGAACCTTGTTTCATAGTTTGCGGGGGGGGGGGGGAGGGGGGGGTTGCTGTTTGTTTGTTTTATTGGGGTTTTGCTAGGGTTTTTTCTTATTGGGGTTTTGTTTTGGTTGGGGTTGGTTTTTGTTTTGTTTTGGTGGAGGTTTTTTTGTTTGGTTTTTCTTCTTTTTTTATTGTTTTTGTTTTTGTTTCTTTTAGGAGAAAGTGTAAATAGAGATTCAGTGGCATCTCTTAATTTGGAGATGTTGCTTATAAAACTTTTCCATGTAAAAAATGCAAAACCATATTATTTTAACTATATGCATTGATTCTTGGTCAGAATTAACATATTGTTACATTTTCCCCATTTTCTTTTGCAACACTTAAATTTTTAAAGAATTGAATTTTGGAGGACAACCAGTTCTTTTAAAAGATACGTCAGCAGTCCTGAAGAATGGTAGCTTTCTGTTGATACAAGAGGACATTTTCTTCTAGCTTTCTGACATTGACAATGAGCATTTGACTTATATAAGAAATTCTATGCTTAAAAATGATTTCGTTTTACAAATATAGCTACATTATTATATGAGGTGAAGCTGAAATTAGCTATGCATCATACATAGGATATTATCTCATGAATATAAAAAAATAGTGAGAGCCAATTCACTTTCTTGTGAATCATATCAGTTTTTTCCCAGAATTTGAATGTTCATAACTTTTATCACTAATGAAGTATTTGGGAAACTGTTTTTTGTGCTTGAAAGTATTTAACAAGTTTTTTTCTTTTTATTATTATCTGTCTCCTGTAGAAATAAAACTTTTAAGCAGGGATCAAAAAAAAAAAAAAACAACAAAAAGGGTGAAATCTTGACCTCCCTGAATCGATGGTAAAACTCCCACTAGCTTCAAGGGGCCAGGATTTTACCACACATGACCAGATTCATACAAAGAAGGAAAAGCAAACAGCCAAAGATACTATGTTATTAAAAGCACTGAATCTGAAAATGAATCATTGTCTAAATAATATGTTAAATATTTACAAATACCAGTAATCAAAAAAGTAAAGTTGTAGTTTGAAATAGTTTCAAAAGAAACTTGAATAATAAAAAAAAAAAAAACTAGAGGAGGAAAAAAAGTATGTAATAAAAGTATGTAAAAAGCATATAATTCTGAGTATCCAGAGTTTATCTCTTTAGCCCATTGGAATGATTTTTCAGCCAGAAGGTTCTTTATTATTATATTAAATTCATAGTGGCATTACTGCAAAAACGTCATTGGCATTTACATTCTCTTCAGCATGCCATGTTCGTAAAAATGAACCAGTGTGATTACCAGTGTATTATTACACACATGACACCCATAGAAGCTTAATTGTTGTTGGGATCCCCAGTGCCTACAGCAGAGAACACATGTCAGCAACCTGTTGGTTGAAAAGCCATTTTTGTAAGCACTGGCTTGCAAGCAGTGCCTGCAGTGGCAATGGGCGAACCTAGCCTTGTACAGACACAAAAGGAGATGTCTCTGTTCAAATGATTCATGATTATTCTTCACACTTTACAGTAAGACTCCCAGCGAATGCAACCAGGAAAACCAAAAAAGAGCAGGAGGAGCAGCACTCTTCACATCAGCCAGCGTGGAGTCTGGCACTGAAACAACATGCTTATGCTTCACCACAGACAACTAACCTCTGGACTGGAGCAATGCAGTTTGTGGATAATTTAACATGGTAGTATTCACACAAAAAGTAAGCCTATCTTTTGTCTGCTATAGCATGAAGCTCACCTAATACAAGTTTTACTGTTTGTATTCAAATGTTTTCATTACAGCAGCTGTGGCACATACAAAAAAGTAATCCTGAAGGTCTGAAGCACAGTCTGAAATTTAGGCAGCTATTGTAAGGTGAATTTCTTGATTCTTAAAGCCAAAAATTGGTTTATGCTGTCTTAAAACAAGTAATTGAGAAAGACAGCATGAGGTGCTCTCCAGGGATCTCCATTTTTCTCCATTGCTAAGGGGAGCCCAGGAAGCCAGACCAGAGACAAGACACACCTTTGGATGGCTACAATCAAGTGGCATGAACTCTGCCCTGCAAACGGCAACTTCCACTGTAGAGGCTGGATAATGGACACACAGGTGATTTAATTGGTTTGGGATAGGGCTGTGCACTGGATCCGTCAGGGTCCTGGTACACAGCATTGATATACTATACTATACTATACTACACTATACTACACTACACTACACTACACTACACTACACTATGCATCCTATGCATCCTATGCATTGTATTCTTATCTGCACTATCAGTTGAGGAACAATGAAATGAGACAAACGTGAACCTAGTCTTTTTCTCTGATATATATCTGTTGTCATTTTACAGGAGCTCTTCTTTTACTCTCTAGAAGAGAAGGCAGGCACACATATTTACAGAAAGACCTAGTATAATTCTTTCTTTCCTTAAAAAAGAAGCATAGAATTCATGTTATTTTATTGGAAAAAAATATTCTTTTTACCTATTATCTGCAATTCTATCCATGTCAAGTACATTATACTGTAATTAAAGTATATTGTATGCTTTATCTGTAAAAGGGCTGTAATCATTTCAACATACTATTCACTGAAATACATTAATAGAGTACCTATAACACATGACATTTGAAATTGATGAAAATAGAATACAATAGTATAACTACTTTTAAGGTTTTTCTTCCTAGGAAGGCTCCTAGGAATAACAGAATTTATGGGCTATGTTATCCTATTTTCTTAAAATGAGAAAGATTTGCAAGAGGCTAGATACTTCCTAGAGATGTCTCAAGGCAGCTCAAGGGAAAGCAGAGCAGGTATCAGAGCATGAATGAGACTGTATGTAATGATTTTTTTCCTTTGAGAGAACCCAGGGAGAAAGGGAGAAGAGTTTGCACCTTTTTAGTTGTACTTGATAAGATGGATGACTACTTGAGACAGGACCAAAGTTCTGATCAACTGGGTCATGTCTGCAAGTTTTGCCTTGCTGAGTTGGGATACGATGACCTCCACATGGATGGGTTAAAACATACACTGACTTTTATGGGAGCATCATAATTAATTCAAATGGACTACATATTAACACTACCAGGGAATTAACAACTCTCTTTTGAATTACTTGCTTCTTTGAATGATTAAAGATTTCCCAGTAATATCTGCAGGAATAATGTTATCATTATACAGATGGGGCTTATGGGAAAGACAAAGAGAGACTTTTAACCAAGGCCTGTAGTGACAGGAAAAGTTTTACAAAACAGTTTTAACCTGAAAGGGGGTAAGTTTAGAATGGACAGAAGAAGACATTTTTTACAATTAGAGTGGTGAGACACAGGATCAGGTTGCCCAGAGAAGTTCTGGGTGTCCAACCCTGGAAGTGTTCAAGGTCAGGTTGGAAGTGGCTTTGAGCAACCTTGTTTAAGGAAAGATATCTCTGCCAATGGCAGGATGTTGGAACTAGATGATAATTAAAGGTCCTTCTGACTCAAAACAATTTTTGATTCTATGATGTCTAAACACAGATAAATACAATGCATACAGCATCAAAGTAATTTATTTTCTGATTTTAAGTACTGTGTGCAAGGATGATGGTTGGTTTTGTTTTTCTTTTTCTTACTCCCTCTGCACGATTCTTCTCTTTACATTAAACCATACTACAAACTCAGAAAATCCTGCACATACCTGCTTCTCTCCACTGGGCTTCTTGTGATTTAACAGCAGCTCCACAGCCCCAACCACCTCTTTCCGTATGGCATGCAACAGAGCATCTCCCACATACACATTAAAACTTAAGAGCAGCTCAATGAGCTCAAGGTTCTCATTTTCAATTGCAATAAGGAGTGCAGTTCTTCCCAGGGGATCAATGCAGTTGATATTGATCTTGAAATAAATTTCTGCTTCCTCCAAAGCTTTCTTTACACTGGCGTAATCTCCTTTCTCCACGGCGTTCAGATAGGCTTTCTCTGAATGAGACAGTTCGGATTCTGCCCGTACGATGCGAAGAGGGATACGATCTCTGTAGGGAGCATTGACACTTCTTTTGTAGTAGAACTGGGCCATATTTTATGCCATTCTAATACTTTGTCTCTGCAACATGAAAATAAAGCTCAATTTAGTAACTGGTTTTGGGGGTACAGTGCACCAAATTAATATTTGCAGTATATAAGTACTTAAAACTCATACTAAAATGTGATGTTGAAACATGTACAAAATGTTGCTTACCAACAGAACTTGTAAGCAAGAGTGGAAGCCAAAACAGTGCTTGTTTGTAACTTACCAAGTCAAAGCATATGTGTCAGAATACCACTTGCTTGTATGCATTTTTTAAGTCTTCGGCAAACATGAAATGATATGATACAACTTAGTTTGCACCAAAAGTGTAGCTCTGCCTCATCCTTAATTTCTTCATTCAGTTCTGCAAGGAACTTAAAGAGTAGACTTGCCTGCCTCAAACACTGTAAAGTCCACAGAAAGACTTTGCCATGGGAAAAAGCACAGAAGGAAGTGACAGGATGGTGACAACCCCATGTCTGACAGAGGTGAGATCTGGTTAGCACATCCTGGTCAGTGCACCTGGACAACAAATTCCCACTACAGCAATCTGTGTAGAGAAGCAACTGCTAATACATATATCACTGGTCAAACAAAGATCACACCAAGTTATGGGAAAGATGGCATCTGTGACCACCAATGACCACCAAAGCCTCCCTCTATCCTCCAAATATACATCAGTGGATATCTTGAACATCGACTGTGAGATAAACCACTACAGCAGGAACCTGAGATAAGTTAAAGGTGGTACTACTGTCCAAGTGTTGTCTTACACCTAGGGGGAGGTTAACAAAGCCTGGGGAGAAGAATGGATTGCTGACAATGGACACAAAGAATGTAGAATTTATAGGCCACAAGGAAAGGCAATTCAAAAACTGTGCTGAAATCAACTCCGACTGGGTAAAAGATAATTCCAATGGAGACATCGTCTCTGACATCCTACAACAACCCATATGTTGCCTGAGGATTGTGTGTAGACAACTAAATACAGCTTTTACATCTTCCTAGTGCTACTTAAATAGCCCGACTTATCTGTGGCAGGCACAGATTGCACAGTTCAGTGGTGAGCTTCCCTACTAAGATTTTGATGTTATTAGAAAAACATTCACATAAAATGTTCTTCCAATCAGAACTTACTAACTTATAAATTAAAATTCAGAACCTAAAAGCAAAAACAAAATCCATAGGAGATAAATTCCCAAGGACTGGTAGATAATAGTCACAGTTTTGATTCTGAGCTACTTGGTTCTAAACTAGAATTAATACTGAAACATAGCAGCTACAAAACAACTCCAAAGTGTTACATATAGTAAAGCACATAATGTCTGTGCTTTTATTTCATATACTGTACTCAAGGACTTTGCAAAAAAAATTCCTTCTAACAGAAAGAACCATGAGAAAATCAATCTTCTACCTGGGGAAAAAAAGGGAATAAAAAAGGGGAAAAGGGGGAAGAGAAAACATTTACCTCAAAGAACAAGGTACACAAAAAATATTTCCCTCTGCTGTTCAGTTAGAGGTTGTACACCTTATTAGAGAAAGAACTGTAGCTTCTTGTAATTTTCTCAGCTGATAATGCAAGTTGCATTAACCCACTGCCTTTTCCTCCACTTTCTTCAGTCATTAAAACTAAATCTCTGGTGAGATTCTATAGCAAGCTATAATATATATTTTTATTATTGTGAGGTTTTGATTCATCAAAAAAAAAAGTCACCAAACACTCTGAGGAACACAGGAATTAATCTGCTCCACTTTTCTTAAGCAGTGCAATGAGAGATATGTACAAAGGCTGTTACTGAGTTGTTTTCTTTGTTTTCCAGAGCAGATCAACAGGGCTTGAGGCAGGCAGGAAAAAGCAAACAAGACACATGAGAAAGAACTCTCCTCCAGATCCATATACAGGAGCTGAGGAATCACAATCCTTTGCAAGATGTTTCCCAGTTTTCTCTGCAAGATGGTATCAGTCTACAGTCTGGGCTAGTAGAGGTTGCACAGTGTGTGGATTATGTTCTGTTAATCTCACTCTAAGTAAAATAATATTCATATCCATTGCATAGCTTTATACCCCAGAACAGATATCACATTCTTAATGCATTACATAAAAATGTATTTTATCAGCTTGCTTTTCATTCTTTCATTTCAAAACTGCATGTACAATTCAAGAAGGAAAAAAGTTTTATGTTCAGATTCAAATAAACAGACATAAATGTAGAAGTTCACAAGAGGTATCTACAAGAAAGGTGGATTGCCATATTCTATGGACAGCCACAGACACTTAAGAGTTTCATTTCCCTGTTCCCATACTCAAGTAGATTGGGTGCTGGATGTGGAAGGGTGTCCTGCCTGACTCCAGCTGCCACCTGACAATGACTTAGGTCTCACCACAGGCTCTATTTCATATCTGTCAGGCAGATGTCAAGTTAACCCATAACAACGTACACATACTATTCATTTTCTTACAATGTACAGAGTTCCCCAAGACCCCTGGAGAAAACTGAGGGACTGCAATTGGGAGGTTAATGCTAAAAGCTCCTCTCTCTTGAAAGCACAGGAAAAAACAGATCATTGTCTCCCCGTTTATTGTGAGACAAACCAGGAATGAACCTGTATCAATGAAATTGGGCATCAGAGATATTTATGGTAGAAGAAGAGTACAGTGACCTACAGATGGGATCTATCATGATTTCATGACAATGATTTGGGGGTTTTCTGTTTCTTAGTTTTTATGTTAAGTCTGATGAAGATCTTTTATTGCTTCACTGTAAGCCATAAGGAAAATACGTGTTGGAACCTTTTTTGTTTACCTTTTCATGATTCTTGAAAAGTAGATCTAAGTTTAGCTTGTTTCTTTTAGAAGAGACATATTAAACACACGTTTTAATTCTTCTAGCTGTCCTCTGGTAATCTCTATTTCTTGCCTGCACTAATTCCTGAAAATAATTGTGCATAAATAAAGTTTTGTCATAACTAAAAGTCTATGCTTACGTGCAATTAGAAACTAGAGATTGATTGCTGATACAGTACACTCCTGGAAGGTGATATAAACAACAAAGAAATGGTTCCATGGGTGTTTACAAAAATAAAACATCTCATTTTATTTTATCTACAGGTAGATACTGTTGTGTAATAACTGTTACTGTGCTGTCACATGTAAATGCATGCATATGACAGATTTTCATGGATCTGTAAGAACAAGAAACAGCCAGCAGCAGTACAAAAGTCTCCAATTGCTTTGAGTGTCTGTGCAGGAAGAAGTCTAAAGAAACAAGAGGCCAAATACATTGGGCCAGTGTGAGGGGAATGAAAGAAAAAAAAAATATGGTGCAAACTTATTAAAAAGTGTAATTATAGTTTCTACAGAGTCCACATGCCTGACATATAATAAAAATACTTCAGAGAAGAAATAAAGACAAAATAACTCTATATAGTGCTTCCTGGCCTGTCATGGAAATATCAGCAGCACTTGAGCAGGAGAAATAGATAAAAAAAGGAAATCATAATACTTTGACCGAAAAGTGATTCTTACGCGAAAATATTTTTTTCTTAACAAGCAGTTCAGTTTACACCTGCTACAGACCATTATTTCAAATTAATATGGGACTGTTTCTTTCATATGCTCTTTTTCAGAGAGGAATGGTAACATTCCACCTTCTTTGCAAACCTTTACCATTTCCACTCTATCATTATTTAATAATTTGGTATTTCTTAAGAAACGCTAATGTTATTAATTCTACGAATGCTAAATAAATAATTGGAAATTTTCTTCTGCTGCTGTATCATTGTGTATATGTGTATATATATATGCATATACAGATGTTTCCCCACCAAAGCTCAAGAAAAACTACAATCAGTTTTCCTTGGCATTTATTCAACCATATTTGCTTCCTCTACATATATGATCATATCCTCCCTATCTTTCCAGGGGACCCTGACTTGCATTTCCCTAGCATGCGTCCTCCTACCCCAAAACAGTCATAGCCAGATATGAGAGGACACCTGGAGTGAGGCACCAGCAGGCACCAAGAGCCTCTGTGATGAGCCACTTGTATTACTGCTCACAGACGTACGGCAAAGGTTTCAGAGACAGAAAAACACCCCAGTGACAACACATCTCCTTCAGCAGATGGCAGCAGGAGTGATAGGGATGGGCTCCATAGTATCCACAACTTCTGAAATCCTCTCTGACAACACCCTTCTAAAGGTATTTTATTTCCAACATTGACCACTGTTAGACTTACTATAGGATTATACTATATATAGATAGATAACTATAGCATTATACTATATAGCTTCTTCAATGATATCATCAAAAGCACACTTCTGATTTTGCTCATGAGTTCGTTTTTCAGACTATTTGCATAGAAAAAAAAAGTTAAGCTTCTAAAGTAACTATGGCATCACCCTGCTCAAGAAACCAGAGCATTTATGACAAGTGAATAACGTGCTGATGTCTTTGTGATCTTCTGAAAAAAAAATTATATGCACTTTTCATGGCAAAGGAAAGCTTCTCACATTTTCTAGGTTCATGAAATATGAAATTTTCTTTCTAAAATAGATTTGCGACATACCAGCTTTATTCTGACACAGAACCCTATTTGATACACAGTAAAAATGATGTTCAAGGAGAATTTTGGAAAGCAAGACTAGCTCTGATAAATCCCAGTCCAAATGAAGCATAAAGTTCCTTCACTGTCAATCACCAGACTGAACTGTTTCAATTCAACAAGAACAAAAGAAGTGCAGATAAGCCTTTGATTTCTGAACCCAGCATCAGTCCAGATATTGCCTTGTAACCAAATGTCTAGACAGTAACTTTAACACGCTCTAGTGCCAGGGTCAACTGGATAGGCTGTGCCCATGCTGTCCATACTTTGCCCAAAAACAGGACAGCTGAATGAGAACTGTCTTCTGGGAATAATTTGGGGTCCATGCTGACTCCCACACTGTGCCTGGAAAGTGCATGGGAAGATGTTATTGAGCCAGCAATTGGGTTGATTCCAGGGACTGCTTGAACAACTTTGGCTGCAGGTGATGAAGCTTCACTGAAGGCAATTTTTCATTGTTAAAACCACTTTCAGATTTGAAAGCTAACAATAGCAAAAGCAATTTGGACTTTAACACTGAGTCATGTACACAGGAGATAACCTGAGTAACTCAGTATGGTGTATGTTCCCTATAAGGCTGTTAATTTGAAAAAGAGCTTAACCTCTTGGTTTTGCTCTGGTTTAAAATGCCCTACAATCAAAGTTTCAGTAAAGCAAAGAACTTGACCTAGTATACAGCTGTAGTAGATGATGAGAAGCAGGCTGTCATGTTGTCTGCTTACACTTGTTCTGGCTTCCCAGTCAGGAAGACAGGACATCAGCTAGAAAGAACAACTTTTGGGGTCCAAGGTACAATGGTTTTTTGGTAGATTAAACTCCATCAGCATCTTAAGAGATTGAGACCTGGGAGAGTCTGAGTCTGGGACACTGAATGTGGTAAACCTTTGATGAGGTGACACAGATTACTGGCTTTGATGCTTTTTTTTATAAAAGACAGGATGCAATTTCATAGCATTTTTGGGGGGGTTAAAGCATGGTGCTTCATATATAGTATAAAGATGGTTTGTAAATTATCTTAATGCCAAATGGGAGGAAACTTTTGCCTTCTAGAGCTGATGTTACACCAAATCTTAGTTGAGAATGACACGTTCTTACAACAGTAACCTTTAAAGTCAGGACTACTACCAGCCTGAGGTTTGAGAAACATCAAAATATAAATAAAAAGTGTTGAGAGACATTAAAAATTATTAACAGATCTTAGAGGGGTAGGATGATTTAGAGTCAAGCATGCAGTACTGCAAATATGCATAGTTTTTAAAATAAGAGATACTCAATAATTTGCTTCTTCAAATGCACCTAAAACTGACCCTAATTTCATTTTTACCTTATGGGCAAAAAATTTGATAGCTCACCCATGAGAAAAAGAAAAAGAGCATCACTAGGTCACAGAAGTATCATTAGATGACGATATTAAATTAGTTCATCTCCCCAGTTTTATTTAAACTAGAAAGAGGCACTCTTCAGAAAAATACAAGATGCCTGGTTACCTCTTGCTGATGGGTAGAAGTATGGAAATGTCCTTGGGAATGTGTGGGAAAGACCTTGAAGCCTGAGCTATTTGTTCTCACTCAGAGGGAAACAGTAACACGTTTAGACCTGCTACCAGAGCAAAGGAGAGAAAGACTTCTTTCCACTGACTGACATGAACCTGTCCTTTGAAATGATGGAGCATGAATGATTTGAGTCCAGACTACATGCAGTAGGCAGCCAGTTTAGGGTGGGAAGGACAGGGAAGGCAATAACACAGATAATGATCTTAATGAGTGACTGCAACATCCAGTTGAGTAGGCCTTCCTGTCTCCTTGGCTGCTGTTATTCTCCTGGGTAAATTCAAGGAGCTCCAAAATAGTTCTCAAGATAAAAGTACTTCAGTGTCATCTGGCTACACATAAGGCTGTCTTCCAGCATTTCCAACAGTAGCACTGACCTAATGCTCTGTGGATGTGATCCTGCAGCTGCCACACAGCACGACAACCATCTCTCAGGGGACGCAGGGAGTGGGCTGTCCCTGCTCATGGAGAGGGTGGGTGGTCTTTCTCCAAATGAGAAAAGGATGCGAGAAGAAACCTGTACACAATTTCTGTGGAGAAAAGTATTGGGCAGAAAGGGTCTGACTGTGCAAGTTCACTTCAGGAGGAAAGGAGAGAGGATGCAGATTAGGTTGGGAAACATGGGACAGGAGCATTCCTTGTGGGAATTCTGCTACAAGGAGCAGTGACTTTTCTAAGTTTCAGGGTTATGTTTTCGCACAGAACCACGTCTTCCCATGCTTCCTATGATGAAGTACAAGGCAGCATGCAGTTTGGCCAGAAAAGGGAGCATTTGGGCAGACTGCCCAAATACTTTTAGTAAAGACTTGCTAATAAAAACACTCCACTGTGGGTCCATTTTCAGATGTACAAGCTAAGCCAGCCCAAGGATAAGTTAAAACACTTTTCAAGTATTTTGGGCCAATAGAGAGCCAGCTCTGAAGAGATTTGTGTACATACATATATCCACACATAAGCATTTCAGTACTGGCTGCTGCCCTCAGAGTGGTATGTGTATTTTTTGAGCCTCAAAAGAGGCTAAGCTTAAAAAAACCCCAAAAACTGCCAATAAATAAAGGCTAGTTAGGGAAAACTGTTCAAGTTTTGGAATTTGTTGGTCTGTTTCCACCCACATCCTTCGTGGTTCTGCCCTCACACTGCTTAGAGACACATGAGTTGGTGCATTTTAATATATTTTTCTTAAAGACTTCATAAACATAAAATCAGGAAAATTTATTACCTAAACTGACCTACCAATAATAATCCACAAACTCAAGTAAAAAGAATTATAATGATTAATCAAATCAAAATCAAATGGATCTCAAAGGAAACCATATAAACTCAATAGCAAAGAATGTTCCACAATTTAATTAGTTAGATAACACAAAATATAGTTATACAAGTCTATAAGAAGATGGTCACCCTTTGGTGATAAACTCTAACAAAAGAATTTGATTGAAATCAGTCAAATGTAAAATTTGGTTAGTTAAATTGTTTAACAGTGAAACCTATTTACGATCTGGACCAGAGCCTGACAAAAATAATGCTATTTTTTTTTTTTTTCCTCAAGAAATTGTACACTTATGTGGTGACTAACCCTTTCCTGCCCTTGTAGCAATAAAGACTTCAAAGAAAACAGAACAGAAAACCAGAAGTTTGACAAGCTCTATTTGCCAGAAGTCATAAAATGACAGTTTCATGTCACTGAGGACCTTTAAATGTATAGCACAGAACATGCCCTAATGAATAGCTTGATGAGGTATTATATAAGGCTTCCTAAATCCAGGGGAACAGTTCTTTCCAGAAATTTGCCTGCATGGCCAAATTTTCATGTACACATATGCCCAAATAACAATTCAGGATTGAAAGTCTCCTGCTAAATTACAACAGGAGTGAAAAATATAAATAGTAACAATAAGAGAATTCTCATTGCTAGGGAGTGATGGCACCAGAATGCTGTCATGTGGATTCCCTAGCTGACAAAGGCATGTCTATTATAGTGTTCTATAGATCTGTGACCCAGCAGATTGGTAATAGCTCAAATACTTCTAGCATCCTTCAGGAAGTTTGTATTTTCTTGTGTGGAAGAATGCTAGAAGAAGGTACATCGCTGTATTACAACACAAAATCTTTAAAAATAGATCACCTGAAAATCTGAACAACAAATCTATCTCCTCAACACTTCCTTATCAACTGCTTTTTTAAGTATAAATAAAGTCTCTTCTCCTAAATAATGACTCCTCTCCCAAACATATAATTATTTCAGCATGTTATTCACAGAAAAAATATATCTGACAGATAAGAAAATAGGAAATAATTGATACAGAAAACTTTCACTGAAAAATGCATCTTGTCATTATTTCCAACTGGCAGAAGATTAATTCTTCACTCTTTTAGCCCAGTTTTTTACTCATCTAGTTTAAAAAGTAATATTCCAGATTTATGTCTGGAAATAGTGAGTAAACAACTTCATTTTTAAGCACCTGTGTTATGCTTTCTTCATCTTAAGCCAAAGGGTACAAGTTCATCTAAACACAAGCCAGCCTAACTAAGATTCTCAGCGTAGGAATACCTCCTTGGCAAGACAAGCAAATAAAAGCTGAAGAGAACAGCAAGTAACATTGACATTTCAGGAAAATGACAGTTGATTATCAGAAACTCTTTGAAATAATATTTTAACTATCAAGAAGTTCAGATGTTGTAAGAGATTCACAAACTTAAGGATTACTGTAAGTGCCTCATCTGAACTCTGACATAAGGCAGATTGACGGAAAATCAACATGCCTTCCTGGTCCTGAAAAACCTGAACTGGAAAAGGCTTCCTGAGCCACCAAATCCAGCCTCTCACACAGCCAACTTCCTTCAGCAATCTGACTCTCTAAAGCCCAGACTCCCTCTCAGAAGCAGCTGGGATCCCCCTGACCCACTGCTTCTGTGAGTGGTGGTGTCATTCCTCCAGCACGACCATTTCCTCAGTCCTAAATTATGTTCAGCTGTTGAGAACTACTGACAGGATTATCCTTCTTCCCGCATAGTTGGAGGAAAAGCTATCCCAGCTTTAGAGTTCCTTTTTCCAGGCTGCACAAATATGTCTCCTTTACAGCTCCAGCCTATTTCTTGCACATTGGTGTCACCTGTAACACCCCAGGATACCCAACCTGCCCCCACTTGCTCTCCTGAAAAGGCACAGGTCCCCTCTAGCTCTTATTTCATGCCCCAAACCCCTGGTACCCTCAGGCATTCAACTAGTAATAGATGTGTATAAGTGGTCAGCTGAATTGAACCTTCAGACTCCTTTGGGGTTTGCAATATTTGTTTGCCACACAACTTTTTCTGAGTGACCTAAGTGTACATGTTACTCCAAGAAACACTTTACTGCCTTATATGATTTCAATAATTCTCTATCTCATACTTGGGTATTTTACTTGATTAAGTTCTAGACCTACAATCACCTTGTTCAAGACTATATCATAATCATCAACTTTTAATCTGCTGATAACCCATGTTCTTTTCCTCCTCAGATTTTTCAGTCAATAAACTTCTGGTAAAAGAAAAAAAAAATATTTTTTTAAATTATTCTGCAAATGCTCACATAATTTTCACTTTTAGATAGATTAGACTAACCTTTTTTACTCTGCTTCCCACAATAGTGGAATAACAGGTCTCAAGGGCAAAGCAAAAGAAACCTCATAATGCGTGTACCTAATTCTGCAATGATGCATACATATAAGAACTTCTTTTCTTCCAGTAATCATCTTCCTCCACAGAGGCTGAGTTTTAGTCAGTTTTCTCTTTACTTAGATGTATCACACGGGCCTCTGCCTCTGTTTGTTAGTAGTCAGTAAGTCTTTGACTCCATGACCTCTTGTAGTTAAGAATGTCAAATGTTCCCTGTGAACATCATGAACTTTATATTTGAAAACTTTGTTCTAAATATACCCACCACCATTTTATTTTATTGAGTAAGATAGGTGGAATATAAATATGATAATTTCTTTCTATTTCATTTTATTTTATTGATCACATTTGCCAATACGGTAAAACAAAGGCAACTATCACCTGGCTAAGAAGAGAAGCTTTTATTGTTTACTCTTTTTTCCAAGTGAGTTGAATGACACCCACCCATGCCTCTTACTAATGAATATAAGAGGTAAACAATGTAGATGTTAACCACATTCAGGAGTGCCGTACCTCGATACAACCTACTTAAATTTAGGCAGCCTGCTAAGGTTTCTAAGCTGGAATGTATTTATCTTGGTCCCCTTCTAGAGCTAGTGGAAAAAGAGAAGAAAAATCCTGCTCCAAGCAATTAAGTCAAATCTCCATTTCTTTCTTTTGACTGGCACAGGTGGGTATGAATCTAGGCCTGAGTATCTGCATTTGAAGAATTCTCTGAACCGAAGATGTTCAGGAAATTCATCTTCAAAAGAAAAAATGTGCAAATAAGAAATTGCATTTTGTCAAAACTAAATTAATATAAATGTACAAAGGAAGACATACCCTACCTTGATTAGAAATATCAGGAATATCTCCTTATATGCAGGTGCCTGTCACTATTGTAAACCAGATACAGCAATAATGCTGGTTATGCATGCAGCAAGGCAGGTTATGAGCCAAATTTATTTTGGAAAGATTTCCCCTTGCAGGAAATTTATTTCTTACTCTAATTCCTTTCTAAGAAAGAATACATACACTAGCACATAAGGGACTGCACCACGAGTTGTGGCACATGTTCCCTTTCCGATGCTGCGCTAAACCAACATATTAAACCATTGCTGGCCACTAAAATTTCATGAAATGTCCTGTGATATTAAAGATCACCAATATTCAAGGGGTATATATGTACAATTCACTATAACTGGGAAGGGAAGTAACACCCATTTTTCCTTAAAACTGGTTTTCTAAGAGATGAAACTGACCTTAGGCCACATAAAGAAATTGACCTTCAAATAGATATGTGGAAGCTGTTAACATTATTCCTCATTGTGCAGATGTATCCTACACTTTCTGCGGTCCCCTCCAAGCTGACGTTGCCGTTACATACTGAGTGTAGGAATTTCTTTCAAACTCAGCTGCTAGTGATGGAGCTTCCATTTGCAATTTTGTTTTTTCTTCTAAAGATGAGAGTATATACAAAGCTGAGCATAACCCAAAGGTAAAACCAGCTGTTAGTAACACGGCTTTGTACTACTACTAACTAATGTTCATGCTCTGTCTTGAAAATAAGCAACAGGTTATTCTGGCCTGATGGTAACATCTTCCCTGAAAACAGAGCCTAGCACACATCCTTACAGCAACATGCCCTCGAGCCATTGCTTCCCTGCTACTGGTGTCCTCAGCAGGGACCTCCACCAGTCCCTGTGGACCCTGCTGCCTCCCAGGGCTCACATTACCTGCAGGCCATCCACAGCCAGCTGTGCTGGCTCACACTGAAGTGAACCCACATCAGTCCCCTGATGTTCTGGGCACTAACAACCAGTGGTTTCTATTCAAGGAAATCTAAAATTATGGCATTCTTTCCATTGAGAGCTAGAGCTTCAGACATGCAATAACCCTTAATAAATAATCAGGAACTATTAACATAATACCATCCATCACAAAAAGAGTTGATACTATTTTACCGGTGCTCTAAGGAGAAAAATCAGACAAACAAATGAAAATAATTCCATTTAAAATTAATGTTTGTGACTAGAAGGAATACTCCTTTTAGGAATGATTAAGAATCAAAATATTCAAAGTAATTTTTTTTTTACAGCAGCAAAAACTTCAGACTGTCAGGTATCAGGGATGGGATGTTACTGAAACATGGATCCCTCAGTTCTCTACACTCACTGATTGGAACAAGAGGGAAAATTAAATTGCCATTGGTACATACTGTGCTCGAGTGCTCACTTACCGCTGGTTGTGTAAGGAGATGTTGACTGAGGTTTTAATATTGTTCACAGTAACAATTCTCATGGTAAAATGAGCAATTTGTTTTCCAGAGGTAGAACTGTTTCTAGACTAATGACGCTCATTTGCTTAAATAGGAAGACAAATTGGACTAATTCAAGGGTAGTATAATTTAGACATTGCCTTTACAGAGTAGTTCCAAAGCTCATTGCACAGTGGCATGTCAGTGAGAACTAAATCACGCTAATTGTCTCAAAACATAAGGTCAGCCTCAAGGTAGAAATATCAGCTGTTAATAAAACTCTTCTTCTCAGAAACAATTACTCAATTTGACTGAAAAAGAGTATCTCGATCCTGCATTTTACAGATATCAGTAAAAAATGTCCACCATTTTTAGCAGTGGCTTAGCAACTGATGGGACCAGGCCAGAAAAGAAATTGTTAACAACATAAGAACAACAAGAAATGGGTAGTGGATCATGCAACAGAATGTGTCCATTGGAATATGGTAAATAACACAGAATTGAGAATTACATCCAGTGGCAGTGGACCCTAAAAGTGTACTCTCATTTATTTCTGAAAAGCAACCAACTGTTTGGATGAAAGCTGTGTCAAAGTAGTGCATATATTTGACAATCATTTACTGACAAGTTTTAGGCATTTTGCTTCAGGCAGTCTCATGTCCTTAGACTACTTCTTTTGGAAAAATAAAACTGTGGGTGGGATTCAGTTCAGGGTTAAGACACCTACGTTAAATGTCTAAATGTAGACATTGACATTTGAGATAAGTCCCCAGACTCCCTCTGTTGTCAGTGGATAACCAGGATGGGATTAGATTTTCTAAACAGAGAATGACCTTTAAGATATCCTACACGCCTGAGACATCCTTGGGAACTGGCCAAATACCTTTCTTTGTCCACAGGTAGAATCCAAGAAGGACACCATTTCAGATATCACTAGACACATACCCTCTAGGCAACTTTATCACAGTTTTAGCAGCACTTGCAAAGTGATTCAACTCGCCTTAGGGATCGACAAGCCAGTCAGCACCAACAGGTAACAGACTGTGTTCTCACCTAGCACACTTAGGGACACCTGCATGAACACCCTGTGTGGGCCTGGATGCAAATCCCACACGGTGAGCAGAATTCAGTTGCCTGAATATTGGTCTGTAGGGCCACAAGATGATACATTGAGGTTTCAGATATGAACTGGGTCAGGTGGAAGTCATGACAGGCTGGGGATGGGCTGCCTCTAGGGCAGGTATCATCTGCCAAGTTAAGCACTAGGAAGAGCCCAGGAGCATGCTGAATTTAGACGTCTGCTGGGGAAGGAATAATGAAGACCATCTGCTTTAAGGCAGCTGCAGCACCAAGGGGGTGACTGTCAAACTGCTCCCTAGCTGTGCAGTCTATAGAAAAGCCATGCACGGGGGCAGACATATGGAAAAGAGCACATCTCTTCTCCCCATGGTGTCAGAGGGTCAGCAAAAACTGAGACCTCAAGGCTGCTGGCAACATACTGCAATGGATGAGCTTCACCTCACTGCACAGGTGGATTTTGCCATGCACCTGTTGCTACTAATAGTAAAATCAAGAATGTCTCCCATTAAATCACTATCTGATGAGAAAATGAAGATATAATACATTAGCAGCCATCATTTGGCACAGATGAGGCTGTTGCAGGCACTGCTCCACTTTTGGGACAATCAAAGTTTTGCCTTGACACAAAGTGCTAACAGGCAACCAGGTGTTACCATCCCACAGCCTGATACCCTGTTACTCCACATTTGAGCAAACGTCAGAGCCCTTCTGGGCTGCCATCTGGTTATTTCTGATCTATGATATGTGGCTCACTACTTGCCCCACTAGAGATATATACTGCTAGGATTACATCAGAGGTGCCAAGATTTCCCAATAATTTTCATAGATACATGATTATCATATCACATTAGAAAGGCAAAACAGCACAGAATATAAATTATGAACACATATGCATGTATTTCAACACTAGGAGAGAATGTTTCACAGTTCAACACACTTCACTATTCAAAATGCTTTCCAGATATTTCACTGCTATTTCACTTTGCTATCTCACACCCCATTACTTCTAATTATACTCAACCCTGACCTATTTAAGCAAATTTTGCTAACAGCCTTCTTATTGACAACCATTCATCCAAGTTGTTTTAATCTATGACATCCATCAACTAGAAAGATTTGGGGTGAACTGGCTATATGTTTGCCTTTTGCTAGGGGACAATGGGCAAAACTTTCTACTGCAGTCACAACTTCTTGCTGTCACATTTTCAGGGATGACAGCATAAGATGTCTTCAGTATCATGCGTCACTCCTGAAGCAAGTCTTTATCCTTACCTTTTCCTTCACATTCTGCAATCAATTTATTTTATCCACACCTCTCCTCCAAAAAAAAACCAAAAACCAAACCCCCATTTTCCCCCCAGAAAAATGCCCAACCAATCCCAAACTAGACTAAACCGAGAAAAGGAAGTATAAAGGAAATTAAGCCAGCTTTCTCAAGAACACTGTTAGCAGCCTATCTGCCAAACTTCAGTTTGTGTCAGGTGAGAAGGTAGAAGCAAAGAATTGAACTGGCTGGTGACCAGCTCTGCTTCTACAAGTCCAGTCTGATTTGATGAGAGCAGATGAGCGACTGCTAAAATAGCTAATCTCTGCCACATTGCTTTTAACTGTGCGAAGCAAGGCTGATCAAGAGCAACCACCACAGAGGAAGCAGGAGCAGGTGTACCTGTGCCTACATGACATGAGCCCTGCTGTCTCAGCTATATTCAGAAAACCACCTGCTACCACACAGATCTGCATGTGACAGAACCAAGGCATAAGGAAGGCACCAGTCTGCTTAGTGAGACTTGCTCTGTGCTCCTCAAAAGCATGTGCAAAACTTGAGGGGGTCATCACAGTGCGCTGGAGCTTGAGCATTATTTTTTCATGCTGTCATTCCTAGAGGAATAGATACCCTAAGACTGCATCTGCCTCAGCAAATATCACAGTGCAATAGGAGCAGACCTCCTTGCTGAGAGCCCTGTATTTCAGGGGATTTACCTCAGATGAGCTCTATCCTGGTCCTGCAAGCTAAGCATTAGCAGCTGGAGTATGGCAGGAATGCACCTGGAGTCAGTGATCTGTCTTTGGACCCCATAGAGGAATCTAGTCCACAGGCTCCAGGCTTCTCTGCAGTGCCAAACAAAGCATGGTAGGAGGAGGAAAAGTAGAAGGGAAAATCACTTAAGAGGGTACTTTGATGTTATGATACTAGGCTAACGTAGATGCTTCTGCAATAATTCAATCTCTTGTTTTCAGTTTAGAAACTCTAGTGTTGACATAAATTGCTCTGATCATTAAATACTTAAGAAAGTTCCCCCCGGTCCATTGGTATTTGAGAGTATTGCAGTAATTTCCATGGGTTCTGGTGGCTGGCACATGAAGTTAATTTTTTTTAAGAAGCAGCTAACTTAATCAAAGGAAGTGTTCAGTTACTTATATGACAGCATGATCTTTGGTGCATGAGTAAGTTCTTACTCTCTGTGTTGAGTCCCTCCCAACCCAAACTGTTCTATGACTATGATTTAAACTCCACTTCTTTGTGAAAAGACTGTTGCACCCAACCCAACCTCCCCCGCTTCTTCACAGATCTAGAGGAAATTGTTCCCCTTCAAGTAAGATACACTGCATTTCTCTTGAAAGTAAAAATATTATAATCCAATTTTCAGGAAAATTATCTCGGATCACTGCTTTCAAACCAGAAAGACCTGTTATTCTTGATGTTCACAAAACAATTCAGTGTTCAGAGCACTTGGTCAAATCTTGAATGAAGCATTCTGAGGTGGTTTATACACATATATTCTAATCACAATGTTGTTCTGAGGCATAATATTTTTCAGTATTCCTTCTGAATTTTGCCACTGAAAAAGGAATTCAAAGTTGACTACAACAGAGAGAAATGACAAGAGCATGATGCCAAAGACAAGTGCTTACAACACTTGCCTGAAAGAGCCTGTGCTCAGTTCTGCATTCAGGACTGGCTAGAAATAAAAGCTCAGGTGATAAAGTAGAAACCTTCCAGTAGGCCTTTTACCAAACACAAACTTAGAATCACAACAGGACTGTAATCAGAGTATGCTCAAATTTATTACCTGGTCTACAAATTGAGAATATGAACTGAAAATTATAATATAATTTTCACCCTATAAAATTTTGGTTATCATTTGCCATAGAAAAATGTTGTTCTGCCAGTATGTAATGCTAATTTTGAACATGCATTGAAAAGAATTTGGACTTATGCTTTCTATGCATTCTATAGTACAGATCTAGTAAGCAGAATATAATAATTAAAAAAAGAAAAGCCATTCTATTTTGGATGCCACTACAGACTTTAGAAATTATAGGTCTTAAACTCTATCCATGATTTGTACTGACCTCAACAAGTCAGGAATTATTTGTCTCTAGCTACTTCTTTTTTTTTCCTTTCTTGATTGAAAACAAATCTCTGCAGCTGTTTTTCTAATTTTGTAACAGTTATATATAATGGACGAACAAGTGTAGAACGCTGTGGGCTTTTTAACTATTCTTCAGAAATTCTGAAAGTCAGCCTTGGTAGTGAAATATTGCTTCGATGATAGGACAAAACAAAACAATTTCATACTTACAAATATACCTGGAGAAGAACCCTAGGAACAATAATTGAGGGATTTCCAATTTCTTATGTTCATTTGCAAGTCAGAACCACCTCTGTCATCTAGGAAATTTGTAAGAGTTCCTGAATTAACTACCATGCGGCCTTTTTAGAAGCAAATCTGCTAAACTGTTACTACTATGCTGAGTGTGAATAAAGATGCTTTGTATATTCTTTTTCTTAAGACAATGTTCTCCACACACCACCCACAAATGCCTAAATAGAGCTACACTGTATTTTGATACTATTTCTGATTATTACTAAAATCTAAAAAAAGCTCCTCACATGAGAAAGAGCTTTGTTCTCCTAATATCTTTGCTTCAGGAGACATGGCAATATTCTAAACTGCCGGGATCATTTGGACCACATACATCTTTATCATGGATGTTTCCTCTGAAAATACGTTCATACGACTTGAATCTTTTACTTGCCTAGTTTACAAAATGCAGGTGCAGGATAGAGACAAAGACGTCAGGTAAAGGGGATCTGAGATATTTCCTGCTGCTTAAACAACCTTCAAAGTGAATCCAGTTATGACTTTTTAATAGTTGGACTTTTACAGAATAATCAAACTCCAAGGACTATTTCATCACACTTGCCATATAGAGTTAAAGGGAAAAGGCTGTCATGTTGCATCAAGTTAATTCACTACAAATAACTACCACTCCTATAATACCATCACTTTCTATCTCAAACAAATCAGTTGCCAAGTGCAAAGTTCTAGGCTTTTGTTAGCCAACTGGTAAACAGTTCTAACTTCTCCACCCCATGCTTATAAATCAAGAAAAAATGTAGCTAAAATAAGATGTTCTGAATTGCAACTTCCACCATGGTCTAGCAAACAAATAAAACGTATCTCCTTACTCATATAATTGATTTTGTTGGAATACCTAGAAGATAACACTTGAAACACAAAGCAACCATGGTGGCTGTTGTACAAGCTACTTCGCAATGCAGCAGAAGATGTATGGAAAAGGATACAGAACTACAAGTGCCCTGTATCACATGCTATGCCAGAAACATGCTTGGAAAAAAGCTGAGACTTTTTTCTGTACTTTTCCTGCTCTCTGGCCATTAATTCACACTCCAAGTGTACCCAGGGCTGCTCAGTTTGAGAGCATAACCAACTTATTGGTTAACATATTTCAACCCAAGTGAGAGGACACAGGCAAAGGAAAAAATTTAATCATGAAAAGGTCACAGTGCAATGAGTATCAGTAAGTTTGAAAGTGAAACGCATGAGGAACATATTGGAGTGACTAATGCCAGTAACTTCTCAAGACAGACAAAATGGGGCATTTGTGAAAGCTTCCCATGTCCTGATACTATGTCTTCACTTGCACCAAGACAAACAGTCAGTTTCATCTTTGCCCACGACAGTGAGATCATCATTTCTAACTGGCATGTAAACTGTTGTGGAGGAATTCCTCCCACCCAAGTTTAGTTGTCTAAATTTAGTTGTCCACAGTAGTCTTAGTTAAATTTAGTTGATTAACTAAGGGGAGTCCTCCTTTACAGTCAGTGTAGTGAAACAGGCTGCTACAGATTCCTCATATATGTATCTTAGATACTTTCTTTAGGATCAGATTCATTCCTCCTGGAGAACTTGTGGGCTACAAGGGAGGCTGTTGCTGATTTGTTTGGATTTAGACATGCCTAAATGAAGTAGGAAGACTTTTAGTATGTCATCCAGAAAATGGATTTAGCCTACAAATTCTTTCCATGTGGGACACATGAGTTTTGAAAGACAGCAGGAGACAGTTTAATCATGAATTAAACTGTGTTTGGATAGATGGTAATTTAGATCTGTAGTACACATATTTATAGATTTAGACTTGTTTTGCACAGTGGAATTAATATTAACCTTTAGAACAACTCCAACAATTATATTTGTAAAATATAAAGTGTGACATGCCCAGTTTTTACACTTGATAAATTATTTGTAACTTAAAACTTAATTAAACTAGGTCGTAGTTTAATTCATCTTTTAAAGTAGTTACTCTGAAGCTTGACATTTTATCAGTTTTGTGAGACTGTAATATAGTTTCTTCAAGGAAACTTTCTTTTTATTTTCATCTATAAATAAAATGAATTTATATTAACAATTTTGACTGAAAACCCTATAGCCATTTACATACTCTTTATACAAAAGGAATTATGACTCTGGAAAACTTATTTTTCCCTTTTTCATTAGGTGAACATAGTGTCCCTGGTACAACATGTAACTTAAAATTACAGCATCACCATATGACAATGCCAGAGGCATTGGAGAACTCAGTTCCAAAACGGTACAATTCTTTAAATCTTTCATTCATGCCACTGTGAAGGTCAGATGTTGATGTTTTGAGCTGGTTAAGGACCGTGGAATGTTTTGCTTCTCAGCTTAGAATACTCTTCCCAAGCAGTCGCAGGGTTTGTTCCTGGGCCTAAATCAGGACTCAAAACATTCCATGACCCTTTGCCTTGTAAACTCAACATTTGCCCCACATGCCACCCCTCCAGAAAGAGGGCACATGGGATGAAACATCATCACAAGTATTCTTACATGTTATTTAGGAAGAGCCACCTTCAACCACCACAGGACTTGTAAATAATTAATTAGATTTTAAAACCCCATTCTTTTATTAATAGAGTTTTCAGCTGGTGTAGCTTAGAGCAAATTCCAGATGTCACGTTCTGCAAATTTAGCTTTTATTTTTGCAAATAATTTGGCCATGAGAGCAGCCAAAAAGCAGGATTCTCCAGACTTTCTGCTGCAGTGGAGCATGCACTACAGCTTTTATAACCTGGTAGAGAGAAACTTTAATTTACAACCTTTAATTTCACATTATTTCATACAGTTTCCTCAGGACACTTATCTTACTGGAGACAGAAGAAATAAGCTATTACTAGAAACAAATACCTCAGTAGTACTTCTAGCACCATTTCCTATTTTTAACAATTATATTTATCATTAGGCTTTGTACTTCAGATCGTTGCTTATGTTCAGAACTATTTCTTTTCTATTTTTGGATCTGATCCTTCAGCACTAAACATTTCATTCCCACAAAACTGCCTTAAAGAGACAGTAAGAACACATAGGAAAGCACAAAAATAAATGTTTAGAAACAGCTAACCTTGCAGCATGCACACGAAGCGTAGCTGCCATGTAGCAGAACCTCAGCACCTCTAATATATCATGTTTCTTCCTTGCAGATCCAAAAAAAGACCATGGTCAACCACATGACATGTGCACCCTGACAGTAAACTGTGAAAACTGTTGCTTAGTAGTTAATGCACTGTGTATTTCCTGTTTGGTTTTAAGCATAGAAAGCTCTTCCACAGACAGTCAATTCATTGTGAGAAGCATCTACCTCTATTAAAGCAGGAGGCAACACCACCATCGATTTTATGATGAAATTCTACTGAACAGCTAGTTTAAATTACAAGGCAGTCAGTAATGGATTGAGATCATTGATCAACAATAAGGATGAGTCCAGACTGGGACAAAGGAAATGTGCTCATGCCGGAAGCTGCCACGAATTCAGGACTGCAAAGGGTCAGAGAGTGATCCAGGAGAGCTTCAGAGAGGGGAATCATGTGATCCACGACAATGGCTTGGGAAGTTCAGATTCCAGCACCCAGGAAAACCAGCTGAAGAAAGCTGGCAGAAAGAGGGTGCAATCCACTGCAGACTGGAGTAAGTGCGGAGAAAGAAACCTTCACTACCAGGAAGGAAGAAGACAATGGTTTAGGAGGAGAGCACCAGAGCCATCACCAATTCCCTTCAGAAGACGGCACGCTGGACAAAATATGCTTCATAAAGGATGGGATGTGGGATAAGTGTCATGTTCAGGGGACTCTTCCTCCAAAATAATTCCAGTACCCCCTCCCTGTGATGTAATCTATGCCAACAAAAGCACCTGTCTGTAGCCATAGCATTGTTTAAAGTATACTGTGTTTTCTGGAGATTATGACCTTTCTCATCCAGCTAAATGACGTAAGTATGTGAGGAAAATATTTGAAAAACATCTCTCCAAAGCTAAGCAAGAAGTGTGTGGAAGGACTGAAGGCTTCTAATAATTTAAAGGTTTTCCTCCCTCTCTGGATCATGTCAAAATTATTATTTCTAATATTTATTTGAGATTGTTGCAGGGCTTTTTTAATGACTGCACATTGTACATCATCTCCAAATGCTCTGTTCTTATATACCACCTCTACTTCAACAGAAGAGCAGCAGAGGTTGGTAAAGTTATGGGGAAACAATAACTTGAATGCTAGATGGTGTGGAAATACTTAATTAAAGTTAGAGCAATAATCTCTGCTTTGCTGATTTCCTTTGTATGAAAGAAGAGAAACCCAGCAATTATAATCTAAAATAAATACCACTCCCTGTAGCCTTTCTGAATGAAAACACTGAAGCTGTGCTGGTAGGCTAAGAGTGGATTCAGCACTTCATTAATGTCAGGAAGCACACATTGCCCCTGTGTTGGGTGGTGGGAATGCCAGTACATGGCTGTACAGCTCTTTTCCAGGGATCCCACCAGTGCCTATGTAGTGTACGTAGATGTCACGTGAACAGTGTGATGCCATGAAGATTTTTGCCTTTTATACCCCTGTTATACCTTTTTTACAACTTCTGTATTCCTAGTGCTTTTTGCCTACATTCTTGGACTTGTTTGTCAGGCTGAGAGACTAAACATTTTAGAAGCTTCGTAGGTAGGGATCAGTGTGCCCCAGACCCCAAGGTCCTCTCCAGAACACATTCTGTAAACCAAGATAGAGCCATCCAGGGGAAGGTTCCTTGGGGAGGGGGGCTCACTTGAGCCTCTCATTGGGGAATCTTTGATAGATATGCTAATCAGTAAAACCTATAATGTTATACCTGATCTACTGTAGGTGTGCATTTGGCGGGGTGCATTTCAGTGCATTTGACCTGGATGTGTGCACCTAAGGATCCTTAAAATAAATACCAAGGTAAAAACCCTTTTCCCCTTCTAATCGTGTATGACTCTTGATTTTAAGACCAGGAAAAGGCATCCGTGTGTGGACACACATCTTCTTCTCTCTTCTGTATTTTGGTCAGACTTATGTTTGTTGCTGGATTTATTTGCTGTCATTGAATCAAACATGACCTCCAGCCTGCGATATGAATATGCAGCTCCTCGTGGTGTGGTGCAGGAACCAGCTCAGCTTGAACAGAAATGGTGGAAATAAAGGCTGGTTATTAACACATTTCCAGCTTGTGGAGACAATAGCTGAGACATGCTGTTGTCAAATCTGCCAATAAAAATAAACTTCTTTCTTGGTATTTTTTTTCTCTCTTTTTCCTTCTTGGGTTTGAAGATGGTGAAGGGCCTTGAGGAGAAGCTGAATGAGGAGTGGCTGAGGTCACTTGGTCTGTTCAGCCTGGAGGAGACTGAGGGGAGACCTCATTGCAGTTACAACTTCCTCATGAGGGGAAGAGGAGGGGCAGGCACCAATTTCTTCTCTGTGGTGACAGAACTCAAGGGAACAGCCTGAAGTTGTGTCAGGAGAGGTTTAGGTTGGATATTTGAAAAATATTTTTTTACCCAGTGGGTGAAAACCAACCAGAGGGTGGTTGGGCACTGGAACAGGCTCCCCAGGGAAGTGGTCACAGCACCAACCCTGACAGAGTTAAGAAGAATTTGAACAGTGCTCTTGGGCATATGAGGGCACGGGACTCTTGGGGATGGTCCTGTGCAGGGCCAGAATCTGGACTTTGATGATCCCAGTGAGACTCTTCCAACTCAGAATATTCTGTGATTCTGTGAATCTTTATATTATTTCAAAGTTAAATTTTCATTATATAATTTGTTCTTACAGTTCCCAGTGTGGCTACTTTTTCCACCTTGGTGTAGCTCCAGGCAAGGAATATTGTTGCAGACAGAGCTCCAGGAACCATTTAATTTAACCTCTCTCAGAGAAGAGAGAGCATATAACAGCTCAGTTGTACTAGCTAATCTCTGCTATCTTACCCAGCACAGAAATAACCCAAGGAAATGTTCAGGAAAATAAAGCTAATGTGAACAGACTGCTGCCTGGGCACTTACTTTCCTCCTCTTGGTACAGAAAGCCTTCAACTCAGAGGCAGAGAGCTCTGGGTATTCCATTTCTTTGAAAACTCATGCAAATTTAGAGCAATTTGCATTCAGTTTGACTCTCACTAATCTGTTTATCTTTTCTATTACTTATCACAAAGTAATTTTGCAGGAAAATTTAATAACATGGAAAGACTGTGCCAGAGGTGGCAACTTTGCTCCAGCTGCCCAGAAAGCCAGCCTGAAATAGACAATTCTTGTAATAGCTGGTTAGTCTGAGTGTATTACTTGGCTCATCTCTTCTTTGCAGACTTCCATACTTAACATGTTTTATGTCAAAAATTCATAACTCAAATTACATTAAAAATTTGTCATCCTATGAACAGTTCAAACAGCTAATGAATGTGCTAATCATCTCTTACTAGATAAAGACTATAAACAATGTTCTGCCAAAAAAAAAAAGGATGAAATCTACATGCTGAAATACTAACAAAGTCTTTTAGTTTGAGGTCATTATTTAATGACAGGCTTTGCAAAGGATCAAAATGCCATTTTACAATGGATTTCAAAGTTTCAAAATGGAACTGTGTTCCAAATGAGACTATTTCAATATTACTCAAGAAGATGAAGAGCTGAGAGATGGAAGTGTGGGAAGAGAATACATTGATGAATCAAAAATTTAAACAAGAGTTACAATTTTGACATTAATAGTGCATTTAAATAATTTTAAAATTAAACAAAAAAATCAAATAACTAAAACTTTCTGAGACATTGTTCCAAATCTATCTAAACTAATTATTTCAACATTTTGAAATAATAATCTCCCCCCCGAAGATGTCATCCAAAATAAAATTCTGATATCAATTTTTCTGCTAAATGCTGGATGCAATTTTAATTTGTCTTATTTTTACTATCTCTTGGTTTTACTGACTTTGATTTACACTGAATGACAACTCATGAATCTCATTAGCAGAATGAATTATGTTCACTATTTTTTACTTCAAATTTCAGATGCAGTGAGGTAAACTTTTTTAACTCTTCATTTCTAAGCATACAATACCAAATCTGTGGACACAGACAAACTTTAATATAAACTACCTGAAAGAATGTGATTACTGAAGATGCTCCTACTATATAACAGGTCAGCATTCCTACTGGAGTGTCTATATATTTTTATATTTATATTTGAATACTTATAAATATATTTTTATATATATTATGCAAAGTGATGACATTTCTGTTATGGATTACATATTTAATGACAAAAAATATTGGAATTATGTTATAAAAGATTGGAATAGAGACACTGGACAGATTTTTGGATCAGAATGTAAGGTTACAAATATAGTGTATGTGATTTCATTAAAAGCACTCAAATAGTCAAGTCCTATAGATACCAAATTATATTAAAATAAATATTAGTTTCTTTATTAAGAAATAAAATGTCCCTCATATATTTCCCCACTAGCTCTTGCAAGGACAAATTTCATATTTGTTTGATGAAGTCACAGAAATGCCACACAGAGATTCAGTGTTCTTTATATGAAATATGCAAATAGCAGCTATAAAAGATTCAGGTGATCTGCATAAAGCACCCTCAGGCAAGGTTCATTACACCTTAATGGAACCAGAAATTTAAAAAAAAGTCTCACATGCCCATGTTTAACTGCCTGAAGTAAACCAAGAGCCAAACCATGCAACGCTGATTCATTTCCTTGGTAGCTCTTTTACTCATGTAAAGACCCTCACACAGAAGACAGAATTAGCAAGATGCACTGCAAAAGGCACCACAACAGCATCACTAAAAGATCTTCATAGCACAAGAAATGTTGGTTCAGGCCTTATTTAGGAATTTACTGATTCTTACTGCGTCCTAACTGTGCAGGTCTGCCACCATCCTTGCTGCCTGTGAACATCTGCCAACCATCCTGTGTTAACTCACTGCAAAATGTTTTCACAGGTGATGCTGCATCCTCTTATGGGAAGTGAGAGCCTCCAATCTATTGAGGCCAGAGGATGCCCTCATGCTTTGAGAGAATTTAGCCAGGGCTGGACCATCCCATTCACACATGCTGAGAGGCTGGAGTGAAACCATTTGCAACTTCCTCCTGAGTCCTGGGCTCCAGGCACAGAAATGAAGACAGAACTGGGGATCACACTGCCCACCTTTAGCCAGACATAGTTTGTGTCCAACTGCATTTCTGCTTGCCCAGTAGTTCTATACAGACGACTTGCATGACTTGTCCTCCCTGGGTATCTTGACCTCTACAATGCAAATGAGGCTTTGATCTTCCTTGGTGTCTTGTTTGTTGTCTACAGAAGTGGGCAAAAAAATATGCTCCAGCTGTATTCAACCTTGTACTAAGACAGCCACAAGATTTATATATTATTTTCCCTATCTTTGCTTTTGGGCAAAGAGATGCAACCACTGGGACAGGTCTAGCATAGAATAGAATAGAATAGGAATAGAATAGGAATATTTCACCTGAAAAGGACCTACAATAATCATCTAGTCCAACTATCTGAACACTTCAGGGCTGACCAAAAGTTAAACTATGGTATTAAGGGCATTGTGCAAATGCCTCTAAACATTCCCCACCAGTGGGAATGCTCACCACAAATTGCCAAGCATATTGAACTGAGAACAGTGTTTTCACACAGTTTTTGCTGACAGCTGGGTGTGAAAATTACTTTTTGTTTAGTTGTGTGGTTTTGATTTGCTTGGTAAAAATTTACCTCAGTTGTACTTTGGTTTCCATTGCCTGAAGGGTAGATGAGGCTGCAGGATGATGCGAATTGCAAATCAGCTAAATGAAAGCAGGAATAATAAACAGTCTTAATAAGTTCAAAAGTCTTTTCACAGGGAACATGTCAACAAAAGACAGAAGTTTTCTCTCACAGTTATTGTGAAGAATGTAACAATTAAACATTATTTAACTGTAAAAGTTAATTAGGAATGGCACAGTTTTATATTACATATTGAGGATTAATCACAGAGAAGAGTGAGAAGAGCAAATCAAGAAATACTGAATAAAACTTGCTACATTTTCCTTAATTTACTCCAATATTGCAGCTCAAATAAAGGTAAGAGTCTAATTTAAAGGTAAAAGGTAAAAAGGTAAGAATCTAATTTAAAATCTTGATACACTTATTGGAATACTTTGCTTTAATAGGTGACATCAGAAGAGGCACAAGCTTGAAAGGGAAAACCTGTAGCATTCATTTTAATTTCATTCCTATTCTTTTGATTGACAGGAGATGACTTTCCCGTTTGTGATATATGGCAGTGACACTCATAGGCACACTGAAGTAATGTGACAGTGATGACTTCAAAGTACAGTCATTACAAAATATACATTCAGGGAGGTTCTACAGTCTGCTGTTACTACTTATGAAAACATGATAAATAATCAAAGAATTATAGTACTTTGTTTTCTAGCAGGTACAATTCTGGACTTCACTGTGAGAAGTCTTAAAAAACAGCTGTAAATAGAAACAACAAACGTGCTTATTTTTAGGTCTGTCTTCAAGTGTATGGCACTGTCTCTCTGCTACAGCAGTGCCAATGGGACATCACACCCTCCCCAGAGAGGCATAGTGCTGACTGCAAACCTCACCTGCAATTGTTCCCTGAATGAGAGATTATCTCTCTTTTACAGATGAAATCAGACGCTGAATTTGTATTGACTTGCACAGTGGCAACAAGGCAGCGGATGGTTCAGGGAGTAGGACTGAAGTCCTGTCTCTGCTGCCTGAGTGCAAATGTGAAAGGGAAGATTAGCTTTTATTTGACTGAAAGTGCTGGCTGCCATTCAGATGAAGAGATGGAGAAGGGAAGGACAAGGAAAGCTGTCACAGTCATGGAGCTGCCCATCAACAGCACCCTCCGAGACCCCATGCTTCTTGTTATACCGTGAAGGGGGCCATGTCCTTCTCTTCTCTTCCTCCCTCACCCACATGGAATCTCACAAACCACATCTCCACAAGGAATCATGGCCCTTTTGGCTCCCTTCACCCTTGAAGCCTACAAGATATTGATGAGGCTATTTTGCTGTATTTGGTTGCATTTAAGATCTATAGACACCCTTGGGCATACAGTGACAGGAAAAACAATTTAGTAGTAGCAGCAACAGCAAAGGAAAGTAACTATTACCTGGGAAGATCTGTTTCTTCAATTGTAAAGAAGACCAAATTATATTTTATTACAAGACTGCACCAGCCACACTAGATGAAATTTGCCAAACACATCATCATCTTACAAGAGGTAGTAATTCTATGGCAATCACTAAACAAAGTTATATAGTCCAGACAGTGCTAATGCAGGTTCAGAAAGACAACATAAAAGCAGAATTCTCCAACCTTACCAATTAAGGAAGAATTTAAATTTGCATATTTAAGACCTGTGCTTAGAATAAATATACACCTCTTTGGTATTTAGATGGAATATGATTTTATGAATTTTCATTATGGCTGTGCTGACATGTCAGAATGAATTTGGGAACCATCCCAGGCTGGCTTGGAGGGGACACACTAACTGAGATGGACAGGGGAAAATGGTCCTCATGGCTGTGTGTGCTGAAGAGGAGCAGATGTGCTCGGGAGACAATGTCAGTGTGGGACACCAAGCATAATGGACCAACATATAATTTTGTCCTGATAAAGGAACATGGAAGACTACCAACTCACATGGTAAAAGCTTTTACTCATCATACTCAGGCTCACGTCTCTTCAAGTTTCCATGACCACAGTGCCCACGACAATTTAGCAAACAGCCACAGCACTGTCCAGAGGCAAATTCTGCCAATGATCTGTAGTTAAGGAGCTGGGTTTCAGGTAGCTGGATGCAGGGAACCAGTGAAAGACTGAACAAGTCACGGAAAGCTCTCCAACCATGGACTTCCCTAGGACTCCTCAAAAGTAATTGTGCTCCTATGGCAACAGAATTTGATCCTACCCTAACTAGAATTTAATCCATAAAAGCCAAATGGCACCCAAGGAGATTGTCCTACCAAGCATGGCTTCATCAGCTGCTAAGAACACTGACTGGAGAAAGAAACAAAAGGAAATCCCCTCCCAGCAGAGAAACATTCCTTCCTCCACTTCTCCCAAAAAGGAAAAAAAAACGAGGTCCTTTTTCAAGCCAGTAAGCCTAATGTTTGCCTGAGGGTTTCCATGTTTCCTATCTTGTCTAAACTGTGTCTGTCAAAGTGAAGGACGGGTTTTGAACATGAGTATGGCACGAACAGCCAGAGCCTTCTACAGCCTGTATCCTTGAGGTGAGGATGGCACACAACGCCAGTTGCCTTTCTGAGATTTACACACAAGCAGGAGATTTTTGGCCTGAGCAAGTTACCTCTGTGCAATCTTGTGGGGCAGTGTATGAGACTTTGGGGAGAAGTGCCAAGGGACAGTTGAACTGAAGCATTGCTGGGGACACGGCAGAAAACATACAATCTTACTTTGTTCTTCTCTGCCATCTCTTCATTTCCTCGCACATGGCTGCTACGAGTAGGGCCAGTGATTTTTTTGTCTAAAATGGCACCTGGGAGGAATTAAATTTAGAGGAGGGACACCAGTATGACTATAAATAGTAAATGTATTTTCACAAAAACAGTCCTACAGACAGAGCTAGAAGACTACCCTTGATTCAGCAAGCACTCTAGCACTTACTTAAATCTCAGTGGGGTTTAATGGGGTTTAACAGTACTCTGAAGGCTTTGCCATACACAGTATTCTAAGTGATGTTGTGAATGCACAGGGCATATAAAAGATTAAATGCATCTGGCTTATGAAAGGCTTATCATCATTCCTGGAGTTGTACCATTTTACATGAAGCAAACCTCTAAGGAGATCATTATTTCAGGACATTTTGTTGGCTACATTTACTTACAAACTTTCTGTTTCACTTCTACATCATGCCCTGCCCACCACATCCTGAAAAGCAAAAATCCAAGACAGAAAGGAAACTACACAAAGATCTCAGTTAGACTGAATAATACATTCCAGAATTTAGCTACAAAATTATGTATAAGATACCAAGAAATGTGCCACATTTTCAGATCCTTGAATGCTAAGTGATATAAAGTATTCAGAGGAGAATTTCTTCATGCACATGTGGAGATTACTTTTTTTTGTAAGCCACCATATAAAAGCAACTTCTAGTATAAATAAAAAGCTAATTTCATCTGAAGTGCAAGGAGTGAGGACAATTAAAAGGAAATAAATGTGTAGTCAGTGAATCTAACTTTGGCCTCTCTAAAAAACTTTTGTGGAACTGTTGAACTTATAGATCATGTCACAACATCTAATTTTTTTCCTCCTCCTTAAGACGCTCATCCTGAACTAATGAAAGTAAAGGAGCCTCTGAGATCACTGTGTACATAAGCTAACTCCCAAGCACCTGTTTAGGAAAGGCAAATATGTTTTATTTCCAGAAGAATTACTTGTATCCCTGGCACCTCCATTCAAAGGGCCAAAAAGTGATAGATATTGCAAAACTGAGTAAGAGAACTCCAGCAAGCAGCTCCACATTGCAGAACTATATATACACTCATATATAGTCACAGTTGTTCTTGTGCTGGTGAGAACATGCTTATATAATGCTTAGGAGAGACTCTTAGAAAGGGGAACAAAAGATTTCAGAATAGCTGTACTTCTGTTCAGTTACCTGGTGAGCCAAGCATCGGGCTGGAAATCAAGATACCACTGGGTGATATTGGGTGAGTCACGTTGCCCAGTGACTCACAGAATTAGGACTGTAAAACTGATTTCACCTGGGACAAGAGCTGCATACAGAAGAGATGTTACTCTCATTCCAGCTGGGGGAAAAAAAGGCCAATACTGCCCTTGCTGAACTTTATGAAGAAGCTGCAGACTGACCTGACTCAAAACTCAAATGGAAGTCACATTTACTAATTAGAAACCTTTTAGGATAAAGCCATTGGACCTATTCATACATACATCCAAAATGCACACAGACATATTGGTCTGGATCAAAAATACTTCTGTTACCTATTAAAAAAAAAAAAGTTAAGAGCTGTATAAATCATAGCTACTGTTAGTTATTGAAGTTTGAAGCTTCTGTTCAACTATGAAAGTTTGTGCTCATATGAGACCACCCACTGTGGCCACTTTATAAGGCAGTGTTTTCCTTTGAAACATGACATACATTGTGTGGTACTTACATATGCCTCATTATTTTGGGGTAATCCTGGACTTTATCAAAAGAGGCATGACCAGCACGATGAGGGAGGTGCTTCTGCCCCTTTATTCCCCTCTCCTGAAACCCCACTTTGAGTGCTGCATCTAACTCTGGGGTCCCCCGCACAGGGAAAACATGGATCTGCTAGAGCAGGTCCAGAGATGGGCTATTAACATGATCAGAGGGGTGGAGCTCTTTTCTATGAAGACAGGCTGAGAGAGTTGGGGTTGTTCAGCCTGGAGAAGAGGAGGCTTAGGACAGACCTCTTTGCAGCCTTTCAGTACCTAAAGGGAGCTTATAAAAAAGCTGGAGAGTGATTTTATTACATGGGCAGATAGCCACAGGACAATAATTAATGGCTTTAAACTGCAGCAGGGTAGGTTTAGATTAGATATTAGGAAGAAATTCTTCACTATGAGGTTGTGAGGCACTGGAACAGGTTGCTCAGAGAAGCTGGGGATGCCACACCCCTGGACATTTTCAAGGCCAGGCTTTGAGCAACCTGGTCTAGTGGAAGGTTTTCTGCCTATGGCAGGGGGGCTGGAACTGGGTGATTTTAAGGTCCCTTCCAACCCAAACCATTCTATGATTCTATCATTTTTATGAATTAAACAAAAAACACATAGAGATTTTCAGGATTGCAGAACAGATGCACTTATGAAATATTTGAAACAATTTTGAATATTAAGTTAAAACATTCAGAGATAAACAGAGTTATTGAGAGGTAACTCTATGCAAGAAAAATGCCGGCCTTCTGTAACAATTGTTAATGAAAGGAAACTCTACACAAAATTAATCTCTTCTCCCAGACTATTTGGATGGTATCAATTTCATGAGCCAGCACTTCCCTTAGGAAAGAAATTCCAATTTAAAAAAAATTCTTTTTTTTTTTTTTAGGAAAAATTAGGTGTGTTCTGGTACTTACTATCACCTGTGTGAACAGCACAGATGTGATTATTTTCAAATAAAGGTTTGTGAATTTTTAAACTTTTTCTCATTGCAGGGAATCTTTTTTCTGCATATTTAAATATGCCTTGGGGTAAAAGATCTAGAAATTTTGTCCATAAAAAGTAGCAGTTTAATGTTAGATTCTTTAGCTATAAACAACAAGCAGTGTAGTACCATTTCTAAAAGTTGGCTTCTTGGTTACATTACGACAACTATTTTGCAATTTTAAGTATTCTTTCTTAAGCAAAAGTGAGTAGTATTTATTGCCTATAAATGGCAAAAGTAGCACCACCCACATACTACAGTGCTGTCTTAAACAGTTCACTGATGTAAGGCTGCTACAGCCTCTGTTTTGGAAGTAACTCCTGGCAGTACCTTTTATATATATTGTCTTTCAGTTCTTAATTTTTCTGACCACATACCAAAAGTACTAAAAAAAAAAAAAAATCCAAATTATAGACTCATGGAAGATGAGATCACTGAGTCCCACCATTAGCTCAGCATGGGTTATGACTCTTCCTTTTCGTATTTTTTCTTGTTACAGCCAGCTACACGAAATGTGCAGCCCAGCCATGCCAATCTGCAGTTTTTATGTCCCTTTATAAAGTATGATAATTTTTTCCAAGACTGTAGTTATTATTTACACCTTTCAAATGCATAGTCTAATGATGAGAATGAGATACAGGCCCATCTCCAGTAAAATAAGCAGTCCATTTCAGGAAGAATGATTTACTCCAAGTTCTGCCATTGTTATGACTCCTGCTGGTTTTCCTGCCCTCTTCTTCCTTTTTCTCTTCTAATCATAGCATTAACATTTATGGTGAGCATAAACAGACCATACTTGGCAATTGCAAGATCTAGATGCCTTGCTTGGGAATGTACTTCCAATGTCTGCCTTTGTGGTTTGTTCCTTCATTAGATACGCTTCTAGCAGTGCTCATGGAGCCGAGAGGTCTATCTTGTCTGGCTGATAGGAATTCTCTCTTCCCCTGTTTCTTCATGACTCATTCTTGATTCTCATGCACAAGATAATAATTTCTATTGGTAATCCAAAATATATGTGTGTACTAGTTTGAAAAAAAAACCAGTGGGAGGCACCAAGTCAGAATAAAAATTTAATAGGGAAATTAAAAAAAAAAAAGGCAGAAAACATTGGTTCAAACTGACAGAGTCAGGATACAACCTGACACCCTGTTAGTCAGGGTGGTGGTGGCAGTCCGATAAAATGGTGGCTGCAGTCCTCCTGAAGCGGTGGATGTGGTTCTGTTGAAGCAGTGATGCTGTAGAAAGGGGTCTGCTCTTCCTCAGAAGGTCCAGTGGTAGCTGTGTAGCTCCTGTCCTCTGGGAATCCAGTGGAAAGGGTGTCTGTGGTGTTTGGAACCTCAGATTATATCCAGGATGGAATGCTTGGTTCCTCCCTCTGGGTGGAGCATCTCACAGTGGGGTAACGAGTCATGAGGCCAAGTGTTGATTAGGCTCATTAACAGAAGATAGTCCGGAGGGAGTTATCTCTGAGTCATGTGGCAGGACAATGATGGGCCATTAATAGAGAGATAGTCTGGGGGGAGGAGACAAGGAAACACTGCCCCACCTGATTTCAACAGCTCATGAGGATGGTAATGGAATACACTGCAACCCAGGACAATGTGTAAATGCTTTTTCATCCCAAGCAGCCTCAAAATGAAAAAATGATTACTTTTAATTTTGCACCAATGAATAACTAAAATTTTGGATGTCTATTTATTTATTTATGTTCATAAAACTAGGTAAGATGTAACTAATCCCAGACTGATCCCTCTGTTATAATGTGCTTTTATTAATAATAACTATGCCATTAGAAAATGTGATTCTTCAGGGTAAACAACATCTGCTTTGGACCACTGCAGGTAAGTACAATAGCACCAAGAAGAAAAGGAAGAAACTGGTGAATCAGAAGTGAGACCTTTTAATTGGAGAGACATTAAGATGCAATGTAAGAAGTGCTGGTTTTGAACAAGTATAATGAGTTTAGGGGAGCTAAGCTTGGGCTGTAGTGGGTTTGCATAACAAGATTTTCATGGGGGTGGGGGAAACTGCAGGGGTGGCTTCTGTGAGAAGCTGCCAGAAGCTTCCGTCATGCCCAACAGAGCCAGTGCCAGCCAGTCCCAAGATGGACCCACTGCTGGCCAAGGCCCAGCCCATCAGTGACAGCGGTAACATCTCTGAGAGAACATATTTAGGAAGAAGAAGAACTGCTACACCACAGCAGTTGGAGAGAAGAGTGAGAGGCACAGCCCTGCAGACACCAAGGTCAGTGGAGAGGAGGGGGAGGAGGTGCTCCAGGTGCTGGATCAGAGATTCCCCTGCAGCCCGTGGTGCAGACCATGGTGAAGCAGCTGTGCTCCACAGCCCTGGGAGGTCCATGAGCGTAGAAGAGACCCACCCACAGTCTGTGGAGGAGACTCGCGCTGGGGCAGGTGGATGTGCCTAAAGGAGGCTATGACCCTGGGGGAAGCCTGGACTGGACCAGGCTCCTGGAAGGACCTGCGGCGCCATGAAGAGACGAGACCACACTGAAGCATGTTTGCCGGCAGGACTTGTGACCCCATGAGGGACCCACACTGGAACTGCCTTTTCCTGTAGGACTGCACCCCATGGAAGGGACCCATGCTGGAGTAGTACATGAAGGACTGCAGCCTGTGGTAAGGACCCAAATGAACCAATGCAGGCTGAGTCTTTTTCTTTCTGAAAGAGTAATGCAATTGTGTGACATCCCAAGGGTTTGCATAGCTGTCAAAGGGTGTGATCTATGTCAGTAAGATCAAGATGCTGAGCACTGCTGGAATCAAGTATTTCAATCCCGTATCAAAACATATCAAGAGCAGAATAAGCCTTACAGTGCAGTTGCTGAGCAAAGAATTCAGCAACACCACAAAATGAAAAACACAAAGCAGTGTTGTATTCAGATTAAATAGTGACATGAGTTATAGACTTTGCGGCACGTCTGAACTACCAGATCATCATCTCTAATGCTCTGTCACAGAGAAGCATGACAGAATCAAATTATTTTAGTATTGCTTGTAATTAAAAATCTATTATAATACAGTGAAAAACATTCAAGTTTAATAGTTCCTCAAAGGTTGGAAATGTATCAACCATGGGCTTTCTGCCTACTCAGGCTTCCCTCTACTGTGGCTGATCATATACAGTAACAAAGACAACACCTTGCAGTTCTAAGGAACTGACATCACTCTTTGGCATGTGCGGAGCTTTCAAACATTACTCTGGTGAAAATCAGAATTGCTCTAGTCCATGGCTGGGTTATGTTTCTGTCACTGCCAACTGAGCGGAACTTGATTATAAATGCATCTTAACAGGCCTATAATATAAACTGTAAATTTTTCAGGTAGACGTGAGAGAAATGAGGTTGAATGATGACTCCTTTTCCCAACAGACAAACTGGTAAAACAACTGAACTGTTAACCTTTTGTTAAAGGATGTCTGATTTATTTTCTTTGGATGTCTTAAAGAGAAACACATACATTTAAATGATAAACTTCAAGTCTGAAGAAAAAGAGGGATTTTAACTTTGTGATATGTGTATTTAGAGTGTGAAAGACAGAAAAGAACAGTGGATTCTGCATGGCTAAGTGAGTAGTCTCCCAACTCTTATTTTCAGTATTATATGACTCAGTAAATTCCTATTCTCATATTCTACAGTTCCACAGCCTGACTGAGATACATTTTTAACCAACTCAGAATGACAAGTTCAGCTGGGCAGAGACGGAAAATTCAAGTGAATAACAAAACTTCTTCTACAATTTCCATTAGATCCATATGCTACAGTGAGCAACAACCAGAATTTTAACACATGTACAGGAACTAAAAGGACTGATCACTAGCATTAGCAAGCATTTCTACAAGATAATGATTCAGGTTCTGCAGCACTGTTAGATCTTTATTTCAGTTAGTAGAATAAAAGTTAAGCTCCCAGCACTGAAATAGATTGACATAAACAAAGCACAAGATATTTTATAGATCTTCCTTTCTCGTCTATGCATAAATGAGTTATGACCAGTTACATGTCTCAGCTACCTCTGCCAAGTTGGCTTCAGGAAAAGAAGTACTCTGTAACTTTTCTTTTATAAAAAGGGACAAGGCAAGCAATTTGGAGTCATGGTTCCCAAAAGCTGAGATGAATTTTCTCTAATTATTATGCCCATTTCCTGTCAAACAGAATTTTCACTCACACTAATGCAAACGTGTATGTGTCTGTAGTTTGAGAGGCGTGCAGGATTGAACATGCATTTCTAGGCTCCTTATCTAAAAAAATGGAGCCAGTTGCACCAGAAAACCTCCAGGCAAGGGCAGGAGAAGGATTAAATGTCCAGAAGACCTTCCAGAAGCAGAAGGACTAAATAAGGTACAAATCTTCACTCTGTGAAAGAAGGATAGATGGCAGATGTAATGCAGGTCTGTGTAATTATGGGTGTCACGAAAAGGACAGACATGGATTAATTGTTCATTGGCTTTTCAGGTGTGAGATCCAGAGGCAATCAAACAGGCAGTAAGAGTCAGGTTCAAGAAAAAGAAAGAGCTGATGAGACTTCAAGCAATTACTTGAGGAATTCATTGCTGAAGGATTGTGAAGATGCTAAAAATTTCTGTGGGCTTCATAGAAGATTGGATGACTTTATGAAACAGAAACCCACAGAGAAACTGTATCTGGCAAAGACCCTGCTGAGTACTACAGCAAGTAAAGGTACTCTGTTACTATACTCCTGTCTATAGATACACTTTTTCTGCCACTGTTAAACACACGTTACTAGGCTTAAAAAAATCTAGATGCAGGCAGTGAGACTGTGACTGTATTCAAATCAGTTGAAAAATTTCCAATAACAGAGTTTATTTTCTTCATTTAAGTTACTATCTTCCAGACCATAATCCACTACAGTTTGCAAATTCATTGTGTTATTTCGCACAAGTAAGATTTACATATCTGATACTCAGGAAATCAACACTTTTTTCTAGAGAAAGTACCAACACAATTTTTTCAGAAAAAGACACAAATTATCAAGATCACTTGACATTTCATATGGTAGTCTTTCACTTTCAATTGATTTTATTTGGGAAAAAAAAAGGATTGTTTTCATTACCTAGCTTCATCTATCTGTTCCAGTACAATATATTCATTTTCAGGGATCTGTTCCAACTCTTTCTTTGTTTGGAGTCTCTCCTACTTGACTGCCAAGACACCATGTAGCTCTTGCTCTGTGTTGCTTCTTATTCAACAGCTAGAGAAAATTAAATACTCTTAAGAATCTTACACCACCCAAATACATGATTCATTTGATTCTCAAAAGCTGCCAGGACTGCTACAGTTCAGCAATTACATCCACAATACTACATAGCTGACTTTTGGTGTCACTCAGATAGTGTTATTTAAGGCTCCAGTGGTATTATCATATCTTGTTTTCTCAGTGCTTTCCCAGGAAATTTTAAGACATTCTCATGTCCCCTTTGATTTTTCTCATGTGAAGTCTCCAAAATGGTATATGGTAAAATGTTCCATCCTCTACTGCCAACACTCCAGTAAGCCAGTTTGTCCCACCACTCACACTGTCTCTCAATCTTGACTGCTGCTAAAATATCAAAGGCATTACAACTACTCAGTAGTCTAAGTAATATCACAGCTGAAGTCAGTGGTAAAGCAAACTTTGAATTAGCTAGGTAGGCTGGGGTTAAGAAAATGATAAATAAATTAATTACTTTAGGATTTCTGTCTAAATCTGCCAGATACTATAGGTCAGAAAGCAATAAAGAGCTAACATGTGTGTAAGTACAACAGTACTGCTACACTACCAGTGCAGCTCAAAGCTCTACTTATTTTATAGCCTAAAAAATACTATTTCTCAAATTACTAGTACCTCTTTCACTCACTGGCACTAGGAAATGACAGAGAAAGTGATTTTTGTACCTTTCTGACTCACGGTGATATAGCTTTACTATACCATTCGATCTTAAATCTTCTACTTGGAGTGATCTCTTTCCCCTTCAGCAAACCACGGTTTTATCTACTCCTAAAATCTGTTAGAAATCTGTTCAGTATTTGTCTATCCCTCAGTGTACTTCCTCCTAGTCTGTGTGTTTTACTTGAACAGTTTCTTAATCTTTTGGAATTAAACAGCTGTTAAAACTTCTTTCAAACAGATGTTAATTACTATTGCTTTCTGATCTCATCTCTCCAATTTATACCTTTAATCCTGTAGCAGCTTCTTTCCCTTTTTAATTTTTTTTTTTTTTAGTTAAACTCGAAATAGACATTTTGGATATGTCCTCTCCTTGGTTTTTAGCATTATAGGAAACTTGCAGTCATGTTTCTGACCACTACTGAAACCTCCTAAGTCTACAGAAGAAAATGGGAGAGGTAAGTGTTACTACACTTCTGGAAACTCCAGCCCTCTGATCAGGAACAGAGTCAGCAGTCCAGAGATAACAAGGTATGATGACTTAGGACCTTTCACTTAATAAAGGACTCTCAGAGGTTGTTACTGCTTCTTGTATACTTGAATAAAGTTATCTACCTGAAGAGGACTATTCAGCTTCTTTGTATTGGAATTCAAGACTTAGACATTTGGAGAAGGAACCCCAATACCCTCAGGTTTCTCTATCATCCAGCACTAGGACAGACCTTGTATAGTTTGGGGGATTTTGCATGAGAGTAAAATAATTATGATAATTAAAAGTGGAATATATGATTGCAAAACAACAAGGAGATAAGCACTAGGCTATTAAAGGAAAGAACCGTGAACATATCTGTGAAAATCGATCATGCAACGAATGAAGAAAAGAGCCCGCTTTATGGACCTCAGCAAACATGAGTCTGGACTCTATCTTTTCTCCAGAACAGCTGCTACTGGCTTCACTTAAGCTGGCAAATCTACTTTGTGAGCAGCTTTTGGCCATCTTCATTTCTGACCTGGCAACCCAAGTCAAATCCTTGCATTTCCTTAATTTTGTCTTGGTAGCACTTAGCACTTATCCTTGTTTGATCAAGGAATTTACCAGTTCCACTGCATAAGTTACCAGCTAGCACTGAAAGGAACTGGATAAATCAGCTCCCAGGCTTCTGCTGCTGCAATGATGCCTTGTGAAACATCCAGCAGGATCCTGAAGGATCATATCACAGAATCCTAGAAAGGTTTGGGTTGGAAGGAACATCAAAGATTATCTAGTTCCATCCCCTCTGTTATGGAGAGAGGATGACACCCACTAGATCAGGTTGCTCAAAGCCCCATCCAACCCAAACACTTCCACGGATGGGGCATGCACAGCTTCTCTGGACTACATTTTCATTTTATATTATGTACCCCTTAGTCTTTGCACTCAAAAGCAGGTTTCTAAGGAGGTTTTGAAACCGTGTAGCACAAGCGTATCCTGCCTCCTTTCAGATGCTTTCCCTGACAGCTGCCATGTGCAGTTCACCTGAGGATCAAACAGTTAAAAATGTTATTGTTAGACTTACATGAATCTAATACACTGCTGTGCTTTTAATTGCATGAGTTATAACCTCTACATTAAAGTCTACAAAAAAAAATTCCTTTTGGATAATAAACAAAGTGAAAGATAATAGATTAGTCCTAGTCAACCTGTATTAGCTACCAGACTTGAGGAAAAAAATACCTTTGTAGGAGCTGTGTCTAAGTTTCCACAGTGTCAGGGATGTCAGCTCCACGGACAGAAGTTGCTGGCTTTTAAGAAGCCTCCACCTCCTGTGAATCTCTAAATTCACAAGAAAAGTAACTGCCTCTTTCTTAACTTTCCATGCCCTGGTAGGTTGCCATTAAGTTCACAGCTCTGCTCTGTTTGGGGTGGCAAAGAAGCCGTACTTGGCCAAGAGCTGGGCTCAGTCACTTAGTTTTTACATCTTATAAACAAGTGCAGAGAGATAAATATTCCCAGCCAACGGGATACTGATATAACTCTGTGTGTGTTCACACAAGATAGACACTTTAATAGGCTGTATTCCTGAACTTTGGTTAGCTCTTCTCTTTCACTCACCAGAGCAAATATGAACCATTCACATGTGCCAGTTACAGAGTGCACATAAATATTTCTCTCCACATGTAAATATACACGTGCTCTTATTTGTGTGTATATACACACAAAACTGTAAGGATCTATAAATACTAATATTTTGGCACAGAATACAATTGGGGCATCCATAAACCGGGAAATCATTCCATCACAATACAACACCTGGTTTCACAGTTAACTTAGGTAGATAAAATGTTAAACCCATGTTACCCTATGTTCAGTGAAGTTTATGGGATTTACTGGAAGTATTAATAACAGCTTGAACATATTCAATTCGTAATAGTACACTAGAGTTCTCCTTATAGTAGACACCCAAGACTGATTTTTTTTTTTCATTTGATGTGCTATAACCTTGAAAAGGAAATCAGTTTTTTGGCAATACTATAAAATCCTGTTTGGAACGGTCCCTGAGTGTTTTACAAACTATTAAAAAAGAGGTTTGGTTTAAAAACTGTACGTGTCATTCCCTACTTGATTTTCATTCTTAAAGTCAACTTCCCAGCAATGGAAAGAAGCAGGAATTCTTATAATGAGACGCAGTGAGATTTTAGACCTTGTCAACTATAGCAGTATATTTAAAAAGTAAGGTACACTGCTTCCCTCCATGAAGATTCAATATATATGAGTCTGTAAACTGCAAGAAAAAGGTATTTAGAAAGAGAACGAAGAAAACTTTATATTACACAGGACAGATGTGGCTGCAATCATGGCAATAATTGCAAACAGATGAATGTTTCAGGATTACATATTTTTCTAAAATACTCAACAGATAAGAGATTTTGGATTAGATTCTCCACAACTTGTAATTCCATTAACTGCATCAGAGTGGAAAAGTAAACAAAATATATTTTTCATAAACTGCTAAATTATTGAGAAGAAACAAGAAGCTGCCAGAGTCCTACAATTCTCTTGAAACTAAGGGGACAAATTTTCTGAAGTTACATCATCGATACGCATGTATGATTAATGAGAAGGCTCAATTGTTTTATTTTGTATTTTGTAAAATTTCACATAAGGCGGGTGTAATTTCAAATTACTTTGACCATTATCATAATTTTAAATTCACTTGTGATTTTAATATTTCCCTAAGACCAAAGAGCACACATAGTTGCAATGTATGACTAAAAAAACCACAAAAATATGAAAAATCAGAAAGCTTTTGCGATTTTAGGAACCTTTATGATACGCAAAAGCAGCTGAAAGAGTTCTTGAACATGGCATCTTTGGCTACAAAATGGCCTTCTTAAATGACAGCTGCTTATATAACAAAAGCACATAATAAAATGAGTTTTTCTCAGGCAATTATGGTAAAGGAATGGGAGAAATTTTGAACGATGAGTTGAATATCTGAATCAAAGTCATACTTCCAAGGGAGAATGCAAACATGCATAGCATAAACATCTTAAATATGTTTCTAACACCTGGGAAATTGCTAAAGAGATGTTAGATTATGCATTATTGATATTTTTCTTTGTTGTCATATATAAAATGTTCACCCAAATTTTCAAATTATATTCCTTAAACCTGGATTAAGGAAAATGTGAAAATGTCTCATACAGAGTAGAGGAATGAAGCCAATGCTTAACAGGAAGCACCTTCTGAAGCTACTTTCAGTAGAACACCAAACTTCTTTATGCTTGAATACTTTCTTGAATTAAGGTTAAATTAGAAGGAATCATCTTATTTCTTAAAATGAATTCCATCATGTGCTGACCATAAAGCTTTGCTATCATGAGTGGTGGATTTGTTTAGGTAATTTTTATTGTAGGCTTTGTTTTTCAGCAATGGGTTTAAGTAAAGAGAGTTAAAGTAACAGTAAGTAGGCAATTTGGCAGGAAAACACTAATGGAGTAAGATGATTAAGGTACATTGCCCCAGTACATGTCAGCCAACCCATTATGTTTCCAGAAGGAAATCAAGCCCTTAAAGATGTCTATTATCTGTCACTGGGAGTATCATGGGAAAGATGAGCATGAGCTGACCTACTTGAGTGAGCTAATGCCTCTCAAGAGTCATGGTATTCATTGTCCTTTATTTCCTTGATTGCTCTGAAATGACAACACTTACTGTTTTGTCCACTTTTGTTTTGAAATGTAAACTTATTTCTATCCTCCTCAAAGTCCTACTTATGCCCTTGCTATCTTGCCCAAATTCAGCAATTCTTGGTTTTAAGAGAAGGCTGATTGTAGATTATCACTGAGAAGAATCATTAATCAGCAGTGATTCTTTCTGAAAATAAGGACCCTGACACGTGGGGTTTGGGTATTGCAAGATACAGTGTCTTAAATAACATGTTTCTTGGGTGTTAGCAATGCCCTGAAGAATTTGGTGTTAGCAATGCCCTGAAGAATTTCAAAGGCTTTGAGGATTAACCATATGATGAATTCCTTGAACATCTTATCACACAGACCTACAGACCCAGACACAGGTACTGCTAGCCCAAACCTCTCCTCAGGGACAGCTGATTGTTTCTTTCCCACAGAACTTGGTGCCACTGAAGCCAAATGAAATCCCCTTCAGTCTCCATAAGAGCTCACCTACAACTTCTGGACTTCATGTACTGAGCAAGTGAATGGGAAATCCGAAGTTAATAAGGGACATGGGTGAATGCACAGGAGCTCATCAGTTAAGGGGACATTGGTAAAACCCTTCGCTAAGGCTGCTAAGAAGGAAATATCCTGCTACGAGAGTAATGTTTCTTTAACAAAATAAAACGACAGAACAGACTGAAGACACACATCCAGATCCTATGCACTGGAGAATCTTTTTAATTATAAAAACCTATAAAGCTAGATCCTGTCTGCAGTTAACCCAAAGGAGTTCTTCATATAGAAAAAGTTCCAACCTGGCTTAAAGCCAGCAGAAGCAGTAGCAAAAGGAGGCTGGTGTCTAGGAAATGAGTGCACGGGAAGCATGGTGGGGATGAATGAGAAATCCTTCTTTGATCCTAACCCATCCTTATAAAATCCAGCTTGTGCAGTTAAGATAGTTCAGTCAATCAGTGCAGCTCTGAGATGGACTAGTGCCCAAGAACTGAAATGCAACCCAGCTCACCGAGCATCCCCTGCTTCTCTCGTCTGTGGGCAAGTCACACTGAAAAGTAGGGACTTTCAAACCCCTGCTCAGTCTGCCTGGTTTAAGTATTGTGAAAAGAAAGCAAATTTTAAATTAAAAAAAAAAGAAGAACAAAAAGAGTTATGTGGAAGTTTAGTTCTATATAAAGACACAAACAAAATAAATGTTATCATCTCAAATCACATCAGTATGTGGTACAACTGGCCTCAATGTATAAATTATGCTCAAAGTTAATATCACTAAGTTAAACAATCATGAATAAAATATTTTTATATAAGTGCTCAGACCAAAATATTATTTTGCAATTGCTCTCTATGAAGCATGATGCCTTTTATGAGAAAATACAAGAGTAGTTAAAGACTAGTAGTTAGTATAAACACCTGCCTATGTCATCAACTTGAAATACGTGATCTCTGTGCTGTAGGTACTAGGTTCCTTAACAGTTTAAAAAAATTAATACAACATATTCTTCATATTAGACTTAGGAAACCTTATTAATCATTATGTGACACAATAAAGTACTTCAATTTAAAATATGTGAAAAATAAAGGCGAGACACATATTCACTAAGCCAGGAATCCAAAACACTGACATCCAAGGCTGGTTTGTCATCCCAATTTTCCTTCATTACAAACGGGAAGAAATGCACACCCTGCAGAGGGAAATTAATTTCCTTCAAGATATGTCATATGAATCACCCTATGAAGTTACCAAGTTCTTTCTAAAGGCTATACAGACTCAGAGGTCTGATGTTATGGTGTCTAGATGAATTCAAAGACAAACAGTTAGCTACTGCCTTTGGAATGACAGTTTTGTAGCTAAGAGGCTTAAGGCAAATTAGACAACTGTTCTCTAGGCAACTTGTATTTGGTTTTATTAATGGTCAAAATTCCTGCTGTAGGGCATCAGTTAGCTAGGGAAAAGCCACTATAGGGAAAGTACATGTGGTGTTGTAGGTATAAATGTACTATGGAACACACCAAATTTGAAAAACAAACTCACTATGCCAGCATAAACAAGTGAAAGGGATTGACTGCAGCTCTCATAACTTCAGATCATTACCATCAGAAATTAATGGCCAGTACCTCTCCCAGTCTAAAAGAATAAAAATGTTGTCTGTATAACCAAAACACAAATGGGATATTTTAGCTATTTTTCAGTGGAAGATAGGCAGGATCCATTCAGCAGTCAGTGCTGAAGTGCAGCAGAAGGATTCCTTTTGAAGTGTTTAATAATAATGAGCATTTCCACATGAACATCAGTTAAAACTATTTCATCACTGAGAGATAATTTCTGCATGTAGTGGACTAAGGTACACTGTGGCACTGGCAATGCTGAGAACATTTGAAGAAAGAATCTGTTCGTGCTTTCCTTGCTCCACAGATACAATGTGTTCTCTCTGGAAAAGAGACACCTTGCCCTTGGATGTGAGCACCCAGAACTGTGTGTTTTTCTTTTGCAAGAGTCCAGCTGACACTCCCATTGCCCTTGGCACAACTAGAAGCTGTATTTCAGCTACCCAATCCATTCACAAACTCCTAAAAATTCTGAGAACAGACAACAGGATATTTAAATTACGTTGCAGACATTGTTGTGATGTCTGCATCAGTATCAGCAAAGTCAACAGGACCTCAAGACAGCTTAGAAGAAAACCAATGTCTATTTATTGTCTCCTCTGAAAATGTTTATTTTGGTTGTTTGGGGGGGGGGGGTTTGACACCACTAGGGTAAGGTTCATTTTTCCTTACTTCAGCTGTGTGAAATCAAACAACAATCAGCAACAATAAATATCTGATTCTTTCCACTCTATGTCAGGTATAAGTTGGATGGATTAGTTGGTTCACTGGAGGTTTCTGTCTCTCTCCAGTGACTATACAAGGAATGTAGGTGGTTGGTGTTTACAACTACAATCAAATTTGTGTGTCCTAGGTGAAAAAAAACACAGGCCTTCCCTTCAAAAATCCCTTTTTAGAGCTTTTCAAAGTTTTTCATTAGATTTTTTTTAATTGAAATTAGTATATAGGAATGAACTAGGAGTAATCTTAAATCAGACACAATATGACCCTTCATTTCCTGCTATAATCTTATTTTTCATTCCTTTACTCAAATGAAGTAAAGGTTCTGGTTTACTTTTTATAATGGAAATGATGGTAGCAAATCCATGCACAGAATACAATATTTTTTGGCAAAGATAAATTTAAAGTATATCAATTTTTAGAAGAAAAACATATAGAAGAAAATCTCATTTTAATTGGATGTAAATTTGGTGCTCTGTCTTCTTAGTCCAGTACTTTCTAGCCTGACAGCAAACTGCTAATCTGTTAAAAACATCTGTATGCTAGGGAGTAGTACAGATTTCTTCTTTAAATCTTTGATATTCTTCCCCTGATTTAGGGAACTATAGAAGGAACACAGTTAAAAGTTTACCCATTAATTTAAAAAACACAGGACAGCATTGATTCTACTAGCACTGCTAGCCTAGTACCCCGATGTGAGTGGGTACTTTAATTAAATGATGGTTAGAGGGTGAATTTGAATTCTCAGTGAATCCACAGAGAGTCTACTGCAGGAAGGTCTTTACTGGCAGAATGCCTACATCTCTCTAGGAGATGAGATGTAAGGACTAGTGAGGCTCTCAGGCCAGGCCAACTTCTCAGCATACATTTTGGGCTGGATACAGAGCTGTATTAATGCCCCTCTCATGCTTTATGACCTGGGTTAATAATCACCCCCACTACTCAGACATCACTGAGAAAAATGCTGTGTCCTTTGGCAGCAGCTGCCTCTCTCTGACAGACATGAGAAGCAGACACCTGAGCTGAAAAGTGACAGAACTTTTAAGTAGTTATTGATAGTTTGCATAAGAATCTATTTTTTGAAGAATTCTGTGAAAGGAAACTGGATTGCAGAGGTGGCAGCTGGCAAACTCTCAGAAGTGTACATCCAACAGGCAGTTCTGAGTTCATGCTATTTACAGATTTTTTAGAAGTTAGCCCAGCAGCTAGGAGTACGTGCATGTGTATGCATGTTTTGGGGTTTCTAAATGTACCTTTGAGGCTGATGATAATAGCATCCATTTATCCTGTATCTACTGACCTCTGTGCTTATTTAGCCTTTATGATGTACTATCATAGCCTGCTCTGCACAGCTGGGATTCAGCAAATCTATCTTAAGAAGGAAGGTTCCTTGTCTTGGCTTTTGCTGCATGGTTAACAAAGAGAGACAGTCACCTGTGGAGGATGCTTGTTCTGTTATAAAGGAGATGACACAATACAGAGGATTGCTCTCCTTCAGCCCTTCTCTTTCCAGGAAAGGAAGAGAAACACTACGGGTTCACCTTGATAGCTGGCAAATAGGTATTTCATGTGAGTTCAAGGTTATCAAAAGTAGCCACAAAAAGTTAGCCTGCATGCTACAAGATCTACAGGAGGCTGGTGTCCTCCTAGGTGCCAGCTCTAAATCAACCAATCCGTGCTTTGCCTGACTAGCTGGCACAAGGACATGAGGAGCCCAGGACCTCTTTTGCCAGTAGGGTCTAAGGTGTGAATGCAGGTAGCATAAGCTTTCTGATTCTCTGAGCCAAGGAAGGATGTACTTCTGGTCCTTAACACTGGTATCAGAATCGCTCTGAAGAACCAAAACCAAACCAAACAAAAAGACCTCGTGTATCCTGGAAAACCAGCATGTGCTGAGCTAGGACTGGAAGAGCTTAAGGGCACCACCCCATGGCTTGGCTGCTACAGGGCTGTCCATGCACCAGTGGTGGGATGGAGGCCTTTGCCTCCTGAGGAAAGGTTGCTTGCTCCTCAGAAGTTTTCAATGATATGTAGAAAGCATCTCCAGGAGAATCTTTTTCTCCGAAAAGCCAAGTGAAAAATCTTTCTCCATTTACTGTTCCCCTTTCTACCCACTGCATAATATACCAGATAATATTATTATAACATTCCAATGGTTCATCTGACATGCACAAATATGTCAGAAGCTTTTGAGATGAATGTAGCGAGCACAGACTCAGTGATCAAGAAATTGCAGAAACTGTCAGACTTCAGAGATTAGGTTTGACTGGTTCGTAATCTTAGACAAACATAAAATTCACTCAAATTTAAGGAAGCTTTCAGCCCACATTTGCTGAAAAATAACTTAGTTGTAAAAAAAAAAGGAATTTTCATCCAAGGTTCTTTTCAGTTTTTGTCTCACATCAGTCAATATCTAAACCAGAAATATAGTTGTAAAAGAGTGGAAGAAGTACTTTGAGAATTTAAACCAAAACAGAAGTTTGAAGGGAGAAGAAAAACCTCAAATGAAACCAAAACAGCCCACAACTCCAAGAAGAATATGATATAATAGCAAAGTCATTTATTTGTTACTTTTAGTCTTTGTGGCACACTAAAAGCCTTTTAATTCCTTTGAAAACTTCACTGTGCAAAAAAATTGTCTTATTTTCAGTTGTTCTTCTTTTGACAGTCTCAGATTCTATTAGACTGAAAGGTAATGCCCCTTTGAAGGACTTCTGCATGCGTATCTGTTACAGAAAGATTTAATTTGCTCAGCCTTCCCCTGTATTCACTACATAAAACTATATTAATTAATGTGTATTTAGTCAGGAGAGTTTCTTTTTTCAGCAACAAATCGCAGTGGACATGAGGATCCTGGCACCATTGCTGCTGGTGTTACACTAACACTATGCTACACTACTTAAGGCAGTGTCAGTGTAATAAAGCAAGGGCAAGTTTGGCTTGTCTTTCTCCATGATTCAGGACTTGTAAAACAGATGGTTTCTGGAATTTTGTTTTGACACAAAACATGGTGATGGAAGATTGATTTACACACAAAGTTTTATACACAAACATCTTTCAGTAATGAAGAATATTGTATTTGAGAAAGTAACAAGAATATAATCCAACACAGCTTAAAACTGAACAGAAAAAGTAATGATAATTCTGACACTCATAAAGTCATTAGGTATCTGAATAGAACAATTCTTCATCTATTTTTATCTGATATTTCTTTAAACAGGTTATAACAGAGTCTTTTCTTCCTGCTTCTATGCTGCCTTTCTGTAAGATCAGTTATGGTGACTTAGTCATCATTTTCAGAATTAATTTAGTCCCTTTTAACACTGACTAGCAGCACCACCAGAGGCAAGCAGAGACGCCAGATAGGATTTTCCCTGTTGATTTTGCCACCTCACACCAGGGAATCAAATCCCGTAAAAAGCTGACAGATTAAACAGTGTGCTGGTATGGAGACAGGTCTCAGGTCCTGGGAAGAGCAGTAATGCACATATTTCCTTGTCATTTAAGTCAGGCAATAAACACACACACACAAAAGTGAAAGCTAATCCCTTAACAGTTTTCTCTATGTGTGTCCTTCAATATATACTTGGTGGTCTCTCCACACTGAAGAAATGCAAGCCCACTGTCACCACGAGCAGAGCCACATTGGTCAGGACCCAACATTTTCAGTAGATAAGCAAAGATATCTCAAAAAGATAATCAAAATCATACCAGATCTGTAGTGACCTCAATTTCACCTAAATTTCAGCTAGCAGTATTTGGCTCTAAATAGCATGAGATAAGAAGAAATGGAATTTTTTTCTGGAGCTATTTTAAGGGCAATGACTACTATACATAGAGTCAGAGTAAGTGGCTGAAGTTAAATTTAAACGACAGACATATTTTTGTTTTCCTGTTTCCAAATAGAGTCTCATCTGCTCCTAAGCCTGAACAACAGAAGAAAAAAGAGAAAAACATAGTAAAGAATGCCATCCTTCTGCAAACAAAACCAAGGCCTTTCAATGTAGAAGGCAACACCAAAGGAAGACCAAACTGTGTTTGGTTTTAGCTATTTTGATATTGAAGGACAAAGTTTATTTCTGAGTCTTGCCTAAAAAATGGGCGTAAATTCAGGTCTTCCAGAATTTCTTCTTTTCTAAAGCAGGTCTAAAGCACTCTCACTGGTGCCTGGCCTCTCTAACTGTACACGAAACTATTGCTTAAGTGAATGAGGCTAATTTATGGAAAATTCAGTATGCTTGTACAGAAAACCTTGCTAAGTTATGCAGGTGTGGGCTTTGGAGCAAATAACATAAACACTGAAATGTTCCATATCACTGCAGTACAATTAAATTTGAAAATTCAATCAAACTGGACTTAAAGGTGCTGTAATGTTAGTATTTATAATGTTGGTGTAGAACTTAAACTATTTCCCATTCTGTCTATTCTGCATTCTACAGAAAACCTCTATGCGTGCTGTTTCTTAGAAATATTTATTTCTCAGACGAAACCAACATGCAATCTCTGGTACCTATTTTTTTATTTTTTGTTTGTGGAGTACCCATTCTCTGTAACAAAAACACACATTAGAAGGTGTTTTTATTTACTTCTACCTGAAAGGTGTTGTAATGTTCGAAGAGCCATCTCACAAGTCACGTGTAGAGAAATTTAAAATTCGGTTGCCATGCTAACAGGAAGTCACTCAACTAAGTCCAGTAAAACAAAAGTGCATAAATTACATTTCTGGTAAAAAACAGGGAAATAATAGATTAACACATCCGTAGGTTTGGACAACTGTAGCCACAACTACAGTTGTGTCCCTTGGTAGAGTGCTGAATTTCTGTCGGCATTTAAACCTCCAGAGCATCAGCTGCTTCCTCCCAAGAAGACCATAGCCTCTCTCCCACCACCTCAGGAGTCAGGGCCTTGCCCGTGTAAACCCCACGCGGGGATGAACCCACCAGCCCCTTCCTATTGTCCAGGAACCACTTCACCCTGCTCTGCTCCTGCCATCTGCATCTCGCCGTCCTCCAGGTCCCTCCTGGGGGCTTCCTGACAGGATGCCCGCCTTCCCTGGAGGGTCCCTGCGGACTGCGCCGGCGGGGAGCGAGGTCCCCTCGGGGAGACACGCCTGCGGGGATACCGCAGCTGCGGCCGTCACTACCGTGGGGACCAGGGGCGGCCCGCGGCGCGGCTCCCGCACCCACCCGTGTGCGCGACAGGCGAACTCCCGCTCTGGCGCTGCCGGGGGCCGCGGTGCGCTCAGCGCCGGCAGGAGCCGCGGGGGCGAGGGCGGGCCGGCGGGGCCCCCACCTGCGCGGGTGGCAGGTGCGGAGCCTCCTCCTGCCCCGCGCAGCGGCCCCGGCCCGCTCCCTCCGGCACCCTGGGCGCTCCGCTGGGCTGCAGGTGTCACCCAGCGACCGAAGGATGCCGCTTCCCACGGCAGCGGCTGCCAGGGAAAAATACGTTTATTACATACCACAGGAAGGAAGAGATCCTACTACTCCTCTGGACTATCACCAAGGGCCAAGGGCGTGCATGATGTCGCTTTATGCTGCTTGCGTCGGCGGAAAAAGTTACCTTAGACAGTCCTAGGGACTTCTTTTCCTTTTTTTTTTTTTTTTTTTTTTTTCCCCCAGACGGTCAAAAAGGTAATGAGAGGCTCAGAAAGATAATAGATCAAAGTTGATGAAAACTTACTTGGTTTAGGTGCTTGCAACGACAGCCGGCATCTTCCGACAGCTGTTTTAACAGGTCACATTTTTCCATGGAAGTTGTACCCTTTTCAATCCTGTTTGTAAATTAAATCCTTTTAGAAGGTGTTTGCTTTATTTCACTGGCTGCCGTCCGTCTCAGGCACTATCCACATTTTTTACTTTATTTTCTCCATGTTTCCTACACATGCAGGCACTCTCGGACGCACGCCCACGAGTCAGCGGGTGCCCATCACCTCCGGTCGGGGGGACCGCTCCTGTCGCCGGACTCCGCTGCAACAGATGAGAGGAAGGTTCTTCCCCGGTTGCTTAGCGCGGCGTCTCCTTGTTCCCTCGGTAAGCCTCATGCCGGCTGCAAAAAGTACCAGCTCCTCCCGACGCGGCGGTCCCCTCCGGAGCGCGGGCTGCGCGGCGCGGGGAGGGGGGAAAGACACCCCAATAGCGGCAGAAGGAGCGCGGAGGGGCACACGCCGAGCTTCTCCGTCCTCGCCGCCGCGCTCTCTCCTGGGCCGGCCGCGGGCTCAGCCTCGGCGGGCGCTGTCCCGCCGCCCCCCGCCCGCCCGGCCGCCGCCCCCGCCGCGCTGCCCCCGCGCCCGCGCCGCTCTCCGCGCCCGCCGCCGCCCGCCTGCGCCCCCCCGCGGCCGCGCCGCGCACCGCGCGGGGCTCCGCGCAGAGGCCGCCCCAGGGCGCTCCGCGGGGCTCACCGCCTGGCGCCCCGGGGACGGGGAGGAGCGAGAAGGCGCCCGCCGAGCGCTGGAGCGGGGCTCGTCGGCGAGCCGAGGACGCGCACCGCTCGGGACCGCTCGGAGGCACACGCACCAAGGAGCAGTCTCGACTCCGGAGAAAGTTGGCTATTACGTCCCTCCGCATCTAGGAAAGCCCTGACCCGCTCCATGCAGCCGCGGTGGGGCTCTATGCAGGGCTCTATGCAGGCTCATGCAGCCTCCGCGGGGGCCTCGCCCGCCGCGCTTCGAGCCTACAGCTGAGGCTTGCTCCAGGTAGCTCGCCCGACGCTCCTTCCCGAGGCGCAGCAAAAGCTCTGCCCTGGGTGCGCCACTCGGCGCAGCCTCCAGCCGGGTGGTCCCTGCCCCCTGCGCCGCCCCAGCCTCGCCCGGTGCCCCTGGGTCAGCCCGGCCTGGACGTTAACGGGATAAAGCGGCAGCCAAGATTAGTAATAGAGGAGCAGAGGGAATGAGGCTGCTAGACACCCAATTCCTCACTTTACTTCTCTTTTCCCTAAAAAAATTATGACAGAACTTAAATACACGAGCTAAGAAATGGTAGGAAAAAGATGCAACGTACAGAGACAGAGATGCATAACAGAACATCCAGGTCTTTGCTGAGTTTTGATTGCTTGGTTGGGGGATAATAATAATAATAATAATAATAATAATAATAATAATTTTAGGTCTGTTTGGAGTCAGCCCCGCGTTGGGGTCTGGACACGATGCGGGCAGGGGGCCACCTGCCACCGTGTGCAGAGCTTGCCGTGCCCGGGCGAGCATTCCTCAACTCCGGCCCACTCCTGCTTCTCCTCCCCGCCGGGAGGATGGCCCCCGCCTGGTACTGCCAGGCAGCATGCCACCGCTTTCGCACTTTGCTCGTCTCTTTGGGTGAATAGCTTCCACCTGGGGGCTCCGGGAGAGAAAGGGGTGAAATAAGCTCAGGGCAGCCCCGGGAAGGGCCGAGTCTCAGCAGGGCGTGCAGTGTCACACAGGCAGCCCAGCCGCTAACAGCCCCTTTGCTTCCCGCACCGCCGGCGCGGGCGTGTCCCTCGCGTTGAGTTTCACCTGCCTCCCTGGATCACCGAGGAGTGAAGTGCTTGCCAAAGCAGGCGAGCCTGAAAATGTCACTACAGTAAATGTGAAGAAACCGCCAGCCACAGCACACTCGAAGGCAACTGTGAGAACAGGCACCAGACCACCAGACCTCCATGGGCAGCAGAGGTGATGCAATTAATCTGCATTAAGCTGTGCAGTGAAAATGCCACATGGATTCTGCTCTGAGACTTCCACGGTTGCAGCATCAAGTCTCTACATCAGACTGCTGTGTGAACCACTGGCGTACGTGTTTAAGATGTGCCCCAAATCAGGCACTGCTGAGATTTCAGTGGGAACATCATGCCTTTGGGGACCTACTCAGAAAGCAGCCTCACGCCACAGAGCAGCATGCAGTGCAGGCAGTCTGTAACAGGTCTCTGTGTGTCTCTTCCTAAAAGATGACAATTGAACGCGTGAGATCAACTCATGTCAGTTCAAATACAGATCAAATGCCAAAAGCAGCTGCTTGGAAAGCTGAGCCAGCCATTCTAATAAGCACACATATGTGTATGCAAATGTTTGTGTATAAACACATAGACCCACCCATACATATCCACACAAAGGCAAGGAGAGAGTGTTGGGTAAGTAGAGGCATACTAGAGGGCCAGAGAGCCTGCAGTGAAGGCTACGGCTGCTCCATCAGATTGTATTTGAATTGGCAATGTGAGCACATCAAACTATTGTTGGAGCATATTTGTACCTCTTGTGCAGTTTACCAACAGCACTGGTATTGCTCTGTGTTGCTACAGATTGGAAGTGTAACCACAGCTTACTACCCAGAGCCGAGTGCTTTTTTCCCCCCACATATTTCCTTATTAGATCATGAGAAGCCAACTTCTGGCTTGAGTGTAATATTTAATTTTGCAGAAGCAAATATCTCTATAATTAACAGTATTTCCTATGTCTTTTTATGCATATTGTGACATTTCTACTCTGCAGGGGTGAGCGCAACATGGCACTATCAATGTGTTTTACGTTTTCTGGCATTTTACGTATGATAACCCATTAGCAGTCTCCCATGGGTCTTCCCAATGCTTATAATTCCTTATTAAACTAATGTTCAGATAAAATCTCTGTGGTGTTACTCAGATGAGAATGAAGTAAACAGAATTTTACCTCTGGTTCAGGACAGTGTGGTCGGGATCCTCGCAACATTTTGAGTGTATGCTAGTATGTTTTATTCCTAACGTGTACCTAGCTGCCAAATGTTTCTCAGCAGTGAGTACTGTGGCCAGGAGAGAGAAGTAAAGGGGAAAAATTAAACATTCTGTGAAACCTCTATCACATGTTGAGGTTTTAGGGGTGATAAATAGCATGACTGGGCCTTTCCTTAATCTGCTCATAGCGTCCCACCAAAACAAGTTCCCTTTAGGACCTTCTCCGTTTCAACCTCCCGTATTACATCCTCCTCCTCAGAACACCTACTGACACATGCCCAGGTGCTGACCATTTTCAATTCAACCTAATCTTACATAACCAAAAAACCAAACAGACTGGGATTTTCCCCTCTCTCTGCAGTTCGTGCAAATATCACTAGGATATATGTTTTGGTTTTATTTCATGAACAGAAAAACACAAGATTAAAGACAGCTTGAAAAACAAGATAGAGTTGGAACACTTAGGAAATACTAATTATTATCACCTTCTGTTATTAACGGGTACAGGTAAGAACAGCTGCAGCATCTGTGATTCGGTATAACTTTACCCAAATCAGGTAAACTGACCTGCCTCATTATCTTTAACAAAGAAAGGGAAAAGCAATGCAGAAATTTTAACCATATTTGCTCAGTTAGTACCAGGTAAAAGGTGCCATAATATTTTTATGTCTCAGCTCCTTCTCTTTATGTGTTAATGACAGCTTTTCTTACTAGCATGAACATATAAGAGATTCTGAAATTTTATCCAAGATGGAGATTTATAGGCATAAGAAAGACACTTATACTAATTATTTAAAATATTTTTATTCAATTTCTTAAAACATTATTTGTATTTTTATTGGTTTGGGATAATGGAGGAAGATTTTCCCAGATTTCTTATTATTCTCATGTAATTTTAAATATGCTTCTGCCAATCTATTGCTCATTAGCAATGATGTAAAATCACACAGTACAATAGTATCTCTTGTTGCAGTTTAGGGTTTTTTTCTATGTTTGTTTTGGAGACTGCAGTTGTACACAGAATAAGGCTCATAATTTTTTTCTCTGTATTAATCTAATTCATGAAATCTGTAACAAGTTAATTTCATTAATTCTATTGTTACAGACTGTGCAGTTCTCCAAGACAGAACTCTGCAAGCAGCAAATGGTTCTTGCCAGCCCACACCAATCATTCCATAATATTAAGTCTTTCCTTCCACATAACTCAGTGTATTGCCATTTATGTACTTAAATACCATTAGACAAAACTCAAGTTTCTGGGACTTGAGAAAAAAAGATTCCTTTTTTTGACTGATTAATGTGGATTCTGTGAAAGAGGGTGGGGAACCCCAGCAGAAATCTGTTATTTTCTATGAAACATTTGTTGGCAGAGATACCACTCTTGTGAAGGTTTAGTGGGGCAGAACGGTTGTGAGTGAAGAGAGAGACAGGAACATGGGAGGGAAAGGAGAACTAGAGGAAAAGATTGACCCAGGGATGTGAATAAATAGTAACACTTTCTGTAAAACAAGCAAGTACTGACCTCAGCTGTAGGACTCTTTCCCTTAGGTTGTTTTTCTGTGCCAGACTAGTATCTTGAACTATATTTCTTTTGAGGGTTTTTTTTTTTTTTGGGGTGGGGGGGGCTTGGGTTTTTTGTTTTTTATTGTTTTGGTTTGGTTTTTTTTCATTAAAAGGTAAAAATAAAAAAAATACGACATGTCTAACACAAGTGAGCTACTAGAAAAAATTTACAATACCAATATTTGGTATTTGCTTAACCTTAATTTCGGGTCATGACAAGCAAATTCGTCTGACTTTTTCTCAAGACTTCCAAGTTATTCAGGTAAGAAGATATTTGTGGTTTGTATTTTAGTAGCAGGAAGAAAGTCGCTTAGCTTCATTGACAGTTAAATTGCTATTTAATTTTATTATTTCAGTTTACATTAGAAATATGCAGAATTCTATGTAGATTCCCATTTTATTGCTACTTGAACCTCAACAATTCATATTTTTGGTGGACAGCAAGCAATTAATCTACTTTTATCTGCCTACATTTGTCAGTTCCATAGAATTCACATCTGTTATTTTTACTGACATGCTACAAGCTCTTTCTCCCTTCTTCTAACCAGAGTTTTTGAATGATTTAAGCTTGTTTTTCTTACATCAGAGGATGGAACTTGGTGCAGTAAGGTCCACTGCTTTCTTTTGCAATTTTTAATGAATAGTAAGATAACATCAGTAAAGTTTTTGGTGTTTTTCAAAGTAATTTAATTTTTGTCCTCCATGATTATTTTCATATATGTCTGTGCTTCCCAGTAAGCACTTACTTTTCTGTCAGAATACTCAGCTGTTCCGTTTTGAGGTTTTTCTGGCACAGTCTTTCAGTGTAGGGGTTTTAGGAAGGCATGAATCAAACCCTCTGCTGGAGTGGGATGTGGCTCCAGAGTAGAGGCATCTACATTAAGGTGTACACATTTGAACTCCTAAGTGTCCTAAGCTCCCTGTAGAGCCAATGGAAATTTATTCAATACATTGATGAGATCTTAGAGAAAAGTTCAGCTTTGCATGTGCATTTTGACTTCTGGGTGAGCTACTACATCCTGTCTAAGCATTCTACTGAAGGGGGCGAACCCCAAAACAGAGGTGCCTTGCGCTGTTTGAGGTGCCTAAGACGATCCAAGATGCCTGCAAAAGATGGAACAGATGGTTTTTGACCAGTCTTGCATTGCCTTGCCAAGGAAATTGCCTTATAGGTGACCTGTACATTTCTGTATGTTAGACCAAATATTCTGTGAAATTTTGTAGGCTTTGGACACCTATGCACAGCCACCTGAATCCACACTACATCCCTTTTGGCTCTAATAGGAGATCAAATCTTGCATGTAAACACCAGCATGATAGACACACAGAATCAGATGTTTGAACCTTCATCCTTAGAATAACATGGCTAAAGCCTTAAGACAACAAAGTTTGTTGAAGAAGAGTAGAAAGTAAACCTAAGGAATGATCCCTTTCCCATTTTTGTGAAAGAAAGAAAATGAAATGGGAGAAAGAGCTGAAACCTTTACCTGTGTTTATAAGGGTGGTATCCTGATAAAGGATCTGAAATCTTGGAAACAAGTGGCGTATTTCAATCAGGAGATAAAAGAAAACAAGAGCCAGGATTCCAGGGCAACTAGCCAGACATTTTAGGTATCTTTAAGTATGTGGAATAAACAGAAAGAACGAAATGTCTTGCTACACAAACAAAGCTATAACTTAATCAGAAAGACAGAGAGTTTGTAGGATAAATCAAAGGATTGGAGTCTTGATAGAGAACGGTACAGGCTGTTCAGGAAAGAAAGTCTGGGAAAAAGAGAAGGCAACACTGCGTTACCAAGAATGTGTTTATGATTTCCTAAAAGAGAAGGCAGATACATCAAAAGTCCCTAAGGAAACTTAGAGACCAATCTTTTGAAACCGATTGGTCTACCTCAAATCAATGTGGGAGAAGAGGTGATTGAACATCTTAAACACACACAAAAAGGAGATTTTTCTTGGAGTTGTGGAGCTGTTGATTTACATTCTTAAGTGGTAGAGTGTATACCTAGATTTTATTCTCTCTTAATGGTGTGAAAGAGCCGAGAAATGTAAAGATGGAGGCCTCTAAGATCTGGTAAAAGTGAGCTTGAAATAATAGGATTGAGAACAGCAGAGACCAGCACTTCAAAAAAAGAAAGTGGTGACACACTTAGATTACTGGTAGGAAATGTCTGTAGATTTTAATGGAACACACGCTGAAAGAGAGAGTCAGCCATGAGAAGCTGTTACAAAAAAAAAAAAAAAAACAAACAAACATTATTGGCAAGAAAGCTAGTAGACATTCAGGATGTATTACCAGGAGTGTAACATGAGAGAAACTGTTGTTTTGCTCTAGGTGAGCAGAAGTTTATATCAACTTCAAACCTCATGTTTGACAGTGGTGTAAAAAGAACCCCATGCAGGTAGCCTGGAGATCAGCATCATGGATAATGAGGTAATGTGATCTTTCAGGAGTATTTCAGCTGGGCTTGTTCTGGCTAAAAAAAGATTGGTTATGTCATATAGTTTATAGTTGTGAAAGAGTAATAAAGAGACAGCTAACATATTCATCAGAAGTAGAAGTAGTAATCAATTTTTCATCTTAACAACGAAGGCCTAAACTATACATAAGTGGAATGTTCCTAACTATAAAAAGTGTTAAATACTGGAAGATTTCACATGAGAAAGTTGTGGAATCAATATCTTTGAAACATATGAACCTTTTTCAAAGAGTAGGGGTTTTTCCTACTTGAAGATTCTCTAAGTGTCTGTAATGAGATTTTTTTTTCCAAAACTTAGTGTACCCCTTTTTATCTATGATATTTTGGGAAACTGAGTTTTCATGCTGTTAAGAAAGACATGCAGCCAATCTGTTTGCACTCTCAGATGCCATTTGAACAGCGTGATTCAACTTTGGAAGCATATGTAGCTTAAGAGACCAAATTACAGTTTCTGTCGTGGCCTTTATGTCTGAAAAGGGTGTATTCTTGTCTTTGGACAGAGTTGTATAAAAGCCAGGAGGGTACCACTGCATTCAAGTGCAGGAATTTGGCTTGTGTCCATTGTGGTTTAAAACAATGGACTTTAAATGAAGAGTTCAACTGCCTAACCATAGACACCCTTTTAGATTCCTTGGGGTGCCCCAAAGGTCCACCCCAGCCTAACAGCAGTTCCACACCCACCCAAAGAGCTGGAGGGATATTCCACTGTCCAGGAGCTCCACAGAGCCTAAAATGGCACCAGGCAACCGACTCCTGTCCTGAAGGCACTTTTTGGTACTTTTATCACTTCCATATTTTTTTTTAGCTAGCATTGTGATAAAGATCTATTTTTTTTCCTTAACCTCCATTTGGAACTCTGTTTTAAATTCAAATCACAGACTAATTACCCAAGCTTTTAGAAAAACGTAATTATTCTTCTCTCTCCACCACACAAACACATCAGTAATGTTTTTAACATCTGAGAAAGGGAGAAGTTTTTAAATTGTGTGGCTTTTACAGTATATTAGTGGTCAGACTCATAAAACAGCAGCATGACAACAGTTCAGCTTGGTGGTGGGTTGTGTTGAAAGTGTGTCGAACCTGAGAGCGTATAAAATTCACTCATTTTGCAGACAGACACTAGAACAAGTAGGGGATGGCAGAGACTCAGGCTTGAGTCATCACTTCTCTTCCTGCCTTGTAAATACTTCTTTTGTGCTGTTCCTGAGACTCAGTTTTCTTACTTATGATATGGCAACCCTCTTTCTTTATCACTCCATTATGACTGTGCACTCAGCATCCAGGAAGAAATCGTAAATACCTGTAAAACCATTAAAGACCCTGTAAGTAGGAACAACAGTTACCATAAGAAGTTTGCTTAGAATGGATGCTGCACTGATTCTGCATTTTGGATTAAAATACTTAATCTCATTTTTTAAATTGTTTTTGTGAACGTAAAGTGCTGGAAGTGGATTATTTCTATATATAAAAGATTACTTATGGTAAGACTCGCTGTGCATGTTGAGACTTGCTAATAAGATCATGGTCATGCATATTTATTATGGCAGGTCACACTGCTGTCATTGAGAGAGGCAAAGGGTATCAAGAAGATATCAAAGGATCTTTCAAGATTGAAGTTGCTTTCCTTTAACAGTTGAAAACATTTTTTTTTTGCCATACCTTTTATGTTTTTACATAGCTGGGCAAAAATAAAGATAATTGACTCATGTTTTTATTGTTATCATTTTAGAGTGCTCTGGTAGCTTTCTGATTTTTTTTTTTTTTTTTCTTTTTTCTGTGTGACAGCACAGTATGAAACTGGCTTCCTGGATTTCAGAGTGCTTAATGCAGTCTTTAGCTACATTTTTGTTATTACATTCTCCAAGTGATGTTAAACTCTGACAGAAACCTACTTCACGTTTGATTATGTGTAGCAGAAATGCAAGATAATTTGTTGCATAGATTTCCAGAACATTGCTTAATGATAAATTCTGAGAGACCGAGCTTCTATTTATCCTAAAAGAAATAGATACCATTATACTCCCCCATTATTCCAGCGTGCTGTGCCCATAGTTATTGGCTGAAGAGAAGTGGCAGTAGCTGGGCAGGGCAGAGGGAAGAGCAAGCACACCGAGGATATGGCTATGTTGCTGTGCACTGCAGCCCTGAAGTGTGGAGTTTTTGGGCGTGGGTTTTCTGCGGTGTTTTCCAGCCAAGGAAAGGCCACTGGATGGTGCTGTGGAGACAATTTGCAGTCATGGCACAGACCTGCAAGGTGCACAGCCTTGCAGGCTTCTGCCTGAGGCGTGAGAGAGACACAAATAATTAAATTTACCCATTCCTTTCTTTCATTTCTTTTCTCACACGCTTTGTAGAATTCCATGGGAAGTTCTAAGTCAACAAATAAAAATCACTGCAAACTTATTACAAAACATTCGTCCTAATTCTTGTGTATGAACTTTTTATTGAAGGAAACTGGTCAAGACTTTATGTCGGTTCGATATCTCTTTCTGTCACTGCACTCACAATAATATAGCCATAAAGCTGTTTGATTTATTTGCTGGAAGTTTAGTACAGCATGTCATCCCTCTGGGCATTTTATGCAGGTATGTATTTGTGCAGAGAGCTTTAGCCTCTTACCACTTGATGACTGACTCCATGGGAATGAGGGGAAAGAGTTTTGCTCTTTCTGTGCCCTGCCTCTGGTCACTGCTGCCCTTGCTGGGGGCAGGGTGATTGATCTACACAAAAAGAGTTTCCTTTCCATCAGTGCTATTGTGGGACCACTATAGGGGATCAAGAAAGTAGAGAGCTGTTATAGTCTATATATAGATTCTGCAGAGAATCTCATCCTCATAGCTCACAGAGACACAATTGACCATGGCCTTCAGGGAAAGGACATCTAGGCAGCATTGCAAGTTGGAAGCAGGAATTTACAAACACTGTGTCCATTAAGTGTATGAAACAGAGTTATGTCATCTCAGCTACATCCTTGAATTCAAGTTTGCTCAATAAGCTGATTTGTTTCATTTTCTAGGTGTCACAATCACTATTGCTCAGATATCAGAGGTAGAGCTGAGAAAAATATTGAAATAGCTATTTCATTTCTTTGAAATTAATTGTTTGTTCAAGATAAGTTCCTTAATGTTTCTCTACAATAACTGCAGTTCATTCCAGATCACTCTTGAGTATTTAGATTTTGCAAATACTTTTGCATTCTCTTAAATTCACTGAATCTCTGAAAATTTATGACTATGAATACAATAAGTGGAATGATCATGCAGATAAACACACAACAGGAGAATGCATTTTTGTTATCAGAAGAGAGGTAATGAGAATATATTCCTAATAGTCATTCAACTTTACTCATGATGTTTCTCTAGAGGAGAGAACATTTGGAACAGCCAGTCAAATAACATAAAGTAGATCTTAAAGATTATTAGCAATGCTACTGAAGTTATACATGATGTTGCTGTAAAAGAATGGTAATAAATAAGTGCATTTAGTGATATTAGGATATTTAGTTCAATAGAATAGTGTGTGTTTGTGTAAACAAGCACAACACTGTTGACAATAACGACTTCAAAAACCTAACACCAATTTTGTCCAGTAGGACTTAATGGAAAAGAACTTACGGACATGGGAAAATATGAATCTGAAAATCCAAAAGCTTAATCAATAATTGCCTTTTGGAGTTTGGTTGACAACATATTCATTTTCAAATACAATCTAATGCTGCTGTTTTCACTTAGATTATACACTTTTCACCACTGCTACCCAATGACTTTGCCTAAATACAAAATTTCGTATTTAATGACTTGCTAGAAATCTTTTTTTCCCCCCACTCTCTTGGATAATCCTGTGGGTGGAAATACTTCTCTGTGTAATTGTATTATTTGTGCAAGTGACTGCCAAGATTTTCCAGAATTTTTAGGTTTATTATACATGTTAAAATTTATGAATAGTTTTTCAAAACTAATGAGATTGCTTGAAAAAATCAGATTTTCTTATCACTGCGATCCTGTGACTGTTAGATCATTTTCTTCCATGAAGTGACTTCTGTAATAATTTTATGTCTATAGAGACCTTTCTCTCTGCTAAAATATTTGTATTTGTCATCATTTAATTTTGATGTTAAATCACTTTATAATTTAAGGACCATTTCATCTCACTCCTATGCTTTCTTATTTCACACATGAATAAAGAACACTTTTCATGCTTTGTCTCCTAAACAATGCTTGCCACATCAGTCAATTTCAGAAGTCTAAAATGTTAAATTTGAAAGTAATTTTTAAAAAATAATGATCTTTAACATCTTGCTTCTATCTGGAAAAACCGCCAAGGTCTGATGGCTCATGAAAATAATATATTTAATTTAGAGGAAGTAACTCTTTAAAAAGTAGCCTTCTGCATGATTTGTCTAAATAAATTACTGTTATTGAAAAGAAATAAATAACCTGTGTAAAAGGGAAGACATAACACCATTGTCTTTAAATAGAAAAATAGATTAGTGAGGAATATATAGTTAGATTATTCTTGGCTTTTGGAGAAATCCTACAGGAGGGGAATGGTGTAGAAATTCTCTTCATGGAGCACAGCCTTACATCTGCCACTTACACTTCCCACTATCTCTGCCCCATGAGAAGACAGTGCTGATGCCAGATAGTGTTGATTTTGATCTGTGGTATTAGACAGGAAACAGGACCGCACTGATGATGATGAAAAAGTGTCCGTAATTATTTTCCTGATGTGGCAGACATCACTGGCTTCATTACTGCTTTTCAGCCTCGAGCAAGGGCTGCTGGAGCCAGGAGGTGAGCGACAGCCCCGAGCAGCACAGTGATGCTGGAGGAGCTGAGCAATGCACCCGGATTTGTTTCCAGCTTCATCAGGCAGGGTCTTAAAAAGAATAACCCAGCTACTGGAAAATTATGCTAATAGACTGTAAAAGTGGCAGGATACTTAGTCTTGGACTCTGTGTTAGGACCTCTGAAAGTCCTGAAGTGCATGTCAAGGCTGGTGACTGCAGTGGTTCACTGGAGAGGAGATTTCTGGAGCTGAGAGAAGAGCTGTGTTGGGGAACCTTATGCACCCTAAAGCAGAACTGGCTACCACTGAACCACGCTTGTGCATCTCTACACTGAGTTGGAAGTATCAGAGCCATGCCACCTTTATCAGTCTAGTGCTCAACTCCCAGTGTTGGTAGAAAGCTTCTCCTCAAGTCTAGACTAATTTTTCCTCTTGTAATCCCACAAGCTACTGTATAAATTTAATTCACCTGTAAACAAAATGATTTTGGGGGGAGTCATGACTCTAAGGAGAAAGAGAGGAAGGGGAGCTCATGTGGGTGACAAAAACCTGAGAGAAGGTTAGGAGTGAGAGTAGGGAAGGGCTAAAAGGGACTCTACCACAATGTGTCATCTTACCCAAACCCAACCATTTACTAGCCTTGCTTAGGTGGATGGAACATTTTACTTAATCCCAAAAGGAACGTATAGATTATATCTGTTCAATAAATAAACCACGTCATCCATATCCAGTGGAAAGACTTTATTCAATTCACTTTTGCTGCCTTCATGTGCATGAAGAGTGCTTTCATATTTCTTCTCACTTTCATTTGCTCTAAAATGCCCAGAACAAACACTGTGAGTCATTTATCCATATTACTGACTGCTTCTGTACAAATAAATATTTGTTGTTCTCTGACCAAGTTATACACTTCCATTAATATATGCCAGTTAAAGTATTGACTTGTATCTCGTAAGGGTGGGGAATTTTTTGGGTAACAAATGTCTCTTGCATTGATATTCAGTTTGAGATATTCAAGAGAATTCTCCTTTGTCTCCTTTTTATCTCATGTTCAGACAGACTTTACATCAGCTTAATGGCAGAGATAGCTGTAGCTCTGCTCCCTTGAAGCATGCTAAAACATTGCCAGTTATCATCCAAGCACCAGGAAGTGACAGTCAAATAGCTGAATATTTTCCAAACCCCTTAGGATTCCTGTATGGCAGCACATATCCACAGAGGCCATCCCAGCTCAGCAGGGTAGGCTTCTCCATCCAGAAGTCCCAGCCTAGCTGGCAGCAGGTGCCTGTCACTTTGGGGGCTCAGAGGGCAGGCATGGGTACAAGGACCTGCTGCTTGGGTCGCTCCCTCCCTTTACAGCATTGCCAGACAGCTCTCAGCTGCCTGCTCAGCATGGGGCTCCCACACAGAGCACCACTCAAGCTACATCCTCCTACCAACTATAGCAGAGGAAATATCTTCTATGTATAGAACTCATCCAAATTTCCCTCTTTTTCTCTCTTCTAATTCTAAAAAAACCTCATGCACTGTGGGCAGTGTATGCAGTACTGTAGTTGTTTTCCTACCAAAAGAAGATAGAAAGAAAATATTTTAGAAGCCCAGAATGGTTTATTAATAACCCTGTTAGGAGCACTAAATCATGTGACATGCCTGAACTTCCCTGGATTTTTAATTCTGGATTCAAACATTATATGGAGAACTAATTTTTTAAGGAATTATTCATTTTTTCTTTGCAGTCATATTCTCTCTCACAAGTTATCTGGCTTGTACTAAAAGTTTAAAAGCTGCTTAGATTAAGAAATTTTTCAGCAGAAGCAGAACCAGTAATTCTGAAAGTCAAACTCAGCTGACCTTCCTAGGTATGCTCCAAAAATATTCTTTAATTTTGCTTTGTTTGACATGTTGCTTTGAAGTATTTTTTCAGTTATATTTTCAGAAATTATTTTCAAAGCTGCTGAAGCTCACATGAAGGTTTGGAGGAAGTCAGCTTAATACAGAATTCCTCCCATAGGAAGTTAACCCTATACTGTGCATGGATTTAAAAAATTTTGTATTTCTTGGCAAAAAATGGTCTCAGCCACCATCTGCTGCACCTTGCCAGTTTCATCTGAGAAATAAGTCTTCTGTGTAGCAGGACATGATTGGCAATTTTCTGCCTATTGCCTGTAAAATCATGTGGCTAATAAAGTATAAATCCATTTCAGAAAATGACAGAAGCTGAAGAAAAAATAGATAGTTTTCCTTCCTGTGATTAATGACTCAACATAATAATGAGACAGTGTTTCTGTTGTAGCATTTTCCCTAATGTCTTGGTGCCTCATATGAAATATTCCAGTTAAAGCTATAAATGAATATGCTTGTTCTTCTACTTTCTATCTTTTCCTCATTAATCTTCATTAGGGAACCTCCAATCCATGATTCAGAAAGACCCAGACAGTAACAAATGTGTTTCCCAGACTCGTACCCAGTCTGCTTGAAGACATGGGTGATATCAAACTGTTTATAATGGTCTTACTCACAAATAGCCTTATCTTTACAATGGAGTTTGGTAAGGTTTCCTCTTGAGTCATTAAGGATACACAGAGTGCATCTGCATTTTTAAATAGAGGACACAATCACAGAATCTATGCAAATACTGGCAAACATAAGCTATGGGGATAGGGTTTTACTTGTTTGGGATTTGGTTTAGTTCTGAGGTTTTGGATATTTCTTTTTCTTATTTGTCATCCTCTCCGTCCACCTTCCATACAAAGCATCCAAAATATTCTGAGAACTGTGCCATAGTAATATTATTTTATGGCACGAAACAGAGGTGTAAGGTGAATACCCAGGGGTGCGACATGAAGTCGTGGGTGGGTGCTTGGAGACCAATCTCCCAGACCTTGCTGGGACAGTGTCAGTGAGGGAGCAAAGGAGCCAGGACAGATGTCACTACACCTTCCCTGCCATGCTGAGTTTTGTTGTGGGAGGAACACACAGAAAAGGAGCTCCAACATAAAATAGTGTTAATGCTATATGTAAAATATGTGGGGAAAGAGCCAGGAGTGCAATGAAGAGCTAAAATTTTTGACTGTGAAAAAATAGCCTGAGCTACACAGCTGCTATGTAAAAGCTGCTGTGTCTTTTCCTTCTATTGTTTTTAAAACCATATAACCATGGGGAGAAATATACTAAATTAAGAAAGTCAAAGAATGAGCTTGAACACTGATGATTAGCTGTTCACACAGTTTACGGTTCTTTTTCCAGACACCTCTAGTTAGATGCGAAACAAACAACATCAAATGCCACTGAGTGTTTACTGACCCTCTCAGATGCACATTTAATTTTGTATTCTTCACAGGGCAGTGCCTATTGTAAGAAGGCTATATATATGTTGATCTATTACATCAATATGAGCTGAATAAAACAATTTGCTTGGTGTGAATGAGCATAGTTTGGCTATAATAACAATGTTTATGTGCTCTACAGTGTATATTTACTGATATTCATTTCTTCACAATCATTTGTTCTTGTTCTTTTTTGGACTTGATTATTGCTGAAATTTCTTGATTCAGAGTATATTTTAGTTGTCTATTGTGCTCATTTATTGAAATTCAGAACAACTATATTGGCTGTTTATTTCTTAATAGATTTTTCTTTTTCTTTCTGGGGGATAATTCTACTAGTCACTTGACAAATATGCTCAAACATAAAGTCATGGAAATGCCTCATTTTCGTGAAAATAGATGTTATAATACTTTAGAGAGACAACAGTAAACTTTATTTATTTCATGTTGGAGTCAAAAATATCCACTGCAAGCTATTTGTATAGATCTATTTTTGCATAAGTAATTTTTATCCCCATGAAAGTAATTACAAACATTTTAAAGTACATTTTGGTCTATGATTAACTGTTCTTTTATATCTTCTTTTGTGTAGCTTAATGTTCAAATTTTATACATTTAAAATCTTTGATTTATTTTTAAATTATTTTAAGATTAAAGTAATTTAGATCAGGCTTTATGTGTCATGTTCATACATTTTTAAGTGGTGATTATAAGTATTAAAACAGAATTGTGTTAAATTATTTGTAAATCTAGCTATCTTATTCATCATAGCTTCGTAGGAGAGGCCTAAGGCCACCACAGAAGCCCTGTGCACTCCTGCTGACCCTTTGGTCTCATCGTGAATTTGGGGATTAATGACAGTTTAAAAATACCAATGAAAGACAGGAGGATAAAATAAACAGGGAAGGCTGTGCAGCACTCAGCTTGTCAGCAGCTGGGTGAAATAAGACCCTTACTGAGGACAGAGAGAAGGTTGATGGAATATCTCCTATCTGCAAATACTATTATTTGCTCTACATAGAGGTAAGTGAGGCCTTTCACTCAAATGTGGTGGAGAACATAATCCAGTAGCTCTTAATAATTTATTTAGCTCAGCACAATCAGAGAATAAACATTATGACAGAAACTTGGAAAGAATAAGTAATCATCATCTAGCCCCAGGCAAATTGTATGGAACACAACAGGGCGGTCTGGCAGACAATATCAGCCCCAAGGTTGTTTCAGGGAAACAGTGAAAACTACAGCAAATAACATATTGAGAAAGAGAAAAAGAAAAGAAACAACCAGTGATACTATACAAAACCAAAATGGATAAAAACTTTACAGTTTCTGGTCAATATTTGATTAAACAGGACTACATACCAAAATAATGAAACTTTTTGAAGGTATTTCTTAAAAGGTGAAGATTTCTAATGAAGTAGAAATAAGTTCTCTCTCAGATGGACAGGTAGGCAGCTTGCTTGAGGATGAAATGGTAATCAGCACTGTGAGAAAGACTCTATTATAGCTGAGATGCTCTCAGGAATAAAATTTATTTTGTTGTCTAGTCAATTTTTTGAAATGAAATAATCTGTAGTTTTTTAGAATTGTAGAGTTGAGTTCTGTTTCTTTCTAACACTCATCTTTTCAAAACTTTGTAGAGATGAAAATTTGGAGAACTGGTACCAGTAATAAGAGAGGCCTTGCCTCCGTGTGTGAAAGATTGTTAACTACAGGGGCTGAGATAAGATCTGGGTGCTGGTTTTTAAGAAACTCATTCACAGAAAGGAATCCTCTTGTTCAAATATTTTTACATACAAATGATCATCACCCGTGAACTGTGTGCAGTTGTGAGACAGCATCATGACTTACTCTATACCTATTTAGAATTAAATTTTTGAAGGCAATCAACCAAACCTGAAGGGGACATCACAGTGAGCATGGTTTCTCTCTAGGTAACATATGCCCTGAGTTTAGTGTTCTCCGACAGCCCCTTGTGCAATACTAGGCACATGGGACTGGCCCACCTTTGTGGGACTTCCCTGCCCTTTGTGGATCAGGTTGTTTCCTAATGAATGTATTTTTGCAATTGACCCAAGCATGAGTTACACCAGTATGTTAACTCTGTTTCTAGGGTGCTGACTGGTGAAACACAGTGCTTTTCATTCTGGTACAGGCAGGGTGCTGCAATGAACTATAGCCCTGAAGACTGCTGGTGAAGATCATATTTAAATCATCTCCATGGCCATTTTACTAAAGATTTCTGGAAATGGATTGTATCTTTCAAAATATTGGGGCTACATATATTGCTATTGCCAAGGGCAAGGATCTCTGCAGAAACTAATTTCTGGTTCAGTATCTTCAAAGAAAAAGAAATAAAAGATCTTCTTAACACATCTATGAGTGTAGCTGTTTTTTTTGCCCACTGCCCCTTTAGTCTAAAAGAAATATGGAAATAATGATTTAAGGAAAATGCATTCATTTCTTAAGCATGATTTGCAGCTTTACTTTTGAAAGCATTTGCTTATCACCTCTCTGTTTATTTAAAGACATTACTGAACACTGGGAGTTTTTAAATTATTTTTATTTTATACTTGGTGAAAAACTCTGGAACAAAATATAACAATGTTAGTTGAGGAATAAGAAGTCCTTCATTTATAAGAGGGGGGAGAAGCAACACAATACTCTGTTTTATCATTTGTAAAAAATTTATTGCTCATGAAATATGCTCATAAAACTTGTTCATGAAATTCATGACCAGAATTCACTGAGAAGAAAACATATCTTACCAATAAAATAGAGATGTCTGTATTAAAAACAGGAGCTAGAAGCAGTCATTAAACAGAACATAACAGTAATATACAACTGAGTAAGGCAAGAAGAATCTCGCACTCAACCGAACCTCAAAGATATTTGTGGTATTCAAAATGAAATTTTCCAACACAGTTTCCCACCAAGAATCAGGTCTATCATCCCACTGCTATGAAGAATTCCACTGATGGGAGGTTTTACAACACTGCATGTTGCATCTGGTTGTTTTTCGAACAATGGTGCTTTCTCTCCATAAACCAGCAGGAATTGATCTTCACATTTGCGTGATATGAGCGTCCTTTTCCTATCTCTGATACTCCAAAGCATTCAGTGAGCTGTGGAGGGGCCTGTTGCAAGGTGAAGTAAGTTGTATGGCCATGGCAGAAAAACCTAAATCTCTTCTTGTGAAGGTAATTATGAGTCATCCAGAAAAAAATTGCAGTGATCCAGGAACCACTGATGGTGCTCCTCATCAAAGAGAATGGTGAAGGCAAAGGCTGCTTTATTCACCCCGCTGGAAAGTTTTCCTGAATTGCAGTAGTGTTACACAGTCCCAAAGATAAAGAGAATTCATATGATGGTCAGAAATTAGGGTATTCAAGTTTTCACAAAATAGGTTCTTTGCTAGTGACAGAAGACACAGAAGCCAATGGATTAAGATTCCCTTGCAACAAAAGTCAACTTCAAATTTGCTCATCGGAGTTTCTGAAGGAAAAGTAGGACCATATCCAAGGGAAAAAAGACAGATCACATGTGCAGCCTCAAAATAGTAGAATAATTGGAATTCCATGCTCCTCTTTCAAGCACTAATGAAACCAATGGAAAATACATGTGAACTGGCAGAAATTGGTTCCCATCCAAGGTTTTGGAAACTTCAGTAGTCATTAAAAGAGTTGTGTGACAATCATCGAGTGGCATTCTAAATTTCATGTAAGTCTTCCTAAATTTCATTTTCAAATTTTTCTTTTGTTCCTCAGACTCACTCTGAGAGTTTTGGATTCATAAAACTCTTAATACTCAAAGGAAAACATAGGGTAATATTTTATGTTCCCATGTAAAAATACAGAGCTTTGTAAGGTTTCCAGTGGAAACCACAATGCCTTTCCGGCATATCCTCCCCTGGTAACAGCAGGTGTCATGTTTTGAGGATTATTTAAATCACATTGGAAGGTTATAGTTAGGAGCCAGCATGAGTACAGAGAAAAGCAGCAAAAGGGTTTCAATAACTTATCAAAACTGCTATTTCAATTAAACACGGAAAAGAAAAAAACAAACAAAACAACTCCTGAAGTCTCTCAGTAACTCTTGGCAAGTCAATGCACTTTAACAGAGATCAACAAAGCACACCTTGTTATATCCTGTCACTTACTAACAGAGAAGTTCTTACTATGCTGGTAATAATTATTATGACTTCATCTTACTCACTGGTGGATAACATTAAATATTCTATTCCTAAATTTGGAGTCATATAACAGGAGCACATATTTGAATTGGTGATAAAAGTATATCACAATATCGCAGATAGTGACTTAGAAATCTAATTCGTTCCTAACAGTCATAAAAAAACCCAAAAAACCCCCAAACCCCCAACAAAATTACTCAGGACTTCTCTGTCATTCAGTCTTGATTTTGTTTGTTCTGTGAAAGGCTGAAGTGTCAAATTCTTCCCTGCTCCAGTGTTCCCCTCTGCTGTTGACAAAACAGCAGGGGAGGAAAAGACTAATGAAAGAAGAAATCCTAAATCACTGCAATGGTTACTTTATTTCTTATTATGAAATTAGGTGTGGTCCTCATTTCATTCTGAGTACTGTGAATATGGAGTACAAATGTTCCTCAGATCTTAAAGATGAATGTTTACCTACTGGGAGACAGACAGAATAAATAATCATAATACTGAGAAGGGCATGTATTTTTCATTTAATTAATATCAAATCCAAGTCAAAATTATGTTCTTTTTCCTTCCCATGTTATATCTTATCAGAAGCAACACCAGTTACCTAGCTGATTACATTAGCATGAATCAACATAAGTAATTTGACATTTAGGTCATTATTTTGTAGCTGGGAAAAACAGTTTGATGTTGAAGCTCAATACATATATAGCAATAAAAATGGAGGACTAGGGAGATCTGCAAGAGGCACTGCAATTCATCCTATATTGTAAGAAAGAATTAAGTACATACTACACATGATGTCCTTCAAAATAATTGCTTAATTAGTTCTTGAAAATCCGGTTTTATTTGAATTTGCTGACCTGGTGATGCAGTTTGTTTAAGTGCTTTAGCTAGCCTCAAGTCAGAAAGATTTTTTACTAATTTCAATAATATTTCTTCTGAATCAGATTTTCTGTGAAGTAAATTGGTACTAATCCTGACCATAAGGAACACAACAGATGGAATAACCCATCAGCATTTTCTCTTCAAAGACATGTTCGTGTCTTCTGGTTGTTTTTCCAAGTCACACAAAATTACAACCCATCCATGCTTTGCTCAGATATCTTGCTTTCTTATCTATTACACTTTTCCTTTTCTTTCTCCTGTTTGTCTTCCTTACCAAGAGACCTATGCCTTTCCTAATGTATTTTTGTGCACCTTCTAATTTTATGTGATTCTTTGTATATTTCATTATGTACTTCATTTTTTCTTGATTTTCTCACAGCAGGCTTTTCTGTGCAACCTTAGGACTCTTTTAATAGACTGACACCAAAATTGACAAAACTGGCAATACATCAACAAAGAGTGGGGATGCTGTTGGTGTGTGACCCTGAAGAGGTTTAGTCAAACCACCCTCTGATACACTGGGCTGTACACTGGGGTCCCCATAACAGGGCACTGGTTGGGTGTAAGGGTCTTGACCTCCCTGGGGGCACTGATAGATTGATAAAATACCAAATGTAAAGAGTTTGGGGAAACTCTCCCTTTTGGACACTTCCCTTCAAAATCTGCTTGCTCACCTGAACCATGTTGTCCTTTGGAAGACCATCTCAGGAGCTCTCACCATTTTCTTGGGCTTTTTGGAAAATCGCTGTTTGGGGGTTTCTTTCTCCTCGTTTACAATCACAAACAATTCTGTTGGAACTTCTTTCATACTAATTGCTTTCCATCTTCATATTCTTAATCACTTCCTCGAATCAGCAAAAGCCTGATTCATTTTTCCACCTTCTGTATGAAGGGTCTTGTCCAACCCTTTTGAGAAGGTTTTAGCTCATATTGTGGCAGGTGTTGATGGTCATGAGTATTTTAGCCCCCTGTCTTTCAGGTGCAATCAACTACCATCCTATCCTGAAATAAAAAGTATGTATTTACAAAGCTTTTGAATACAAGAATTTTATTAAAATAAGGGGTTTTTTTCCTATTACTTTTGTGCTAGGAAAATCTACAATACCATACTTTCTGTAGAGTCTGATACAAAGACCACAGAGATTAACAGACTTTTTTACTGAAAAAATGTTCTTGAAGTAGATCCAGGATTACATTACTGATTAGCTTTTGCACTACTCTGTAAAAATGCTTATATTGCACTAGCTAATAGAGAATTCAGTGTTCTAACAGTCAGAGAAATAAGCAACAGTGGTAAGAATTGCAGTTAGAAAAGCAGGGGTATAATACTTTTTGTGAACTCATCACTCGAATAAGTATGAATTCCATAATATTGGCTACAATTAGCAATCTGATATTTTCAAATTAATGACAAAACAGTGTGAAAATGTTTCCTTAAATCAATAGAACAATGAAGATCATACAGTTTGAGTCTAAAAATACCTTCCTTAAATCAAATTGTTTCAAAGTTCATTTTAAAAATGTCTTTTCTAAATTTTTTGGGGGAGGAAGTAGAAAGCATTGATATGGAACATCTCTTGCAAGTCTTTTAAATAAGCCTTGGGGGTTTTATCAATTCTGATTACTTGAAAATTATGACCCTAAAAACCTCCAAGATCCTATCTCTCTTAGAATAGTGAAGAAGCTAAAGAAGGGATTTCATGCCCTCTAGGATTTGTGGGAGCACCACTGAGGATGTAGAATGTATGGGAAATAAGTTGCCATGGAAAGTTAAGTGTGAAAAAGAATCGTTTATGCTTGTTCTGCCTCTATAAAAGTACTCTGTAGAGTTCAGCAGATTTCAAAGCAATTCTGCCCTGTTTTCTCCTTGAATTCTACATCTACATTTTGTGGTTGAAAAACAAACCAGAGCAACCAAACTCTACATCTTCCTAGTGGAAATTGAGTGTTGATTAAGTGTATTTTTCCTAAAACCAGACACGCTTCCATGATAAGTTTTAATTAAAAAACTGGAGATCTACATGTAGGAATCTCATGTAAACTCACTGAAAACATATATTTCCATTTAGAAATGCTTCATAGAATTTTTAGTGTGATTTCCTGCTATCACTACTTTCTCCTTCTGGTTGCACTCCCCAGTCAGACTCAGCCTTCTATGATTCACTAAAGATAGAAGTCCCAGGAGCAGGAGGCAATAGTGCATTGCAGAAAAATGTATTCTAGCCAGGGAATCTGTCATATGGAGGATGGCAATAACAGAAAGCATGTGAACTGCTTTTACTATCAGTCTGGGGTAAAAGCTGTCACAGTCTTTCTGTAAAAAAAAGTCTGTTTTCAAATTTTAAAGTATTTTCATCACTTGTTTTCCCAGTTAAACATAAACAGTTGTTATGAGGGGGAAAAAAAAGCTGTCATCAATATCTGATAAAAAAAAAATCTACATTTGAATGTTTTATTTATTCACACAGGAATGAATGAAGCCCAAATATATAGCAGCTTTTGTAAGCCAGCTCTAATGATACTTTTTAGAAGGTATGGGAATAATGTTTAGATAGCATGTCATTGTCATCCAAGTTGAAATCCAGGCATTACAAAGAAGAATGTGGAAGCAGATATTTCTGTAGGTAGCTGAGAGGTGATTTTTCCATTTGAGTTAGTCCTTCATATTGATAGCCATGAGTTTTAGAAGTCAGGAGGAGAAGTATAATGTTTAAATCTCCAAACTGTGCAACAGCTCCCATAAAGCAAAATTACAGTCAGAGCCAATGCCAAGAGTGTCTGAATGACCCTGTGAAGCCAGTATGTTTGTCTATTTATAATAACACTGTGAAATATGCACCTAAAATGTGTCTGATTAAATTGGGTTGAAAATACGGTGAAATTCCATTAGAGGGGATCTGTGAATATGCTCTAACTGAGGAGCTGTGTCTAAGCCTGATTTTAGAAACCTTATAAAAAATAGACCATAGCAAAATTATTGGTGGAAAATGACAGCGAAGATAAAAAGTCCCTCTTGGACTTAATATGTGAAATAGGAGTGTCATGGTCTGGCTTTCCTTAATTTGATGGGGAATACTCTAAGTTTCTAGTACCTTAAGTAACACTTCAGCACTTCAGTTATAAACCAAGTATCTGTTTTATTTGGCGACCTCCACAAAAGAGAATAATAATGATGAAGAACAGCTCCCAACAAAGAAAGAGCCTTATAATTTAAAATTGGTGCCACAGGATCATTAACTACACGTCTGCAAAGTGTAAGTAGCAAGGAAGCAAAGAAAGGACAGATGTGTCTGTATGTGCTTTGCTTTTTTATGTCTGCAAACTGTGTAATTTGCATATTATCAAGGCCATTGTTAGAATAGCAGTAAAAAAAATAATATATTTTATTTCCCATACTGGTTAAAAAAATTCCGTCTAGAAACTTCCTTGTCAGAGACAACTCCAGGTGTTTCTGAAACTACTGTCAGGAGACGGTAATAAAATGAAAAGCTGTACTGATAATTTCCCTCCAGTCTGATAGCACTACCCTGGTGCCCTTGGATTTATATTACTACCTTTCTTGAGTCCTTATTAGGTTGTGGGTTTGAGATTTTAAACTTCTTCATCTACTTCTTAGTAGTAGCAGTGACACTAGTAGTAGTAGTAGTATTGTGATTCCTGGAGGTCAAAACTAGATTCTCTACTGATGTCTAAGGAATTGATTACCTCTGTCTTGAAGACTGACTCAGAGATTTTATTCACAGTGGAGCAAAACCTGTAATTATATTGCATTTTGTCATAACAGTGTCCACCTAAATACAATTAGCATTCAAAACAATAGTAATAATGATGGTGACTATTGATTTCAGCACACACTAGCAGTGTAGGCATGTATCCAGGATCCTTGCTATGCTCCTAGAGATTTCACTGATGTCTGTGTTATCATGCCTGTATTAAAATTAACTGGAGTATGGCTTCCTGAACAGAGGTAGATGAATTAAATTAATATGGAGAATACAAGAATGATTAAGTGTTAACTCATCAGTATGATGAAAGTGATTATAGAAAACCTGTTAACTAGATTTTCTCATTTTGGCAGACATATTGGCAGAGAGTATTTCGGGGAGGGATCTAGGAAGGATAATAAAGCAGTGTGATTGCATGCAGCTGGATTTGTTATTCAGACTTTTTTTTTTTGGACTGTGACACTCTGTAGGAGCCTTGTATACAACAATATGCAAAAAAAAATAAAATAACCTACAGAAAAGCTTAAATGATTGAGGATGGAAAAATCTTTTTTTTTAACAGTGACATTTCAAATTATATCTAAAGCAAAATACATTTTTCTGCCTATTATTGACACAAGGAGTCAGTCCTCTCAATGAGACATTCACTCTTGCAAGGAGAAAAACAGGAAAACATACACAATGCTTTAAAATCTTATTCGGGGCATACAATAGAAGTAAACGTACATTTCATTGGCAGAAGACAAATGTAATGATTCATTATCCCTTGCCGTTTCTGAGAAGTACAAATAAAAGTCTGATCTCATCAGCTGTGTCTCTGGATTAAACATACTGCTATAGCCTCTTGATTTTTCTTTCTCTACATTCAGTTTTTCTGAAGCAGATTTAGACTCTTTATTTCTACAATTTAATTTGGCTGTGCAGAAAGAAATTCCTTCTCAAAATGCTTACAAATTTAGACTGACCTTCAGCAATAATCCATTGAAAGAATTACTCTTTCCATATCATGATACTGTTTTCTCCTAACATTGTTGCTTATCTATGTTTTCCCCTTGAAGCTGTTGAGCAGCCTATTGGAGATTTGTCACATCTCCCATATGCAGTGAAAAATAAATTTGAGCATGAAGTTGAGCCTCTCTTTTATTTGCAGCAAGTGTTGGCTTACTAGCACTTTTAAATTTAGTCCCTCCTGACTATGAGAACAAAATGTTTCAAACTGGCCTGGTTCTGAATTTAAAAGCACTGTTCACATCTGAGTTGGGAGATAAAACCAAGGGGTTTTACAACTTTAAAATTAAAGGAATGGCCTTAAAAGGTTTCAGGAAGATATTTTCTAAGACAATACTCATATGTCAATGGCCCTGTGCTGGGCAAATTATTGAACACAGACAGTTGTATTTCTCAGCCCATTTAAACTTTCAAGACTTTAAAAACATTCCCATTTCTCATCCAGTTACAAAAAAAAAAAAAAAAAAAAAAATTTATCTCCAAATTTTCCAGAAAGAAGTAGATACAAACTGAGTCTTGAGTGGTCAGACCTCTGTGGTTGTGGAATTCTGCATCCCACATAATTGCCTTTACCTTTAGATTTGTTGGTGTTCAGGGCTTGGTTTTCCTTCCTTCTTTCCTTTCTTCTATCTCTTCCTCCCATACAGCTTTAAACAGTCACCCCAAACCTGATGGATACAGCTTTTGTTCAATCACTGTTTTATCACCAGAAATCTTAGAACAGAAAACGCTGAAAGAAATTCCTGAGTGTATGAACATGGTAAAGCAAGCAGGGCTGGAGTGTGAGTTTGCACATTGTCTCAGGTCACCCTACTGGGGCAGGAGTCAGCCTGCTCCCTGCTTTGATCGCATCCCATACTAGTTGGCACTATCTCAGTCTCATTTAATTTTTCCTGAACAAAGATTTAGTCAGGGCAGTCTCCTACTGACAGGGTTCACATAGAACCTAGCCAATCAGTAAAGCTGCAAGTTCTAGCAAAACAGGTTGGAGGGAAATGTTGTAAGGAAATGACATGTAAAAGCAGGACAGCTGCTCCACATGGATGCACTTGAACATCAACAGAGGTTAAGTTAGGTCACATAGCTTGTCATAATTTTTTCACAACATACAGGCTCATCTTTTCAGTGTCAATCCAGTTAAAAAGGTAACCAACCATGTCCCATTAAGTTTAGTTCAGTTTCTTGGTTGCCTGCCTATCTGTTAACAGATGGGGAAGGAAGGGGAAGGAAGATTTAGTGATACACTTACCCAGCACATATGTGTTGGTACCCACCTGTTTCAAGGAGAAGCCATTGAGAGAAATTCCTCTCAGAGGAGGGGGCTGAGAGTGTAGTAGTAAATTGATGTCTCATTTCAGCCTCTGGTTAGAAAACTTCCTAAGAAAGTTGACTCAATGATGAAAATCTGTTGAAAGAAGCACTTGGAGGATGAAGTGGGTGCAGTACCAGGTATAAGTACCAACAGTAGTTACCAGGAATGAGTCAAATTTGGGCCTTCCTCTCTCTGCCTCTGCACGTCCCCACTTCTTATTTCTGCCACTGCCTGTAAAGAATGAGAGTCACTCTCCTACAAATGATGAGAAATGTTTTACTTAGATATCAGAAGGGCAAAAGCTCAACAAGCTGGTGTGTAGGCTGGAATGGTGCTTGTAAGAGACAGACTGTGATGTGGGGAAAACACTTCTAGTCTTTTCTTCATTCTTTAGAGATTTTTTTCCAGAGCTTTAAGGAAATTTATTGTTTAGATGCATTCTCTAAACAGTGTGCTGTGTTATCACAGTGCAATATACCATTACTATGATAATGTTCAATACTATGAACTACAATGTATAGCATGATAGCTCTGAATTCAGTGCATTCAGTAGTCTTAATCCTGAATTTCACTGGCTTGTATGCTTTCCTATCTGTGGGAAGTTGGTGTCATCCAGATTCAACGCTGAATTTGTCTTGTAAGCTGGTTTTATGCTAGAACATTAAGTTCTGCCACAAGGAAATTGAGTATCTCCTGCTAGTCAATTAGATTGCTCTTGTACTTACTGACTGATGCATATGGCAACATACCCTGGAATCGTGGCCTGTGACTACAGTAAATAATGGGATGGCTCCTCCTCCGAGACTGAGATGTGAGATGTTATCAGAACATGCACAATAAAACTAGGAAAGGCTCTCACTTCTATTATATGGCCATGATTTAAATTTATTTGCAATCTCTTGCATAGCTTGAATATAGCTTCTAGCTGGATTTATCTGTATTTCCATTTGCACTTAATTTATTTTTCAGATAGCTATAATACTCTCATTTTAAATGTTAATATAAGGCACCAAAATGATGACTAAAAATACAATATAAGGTAAAAAATGTAAAAAACAAAAAAAAGCATGGAAAAATGCATTGTTTTCATATTAAACAGCAATACAGACAAATACACAATTAGATAATAATGCTCTGCAAAATGTAAACTAATTCTTTCAGCCAGGCTGAAAGGTTCAGTCTTGGAAGAGTCCCTTACACTAAATAAATTAACATGAGGAAGGTTAGCAGAATGGAGCCCTTAATCAAATTAGACAACACTAGACATAATAATGTTTAAAAAAACCTTCTGAAAACATGTGCTTTCTTCTCCTTTATGGACATTTGAAGGAAGTCAGTATTTTAACACTATAATTACAGCATGTAACTATTTTGTTTCCAAATGTAATTATTAACGCCTCAAACTCATTTTCATGCATCCATAATATCGTGCAATCTGATTTCAGAGGTTGACCTGGTTTTGTACCACAGTTACCTTTAAGTTTAGTTAAAACATGATGACTTACGTTTTACAATACAGTGACATTAGAAATACTTTTTCTCTCAAAATGAGTCTTTTCAATAACTTTTTACTGCTGATTTCAATGGCAAACTCTTACGTTCTGGAATAAAAATGATCCATGCTTCTAAAAGGAATATAAATATTTGCTTTTCACTGTGCAAATAAATCAATTCCTCTAAGTTTAATAGTTTTCCAAATATGCAAATAATTCAAATTGTTCATGGTTAGATCAGATTTATTTTCTCACTTCCTGACAGATGAAGAAGCAGAACAGTTATTTATCTTTGTGAATAAATTTAACATTAAAATACTATTTATCAGACTTTTTGATCTTCAATTAGACATGAAGGATTAAAAAAGACTGATTCAGAATACAGTTTATTCTTAAACAGTGTAAAATCAAAGATTGTAGTTTAGCCGTACAGCAGATTGTCTTCATGTCTGAAAATGAGTAATATGGGAACAATTATTTTCTGTAAAATGATAATTTATATCAGATTTTGTTATTAATCAGCATTTTTGATTGCATTGTAGCACTGAATATTTAAAATTAGAGGTAAAAAATGGTAAATAGGACTATATCAGCTTAGCTCAACGTATTGATTATTTATTGGGTTGCCTAAATGTAGTTTTGATGCATGTATCAGTAACCTTCAGTATTTATATCCACCAAAATTTTCACAGAAGAGATTTTTTTATTAGACTAACCAATGCAGTCAGAAAAATAAACAAGATTTTTTGTCACAAAGTCCCATCTTAGAGTTTGAAATGAAAAAAACCAAACCAAACCAAATTAAAACACACAAACAACAACAACAAACAGGAAACCAAGCCAAAACAGAACCAAACAAATAAAACCACCCCAAACTCCTTAAATCGATGAAATATTGTCTCTTCTTTAGAACAAATGTGCTGCAATCAGAAAGTCTTCATGTCTTTCACAGCTTTCTACAATGTACAAAGTCTTTGAAGCTAGGCAAGGTGTTTTGTGAGCTTTATTCACAGGGTAATGTTCATAACATTACATGATTTCGTACCATATTTATCAAAAGCAAAAACATTTCTACCAATATAATACTGCTCTGCTTCACCCCACAGTGTCCCTTTACTGTATAGTATTATTCCTGAAAAAGAAAAAGGGAAAACCAGAGGTTATTCACTTTGACCATAAAAAACATCTTTCCTGATGTCTCTACAGCAGCTCAAATGCATTTAATCTTTGATTTTCTTTTCCTTCCAACAAATTCAGCTAGATGACAGAATAGATTTGGAGCAAAGCTAATCCATTATATTTAGGAAAAGAAATCCTTTTCAGACTGAAAATAAATCCTTTCTCACATTATGGTGAATTTATTTGGCTCCTGGAGAAGTCTAGAGAAGATGATGTATGAGGCAATGAAAGGAAGATGACCAATTCCTATAAAATATGCCAAGTTAGAGCCATAATAGGCCTTGAAATAGTCATGTATTCTAATGGCCATTCATCAGCTTAGCCAAACAGTGAGCCTATGAGCAAAACAATGTTGGAACAGTGGTAGATGGTCAAAATGCAGTTTACCTATTTAAGCAGAACAGAATGAGCTTCTTTTAAATTTTATTTTAAAGGCCCAGAGGTTGAGGTTTATTTTGAGAAATACCAGTTGTAACATTCTCTTCAGTGCAAAAAAAGGTGGTGGTTTCCTTCCAGCACTAATCTTTGAGTGGACTGCCCCTCACGTTTTCTTTCTGAAGGTGTTTCCTTCCCCAGCTCAAGGAATGACATAGGAAACAGAACAAATAATTGCCTTTGCTTACATGTCTTCATATGTATTCTGACAAATAGGCTGCCAACATGCCTAAACTTCCCCCTACATTTATTGAAGTAAGATCTAATTCAAAATCTAAAACTTGATTTAGTTTTTACCTTTCTGTGAGAATAGAAGATCTGCAGTTGTTCACAGGAACTTGTAAAACTTATGAGTACTGATTTGAGCTGGTGTGAAAATCATATCTTCTGAGACTGGGTTTGTTTTTTTCTCATTGGAAATGTGTCTGTCCTTTACACCTGTAAGATTTAGGTTTAATCAGAGACAGAATAGCCAAAAAAGAATGGAGGTAAGAAAATTAGCCTTGTAAAGAACATCTTAACAGAGGGAGCATAGTGAAGATCACTTGATCACTTCTGCAGCATGAATTTTCAGTGTCATAATGGCATCTAAAGTAATGGTCCTGCAGCAATCCAGACTGAAAACACAAAGGCTCAGAGAATCAGCAAACGTAACTCATTTGCAACTGGACGGGTTTTCCTGAATTTCTGGTGGTGTCTTGTCTCATAGGCGTATAGAATAAATGCTGAACGCCACTTTTGGCATCCACTGGTGTGCTGTGTCCCTTGCAGACCCACATTAACCTTATGTAGCCTTTTTGTTTCTCCTTTGATAGTGACCAAGGAAAAGAAACATTGTCTTTTTTTCCTTTGTTTCCTATTGTTTGAGCAGTATGATCACTTTTACACAGAAATGCCAGGTTTTTTCTGACATTAACAAATTGCCTTTGGTTATGATAGATGATGACTAAGAGGTAATGGATTATAGCCTGTAAACCTAATTCTTTTGATATATTTTACCATTTTGTTTGAGTCTATATATACTCAAGAAACACTAGCGTTTTAAATTACAGCCTTTCTGTTAACTTTAAACCCTGAATATTTTAAGATTAGCAAAACTCAAAATACAGGTTCTGAAAGTCTTCTCAATGAAAATAAAATCACTCCATCCAAGTAGGCGTGGAAATCCAGGAATGAGCTCAATCCACTGCTCACGTCTTGTAGTTCTTTAAGCTAAAAGAGATTCTTTGATTTTTAATGTCACCTGAGACTCTTTCAACAGAAGGCAAAAGAGCAGACAGCTTCATACACAGCTCTATATAACCATATGTTTTGCTCATTTTTTTAGTTCTATCATTTTTCAGCAGGTAATATTCAGGAACAAGGTCAAAGGAAAATGTTTAGGAATTTGTGTAAGTGGCCTGCCCCTGTATGGATATTACAAACAGTGTTTGTTATTCTGACAACCACAAATTTACTGGTATCATTAGCAAAAACCTTACTAAGTACTTATTTTTAGTAGCTTAATGTCATGAAGCTGAGTCAGGGGAAGTTTGGGTTGGATTTCTGGAAAAGGTTCTTCACCCAGAGGGTGGTTGAGCACTGGAACTGTCTCCCCCAGAGGAGCGGTCACAGCATCAAGCCTGACAGAGTTCAAGGATCATTGGACAATGCTCTCAGGCACAGGGTGTGACTCTTGAGGTGTCCTATGCAGGGCCAGGAGTTGGACTCAATGATCGTGATGGTTCCCTTCCAAGTCAGCATATTCTATGATTCTATGATGTAGAGGGATTCCTTGTGGAATATAGGATACCCCAGGAGGGCTTGGGCATCCCAGGGCTGTTGCAGAAGTAACCCTGATGGGTACTCAGGCTGAAAGCAGGCTTGCAAGGCACCTGCTAGCTGGCAGCCTTGAACAGCCTTGGGAAAAGGTATACACTGGTCAGCTCCCCCGCTGCTTAGAGGCTTTCTCATGGGAAAGGGGCGTGAACTTTGGAAAAAGTATAACTTGGTGTAACTGAATAATAAATCTGGAGCACGATGCTCAAATCGTATCGGTGTTCGTATCGTGACTCTGGCTGGATTCTCCTGCTCCCGGGACCCCCCCGCTACACTATGATTCTACTTTAGTCACTTTATTGGGATATGGACCCAGAATTACAGTAATTTTTTTGTTGTTGTTGTTTGGGAAAAGAGGAAATACACCTTATATATAAACTCAAAAGTTAATTGTTAATATATTTAAAATTATTACATTTTATTACAGTCTGATTCAAAGATCATTGCTAATTCAGGAGTAACTGTGGCAGAAAGAAAAAGAATACACCTATGCCAAAAGAGTTCCAGTAATTATAATAATTCAGTTAAACTCATCGTGAAAACACTTCTTATTTTCTATGCCTTTTCCTGATTTTCTGCTCACTCTTCCTCTGCTCCTCAGGGTCATAAACTTGCTGGTCTCACCCTGGTCTTGGCAGTGAGGATGTTACAGGAAATTGTCAGCATCTAGAGCCCTTGATGAGAAGAAGAGGAAGCCCAGGTTTCTTCTACCTCACTCTAGGATCCATACAGGGTCATATTTGTATGTCTGGTAATACACTTTTACACCATGATCTTTCTTGCCTGGTCTGCAGCTCTCTGTCTCACATGAGTTTTTTAGCTACTACTTCTTTGTTCTCCGTGTAACACCCTTTACTTGAAATCCAGTCCTCTGTTCCCGTTAGTGACCACTGGCGGGGTGTTTATGGCCATAAGGTCTCTAGTGCCAGCCATGGCCCCATCTCTTACCATCCCATTCCCATACCCCATGACACATCCTGCATCTCCACTTCTCAAGGCCTCTGCTGTGGCTTTAGGCCTATATTTCTCTACATTGCAGAATAAAATTCCTGGGAAAACCCCAGCTATTGATCCCTACTGAAGCACTGCTGGGTTGCAACTTCACAGTCAAATACCCACCTAGGAACAACTCTGAGGCAGTGCTGGCCTGTGGTGATGAGAGGCAGTAGCACCACAACTTTTATATCCCCAGATGTTTCTTCCATTATAGGAAAGGGATAGGGAGGAGGAGGACTGTCTTCAGAAATCAGAATTATAGGCAGCAACCCCTGCTTCCTCTTTGAGTGGTGCCACAAGCTAAGGTGGTGTTGGCAGAGTGTGGAGCTGAGGACTGGGGTAGATCATATGGGAGGAAGATAGCACAAAAACAGCAGGATGCCCTGGACTGAAATTTTGCTGTTTCCACACTGTGCAATTCAGGGGAAGTTACTCCTTAAAGAATAGGCAGAGATCCTAAAGGCTCTCAGTTTTGTGTGCCTTTATACCTTGGAGAAGACAGAAGAGATAAAGAAGACATCATGGCGTGCTGAAAAAGCAAAAAGCAAAAAAACCCCTCTTTTTCTGGAAGGTTTTACAGAGCCAGTTATTGTGTACAGAGGACATAATACACTGTGAGCTACTGACAAGCTTGTGAGCCTGATTTTTGTCATGAAGCACTTGTATTTCAAAGAATAAAAGTTAGAGCACAGCAAACACACAAATATCCAGAGTACTTCAGTGAAGAAACGTTTTGCTAATATTTATTACAGGCAGTTATGTAGGGGTGATAGATTACTAGGAAAAGCACCAGATTCATTTTGAAGGTGTTTGCGAGGTTAATATAAATTGAGAATTTGAAAACACCTTTTTCTTCATTTCACATCATTCTGTAGAAAGCGTTTTTGAGAAGGGTGAAAAACTTTGGTTTGTTCCACCAGCAGCAAAGATAAAGACTGTGTAATCTTCTGGAAAGAGTTGCTGAAAATTTCTATTTATTGTCTGTCCTTCCCTTCTGATCTTCTTTTCTCTGTCTTCTTTCCATCCAAGTTACCAAAGGATCTTTCTTCTCCAGCATCAATTTGAAGGAGGCAACATTCACCTTGAATCACTGGATGGAGGGACCTGAGGGACGTCAGCATTATGAAAGATTCAGACTGGAAGAGTGTTTTTTAAAAAATTAATTTGTAGTGAGAAAGTTTAAATGAGGGAGGGGCAGAAAGTGCTATCAGACCAAAGTGGGGACTTTTATTTTTTCCATCAGAATTTTGTTTCAAAAGGCATGATGGTTACTTTGGTCTTGTTCTAGTGTAAAGAAGGTAAAAAATAAAGCCAACTGATAATTTCCCATGAGCCAGAAATACAGTTCTCTCCCATTTCTTCCTTAGCTTCAAATTATACTGGTCTAAAAATCAGCAAATCATCACCTTGAAAGAAGTAGCATTTTTCCTTCAAGGGGTCTTTTATTTTTCAAGACACCTAGAAATATGGTAGTTACTCTGTTTCTGACATTCTCACTCCTTCTGGTTTCCTTATTTGTATTGTGTTGTATTTCTGAGGGTTTTTTTAGTTAGTTAAATTTCTAGAACCATCTGAGTAAAACTACAGAGATTGTATTGCAGCCTAAAGAGATTTTTGACTCCACAGGAATGCCATTAAAAAAAAGAAATTATTTGAAATTCCATTATAAATGCTTCCATGATTCCTAAACATTCTCAAACTTGTTGCTTTTCAAAATTCTCACTCTATAATTTAAAACTGGTATCTTAGAAGATACAACCCAGGATGTTTCTGAAGAGTACAGAAGAACTTTGCACAAAATATGTGTTTTATTTTCAGAAATTCAAAATCCTCTTCTTTTCTCTCTCTATTTAAGTTGTCTGGTAGTGCATATATTCTCATGACAGTGTATTTTTCATTGTAATCTACATGAATGCTGTTTACTAAAACAACACAAACTTTGGGGATAGGGTTTCAACATTCTCTATCAATAAATTTCAAATTTTAATGGAATTTAAACAATAAATAACTTTTTTTTAGCAAAAAAAAAAATTTAATTTTCATAGTCAAAGAGTTTCAAATTCATATTTCAAAACGGGACATTATTTTAGAAAATTACTTACACACAGCTAGAAAATGCAATGGAAAATATCCTAAACCACGTTTGGATGTGTCAGTTTGGGGTTTGTTTTTTTTTTACTGGAAAAAGCATTGTTTTGGTGAGAGATACAGAAATTATGGCCAGTTGGTGTGTGTCTGTGTTACACTCTGCTGGTGGAGAGAGTACATAAGGTTTGCCTCCTTGGGCAGCATCTACAGCTGTTCCAGTAGGAAGAAAAGTCTTGAAAATCTGCGTCCAAATTGGATCATCACTCTGTTCATATTACCATGTCCAGAGGGTCACTCTTCATTGCCTAGACAAATGTTAGAAAGCTAATTTCTGCTTTATGGGGTGGTGAGCAGGCAGGCAGTGGTGGCATAGCATTGGCATGGCCCACCATGGCAGAAGAGCTGTCACATGGAAGAGAGATGTCACAGAGAAAAGCTGCTATGAAGACCAAGAACCTGCCTGGTGTCTGGAGCACAGGCTCTACCCAGGCTGGTTGCTCAGCTGCCAGCTGCAACCATATGGGCAGCCAAATAAGTCAGCATTTTCTGGAGGAAAAAACTCACCTAAAAAAAAGCAGCACATTAAGAAAGTTTACATCCGTTTGTACTGGAAAATACCTTTGTAGCAGTCCTTGGCATGGCATGTCAGAAATGGAAGCTTTCTTTGAAATGTTTGTTTCCATTTGTGTTTAATTTTAGATTTGTTAGCAGAGTTCAGCTGTCATCCAGTGCAACAGGAACAGCAGAGTTCAAACTTAAAAGTTCTCCTAGACTCAATTTTAAACAGTCAGAAGTTATAAACTCTTTCTTAGCTGATATTTTAATTATAAATCAATGTTTCTTAAAGCACATGCAATATCAAGACCCAGAAAATGGCACTTTCTGTGTAGCAATAATTAAAAAAGAAAGGGAGTACCAATCTGGGGATGCAAACATTAGAACAATGTATTTTCTATATTACTTATCTTCATTTTTCCTGGTATTCCAGTCACCATGACCTGTTGTTGTGAAAGCCAGTAATAAGACCATTGTACTAATGCATGTAAAAAGTAACTAGGAAAAGAAAAACTTGCAGATATTGAGCCTAGGTTTTAGGGAAGAGATCACCATCATGCATATTACCTGATAGACTTTTCTTGTTCTAGTGTTCAAACTTGTAACACCTTTTGTCCCCTTGTACACATAGGAAACTTCTTTTATACTCTCAGGTTCAAAAACTTTCCAATTTTTTTTTTTTCAAGAAGTGACTTATTTTGTACATGAGAACAATATGCAATAATAAAACATCTTAAGGTTACTTTGATAATTTGAGCCTGTTCTGAGACCTGAATGTATAAACTTTTGGCTCCTAAAAAATCTAGAGATTCCACTTTTCTGAGTTCATTTCTTGAACTTGTATTTTCACAAGGAATTGAGTTAACCATTTAGGCATTGTCAGGAGGGCCAGTTAAAACTTATAATTAATAAATCTCTGCTGGCTATACCATTTCCAGACAAAACAAAACAAAAAATCTCAAATGCTGGCATAAAAATGGTCACTGAGATACAGGAGGATGTAATTCAGTGGAAAGGAGACCGCTGCCAGGCACAGCCTTTGTCAGCTTAAAATAAAAAGAATAGCCAAGTCCTGATTGCATTGCTTTGCAATGGATGATTGTACTGAGGCAAATGGCACTTTCAGAGTACTGTTAAAATAACCTGTGAATAAAAATCTGCTCTGAGTTCTGTAGTTGTTAAAATAATCTGGGAATAAAAACCTGCTCTGGAACAATATAAAGATAGGGAAGAGATCCAATGAGAGTATGGAATCTAGATAAACCAGTACAGAAGTGCAGTGGGCTTTCTAAGACCACTCCAGGTCTGGCTTTTGAAGAGTGGTGGTTGCTGACAGTGGGGCAGCTGAACATCTTTGCTCCTCAGATCCCCCTGCTGCCTTAACCATGCATATTGGCTCTCGTGAAATGTCTCTTTAAATGCCACAGTGTGGAGGGTGTAGTTTCAAAATTCATGCTGTTTAGCTTTAAAAATTTACTGTAAAATTCCATGTCAGAGGAACAGTTTCAGGGACAATTACATCTATCTTCACTGGGGTGGCAGAAAGGTCAGGTTACAAACCCAGAGTAAGTCGTCCTTTCTGCTGTGTCAGAACCATTCACATGTATCTTATGAGTTAAAGACTCGTCATTTTGCACTGCTATTTTTATACACAGTGCGTGATATGGCTGACTCTCTTCTAGTCTTCTGGAAGTGCATTCAGGGCTTTAGATCATGTACAGTATACAGTAACATGAAAAATTTTCTTCATTAGGAGATTTGGCACGCAGGGAGGCCACTTTGAAGTCTGGTTCTGTAACAAATCTTGCATAAACTCTGTTGTTCAGATGTTGAATACTTATTAGTGATCCTTTCGCTGGAATAGAGATGTACGTTATTCCAGTTCGGATAATGTGTTAGCATAAGGAAGATATTTAAACCACAAATACTGTTAGTTGCATGTCAGACTTCTCAGATTCAGCAGGAAAAGACAAAAACAAAACCAAAAAAACCCTACAACATTTCAAGGTAAACAGGTGTAATTGACCAAAATACAAAAATTTTAAAAACTGCAAGAGATTTATTGTCTCAGCTATTCAAATCTTATTCCAAATATCTACTTACAAGTTATATATTGTCCACTGAAACAGATATCCCCAGAAATTGATTGCCCTGCAGAAATGCTCCTGGCTTACAGTGTTGTGAATTTATTCAATGTTTATGACTTAAAAAGTTAGAGACGGTAGAGAAAAAAAAATAAACTAAATCTGTTTTGACAGAACATTCTAGCTTTTGAGCCTGAAATGTTTACTTTCTAGCATGTAGGTTGGAAGTGTTTTTTTCTGGATCTGTAATGAACTGCCCTACAAAAAAAGTTTGTTTTCAGTGTTTCTAGATCTGTGTTAAGCAATTTGGCACGTTTGCTTTGGAAATGAAATTGCTTTACAATTGTGGAATCAGTATGTTCCTAAACTTATAAGTCTGACAGAATGACAGGGTTTTGACACTGGGATAGCTACAGATTATTCCAGGACTGGCAGATTTAAAATACTGAGGCATGGAGAAAAACATGTCTGAGTGAGGGGCTAAGCCCCACCCTCACCTAACATCAGAGCCTCCAAGTGCAAGCGATCCTGGAACTGCTTCAAACTTGGTTTCCCAGACAAAATAACACTTTATTTTCTTTTATTTTTCTTTCGGTGCTGCTATTCTCAGTTGTTAAAGGTGCTCAGTGGATGCAAAGGCACATGCACTATACAATACTTCTGTTATTCTATTTCTTACCTGGTAAAATAAGACAGCACCAAATAAACCCCCCAAAATATCTTCCATGATAGCAATATTCAATCTCCTTACCTAGTGCGACTTGTCAGTATAGAAATGTCTGTGAAAGGACAGAATAGCCACTATTTCACATAGCATGCTGTGCTTCCTAAAATGTGGTTATAAAGAGGTCTTCCTGGGCAAAAGACGGGCTGACACACTCTACAGATAACACAACTCAAAGAATGTTAAAGGTGATGGTTCTGGATGCAAAGTCTCTGCCCCTGGTTGAACTTACTATTTTTGGAACATTTGAAAGTATTCTTTTGACTAATACACTTAAGAAGAAACATCCCTGACAAGCAAAATGGACTGATATGAACTCTGCTATGGGATGTTCACAATCTGTCTCCTGCACTGCAAATAATGTTCCCAGATCCCAAAGAGTTTTATATTTCTGTAATGCCTTTGCAATGTAATAACTTAGATTGAAGATAAAATAAATGAAGCCAGTAGGTTTTGATTATGCTGTTCAAGATTGACATACCAAAAAACAAGGCCTAAATTATGAAAGCCCTCCTGACCACAATAAAAAGTTGGTCAGTGGATTGGGTCTGGGATAGAGAAAAATAAGGACCTTTCTTTTGCATATTACCCATCCTAAGGAGCCAGATTTTTTTTGCAGTCTGGCTAACACATGAATTCTCATGTCTCCAGCTTCCTTGTCAGGAAGCCTGTGGATGAATTGTTCTGATTTGAACCCACTTTTATGGGGAAGGAAACACCCACACTAACAAATATCTGGGATGTTTTGAGGTAATGTTTTAAAGTGCTGAGCAATTATGTTGGCACCACATGAAGAAAGACACTGAGTAACCCTTTCTTGCTAGGTTACTGCATACCTAACAGATTTCAGCCACCTACACCTTTACCAGTGCACCAGATGAGAATTTTTAATATGCCTGAAAAACATGTTACTGTTCCACTCTTCTCTTTTACCACTGTTTTTTCTTTCCTAACTGCAACTTGTTAGGAAGTTAGAAAAAACCCTCAACACCTAGAATAAATGGCTTAAGTTTTCTTTCAAGTTTTCATTCAGGTTAAATTAGGAAAAAATGGCTCATTTTTAAACAAATGAAAAGAGTAAAGCTGTGGTAAAAAAAATGTGCCAAAAAGATCCTGTGAAATGCATGATTGTATCTGGGCGGATAGATAATTAGGGTGTATGAGACCTTATTTTTTGAGCATCTGAAGTGTAGGTGGACTTGAGGAAACAAAGCATTAAAGCTCAATTTTACATTTATTTTATTGTCTTTGCACACTTTTCTCAGTTTCCTGTGGTGCCAGCCATCTGTCCAAGCCCATGTGTTTGATAGGGCATGTCATGGTATGCCACAAGGATCTTGGGTACCATCCTGTTTAGTCCAAAACTCCGACTCTGGATTCTACGTGCAATTCTCTTTTATTTTTTATTTGTCATAGGCCTGGGTGTGAGTTCAAGTCAAATATAAAACATGAAGGCATGCTGTCCTTCAAGGAATGACAGTCCTTTATATTTAAAACAAAGAGATAGTGCCAAGAACACAGCTAAAAAAAAAAAAAGTATATATAAAAGATAAAGAGCGCTTCTCTGTGTGGTTTCATGGGCCACTTTGGAGACTGAGGTGTTGGCTGTTGCTATAGCAGGGAAAGTTTTGCACAGAAGATTTAGGTAGACTCAGTACTGCACAAAATAGGATAGCTTGCATGGCAAGATGTCTTAGCAAGTCTGCAACAAAAATTAGAGCTATAAAGCATGCAAACTAAAGGTTTTGAAGTTATGAAATGAATTAATTTTCAAGTAATAACTTCTACAACTCAGTTAACTATATCATACATAGGACCCAATGTGGATTGAAGTCTGTTTTATCAGTTTAAAAGTTATTTGAAAATGAATCAGAAAGAAAAGCTTTTGTATTTCTGTTGCTTATTTTCAGAACATCATTTTTGGAATGGTGATACTGTTGAATTAGAATGATCCCCAAGCAGTGAGAAAGAACAGTATATTGAGAGCACTGCAGATCACAAGTTAGTCTCTGATTCTGCTTCACACATTCTGTATGGCCTTGGGTAAGTGACTGAACATTGGATGCTAAGATTTTGAAACATTTTCAAGAATAAATGTATCTGCATCCATTGGCCAACTTCATTGATTCACTGCTGTTTAAAAAACTCAACTAAGAATTCCTAGAACTGAACACTGGGTGTGTATAACACAATCCAGGACATTTCACAAGATTTTTAGTTGACTTTCACTTTTGAAAATGAGTACCACATTCTAGTTTTAAGAATTCAGTGAAGTTATTGTAAATTCTCCTCTAATGAGTAGCTAGGCTGAAAGCTGTAAAGCTACACCTTTATTTTACCCTTCATTTGTCTAATCCAGTTTTCAGTTTGGGTTGGATGTAGTTATAACTTTGGCAACTGGATTGAAGTACCCATTATGCATGTTTTACTCTCAGTATAGGTACTTAAGGGAGGTCTTTATCACTCTAGAGTTTTTGATATTCTAAATAGCTTCAGCTTCCAGGATGCCATTACAAGGCATGACTTTTGATTTCTCAGTTTCCAGATTGTCAAACAGCCCTCATAAATTGCGACCAGCTTATGTGGATATGGTGACAGTCACAGCTCTGTCGCTACAAAGGAAATGTAGTCACACAAATCCTACTTGGTGTTGTATATTGGTCTCACAGATACCTTGTAAGAGATTCAGCTGTTGCTCCTCCATCTCTCCAGAGTCCTCTCAAGGGGCTGTTGTTCTCTCCATTGCCAACCAACAGAAGTTCTCCTATTCTCTCAATAACATCTATTTTCCAGATATTTAACTTCCACTGGTGGAATAAAAAACATTGCTGTCTGCTTCCACTCAGCAGATGAAGTAATCAATTTTTTTATTGGGAACTTATCTTCTCCTTTGTATTTATTGTTTTTCAAAAATATCTGCCATCACCAAACTTGTGCAGTTTGCTTTGTTTGGCTTTATTCTAAATTGTTGAAAAAAACTGCATGTTTCATAAAGCTAAGAATCAACTCCTGTGGATCCTTGTGGTCCCTAAGAAATGCACTGGCTGATTCTCATTAGTTTTGAGATATGTCATCGCTATTTTTAATACAATCTTGGTGCATCATATTAATATCATATCACTTTAGTTCTTAATCAAAATGTCAAGCAATATTGAGTCATGATCATTACAGAAGCGATGGTTTGTTACACCACCATCCATTACCTTTATTAGAGAAACTGGGATCATTAACAGAACAAACTACTTGGAAAAGATCTAACGGGTTTTCCTGAAGCATTAATCATTTTCTTAATTGTTCATTAACAGACTGTCAGCCATTCCTGTATTTACTGATGCTGGTCAAAGTGGTCTATTTTTAATTACTTTGTTTGAGCAACACTGTGAAGGCATCATTACCCCTTTTTAGTCTTTAGTCCCCTTTCTGATATTGCAAGAATTATTAAAAAGTAGTATTCATTAACTAGAGAACTCCTTAGTCAACTCTTTAAAAATTTACAGGTGGACATTTAAAATATTTTTACCAGTTGCTGTCTTACATTGTATTGAGGTACAGTTGGTATTTTTAGAAAATTTCTAGAAATACAGAATTTTTTTTTTCAAAGATTACTAGAAAAGTTAGTCCTCCTTTATCAGCCGGAGGAAAGACCAAGCAGTGCAGAGAGATGGGGAATGTTCATTACAGTTCATTACAGTTTGTCTCTGCCACTGCTTCATCCTCAGGAGGAGGCCTGCTTTCACTCTTCCCTTGCTCCCCTATCAAGTCTCTTCCGCAGAAAAGAGTCTTCCATGAACTTCTCCATTGTGAGTCCTTCCCATGGGCTGCAGTTCTTCAGAAACTGCTCCAGTGTGGGTCTGTTCCATAGGAAACAGACCTCTGCAGTGTGGGTCACAGGTCCATGTCAACAAACCTTCTCCAGCAAATCTGCTCACTCTCCTCTCCAGCTGGGGTTTAGGGTATTTCTCCCCTCTCTGCTTAAATAAGTGAATACCACTGTCTCTGATGGACTGATTGGCCAGCACCAGGTCTGTCTTGGACCCCTCTGTCACTGGCTTTGTGCGCATGAAGGAAGCTTCTGGCAGCTTCTCTCAGAAGCCACCAGTGTGATACCCCACACCACCAAAATCTTGTCAGGCAAACTCAATACAAACATGAATACAATTATGAAATTGCAGTACTACAAAGAACTGAGCCACGTTGAGACACAGAGTGGGGTTCTCGTAGCATAACTTCAGTTATGTAAAATTTGAACATATCTTCTAAAATATCCATTTATGCCTTGTTTATAATTACTCACAAGACATGGTTAGAGTACAATTCATCCCACAGGTGCTGAAAGGTTGAGGCTGGCTCAGCTGTCTTTTGTGGGTGCCCATCTGTCTCCAAGCAATCCAAGGAAATTAGGTTAAACTAAATGACTAACACTTATCTGGCTAAAGACAGTTGAAATAAACTCCATCCAACATGGCTGATCCAAGGAAACCTGCAGTACAAACCAAAATTTATAACATTCCTCATGTCCTGTAAAAAAATATAATAATTACCCAATTCTTTTCAACTAAGATCAGAATTTACTGAAGTAGAATAAAAGTGTCAGTTTAAATGTAACCTGCATTCCACATTTAGGTTTTTTTAATTGGCTTTTCACATAGAAAATAACCCTTAGAGAAATGCCAATTATTGTACAGTGCTTCTCTCTAATAAGAACAAATCATCCCTCCTAAATCAAATGGGGATATATTTATAATTATTGTATGGCTATTTGATTGTATGACTGTGCATCAGGGTTTTTATTAAAAGGAAGGTGGTATTCATTTGAAATTATTAACCAAATATACTAGTTTACATGTAAGTCTGTATGTGTTTAGTAAGAGATTGCCCCTCAGGAAAAAAGCCCCCACCCTTCAAAAGCAGAGTCTTGACTCTGTTTCTCATTCTATGAAAGTGCAGTCCTGCTTCCCAAAAGAAAACAAGTTCCCTTGCTTTTTAAATTCCTGTCTCTCAACAAACCAGGAATCCTGTCTAGCACTCTGAGACAGGAAAAAACAGCGAGACTGAGCCCAATTCACTCCCAGTAAAGAGGAGAAGGGAACTGACATACTTGATTAATCATTGCCATCTCCCTGCTGCTATCAACACAATACAGCACCTGTGGCAAGGAGCCGAGCACCCCTTTATGCTTCTCATTTGATGCACACACTCATTGCATTCACACACTCAGAATGTGATCTTTCATGAGTAAGGAGTTATGTTCAGTAATGAGACATGTCCAGTAATGAGAAGTGGATTTTTCCTTAGCCAAAAGTTATCTGTTTAAAAAAAAAGAAAAAAAAAGCTTTCTGGCAGAGAAGCAGTTGCAGATCTTTAAATATTCCAGTGCTATTAAAAATCTTAGACCTTAGCAAATGATTGACAATATTTCAACAACAGGGAAATGGTGACTGGGAACTTGTCTCTGGAAACAGATGGTGCTTGACACTTCTCTGGAAGAACCTGCCAACCCCTTTAGAACACCAGGTCATCTAGGCTGAAGCATAAAAAGAGAATATTCTTGTCCTAAAATGCTTACTATGTAACTTTAAAGAAGCATTTGTGTATTAGTTGCCATGGGAAGACTCCAGCCTACCGAAGGTGTAAGTGCTGCAGCAGTCTGGAGAGAGCCTTGTTCTGGACTCAGCTGGCAGTTTGCTGGATGCAGAGGATTGATGTGCTTGTGTAAAGGAAGCTGCACACACATACAGCTACACCTGCACAGACAGATGTTATCTCCTTTGGCTGTGGGTGACAGACCTGTGCACGTGCATATTTGTGTGCACGTGTGCACAGAGAAACACACAAACACAGGTACTTCAGTAAAGAACATAAGGACTAGCCTGACTTGTCCTATCAGCTTTTGGTGCTGGCTTGGATGTCCTCTTTAAGATACCTTGAAGATGACAGGTATTTACAGACAGCTTACAGCTTTCTCCAGCTTCAGGTGGAAGTTGTCGGGCTCCCCCCACAGTGCCTAAATGACAGTAGGGTTTGTGTGGCTTAATCCCACCCCACATACTGTAGTGTGGAATGTAAACTGTTATCTTCTGCTTTATGTATTCACCTTGTGATATATGTCATGATGAACAAAAATCAGAAAATTGAGGGTTTTATCTGCCCTTCAGTTATCAGTTTCACTTTATTACTGAGATGGGTTTCTCTCTCATTAATTTCATCTGGTCAAAGTGTGCTTCAGTTTGCTGCCTTCAATAATGAGTCACCCTGTTTCCACTGTGGCTTGCTTGCTCACTGAATTGTGGGAAGAGATGTGCTACATGAAATAAATTCAGCTGGCTTCATACACCAGCTTTGATGCCCAAGACTGTGAATGAGAGAACCTCAAATTGCTTTTGCTTTACACTTCTACAAAGGGAAATGACTGACAATAGGAAGTGACTAACAAGTTCTTAATTAAAAACCACTGTAAAACCAGACCTGACACCCCTAAGAGAAAAAAAAAGACAACCCACTTTATATAGAAAATGTATACGCCTAGCTAAAGAAACCCAGAAACTGACTGCCCAGTGACTGATTTTCTCCAACAATTCACTTTAAAGTATCCTTGTAAGCATGTTCTTTATGTTTTGAAAACAAGCTATTTTTACATTGTGGTCCATGTTATCACTTTGAATTGCAGAGGCAAATATGCATTGTGTCCCTTTCTGCAACCCTTTTTCTTATTTTTCTTTTTTTTTCTTTTTTTTTTTTTTCCTCTATTATGACATTGTTGACAAACTTTTCATGGGATTTTTTATAGTCTACTTTTCTAGAACTGGCTCTCTGTTTGGGAGTATCCCTGCCAGTCTACAGCTAAGCAATGAAAGAGTAGAGCATGGGAATGTTCCTGAGTTCAGGGACAGGCTTGATCCCTTTTGTGGCTTAAAATTTGGGATGAGAACCAGGCATGTACTGTATGTTCCTTATGCCTTGCTTTCTGTAAGTTCTTAATTCTGATCGTGTTATTTGAAATTTCATCTGACCCACTTCAACAGTAGATCTAACTTTTGTCTTGATCGTACCTTGAGAAAAGCATTTCCACATTTGTCCCAGTCAGAATTCAATACTCTCTGACCAGGAGGAGGGTTCAGTGTTTATTATGAAATCTACTAATTTGGTGTATTTGTGATTTTGATTTAACAGAAGGCTGCAGCAATGTACTGAAATCATAATAGAAAAATAACATAGCATTTCCATACTGTTTGAATCACAGAACAAACACATTTCTCATTACCAGGCTCTGTGTGCTCGCTGTCAGGATGCTGACATCCCCAGTCCCTAGGAAGGCATGTATGGATTAAAGCCAGACCAAGCTGTCTTCCAATTCTGTTCTAATAATTGATCAGATTTTATACTTCATGTTGGGCTGAAGCAGGTACATGTCCTCCCAGCCCTGGCACACTGGTCTGGGTAGCTCAGGAAGACATAATTGTGTGTTAATTATCTCAGGGAACCTGATGATCCAACAGTTCAGCTGTCTTATCTAGGAACATTACCCTTCATTCTCCCTGGTGTTGAGATAAGCTTAGCATTCTTCATGATACATTTTTTTCTGAGCTCATTGGGATTTTTGCCTCATATCTGAACATTCCTCCACTGTGGAGGTGTGCTGGTCAATCACAGCCACACAACAGCTGCTTTCTCCCATGTATAAATTTGCAATACATTTTCCCAAAAAATGCATTGCCTACAGTACAAATATTACACCTCAGGTTTTTCTTCTGAAAGGACACCATGCAAACTGCAGAACACAGCATCTACTTTTACTTGCTGACCCCTTTTAATTATGACTATCACAAGTTGTTAGTCACACTTTACCTTGTGCAAAATCTTCTGAAAAGTTATTTTTTTAAAAATCTTTTAAGGATTATATTCTGATTTAAAATGGGAAAATACAATTACTGTGAAAAAGTAGATACCTAAGAACCCATCATTAGCACTGAAGGAAGACAGGGAGTCAATACAGATAGTTGGCTTGGAAATCTCCTGCTGGAACTAATGCTTTTGTACAGCTGAGTCATATAGTACAGAAAATCATGTAGAGAGGTCATTGTTCATGTGAATCAAATGACTAAGAGTATGAAAATTACAACTCCTCTCTTTTACCCCTCAGAACAGAATTTTTACTCTTTCTTTTTTTTAAGCAGTAGGTGCAGAGTATACAGAAAGTGTTATTTTTTTAGTCCTTTTTCCCCTAAAAGTTCCTTTACAAAGAAAACATGCAGTATGATGTTTTACATTTTACATTTACCAGTTAGAACAACATTGTTCTAAATTGGTCACTTCTACCTTTCTTTTTTTTTGTTAGTCATCTAATAATGTATAGGTTATGAAATAATTTACAAATTTATTTCAGTGATCACTAGATTTATCCAAAGTATGTGTCCAGGTTTGCCTTTATGTAAAGGTATATGTATGGAGCAACATCTCTGCAGTTTCTGAGTAAGGCATTGACATACAAAAAATGTAGTCCAGAGAAGGAAGGGACTCACCCAGATACAGTCACAGGTTATGTCCACAGGAGTAAATTAAATATGCTTGAGAATGTTTCGATGCAAACCAGTAATTATTAAAGTTGATTTAGTCACAGATGGATAGTAGAGTTAGATGAATATGAGTTTTCTGTAGATGTTTGTCTTATTCTGGAACTGTACATCATATTGCTGAGCCTTTGTTTTGACTCTAGGTCTAAACTCCTTGGCTGTCCACCTTCTCCAACTCTTGGAATGCCTTTACAAAAGTCCCTTCATGGGTGAATAAGGTGGTATCCTGCAAGTATCTATCCTTCCTAATCTCTTTCCAAACACTTCTACAGCAGTTTTGAGGCAGTTCAGGGGAAATTAAGGATTATTCTATAGGATCTGAGTCTGAACCCTTAAATCATCTTCCACCTGCTCCCTGTCTGCTGAGTGACTGCTAATGGTGTGATGCTTATTTTGGTTCTGGGTCATTACTGGTGAATCTTTAAAAGCCGTGAAACTGAGCTTCTGTTGCCACCAGAAAGGCAAGAAGAATTGGACTGATAATAGCAATGAAGAGCATTTTGTGAAGACTTTCCTTTTCTTAGCTGGAGAAATGGGGTTATTCATCACACTGGTTTAATTTATTCAGAATTCATGTTTCTATATTCATTTTCTTAATTTGCAGTCCAAAAGGGAGGCAGTGTGATGCTTCTTTGCAAGAAATGACAATGATTGATGCGTCTTGGAGAAAGCTATAATTTTTCAGTGATTCTCTGGTCTTTCCTTAATTTCCATAATTTACAAAACTGTAAGGAAAATCAGGTTTATTCTAGTTGGATGGTCTTATTATGGTTTATTTTCTCCTTTTAAGTTAGAGAAAATTTTGACCTACTTCCTTGATTAGATAACCTAAGTTCTTTGCTTCTCTTTAATTTTGGATAACAAGAGAATCCCCTAGATTTATTTTTCAATAAGCTAAACTAGGGAGGTAGAGTCTTCTTTGTATCTGATGTGCTGATGATATAGAGATGTCTTCAGATAGTATTTTATAGCCCTATTATATGAAATATGCCAACTGGGACTTTTAGGTTTCAGAGAAACACCTATAATTCCTATATCATACTGTGACTATGATATACAATAGTGTGTGAAAACTATGATTATTTTTCCTATTTTAGTTGCAGGGATCTATATATGGGCCAATCCTCTCATCAATATCCCATACTTGAGAAAAATGGGCACTTCCTAGGAGTGACTCACCTGGCCTATTTCAAATGTCTGCTTCAGAAAGAGGTTGATATTGCCCTGCTAGGACTTACTGCTCTCTACTGCCAACATGACTGTGTTATTACAAAGACAGACACCTGCATGGTAAACACCAGCATCATATCAGACTCCTACTTCAGATTATTTCTTATCTGGCACTGTAGTGTCCATAAGTGTACAAGCCTGATATACCCTTTTTCTCCAAACTGGTGCTGGGCTTGGAGCTTTGTGCCATGGCTGTGCCGGCAAAGAAGATCAAGAATATGAGCAACTGAAAATAGTCCCAATCCCCAGATTCCATGTGGGTCCTAGTGACTGCCTGGTGCCTATTTTGCAGTCTTTTGTCTCTTTGTGGCTACAGGCTCTCTTAAATACGCTCTAAACTTGAATGTTTCTTAACTCTATATTCTCTATTTCAAAGGGTCTAATTTATGAGCCTTGTGAGTTTTTGTGCAAAAAGAATGAGTCTACAAAGTGGGAATATATGTTCTGCAAGACAGATAAAAGCTATAATTGTAATTTTTCAATTCAGCCTACATAAAGTATACCTGAAACACAGGATAGCACAAGGTGCAGATTTGGTGCATTAAGCAACAGTTTATTTACAGATTTTTCTGACCAATGAATAAATAGCCTGAGAAGGACATTTTTTTTGTGGACAATGTGTCACATTCTCATATGCTGTGAACTGAAGGCTACATTATTTTACTTTAGCTAAGTGTATAATCATATAATTAACTCCATCATTATCTAGACTGTTTGGTTAATCCAGACATTTATTTTTAAGGGTATACTCAAGACAGCGTAAATGCGAATTACAATAAAACAGAATTCCCTCTTTCTCTCAACTGCCCCAAGAATTGTAAGTTCTTTGCTATGAAAAGCTATAGCTCAGGGGTTTAATACTTAAAGCTGACTTCGTCACATTGGGACTTTCTAAATATGGATTTGCTGAAGAAAATAAAACACTGATTATCTTTTTTAGAACTAAAAGAAGACAGAACAAAAACAAATGTCTCATTCAATGAACAGACACTTGAAAATGCTGGGTTAACAGCTGGACTTGATGATCTTAAAGGTTTTTTCCAATGTAAAGGATTCTATGATGCCATGATATACAATGGTCAGCACATCATCTTCCTTTTCATTGCTTTTCTTTTTCCTTTTTTTTAAATGAGCATTGCTGTTTGAAACCTTCTGTATTCCACAGTCTTCTAATTACTTGTATTCACAGTTTCAGCAAAATTAATTTCTATAAAAAGTAGAAATTAATAAATAATAAACAGCTTATCAGAGAAGATACTTTGGACCCTGGTATTTTTCTTAGTATCCAAATTATTTGAGTTTATGCAATATATTTTTATTCTGAGGAAAAAGCATGACATTTTTTGTGTTGAAAATAACAGTAGGAGAGGCCAAAGTCATGGGAGGGGGCCATACCATTAACTTATACTCTTCTGGTGAATGTGATCATCCTTAGAAAATTAGAGACAGATAGAAGTGAACATGGCTCATGAGCCAAAAGAAAAACTTATAAATAAATTTCAACATCATCTTTCTTAATATGATGGATTAGTGAAAAAGGAATAAAAAGCATCCTGACACTTCAAATACGTAATGGAAGAAATTTTTTCCTCTCCAGTGCTACATACAAATGTATACTTGGAAATTTAATATTCTTTGTGTAAGAATCACTTAAGTTTTCACATGTATTTAAACAGTGAAGATGACTGGATGGTGGCCAGCAACCTCTTTCTTTTGTGCATCAGGCTCCCTTGTAAGCACTGATATCATGTGGGTGCTGAAATTTAATTAAAATGCTTATTAAGAAGATATCTCTAGAAATATCTTGTCTTCAGTGGGTAGATATTTAATTTATTTTTAAAATGTTGGTTTAGCTGTGCAAAGCAGAGCTGTCTTCTATAGAAAGATGAATATGAATGAAATCCTCTCCTTTTGTTTTCTAGTGAAAGCGTACTGCTGCTAATGCTTTTAACTTAGATTTTTTCATTAGCCTGTTGCCATTGGCAGGAATTTCACAGCAACTTCTGAGTCACCAAGTTCAACACTGTGTCATAGCCAAACTGAAAAAACTACTATAAATGTATGATATTCTGTTTAAAACAAGCTGTATTAAGTGCTTTGCATTACACTTGAGGAAAAGAAGGTTTAGAGCCTCACTTTCGGACTACAAAAAATCTCCTTTTTCTAAATTCATGTGTAAACTTACTCTATTCCTTACCTTGCTTTACCTTGCCCCTGGATGTGCAGCAAGCACTGATGTGACTGAATTGCACTTACGTGGCAAGGTTTTGGTGGGTGGTGCTGCAGGGGTGGCTACTGTGAGAAGACACCAGAGGCTCCAAGACGGACCCACTGCTGGCCAGGGCCGAGTCCGTCAGCGATGTTGGCAGAACCTTGTATGTGATAACGTATTTAAGAAAGGATGAAAAATTCTGGAAGAAAGGAGTTAGAAAATGCAAAAAAAACCCCAACTCCACAGAAGGAGAAGGAGGATGTGCATCAGGCGCCAGAGCAGAGAGTCTCCTGCAGACCGTGGTGAAGACTGTGGTGAAGACCATGGTGAGGCAGCCGCGCCTCTGCAGTCCATGGAAAATCTCTTAACAGTGCAGGTGGGTCTGTCCTAAAGTAAACTGCAGCTTGTGAGAGCCTGCACTAGAGAAGGCTCCTGGCAGGACCTGTTGACCAACGGAGAGGGGAGTCCATGCTGCAGCAGATGTTCCTGAAGCACTGCACCCTGTGGAAGGGACCCATGCTGGAGCAGTTGAAGAAGAACTGCATCCCATGGGAAGGACTAACACTGGAGTAGCTCATAGGATTTTGTCCCGTGAAGTCAGGGAAAGAGTGGGAGGAAGAAGAAGCAACGGACACAAAGTATTACCAACTGACCACAAACCCCATTCTCTGTCCCCCTGCACTTCTCGCATGGAGAAGGTAGAAGAATTGGGAATGAGGTTGAAAATGGGACAAAATGAGCAGAAGAGGGCAGATATTTTACAGTTATTCTTGTTTCTCATTATGCTGTTCTGTTTGAATGGCAATCAACTAAACTAATTTGTCCAAGCTGAGTCTGTTTTGCCCATGATGGTAATTGCTGAGTGACCTCCCTGTCCCCATCATGACCCATGAGTTTTTGATCTTATTTTCTCTCCCATCCTGCTGATGGAAGGGGAGTGACAGAGCAGCTTGATGAGCTGTTGCCAAGGTCAACCTACCACAGCTCTTTGTGTTGCACAATAGGGAACCCTTTGGAATTGAATATAAGAATAGTAATTGGGAAAGGTAACAGGAAAACAGGGACTGAACAATACTAGAGGGCAAAATCGTTGTAGGGAATTTTATTCGCAGCTGTGGTGAAGGGATTAGGGGTGGAGTGTGTGTAAATTGTCTGTATTTGTCAGTGTTGAAATGATGCTTTAAATTTTTTTTGTTGTGTCTGTAAGAAACGGAGGTCTTTAAAGAATATATGATTGCATCTAAATTTAGTTAATTGTTAGCAGTAGACAGCCAGTAGGCAACAGGTGCTGAAATACCTTTGCCAGTCCATGAAGAAAGTTAAGCACTTCCAAAGTGCCCTCCTGTTTTAGGCCGTTTTTAGGCACATAGCCTAGTGTAATTTTCTTTGCAGGCCTTTTGTTCCAATCCTTTTAGGCTTTTATTTACCTTTATGGCTCTTTGAGATACTGCCTTCTACAGGATCTGCTCTGCAACATATATATACATTTTTCCTTTAAGTTCTCAGGAGTCACTTTCAGCTGGAAGAAGCATTATAGAAGCTATATTTTTGTATGCAAGTTATCTCTTTGTTATAGATAAAAACTTGATTTTATGCCATAAAAAATTAATTTCTTGATCCACAGGTAACCATAGTGTTGATCGTTATTATTGAAAATGTATATTTATTTTTCTTGAGCCAGTTTTGTGGTCTTGACTGTGGAAAGAGATTTTCTTTTACTAAATCTAATTTATTTAAATATCAGAAGTTAATTCCATCAGCTTCTGATCAGCTGTAATTAATGATCACTTCAAAATCAGCTCAAAGTGTAGGCTCAAAATGTATTTTAAAATGTAGTGTCTTCCTTGAAAAATCTCTCTTTCCTAAGGTGTACCTGCATCCTGGGTTTTTTTTGATCTCTATCGTGAATAACTGTAGATTTATCAGCACCACAGTTTGTTTAACGTTGTCAGTATTTTTTCTTCAGCAAAAGCTGAAAGTTCAAACTCTTAACTACACTCGAAAGTAGATTTGTTATTTCTCCAGCACATCTTTTTTCATCCCATAGATCAGTGTTTAATTGAAGAGATGATTGGAGAACAGAGTGCATTAAGAAAATTTAACCTCTGGGTTCGAATACATTTAAGTTCAAGACAAGTTCCCTGTAACAGTGCATGCATACTGCAGAACAATAAAAGATTTTGAAAGCCCACAAAGTATTTTCCCATGATCACGTTAAAAGCCCATATGTGATTTTGGACTTGCTAATAAAAAAAATTTACCAAAGTTACAGATGTTGATCGGAATTTTGGCTACACCAAAAGTCCTGCTGGAACCATTTTTTCACAGGTGCATTTAGTGGGGCCTTTTTTTTTTATTTTCCTCACTGGCAATAGCTGTCTATAATTTTTTTTTATGTCTCACAGACATTTTGTTTTTACTCTCAGCTTGGTCCCAACACTCCCACTGCACCTGCCCTGCTAGTACTTTACTGTCATGCAGAATTCCAGCTAAATTACTGGAGTCCTGCATTGAAGCAAAGACCTGTTCTTATGAAGCCCTCTCAGCTCTCTCAGACAATACCTGGGGATAGCCAGGAGTTAGAGCAGAGGAGGAACAGTTTCTAAGAGGCAGATAACTATTTTCTTTTAGTACTGGAATCTGTTTTGACTATGTTTAATTTTTCGTGTACACAAATCCTTAATATCTCATGGCATGGTCTCCACTTGTGAATTACGTAAAAGTTAAGTGCTACCTTGGAATCAGTAGTAATCCAGGGGCTTCAAGAGTGGTGTGACACAAATGTCATGCTTGCATTAGCACTGAGCAAGGGTGTGGGTGGGATTTGTGCTAACTGGGTGCTGCTGTCTTGTCTTTGCTGCTTGCTCTCTGCAGTGTATTACCACTGATAGCTGCAGGTGACTTATCTTACAGAAACATTCATATCACAGCACTCGAGAAAGACAGGACAGAAACAGTTCAGTGTTTCCGGACCAGCAAGCTCCTTAGGTACTAAGATAAGCAAAAAGGAGGCGATGTCTTCCTATTGCATAAGCAGCAGCTACAATACAGAAAACCTTCTTTTGCATTTTTCTCACAAAGGTGTGAACCCAGTAACGTGAAGAAAACCTTTCACACTACAGTACATGAAGTAAAAATCTGCATATCTATCCATGCTCCAAGTAATTTCCATCATCCCTCCTTTCTACTCAGTGTGTCTCCTAACATCATCAGCTACCATTTCATCAGCTCCTGCCATCACTTGTTCCTGATCCCTTTTCTAGTTCTCCTGGAAAGAGGACCTCCCAACAGACATTCTCTGCCTTGATTTCCCTGTAACATGATGTAGTAACTTCATCAGAAAGCGAAATATTGAGTGTTCCAACCAGCCTGTAAAGACTCTCTTAGATGTTGAAAAAGTGCACTGTTAAGCTGTAAAAATCTTTATGAGGTTATGCCTTATATATGAGGTAAACAGGAATGTGAGAAGAGTCCCAAAGGAAAAGCAGGGCCATAACTGACTGTGCTGTATTTGCCAAAGTGTTGTAGTCACGGTGAGTGCAGAAATGCTTTCCTTCTTAATATATCTAGAGAAGTGATGTTGTGATGATGAAAATCTACAAAACATAAATAGAGATGTTTTATATCAACTTCTATATCAGAGGTAATACTAGTTTTGCCATTACTGGAATTTTCAGCTGAAAACTAAGGACGTTGATTCTTCAGCATAGCATATTTTAGCGGCTATCCTGCATTAGAAATAGGAAGGAAAATCTGTAAAAACATATTTTCAGCATCTAGTTGCACCAATTAGGAACAGTATTTAGTTCTGTAACTATGATTTTACAGGTGAGATGATCTGCTTCTTTGTATTCACTTCCAACATAAATGCTGACAGACTGTAAAAGCAGGTGCCTGTCATTTCTCTGACTAGTTTATTCTTCACAGAAAGTTTCTTCCTAAGTTTTGTGTAAAGATGAACAGACACTAAAAGAAGAAAAACAAGTTTCAGAAATTATTTTAAACAAAGAATTCAAAATAAAACTACTCAACTAAATCTTACATTTCCATTGAGGTTATTTTGTGAAATCTTGTTTTATTCATAATAAGACAAGAAAAATAATTAGGATTTTATCATCTTGCTTTTATCATTTGACTTTGAAAAGTACGGAGGTTCTACATGCTGGATTTTTTAAGTACCTAAAGTAACTTATTCAGTTTTGGTTTTTCACAATCCTGAATGCACAAATGCATTCAGGAAGCTTTTAAAGTGAAGAAAAGCTAAAAAAGAAATGAAGCTTGACCCTATTGCTTTACTTGCATTCCTTTTTTTCAGTAAGTGTATGCATTCCTTTTTCACCATTGTTGCCTTTTTAAAAAATAATTTGGTTCCAAAATTTTTAGAATTGCCAAATGATAAGTGCAGTGACAAGAAATTTTGAATGTATGTTCTTAAGTGAGGTAGATCAAATGAGAAGAAAAGGTAGGTGGCATGTAAGGTGTCTGGTTTGAGAGGAGAGTACAGAGCAGGACATGATCCGTGAGTTTAGGAGAAGAGGGAGAAAGAGGTTCAGAGTCCTTCATGGGAGAATGGAGGAAAGCCCTGGGATTCTCTCTCACTACAATATTTCTGGTTTTTCCACTGTATAACACATGCCCATCTTCTATTTCCATTCTTGTAAGGTGTTGGTGGCAAGGTTTTGGTAGCATATGGGGAAAATGCATGTGCAAGGAATGGCCAGGGACTGCCACTCAATGGATATGGCTGAGTGCAGATGTCTCCTAAATAGACCCACTTCAGGACACAGCTGAACCTGTCAGCCAGGCTGGTGGTGTCTCTGGAAAACCGTGTTTTAGAAAGGCCAAAATGCCAGACAGCACTTATTTTGTAACAATGCATCTGTTTCCTTTTATCTCATAGATTGTCCTGCCTAACAGATAACTGATGCTGATATTGCAATGCAAATCTTTTTAAAAGACTATAACACATATCAAAAAAGAAAAAAAAGCATTACATTATATCCTAGGAGTGCTTTGGGAAACAGTAGTATGAACTAGGGACAGAGTCTTCCTTGCAATCCTCCCTTCCTTCAGAGACAGTAGCAGGTCCTCATTTAACATCAGGCCTGGCAGAACACTGTATTCATGGGTGTGGAGCAAGGCCAGACTGAAACACACCATTGTTACAGAGGCTACCACTGTCCCAGAGATGGAAAAGGCTTTGAGGTAAACTGAGGTGTGGGAAGTGAAAACTTGTTCTCTTTGGCTTCTGTGACTACAGCTCTCTTGGAGTGTATGATGTCACTGGGGTCTGTACTCTCTGTTCCAGGGCAGTTCAGTGGTATCCTATGCTGCACACCTGGATGTGAGAGTGTGTGCGTCTCTCCCTGTGTCACCAAGTGGGCACAGCAGCAGTATTTCTTCCACAGAGCACCATACATTTCATGGGTTTCATTTGTATCACGTTGACAAGTGGTGCTGTGAGACTCAGATCCAAAGAAGCTCATGAATCCAATATGTTATGCAGAGATGAGCTTTTCTGCCTGTGTGACCCCTGATGCCACGCTTGCACAACCCTTCCACAATGGGACACTGGCAGAAACCCCTTTTTTTTGCCAGCCTGTTCCCACAAGAAATATTCTTGAGAACATTTTCTGTCATACTTGGTTGAAACATATTTCTCATGAGTTTAAATTTAGATTGCCTTTGATTATAAAGGATCTGGTTTCTGGAATAAAGAAGAATGGGAAACTTAGAATCAAAGAATCCACATCACAGATGAAAACCAGCTAGGTCTCTAGCCTCTGGGCCTTACAGAGCTGGGGCTCTGGCAGTTTGTAACTTCAAGTTCAAATACCTTGTATCTGCTAAGGTGTGAACTAGATCAAAGCCTTTCCTGCATCTGGAGTCATCATGACTTTTCAGTTTCAAGAATAACATTGGATTTTTCACCCTGCTGCTCTTACAGTCCCACAGATAATATATAAGGGAAAAAATAAATTCTTCCTTCTGGTTCTGAGTCTTCCAAATTTAAGGTTTTTTGATTTATTTCATAACTTTATGTCACTTGCCAATCTTCCATCACCTGCCTTCTTATCCAAACTGTGGATGATAAACAGGCAGAATTCTCACATTGTGACAGGAATGGATTTTGATTCTCTTCTGTCAGCCAAGCTTCTCATATCAAGTATAACATTTTTCATTGCTGAAACTGAGAACACTTCAAAAAGATGGATGATGCAAGAAGTTCATGAAAAGCTGCTGGACAAGTTCCTGAAATTATAGGTAACAATCCAGAAGAATTTCATACGGGTATCAATAAAATTATTATGTGTGCTAGATACGCTTCACTGTAGTGCAGAAACTTCCAGTAGGGTGTTTTTGACTCTGTCTGCATTCCCATGTTTGTGAAAATGAGGTAAGAAGGGAGGGCTTAAGTCAGGTGACATGAAGAGTGAACATATCTGTAACAGCAGAGAGACTGTCACAGAGCATTTGGCTTATGTGGCAGGTTTTGGTAGCTGGGTGATTGCAGAGATGGCCCCTGTGAGAACAGACCAGGGCCCAGGTCAGTCACAGCCAGTGACTCCATCTGACCTACCACAGGACATGGCTGAGCTGGTCAGTGAGGCTGGTGGCACTGCTGCAAGGACATATTTAAGAAAGGGTGAAAATCCTGCACAGCAGCTGTGAGAGAGGAGTGAGAAAAATATGAGAGAAAGAACCCTACAAATGCTAAGGTCAGAGAAGGAAGAGGAAGAGGCGTTCCAGGCACCAGAGCAGAGATTACCCCACAGCCTTTGGAGGACAATGTTGGAAGAGATGCACCGTGCTGCAGCAGGTGGATATGCCCTGAAAAATGGTGCATCTCATGAAGAGAGCATGCGGGAACGTGGAGAGGAGCCCACAAAGAAACAGGTTTTCTGTCATAATCAGTGGCCCATGGGGAACCCACACTAGAGCAATGTGTGAAGGACTGTCTCCAGCGGGAAGGACCTCACATTGGATCAGGGGAAAAATATGAGAAGAACTTCAGAGAGGAGATGCTGGGACTACAATCCCCCTTCCTCACCCCGCTGTGCCACTCTGCATAGTGTGTGGAAGAGTTAAGGAACAAAATGAAGTTGAGCCTGGGAAAAAGTGGGGATTAGAGGGAAGATTTTTGAGTTTTGCATTTGTTTTCCACTATCTTACACTGTTTTTAATTAGCAATAAATTAAATTAATCTTCCCCAAGTGGAGTTTGTTTCTCCCTTGATGGTAATATTAAGTGATCTCTCTGTCTTTAGACAATCTCAACCCACAAGATTTTTTATCTTATTTTCTCCCCTTTATCCTGTTGAGCAGGGAGAGGGATATAGTAAATGGATGGGTGTCTGGCAGCAAGCCACAGCCAAGTCCAGTACACAGAGACAATCATGAGTTAGTGAAATAAGTAAGTTTTAATCACTTCCTCCTCCTCAGGAAACATTGGTTGTTGTCATCTCGCTGTTCAGACCTGTGCATCTACAGGGACAGAGTGCAGCACATTCAGGAAATGCTGAGCCTTTCCAAAAAGAGAGGAAGTTTCCCAACGTTGTGATCCCTTGAAAAGAGGTGTCTTAACTGTGACCTCTGTCAAGGATACTTGGGTTACTACTTAAGGACACCTTATAGTGGTGCAGAAAATAGAGTAGCTGTACAGTCACTATATCTGAATTGGTGGTTATATGCCAGTGGGAGGGAAGTCAAATCCTCTGAGTAAAACCACCTGGGTGCAGTTTTGAAATGTGTTCTCAAACAGAAGTGCTGACATAAGGCAAATTTCACAAGTAGAACTAACTGTAGGTCTAACTCTCACTCTTGGTGGATGTAATCTCAAAGAAAAAAAATGAAAGAAATAGATACAAATGAAGATATAAATTATCTTTTATTCTATAGGTCTTATCATTATGGTCCCTGAAGAGATGTGAGAAACCTTACATCTTACATGTGCAAACACTGATACACTTTCAGGAATCTTGACAGGAAGATATGTCTGCACTTTTCTAAACATAACCAAAGCTGATGGTATTCTTAGCTTTTTCCTTCTTATCACCTAATTCCCAGTTGGTTTTGTCTCCTGCCTGCTCTGACTGCTGCAGTTCTTACAGTTTCAGCACAAGAAGAGTCATACTTCCCTCTGCTTCACAAGGGTGGACAAAAGCCTGTCAACAGCCCATAAAAAACCAAATAAAAATGAATCAAACTTTTAAACTAACATTTCCACATATTTTGTACACATTTAAGTGTTTCTAAATGCAAAAGTATTTGAGAAAGAAAAAAGTCTGACTGAAATATGCCTCACTTAGGTTTCTATTTCTGTTGGTTCGCAGTGAAAATGAGTCCTTGCAGGAGGAAGGACATAATTATTTTTATTCAAGATTCTGGGAGTATCCCCAGGTCTTTCTCTGCAAAGTTGCTTCTCATCGGATGGACCCCAGTCTGCTATGTTGCATGCAGTTATTATAAAAGGTACTTAAGTAACAAAGCTCTGTCTGTTACTTTTTTATTATGAGGTTGATCAAACGCTGGTACAGGTTGCCCAGAGATGTTTTAGAGTCTCCCTCCTCAGAGATATTTAGAAACGATCTAGACACGGTCTTGGCCCAAGTGGCCCTGTTTGAGCAGGTGGGTTGGACCAGATGACCTCCAGAGGCCCCTTCCAACCTCATCCATTTGGAGATTCTGTGAACTGCTCAGAGCTTGGGAGATTTAACCTGCTGGAAAGGGTCTATTTCTCATATTTGCATGGCAAGATTATTTGTTTCATCTACATTTTCAGGACATTTTTCAAGATGAATAAATTGATTTTGGTATAAAAGCAGCTTCACATTTACCAGTGCTTCAACGCAAATACTCTTTAGGTCCCAGAAAATTCAAATCTTAAATGAATTGAAAACCATGTGAAGGAAATCATCATTAGCTAGTCAAACATTTTTCTCATTTTTCTTTCCATTTCAACCACACTAACATCTCTTTCTTTCCCAGTCAGAACTGTAGATTGGCTTTGTTAGAGAAAAACACTTCCCCATTGCCATTACAGGATCTGTTTTTACTGCTTGTTAATCATGTTCTAACGTAAACTGTGCATAACTAATAATTTTAGATAGCTGTCATTTACCTCTAACCAGGGGAGCTTTGAAACACCTGTTTTAGTGTTCCCGAGTTACAATTTTGAAGCAACACATCCAAGTTTTATAGTGGTAATGAAGTTTTTTTTGGATGTGTGCATGAAAACTAAAAATCAGCTTTTGTAGATGAGTAGAATGACCGTTTCTGTTAATTCATGAAAACAAGAAATTTTAGGATAAACCACTAAAGAAACACAGGGAAATTTATCCATGCATTAGAAATCATTGTACCATTGCAAAAAGAGCATTTAATTTTAATTGTTTATAAATTCTAACCAGATTCCAAGCCTATGAATTCACAACTGTGGGAAACTGCATTTTTGGGACCTCTCAGGTCACCAGGGGTTAGAAAGAGCAGCATTGCTGTGATTTCACAGTGCCGACTAATTAGAAATCAACGACTAACTGAATAAAAGTTTCCCACATCAGACTTAGACCGTCAGCATAGTTGGCTGAGTGATTTTTGAAGGCAGAGATGACAACAGCTTTCCCAGGAGCCTTCCTGGCCTTTATGGTAGGTGTATGGCCCCTAAACCTGGCTGACCAGTGCTTGCTATGCTTCCACTTCTCCACAGGCTTACTCTCAGTACCCTGGTCATATGTGATATCTTTTTCTGGAAAGCATCCTTCAGAAGGACAAGAGGGTTATTTTTGCAGACAACATGGGATTTAACAGTGAAGTCAGTGAGGGAGGTTTGAAATAGTGGAAAACAGCAACAAAAAATATTTAAGCAGAGCTGTGTATCTTTGTCATTACACTTTGTTTTATTCTGGTATCTAACCTTTGGTCACTCTGATGAGTCTTACTTGGTCCCTGTATCCATCATACCATCAGACAGGGAACACTACCAGCAGCATAATGATGTTCTTGGTGCCATCCCAAATCTGAGTATTCCCTGTCTTTATATTTTGTTAGTCACATGATTCATTATTTAGTATTGCACATCTAACTCTGTGGATTGATAGTTACATTTGATTTAAAGGGAAGTAGGAATGGAAATACAGGGGGAGAACACAAGTATCTCAGCTCTTGTTTGAACTGCATCTAACCCTTTCTCTCCTAAAGGTAACACCTCACTGCAATGCAGTGTGGGTCAGGATTCTCTGCTTACAAATGTCCAGAGAAGCTGGGCTTTGCTTTTGAAAAACCTTTTTTTTCTTTCTTCTTGGAAATTTTGGATTAATTTCCATGACAGGTTTTTACTGGATTGTTACAGTTCCTCCTGATATCTTATAATGAGAGCTTTATAGTTTAGGATGCTATACCAGAAAAGTGAGTCAGATCCTGTCCTGTAATTAGTTCGTGTGTGCTGGGCAGGCAGAGACATGCTGAACATGTGGATTAACTTAACTATTTTCATCATGATGTGGTCAGTATTTTGGTATCTGGAAATGTACTAAAGAATAACTTCATTCTGCTACTGAAACCTTTACTACATTTTTAATAGGAAAGGTAAAAGTTGGGCTTTCAGGTCATTTCCAGCTGCTGGTTCCTATTTTGCCGTCAATATAATCCCTAAGCTCATAAAACTCTCCATAGGACTAATTAATTTATGCATCTCCTTTTTATTTGGCCAGACTTACAAGATGTTTACTGAGGGCCTCAAAGACTGAGGCAGAGAGGGGGCTACAACAGTGTACACACCAGAGCTCATATATTGCAAATAATGTACAGGAATGGCTTAAGAATCTGTGTTCCTATTACACTCAACATGTGTACTGAATACACTGGATTGACATGTAAAATTTTGTCTATGTCACACAAGAAATTTTTGCTTGCCTTCCATATTCAATTTATTTCTGATAAATAATTCATTTGAGCAATTATTTTTGAATCTTTACACCCTCAGTATGAGAGCAATTACAAGGTGAAAAATATGTGTGGAATGTAAGCTGAAATGAGTAAGAGAAGTGCCAGTATAGTAAAATATCTGAATGCTGTGAGGGACTGGAAAGCTGGCTGTCTCAAAACATTTCCGGTGTGTGTGTGCAGAAAAGGAGAAGGTCAGGCCTTGCCTTTGGTATATCCCATCCCTGCCATGGCCACCAGTCCCTGGCACACCAGAGTCAATGCTCTACACCTGCCTCTGGAACCCCATTGTAGCCCCAGAATGGCCAGATGGCTGGGAGTCCCACCTGGGAGAGGCCCAGGAAAGCCAAAAGGTTTGTAACCCAGGACATGAGGTGAGCACGTCTTGACCCTACCTCCCCTTGGAATTTGTATCAGCTGAACACTGCTGGAACCAGACTTGTTCTTTTCTTTGTCTTTTCTGTCTTTCTCTCATTCTGTTTCTTTTTCTAATTCCCTCTTCCCAGAGTTCTGAGTAGCTTAAACTTGGACGGGCTTGGAGTCTACTAATTTGAATGGGCAAAGTTAATGCTTTGAGAAGTGTTTTATATGTTTTAAACTTTTTCCAAAGTCCTCTAATTTTCTGAAGTTGCCAGTAAAGTTTTTTTGTTGTTTTGACCTCTTGAGAATATCTTGTGAGTATTTCTCCCTTGCATCTCACTCAGAGTACGTGAACAACCCCAAACTCTTTTTAAGAGTCACATTGAGAGAGTTTTCTACAGCCTTAAAAATGCACCCATGCATATCTGACGAGAAGCCCATGAAGGTCAGATAATGAACAGATAAGTGTCAGTCCTTGTGGGAGACTGGAAATGTCACCAGATTAGTTATGTGATTTTGCATATATAAGCTCAGCTCAAAATAGATGCATTTGAAATATCACTGGGACTCTTGAGAATTATTCTAATATCCTTCCAGCATGTGGTTTTTAACGATACATATAATTTTCACTGTTCTTAGGAAGCTTTTGTATACTAGCTAGGCAGATGTGCTAAACCTTTTGAAGAGTCATTATTTGCATTTCCAAACAGATCATATCTCTCTATGTTGCCTTCCTATCTATCTCTTCAGAATACCTGAGCATGAGAGTGAGGGAATTGGATATGGCATCTACAGGAGTTACTTGGTTATTTGCTTTGTGCTCAAATGATTATGGGCACAGGCAGACAGCAGTGCTAATGGAGTACAGGAGATTGCTCTCAATGCCATGATTTTGGGAAATCAATCTCAGGCTCTAAAGGCTTAGGACTTTCATGATATGAAACTAAAAGGAAAAGAGCAATTCTGATTTCTCCATAGTCGTTTCAGCCATGTGGATCTCGGCCCTCTAAGTGCACACCTGCACTAGGAGCTCTGCACAGAGGTCTACAGGCATCATCAGGCGTTTCCTTAGCAACAGGAGCCATGTGTAGGCTGTCCAAACTGCTCTTTCTGCACCAGGTTTCCTTGGCAGCAAGGATACTGCTTAGAAAGGGAAAAAAAAGGCAGACCAATTCCGATACAGGAGTGAATTTCAGTAGTTTGCCTGTGCAGCCCAGGCTGCAAAAAAAAAGCTTTTGCTTATTGAAATAATTTTTTTTCTAAACACCTATATGGACCTGAGCTTTCCTCTGCTAAGACTGACAGAGAAGGTGCAGGGATGGTAGTGTGTGCCTGGCCCAGAGGAGTGCCACACTGTCTCAGCTGTCTGTGCACCACAGCGTGGTCCCAAGAGATTTGCATACCTGCAAATGCAGCATCTTCCCCTGCAGGTCCAGCGGATACGGTGGCCCTGGGGAAGCAGCTTGCACGAGGACTGAGGAGCTGTGTACTGCCAGTGAGCTCAGGAGGAGCTCAGCAATTTGTGAAGGGTAGTGCTTAAATCAGTGAAGTTTCTCTGAGGTTGACCTTCACTACCAGTCATGAACCATTTCATCACAAACCAACCTGTGCTCACCAATGCTGTAAGATTAGGGAGGAAACAGTACAGGGTTGCTGTTGCTGTTAGTGGCTATAAACTTACCCACAGTGCAAGTTGCTAGGGTATATCCATCCGTCATGTAAGTAAAAAGGTACATCCAGCTCCTTGACAAGGCATTGTTGTATGGTATGGAGAATCCAGAATAAATGTACCAAGCCAACTAGCCTAAAACGTTTGGATATTTCTCTGGAAGACTCCATCTGAACTGTAAACTGTTTCAGAGGTGTTTGAATTTAATTAAAATCTAAAATACACACATTGCTTCATCTAGCTATCAGATAATGAGATTTTATAGTTTATTTCTCAGTAAAACACAAAATAGAAAATGTATCCTTTTATTATTTGTGTATTTGTATTTGATTTAGGGCAACAATACTATCTGAAATGTCAAGTAATGAGACACCCTAGAAGAAAGAATAATGGAAGAAAGCTTGATGACTAAGGATACAAAGGAGTTCTCTGGAAGCAGTTTCTTGCGTTTGTACGGAAGCTCAGTGGCTTAAGGGGCAGACTTTCATTTTTATAAATGAAAGAAAATGGATTCGATATATAATGTATATATTTATACAAATATATAAACACAAAATGTTCAAATTATAAATTATTTATATTAGAAATAGAATATTTACTTAAAAACAAAGCGAGATCAGAAAACTATGTAAACTAATTCATATATTTCAAAAAAGATGAGATCATTCTTACTGGTTTTTTTAGAAATCACAGAAGTTTAGTAGGAGGTCTTACCAGAATTTTTTTATGAGCTTGGGTTTGCTCCCACTGAATTCACTGGACATAGATGACATAATTAATTTCTTCAGAATTTCAAAAAAGACTTCTTTGATAGCCATTCTAGGTTTTTCCATTTGCCCCTTAATAATGAATTTCTGTCCCAGACTATTGCTACCCTCTTCCTAACCACTAAAGCTTGCTCAAACCTCCAGGAATACTTCCAGTGTTTGAACAGGTGCCTGAACCAAGCAGCTGCGGAGCCACATTTCTCCGATGACAACATGTATCTGCTACAACTGAGGCCCCAGTTCAGTCAATCAGTACAGCTGCTGGAACAAGACGGGTACCACAGACCCAAAAAGCCTCATGGTCTTCATTAGATCCGCTCAATAATTTGCTCTTAAAAAATTTCTTGTAAGTGCACATACTGTCTCTTGAAATACACCTTTTTGTCTCCATTTTTGCTGATCTGAATGGTTGAACAATATTAATAATGGCTTCTCTATGCGTCTGTGAGGATTGATGCATTTTGGGGTCCTGTCAAAGGCCCAGTTTTATCAGACAGCTGAATTGGGACACCTATTCAAAGCAAAGCTTTTAAAATCCTTTCACAGTCTCTCATAAAAATGTACTAAGGAGAAAAGTAAATGCATTTACTTACTATAATAAATGTCTCCTGCTTAGATGTCTCTAGCATTATTTATTTTAGTGTTTTGTCTTTTTGAAAACTTATATGAAGGCAGCATAAGGGAGTAAAATAGCTATTTGTCTTCAGGGCTCTATAACACCAAGAACATATTTTATATGCACCCTGATGTGTTAGGATTATTTAAATCACCAGGAGAACTAATGAGTAGGTCTTTGTATGTCCTGTCACTCAGCCTAAACTTTAAAATCGGAAATTAGTGACATAATTTCTGTGGCACATAAGAATGGTAAAGAGGAACTAAAGGGCAAGACTTCTTTTACTTCTAATTGCAGTAGACTCATGATCTCTGAAAACATCCCTTTAGCCCAGAACATCCTTGATTACCATATAGAGTTAGCGATTTACCTCTTTTGGGCTATTTTACAGTACTGCAAAAACTATTTGTACAGCCTTGGACCAATTTTGAATAAGTATGTGATAATGCCTAAGCCCACAGAGTGCAATTTTTTAATACATGTTAACATTCCAAAGTGTGAAAATGGCATTATGGAGATAAGTATGAATAAAGAACAAATTCATTTAGACGTAGCCTATTGTTAAAATAAGCATTCAGACACATGCAGTCAGCAGTGAAAATCTAACCATATTTTGAAAATAAAAATTTTGTTGTAGTGCTGTACTTTGTTATTTGTTTGTTTTAATTCACAGGGTTTGGGGTGAAACCAAGAGTACCACCACAAGAAGCAATTGGGAGACATGACCAGTCACACTCTTTCGGAATCCAAGTGTTACAGAGGTGATTCTGATCACTGACCGTTTCATCTTTCCAGGACATTAAATTAATGATTGCGGTGTTTCCTTATCTAGCAGCTGAAACTTGTTGAAAAATCTTACTTTCCTGTTGTGGTAAGGTTTTCCCAGGAAACCTCAAACTTTTAATGATGACTTTGTTGAAATTTTCTACTCCCTGTATTACAGAGTTACATGCTGGTTAGCAGCTTTGCAATATGGTTTTATTCCAGGCAGTAACAGTAAAATAAACAGAAATTTACCAAAGAACTGAGTTAATAATCTATGACACTTCAATTTAAGATTGATCACTATTCCTGCAGTCTTACTCAAATGCCCTGCTTGGGAATTTTGGCCAGTACACTGCTACACAAATGGAATCATAATACTGCACTGAGTACTGTGCTTCTGAGCAGACATCTTGAGGTTTTCTTGTGTGAAGAACACTCCACTAGCAGGACAGGTTTTTAGAGACAAGGTTTTCTCTATGAACTTATCACTGAGAGCAATATACAAGGCATCAGAAAACCTAGAGCATATTTTCTCTTTCTGTATCTGTCTGCTGCAGCAGTGGAAAATCTATCTGATTTACTATGGGTCAGGTATCTCTGAATACCTTTGCTACACACAGACACTCAGGGGTTTTTTATCTATTTATCTGTTCTTAACATTGGCTATCCTGCAATTCTCAATACTGAATGCAGTCCTTATGCATATAAATAAGGCACATGCTGTGGCACACTTACCAGCCTCCTGAGATGCTTCATCAAATTCAAGCTGGGCAGGCACATTCTTAATCAGGCAGAGAACAGCCATTGGCCTCTGCCCTTCTGTGCAGGTCAGGATGAGTCTTCCTGGCAGCAACCAGCCACTCTCAAAATTGCTGCTTCCCTTTTCTATCAGCTCAATTGCTTGGCATTCACTATTGTGGCAATAGGTTTTTTCTCATTCTGCAGAGACACTGAAGTTTCTACTTGTCATCTGTATTTTATGACTGATGAATACATGCTTCTTCCCTTAATAGATGCTGCTGCTGAAGGTTGTCAGTGAGACAGCAAAGGTAGCTTTAAGCAAGCTAGCCAGGGTGGGTCATAGCAAGGGTGTTTGGGCAGTGGAACAGGAAAGCAGACACCTCACCAAGCCTGACAGAGTTCAAGACATTTTTAGAGAATGCCCTCAGGCTCATGGTGTGATTTTTTGGGGTTGTCTTGTGCATAGCCAAGGGCTGGACTTCAATGATCCTTGTGGGTCCCTTCCAGCTCAGAGTATTCACTGATTCTATTTCAAGTGTGTCAAAGTCTCAGAAACATTAAACAAAATATTGTAACCATTTATAGGCATAATGGGAATAAAAAGCAGCCTTTATTGCCTAAACCACACCTAACAATAACAGTTCCAGCTGTCCTAAAATATCTTATTGGTAGCTCACAGTCTGGCAGATTTGTGGGACTTAAGTAGTCTGTAGAGAAGTCATCATGATGGGGGTGGGAAGGCATAGAAAGCATCTTAGTGGATGCACGGTATGTTGCTGTTGGATTGCTATTTGTTTTCAAGCAAACAGATGACTGGCAGGAAAAATATGAACTTATCCCGCTGCTCATTTCTGGTAGCTCTGTTGCTGCATTTTAGCTTACTTCAGGTTGTCTCCAGAGAGGCTGCTGCCATCTTTAGTCTGTCCCTGTGGTGAAGTACTGGGTTCTGCTGCACAAGGTGGGCAGAACAAAGAACGTGCCTGTGAGAGGCTGTAGCTCTGACCCTTGGCTAATAATGCCCCACACCCCCCTGCTATGGCTCTGGCAGCAGAGGAGGGTTCTACAGGGAACAGGCTTCAGTGATAGCCTCTGCCATGTCCAGAGCAATGCTGTATGATCTAAAAGCAACAAAAATGTGATGGGCATGCCATGGCCCAGCTCCAGTATGGGGATTTTTCTGGGGCAATAAAGAAGGGATGTTTTAGTAAGACTGAAATGCATCACGGTGTCTATTGTCTGCTTCAAAGGGAATAATTAGTATATGGATATCTGCTTTTCGGGGTTCACACAGGTGCAAATACAGAGAGAGAAGGTGAAGCACAGAATGAGTTAAAGGATCTTCTGGAAGCTTTGTATTAATTTGATACAGGCCCTGCAGAGACCCACAAGAAAGAATGTGTAACAAAGAGTTTAATATTTCTTATGCTGACTAAATCAAAGCACTAGATAAAAAAAAGCAGAAAACTCGGTTTTCAGTATTCAAAGTCTTTCTACATGGTGCAGGAGGATGACAGGAGAGTGACAGGAGAGCAACAAAGACTTCAGGAGAAGTAGAGAATATTTGTGTTTAAAATATTTGTTCTAATTATAGCATGAAATAAGGAATGTGGGAGGCATTCACAGCTCCTGGTAGAAGCATTTGGGCAGAGAAGGAGAATTTTTTTCATTTTCAAAATTCTGTGAAATGGTGACTTAAAACAGGAACTGGGGTGGGCAAGCACTGCTGGAGATTTAAGAAAAGAGCAGTTTATTGAAGGGCAGCTTTAAAATATGATCACCATCTTCAAGGTATACTGGAGTAAAGAACTCATCAAAAGAGAACAAATTACTTAACTCAAGCTTCCTGCTTTATTTTAAATGCAAAATTGGTTTTAAGGTAAAGTAACTGGTTAATGAAGCTGCCCCAGACTGCTGAGCACTCGCTATTAATTTTACTAATTGAGTATGCTCACAATTGTTATGTAATAGAGTAGGCATTACAGAGAAGGGGTCTTTTTCTAAAGTTTCTTGAGCACTATCATAGAATTTATCTTACAGAAATGGATTCTTTGGGGGTTATGGTATGCCCAGGGGCCACCAAGAAATTGTTAGCTGATAACAAACATTTACAAAATATCTTTCTGAATAATTTTGTTGCTTTTTAATGGGTTTAGCTTTGTTATTGAGGGGTTTTTGTTCCTTTCGGGTTCTCCATCGGTTTATTTTAGTAAGAATCCTCATGCAGTAACAGCTTACTTGTAGAAGGTAATATGGAATTCAGAGGTATGAGAATCTTTAAAAGAGAAGGTTTTTCATAGAAACCTTAAGAAAAAGTTTCTGGTTAGTTAAATTAGGATCTCTCTCAAAGTGAGCTTTTCACAGCATCGTCTCTTGGTAAGTAACGACTTCTGAGTGTGTGGAAGGAAGGACTGAAGCACGTGAGACAGAGCTTTGAAGGAAGAATTGGGAAAAACAGCCAGTGCAAATGCTGGTTACAGTTGTTATGACTCTCTCCATACTGCTCGTAATCAGCTTTCTTCATAAATATGTGCTCAGATTTATAGTCTTGGATCTTTCTATACTTCTTGAAAGTCAGTATGTGGCACAACCAAAGAAACCCAGAGTGTGGGAAAACAAAGTACTGGGAAATACTTGTTTCAAAAAAATAGTGACATCAGGGAAGACAGGTGCCATATAAAGACTCATTAATTCTGATATACTAGATTTCTGTGTGGCGAATTATCTGACATTGACTCAAAATGAATACATTTTTATATAATTTCTTCTGCAGTGTGATCAGGCTTAAAATTGAAATGTTTTTGTATTCCACCCTAGATGTCTGGGAATCTTTCCTTGCTGATATAAGGTTAGCTCCAAGAAGAAAAATGGTGCGTAAAATTCTACATGGAAAATTTTAATGCATGGAATCTAACCAAAGAAATATGCATTGCCTCCCCAGAAGAATGTTTCTCTTCAGAGAACAGTCAGTTTTTTTATAACATATAATCGATACCTTTTCCTGAATGTTTAGATTAGACAGACCCCCTGACAAAGGATTGATTTGCCTCTGCTGAAGCATATATTCACTATTAATAATGACAAAATCCTAGGAAAATGCTTCACCTTATTTGTTTAATTTGCAGGCTTGATACAGTGCCATTTACAGACACTGAGATAGTTCATTCACATACATTTTGTGTTTCCTTTTGTTCTGGTTCTCCATGCTAAAGTAAAGAGAAGTTTTATTCACCTTGATGGTTTCCATCTTGCTTTTCTTTTTTTATGCTTCAACAGATACACTAAGAAACTATGTGCTGTACAAGGACATTTTTCAGAGATGCTGAAAAATTTTTCAGGCCTGAATCCTTGGTAGCACTTAGATCTGTCAGAGCTCAGCATGAGTTAAGTACATAGTGCTTTAGACAGTCTGGGTCTCAGCCCTTTGTGTGATAAAATTTTCCAGTGCTGTAGCAAATAGTAATAATCACTCACAAAAAAATTGATAGTGGTGGTAGAACAGAGAGAAAAGTAAACTAGTCAGTAGGCAGGCATTGGTCTTAGCTGTAATGGTAGCTACTTTTATGTGTTTTCATGCATATTTAATATAGTCCGTGGTGTGTGCTTGCTTTTCATCTATTTTTACAAAGGCATAAATGAAAATATTGTGAAGACAAGTATTTCTAGACCACTTTCACTTCTAAGTTTTTAAGTGCTGGCACAACACTTAAATATTTCAGAGAAATTTCAGTTTCTCCTCCAGACACTATCTTTCAGAAGAACAAATTCCAGCAGATGCAAACCTGGAACATACATCTGGAAGATGTGTATATATTTTTTTCAGGTGTACAAACAAAGAAATGCTCAGCTTAACAAATTCTGTGAAATTAAATTTATCCTCTCTGAATGCTCAAGAAGTATCTCATGATTCTGTGAAACTGTAATGTTGAAAAGCTTTTCATACCTGGAGTTAATTAAAGGAACCTAGGTATGAAGTTACAGAAGCCAATACTCTACAGATATTTCTTATAATATTTTCAACTATACCCCATTTATGTCATGATTTCAGTTTGCTGTGAATACAAAAACTAAGTCAAAATGGTGAAAAAAAGAAGCTAAGAACTTGTGTATAATTTTTAGATGTACACAGTTGAAACATTGTATTAAATGTGTGTACCTGTAATGTCCTTATGTAAAGCTTGTGTTTTCTCTATGTCCTTTCCTCTCAAACAGTGTTTGAATGTCCCAAGCACCCTTTGTTCTCCAGACATATCATCATCAACATCATCATCATTATCATCATAATCAGTTAATGACAATTTACAAAGATATTTTGATCTAGCTTTGATTGGATGTCTCCAGTTAACTGGAAATTAGCAAATGTAATGTCCATCTACAAGAATGTTGCTGTCATGGAACCCGAAGTCTTGTAGAGTAAGGACAAGTCCCCAAGACTTCCTGTGATTTTATTGTTTTCAAGAAATGTGATGAGAATAGCTCAATAGCAAGACAATATTTTTTACTGCATGACATCTATTTACATTTAACATCTAGAATTGAGCTGCTTGATCAACATCTCTTTACTAATCCAAATTATTCAACTCTCTGCTCGCTGAAAATTGTTTCTTTTCACTCCATACAAACAGGAACTGGGGTTTGTGGGATGGTGCATAACCTATACCAAATTGCAGAGAGATTATGTAAAAGCTTATTCTTTCACTGCAGATTGTATGTGCTATAACATCTCTTTTCCCTATGCAGACATACTACTTTAAAGTTGTGGTTGGTTTGAAACTCCTGCAGAGGGCTTACCTAAGTATAAATAGGATGAAGAAAAATCTCCCTGAGGGCACATTTTCAGCATGATAGTAGAAGTAATCATTTTGATCCTGTTAACATCTAACAGGATTGTTTATAAAACCATTCCCCTATCTACCGCTTGCTTTAAAAGTGCCTAGAGGACTGCCCTTAAATATCATGAGACTTAATCCTACTCCCAGACAAAAGAAGCAGGACCTTAGCCGTAGTGTGAAAGCAGAACCGAGTGTAGCTCATGGAGGTGAGCTAACTGCAGGCATGGGGAAATATGTGGCTGCATTTTAAAAATAAATCTAAATGTGTAAATCCTTAATATTGCTATCACCTGAACTCACATGGTGCACTGATAAGGAGAGTGGGGTTTCATCAGGACTAAGCTCAGAGACAGATTTTAGTTTAGGATTAGTAAATACATTTTTTCTACCATGTCTATGTACTAAGAGTAGGATATAGCCACCAAGCTAAGGTGTCACAGCTGAGTGCCCTTGATAGCATTCATTTCAGAGCTTACTGAACTGTGCCTTCATATTACTCTTCCCCTGTTTCTCCTCAATTTTGTTTGCTTGTATTTTCTGAATTCTTTTGCAAATTTACACACAATAGCCCAAGATAAAATTTCAGCCCATAGATGTTTAGACAGCTTTGAAACACAGTAAAATAGACTCATTTGCCCTCTTCTGTTGCATACTACATCAGTATATTGCATTTAATCTTTCAAAGTAATTATTTTGGAGAGAAGATTTTAGGATGCTTTTTTATCTGGTGCGGTGGGTTGACCCTGTCTGGATGGCAGGTGCCCAGCAAAGTCACTGAACCACTTCTCTTCAGATGTACAGAACAGAGAAATTATAAAAAAAGGCTCATGGGTCAAGATAAGGGGAGGGAGAGATCACTCATAGATTACTTTCACAGGAAAAACAAAACTGACTTGGGGAAATAAGTTTAATTTATTGCCAATCAGATTAGAGTAGGGTAACAAGAAATAACATAAAATTTAAAGAAAACTTCTCCACCACCCATTTCTTCTTCCTGGGCTCAGCTCTGCTCCTGGATGCTCTACCTCCTCCCTGCCAGTGACTCAGGAGAACCAGGAATGGGGACTGCAGCCAATTCTTCACACAGTGTCTTTGCAGCTCCTTCCTCCTCAGGGCAAGACTCCCCACACTCTTCCCCTGCTCTAGGGTCTGGTCCCTCCCATGGAAAACAGTCCTCCATGAACTTCTCCGATATGAATCCTTCTCATGCGCTGTAGTTTATCGTGAACTGCTCCAGCTCGGATTCCCCATGGAGTCACAAGTCCTGCCAGCAAACCTGCTCCAGTATGAGTTTTCTATGGGGTCACAGCTTCATTCAGGCATCCTCACACTCCAGTGTGGGGTCCCTACCACAGGCTGCAGATAGGTATCTGCTCCACCATGGACCTCCAAGGTGGTACCCGTATCCTCATTGCTTTTGACTACAGCTGCCCTCCTAATTATACAACATTTTGGAAAAGTGCACAGTGTTTCTGACATTCATTCTGTAACTGTTGTTTGAATGCGTCACATGAGGTTTTGTCATTCTTGACTCCCTACTGTTAGAAAGCATTAACAGCTGCTAGGCACCTTCAAAGCTGATCTAATATAAATTTGTCTTCCTTTGATAAGCTCAAGGATTTTGTGAGTTCCTTGGTTTGTATAGGAAGAACCTTTTTCCAACTTGTCACTCAAGGCTATATGATGTGAGGAAAGATTCTATAACTCTTATGCTGAATTTTAGTGATTTACATGCAACTACTCTTGTGAGTAGTCCCAAATAGTTCAACAGATGTATATGTTTGAGTAAATGGTGTAAGGATTAAATAATCTAGATGAAAATAACTCTTCTTACATACGTATGTTTGAAAGTTATCTAATAATAATATCATATTCTCTGAAAAATTTATATTCAGCTTTTACTCTCTTTTTAAAAATTCAACTCTGAAAGCTTACGAAGTATTTTTCATTTCATTCTGAGATTAGCTGGTTGCCCTTTAAATCATGACCTAAATCTTTCCTCCGTATCTCAAGATCATGTCCCCACTGGCTGTTCTGTGATGGGAGCTCCTTACGTGTGAGAGCAAATTCTTCCTCCAGCTCCACCTAGAGGTATGAGTTCAGGCTACTCAACGCTGCTCAGAATTGAGACCACACATAAGTTAAGTCGCTAATCCTTTTGGTTCAGTGGCAAACACCTTCTTCAAGACATTTTAAAAATAAGGTGATGAAAGCAACAAAATCTGTTGCTCACAAATTTAGATCACTTGGAGCATTCACAAGCACCCAGAATCCCGTTCAAAGCTTCAAGACACTTTCCTTTCTAATACACATAGTCCTTAAGAAATACTGACATCTGCTGTCAATATGGGACTGGAAACAGCCTGGTAGGATGTTTTGTCTAGCTTACTAAATTCTGCACCTAAGATGACCCCAAGTTTCTCTGTGCTTCAGAGTATATTATTTCTCCTAAAATAAAACGTGCTGGCTGTTAGTAGAAGTGAGTATAACTTGGGGAATAATTTGAAAACAATATGGAACCATTTCCTTTGTTGTCATTGTCCTAGGACTACCTGAGAACTGGCAATAACCAGATGGAATTTTGTGTTGATTTCTAGTTAATAGCCATTTTTAGAGATTTTTACACTCTTTTAAGTGTAAAAATCTCTAAAAAGATATTTTACACTTTTTTTTTACGCTCTTTTAAGTATTCACCCAATCACATCAATAATAGAAGTTATCACTAATAAAGAAGAGAATCAACATGCAGATTTCTCTAGGTTTTTGTAAGTTAAAATAAATGAATGGATGAACGGATAAACATAAAAGAAATAAAGACAATAAGTAAAATAAAAGTTCAGGATATTGTCAGGGCTCCGTTTTGAAAGCCTCCATTTCTGTTGATCAAAAATCTATACTTTAAATTACATACATACAAGTAAGACTCTTCTGTGTAGTGTCACTGTTCTTATTTGCTCACTAAGCTTTACGTGGGATTTAGTTTTGGGCAGTTAGGTTAAGCATCTAGCCAAAGGTCTTCTGAGATTTCCTGACAATTGAGTAAGATAGACTGCTTCAGCAAGCAGCTCAAGATGTCTATGAAAGAGTCGAAAATCTCTTGCTGGATATGGCCAGGGTTTTCTCATTTTCTCGCTGCTGTGATGCCTAAAACTAAGTGAAATGAGTTTTGAATGAAAACTGTCACTGTGGCTTCGCAGTCTGAACAGGTAACACTATCCAGAGATTGGAATGGGCTTGCTCTTTAGGTCTTGGTGGCTGAGTGTGTCATAAAGAGAAATAATTATGTTTGGTTACTGGGTTGCTTACCATCAAGATATTATATATAGCTTGCACTAAAAAATATTAATGAAAATATTTATTTCTCTAAACAACAAATATTTCCAAGTTATTTGTCAACTGTTCACACACTCCTTATTACATGCCTTGTTTCACGTGTCCTAAGTGAAACATATTTCACTCTAGAAGACAATCACATAAGAGCAGATTAGGGTGCATTGGCAGTAGGAAGGCCACTAATTCCTCTTATATTACAAATATTCAAAATAACTCTGTGAAGGTCATAGAAAGGCAGCACAGATTTCAAATACATATGTGATAGTTATTTGGGTGTTTTAAGGATCATGAAGTTAGGAACATCTATCTGATTTGGTTCCATTTTTCCTACTGTTTAAAATATTCCATACCTCATTAATTTGTCAAGGCTCTTAGTTATAAGAAGTCCAGGTTCATCCTATGCTAAAAAAAAAAAAGCAAGAATAATGCAAGCTTTGAAGGTTTGAAGGTACAGAAGGTACAGAACAAAAATATACAGTCACTGGGTTTTATTAATCCCTCAATTCATTCTTCAACCAATAATTACAATAAATCTTCTTTTAAATTTTATTTAAATTTTAGTTTATGTTACATTATTTTTCTTGACAGAAGGACTAACTATACTGAAAAATAAGTAAATCAATAAATCAGAGGTGATTGAAACATTTTTAACATGTAGAGTGGAGTGAAAAAAAGTCACACATTCATTTTTAGTTTAAAAAGCCATCTTGTGATCTACCTTGATCATTCATGAAATATCATAAAATATTCTCTCTCAAATGAAATTTTGATCGGTGATGGCAATGGAAAATTTCTGATGTTCTGTGTCTCCCATGCTTTTTGCATGCCCCTGTGTGCAGAGTTCAGTTGACCCATTAGGTTCCAGCTGAAGACAAAGGTGTCCATGTGTGCTCCCAGGTGAGGAGGCCAAACACATCTTGGGCTGCATCCAAAGCAGGGTGGGCAGCAGGTCAAGGGAAAGGATTCTGCCCCTCTGCTCTGCTCTGATGGCACCACGCCCTCAGTACTGTGCCCACATATGGGTTTCCCAGTACATGAAAGACGTGGACCTGTTGGAGTGGGTCCAGAGGAGGGACACACAAGTATGCAGAAGGCTGAAACACCTCTCCTATGAGGAAAAGTTGGGAGAATTGGGGTTTTTTAACTGGCACAAATGAAGGCTCTGGGGTACCATACTGCAGCCTTCCAGTACCTGAAGGGAGCCTGTAAGAAAGGTAGGAACAAACTCTTTAGAAGGCCTGCAACTGACAGGACAAAGAGCAAAAATAAACTGGAAGAGGGTAGTTTTAGATTGGACATAAGGAAGAAATTTTTACAGTGAGGATAGTGTGGCACAGAAACAGGTTGCCTGGAGAAGCTGTGGATGCCCCATACCTGAAAATGTTAAGGGTTAAAAGTGAGGTTGGATGGTGCTTTGGTGCAACCTGGTCTAGTGAAAGATGTTTGTATGCATGGCAGGGGGTTGGCTAGATCATCCTTAAAGGTCCCCTACAACACAAATCATTTCATGGTTCTGTGGATATCCTAATGTGAAAATGAAGGAAAAAGGGACTGGGGAGATAATTTTGTCATTGTGAAAAGAGCCACAAGGTTACCAGGAGTGGTGGGCAGAACTCTACACAGCTGTAGAATATTTGGCATTACCTTAGTGAAGAAAGGTGATAATGTCCCATAAGAGACTTGTTTCATTGTCTCAGATGTTTTCCATTAGATTTTTCTCCATTCCTTGTGAAGCCTTTATTTTCTATGATGCAGACAGCTAGAGTAATTCAATAACACATATATTCATTTTCTCAATTATGCATCTCAGATGCTGAGATAAAGAAATGGCCAGCAACATCAAAGACAAGTATTGAAAGGATGAAAATGGGAGAACAACCTCTTTTTTGTAGGCTGAGGGAAAATATGATAGAAGTGAGGAAAAGGATCATAAATATGTGGGAGTGCAGTAACAGTTGCATATGGCTGAAAAGAGTGGACTGACAAGAAAGTGAAGAAACAGAATTATACTAAGAGCACTGCAGGGGAAAAAAAGATTGCTATTAGGGAATAGAGGAGTGAAGGCATAGAGCATTTGTGGAAGAACAGGAAGAAGTAGATTGATGTTTACATAGAAACACTGATGATAAAAGAGGAAAATACAGGTTGGAAATGGGTGGTTGTCACAGCTAGACTATCTACAGGTCTTCTGTGGTTGCACCTCCAGTAGTAAATTAAACAGTGTCTGGAAATTTTCTGGGGTGCTAGCAATACTACTATATACTTTAGAATTATTTGAATGATCCTTGAAACGACTTTCATGCATTTCCAAGTCCAGTAGGTTACCATACATTAAGCATGGTTCCCAGTAGGCTGTCCTCATGCACACACCCTGGAGATAAAAGTATTTCATCAAGTCTGTATGAAGTGCTTTATTCCAGGCTGTGGTCCTGAGCACATTTCTTTTACCTGTATAGATATAACCAATCCATCTTGTTCTGAAGAGTAGTTGTGGCTAAAAGTCATTGTTTTTCTTCCAAAACCCTGAAACATTTAGAGTTAGCCACAGGTAGACACATAAGAAAGGGTCCAGGAGAGAAGTTCCCTGAGAAAAACCCAAATAGTCACGGCATATAGACAGCAATCTGCTTTGCCAAATGACGTAAAAAAAATTGCAGTTTCCCAAATGTCAGAGGGAAAGGATGCAACTGCTCTGGGGTAAAGGCTGTGCTGCTGTTTAGGCAGTTGGACTAGATGACTCCTGTAGGTCCCTTCCAAGTGAACCATTCTATTGCAATGGACACTGAAGAGGCAGCCCTAGAGTCATGCAAAGTTTTTTTTCCACCTAAAGCAAATAAAATGTGGTTATTTTCCCATCTTATCATTCCAGAACTTAATTTCTTTCAAACCCTTCAATTTTATGGCTGTGGGTAGTGTCACATGCTGTGTGTACACTTACAAGGACCCTAGGAATAGAGGAATGTGCATGAAACCACTTTTTGCTTTATTCTTTTCTACATAACTTCACCTGCAGTTTTCAGCAGCTCTTTCACATAGGCATAAAGGAAGGCTGAGTCAAAGAATTAAATGCATTTTATTCTTCACAGCATGTAAAGCATGTGATTAGAAAGGAAAGGGCCTATTTGAGGTCACAGATTGCAGAGGAAAACAGCATTTACTCTCAGCCCACAAAAGGTCTAGATTTTGATTGACTTAATTTGAACCCCTAAGGTTCTGGGGGAGAAGGAGAGTTCAGTTTCCTTTGTTTTGTTTTGGGGGTTTTTAAAGAGCTAGTTCCCAGAGAGTCGTTTTGAATATTACAAAGAAGAAGTTTAAAAGCCTTTTTCAAATACCCTCTTTGCTCCACAATAAAAATATCTGAGCATTCAAAGCTCAATTAGCTCTACACTTTAAAAGTATTTTCTAAAAGTACAATTTACAAGAGCTAAAGAAGCACTCTTTTCCTCTTTTTACAGCAGGATTATCCTATTCACTTCAAGGAATTTACAGACTAGGTATGTAGAAATACATATGACAGGAGAATTTTAATTTAGCTGTTTACCCTAGATTACAAAATCCTGTGTTGCAAAGACTCCTAGATCTCCCCATTTCCATAAGACAAGATAAGTAGGCACATCCTTAAAATGTTCCATAGTGCTCAAAAAATTAAGCAAGGATCCCCATATACTTAGAATCATAAAAATGTGTAGGCTGCAAAAGACCTTCTAGATCATCTAATGCAACCATTAACCCACAACTTCCAAGTCCACCACTAAACCATGTCCTTCAGTGCCACATCTACATGTCTTTTAAATACCTCCAAGGATGGTGACTCTACCACTTCCCCGGGCAGCCTGTTCCAATGCTTGAAAACCCTCTCCATGAAGAAACTTTTCCTGATAAAGTCTAAACCAGCCTTGTTGAAACTTGAGGCCATTTCTGCATGTCCTAGCACTTGATACTTGGGAGAAGAGACAAACACCCACGTTGCTACAACCTCCTTTCAAGTAATTGTAGAAAGAAGTAAGGTCTCCTGTGCAATTCCTTTTCTTCAGACTAAATGCTCCCAGCTCACTCAGCCACTCCTCATAAGACTTGTTCTCCAGACCTTTCACCAGCTCCATTGCCCTTCTCTGGACTTACTCCAGCGCTACATGTCCTTCTTGTAGTGAGGGGTCCAGAACTGAACACAGGATTCGAGGTGTGGCATCACCAGTGCCAAGTATGGGGGACAATCACTGCTCTGGTCCTGCTGGCCACACTATTGCTGATACAGGCCAGGATACCACTGGCCTTCTTGTCCACCTGGGCATACACTGGCTCATGTTCAGTCAACTGTTGACCCACAGCTCTGAGTCCTCTTCTGCTGGGCAGCTTTCCGGTGCCTCTTCAGCCAACCTGTAGCACTGCATGGGGTTGTTATGACCAATAAACTTGTTACCTTGTATGTGCAATATTAAATGCATCAACCCAGAACTTCTAACACTGTAAATGTTGGACAAGGCTGGTAGAGAGCAAGTGAAGCAAAAACAACTTTGCTCACAAACCTCAAGACTTTTCAGTCATCTTCTCCCTAAAGGTCGTATTTCCCATTATTCAGCAATGTAGGTTCTAAGGACACCTATTCAATTTATCAGTTAAATTAACTTATTTAGGCAGTATAATGATCAGTAAATGCTGAAAGTTTGCAAACCAGATGATATTATGCACTGGAGCATAGCCCACCCTCAGGATCTCACTTCCTTTTAATATACAATCACCCTGCACAAACAGCACCACACTGCCTTCCACAGTTTTGTTGGTTTATTCCTCCAGTCACTGAAACCTCTCTGCAGGCTCAATGGTTAGTTTACAAATTGGGGTTACATGGTCAGATTGTGCATATTCCCTCTTCTCCCCTCAAGATCTCCGTAACCACCCTTGGAGCTCTAGTCTGCTGGATTCAGACATACACCCCACAAGGTGAGACACACTTCATAGCAAATGTTTCTATTCAATCTGTGAGAATCATGATAAGATCTGTACTGTGATGCCCTTTACTATTTATTTATTATACTCCCAAAATATGTTAAATTCTGTAATGAAAGAGAGGAGGAGAGGTCTCTTGAAAACATAATTTTAGAAAAGAAGCAAAAAAACCAACCTAGGAGATAGAATTGTTGTATCTTTTTTAGTGCACCACTGGAAGTTTTCTCTTTGAAATAAAGTCCATTTATCTGAATCTGAGGAATAGACATTTTAGGTATATTTCTCCTGTTTTGAACTATTGCATTAATGAAAATCATATTCTGTTGTTCATGCATTCTAGTTTCTGGAACAGCTAAGGACATATTGCAATAAAAGATTTCATGCTACATACTTCTCAACAGGTGTCAGCAGGGCAGTTTACAAAGTAAGGAAAGCATAAACAGGGCAAGGGCTTTTATGCCATGACTAAATGAATTTCTAGACAAAGTGTTTTAAAAGCATGAGGGCAGCTGAGTGCTGAGTAAATTTGCATTTGAAAATGTACCCATTTATTCTCTTCCTTCAGTTCTTCAGATACAATGAGTCAGGCCAAATGCTGACGTAAATGAAATCCAGGCTACTCAATTCAGAACATCCCACAGGTGATGGCTGTGTTAAGCCAACAGGGCTGGGAAATTAATTAGAAGCTGGATCCAGCAAATATTTAGTCATAATTTCTCCAGGAAAATAGTGGATTGGAGGGCTCAAAATAGCATGGTCAGATGCTGTCTTCTGGATCAAGCAGTGTGATTTTTGCCTATTCCAACTGCTCCTTATTTATCACCTTTTGGAGATATCCTGTTCTGTAGCTTTTCTGATCTCAAGGGCTGCATGGAAGTGGTTTCTAATGTGCGCCAGGCATGCTCAAAACAGGAAAGAGAACACTGAAATGGCACTGAAGCCAAGGGTTTGTTTTCCCTCCCTAGGTCTGCCCAGTAACTTCACACATTTTTTAAAATGCATGTGTATATATATATTTGTATATAGTGAATAGTTTTCAACTGTGCAAGGGAACAAAATGATGAGGGCACTCCTGAGGTAGTTTGCAATCATGACCTTAAAAATACAACTTTCTCATACGTGTGTTCTCATTTGAAAAGTAGTGAGAAGGGATTAAGAAAAAAACACCCATCAAATGAGTATCTCAACATAATTATTATCATTGACAGGACAAGCTGTTTGACACTGAAGCACACCAAAATGATGACTTGTTTTCATTTTAAAATCTTCCTTTTGGGAAAGAAAGATTAAAAAAAATCATTTCATTCACTTGAAAGAAATTTTCCTTTTTTTTTAATTTTAAATCACAAAAGTGTAATCGTAACTATACATACTGAAAACAAAAAGAGTGATTTAGGGAAGCTTCTTTAGCACTGGAAATGCACCATCACTTGTACGTAATGTTGGTAATTAAAAAAGATTCTTCTGAAGAATCTGGAGTGCAGAAGATTGTCTAGTGATGCCCTAGAGTCAGAATATTATTAATGTATTTTACTGAAAATCAATTTTCACTATATTGTGTCCCTATTGCTTTAAAATACAGACATTAGTGCTGGTGTAAAAGAGTATGGAAATTGTGGTGATACAGACATGCTTTCTCTTAAAAAGAAGGATTATTCTTATTTGTAGTGCAAAATGCCCTATTTAGTAGGCACCAGTTATTGGGTTAATTGGAACAGTGTAGTGAGAGAGAAACATTAAATTTCCTTACCAAAGGAATCATTAATAGACCTTGTACATAATTTTTTTGTATAAATGCAATATTCTTGTATCTTTTGGGGTAGAAGGAGGAGAAAGAAAAGAAAGATTACCACATTTCTAAGAGAATTTTAAATCGTAAACTTTTAAGATATCTACTAATGATCTGACTAATAGGAAACAATATCTGTTATAATAACTTGCCCATACATTAACAAATAGACATAGCATAATTATTTCAATTTTAGAACAAAGCTTGAAAGGGTATTTGGGTTTTAAACTAACATTTCATTTAGAGAAAAATGCTGTTTTTTCAAATTACACTACTCAAAAGTAATTTCAGGACTCACACAATCACAGACCTAAGCAGTCATTGCAGCTAACATTTATATGAATTGCCAATAACTCACTGAAAGGGAGTGAGCAACACCTTCACTGAGCATCCTGTGCAACTCCTAGGGTAGGGAAGACTTTCAATTAACTTTACAGCTCTGCAGCTTGGGGGAAAAACCCACTTAAATCCTTTTTTCATAATGGCCTACTGTAATGCAGAAGCCAGAATAGAAAAGGAATGATAGAAACATTTTCCACATGCTTGGGTTAGAATGTCTTAGTTTTGTTTCCATATGTGTGATGAAAGACTTCCTGAAATTTATATATGGCCTAATGTTTTGAAAGTTCGTTCTGCATACAAGTTAGATGACCTAGTTATCAACAAGATCCACCAGGCAATCTGAATGGAAACACAGAATAAATTGAGACAGAGTATCACAATTTCTTCTCAGTCAAAAACACTTTTCTGTCAGTGTACATGCCAAAAAGTTGGTGTCACCATAATGAGAGTTACTTAGCACTGGAGCACATTTAAATTATTCAAACTCTGTTAATTTAGGTTTAAAATACTCCGCATTTCCATAAAAAGGGTTGAGCAATGCCCATATCAGAAGCCCTAGTTATCACCAACCTTTTCACTATCCAGTAACATCTGGGGAGTAAAAAGGCAGCATTAATAAGATATGTACCTTAGTCAATGCTTCCAAAGCTGCATGTGTACCATTACGGATCTCTTTCAGTATTCAACTATCTCACTAGTGGTGACTTATTTTCAGAAATGTGGAGTGAATTGTTACTACTAATTAAATGAAATCCAAATGATTTATTTGATTACTAGAGATTGGTAGTGAAATTTGTGTCAATTTTGAACGTGGGATGGATTTATTTTAAGAGATGCTCAGCATCCGACATTCTTTGGTGCCTACAAGAACTGCGTTAATGATAGCTGCCTACTCAAACAAATGTTGGAGGACTGCGAACCATTACTTATATTTAGGTTTTTTACTTTCAGCAGAAATATGTGGGTGATACAAAGGAAAAGATGTTCTAAAGATATCATAGAATAAGTATAGATTGTCTGATGAGCTTGGGGAGTCTAGATCACTTTGTTTTAGATGGATTTCTGTCAGAAATTATTTAGGTATATCCTGATGAGTTGGATTGGATTACCTGTAGCACCTTCCAGCAGTTTTATAATTCTACAGATAGGAGAATAAATATTTGGGGTTGGGATAAGAGGAAAATTGCCCAGTTTCCTCAGCAAGATCAAATTAAGTACCACAACTAGAATAATCTAATATCTAATGGTTTAATTTGGAAATAATGACATTTCATTCCAGTGTACTGAAAAGTCTGGCTGATGTTACTGAGAGAGCTCTCTCAGTTATTTATCAACGGTCTTGGGAATATGCAGCGGTTCCAGATGACTGGAAGCTAGCAGATGTTATTTGAATCTTCAAGAGGGCAAGAAAGAAGACCATGATAATTATAAGCCTGTCAGTGTCACTTCAGTGCCTAGTAAAATTATGGAGAAGATTATTGGGGGAGTTATTGGAAAACACTTGAAAGACAATACAGTCATCACTCAAAGTTAGCATGGGGTCATAAAGGCAAGATCATGTCTCACTAACTTAATTTCCTTTTACAAGAGGGTTACCTGACTAACAGATAAAGAGAAGGCACCAGACATGGGGTTTTTATTTATTTTAGAAAGGCTTTCAATACTCTCTCTTACAGTATCCTTCTATAGAACTTGTCCAGCACACATCCAGTTATATCACACAATGTGTGACCAATTGTCTGAAGAGTTGGACCCGAAAAGTGTTGGGAGACACGGGTTAAAAAGCAGAGGTTGGTGAGGAGATTGGCAATTGCTCAAGTGACCTTGCAATTGGGAATAGCTCTTGATTGGTCTGTGAGACCAGTAGGCCAGGAATCCTCTAGCATGGACCACATTTAACAGTGCCTGGGTCTTTGCTTGTGAGACTCTGCCCAGTCATTGCTTTACCTGGTTAACAAGATAATGAAAATAAATTTACTCTTTCCATTCTAGCCACAAGTTTGTGGTTGTTCCAACTGCCTGCTTGTGTTGATTCACACATAGAGTTGCAGTAAATAGGGCAACTTTTGGTTGGTGGCCAGTCACTAGTGGTGTTCTCCAGGGCTCAATTTTATGGCAAGTTCTCATCAATGGTTTTATCAGACCTGGATGCTGGAATTTAATGCACACTAAGCTTGTCAGCTAAGCTAAATTAGGAGGATTTGTCTTCCTCGAGGATAGAGAGGCCCTTCCACAGAGACCTTCATGGACTGAAGGGCTGGGCAGTCACCAATCACATGAATTTTAACAAGGGCAAGTGTCAGATCCTGCATGTGGGATGGCATAATCCTGGAGAAAGGTATGCACTGTGGGCAAAAGACTGGAGCGCAACCCAGCAGAAAGAGATGTTCTGGTTGATGACAAGCTCAGTATGAGTCAACAATGTGCCCTGATGGCCAAAAGGGCCAACTGTATCCTGGGGAGCATTAGGCCCAGTACAGCTGGAAGAAGTGATTTTCACACTGAAATCAGCATTGTTGCAGTCTCACCTCGAGTACTGTGTGCATTTTGATTTCCAAAACATAGGATGGATATAAAAATATTAGAATGTACCCAATTTTGCAAGTTGCCCTGTGGGGAGTCTATTATCCTTGTGGGTCCTTTCAGTATATTCTATGATTCTATGCATCCTGGAATACTGGGAAAAATTTTTAGGTGGGAAAACATTTCCCAAGGAAATGTAAAGAAGAAATTCATTCTTTTAAATGACAATACGTAGTTCAATTTTGAAGAAAGTAGCATGGTTTATTGCCTGAATTTTTCACTATGCGTTTTCTAAGAATTTCAAAAATATGTATGTTCAGAAAAATGCATTAATCAAATGCTTAATTGTACTAATTAGGCATCTCTTCCGGCCTGATGTTGTGAGAATGGTATGAACTACTTCTATGCATCTGGAATGGAAATTTGATCAAAAATTAAAGGGAAAAAACCCCCACTAGAGAAAGCCACACCCAACTTGGTTTCTATGAATGGTAAGTTAAATATATGTATTATCTCTGTCTTAGAACAGATTTTGCTTTATTCTTTACTGTTTGAATTTCTTATACAAAGACTTAAAGCAGATCTTATTCTTCATTTATTTATTTATTACATTTATTCTCAGAATTCTTTTTATTACATTCACCTAGATACAATTTAGGTTTGTGATTTACTGTCAAGTTCATTATTTAGTATTTTGTGCTTTATGGTGTAATGGTGTAGAGTTTATATCAAAATATTTATTGTGTTGACTGCACTGTATTGTCCTCAATATTATGTATTTCAAGCTGGTTTTAAATCTGCACGAACATATGTAAAACCTTTAGAAATTTTCTTTTGTACTTTCTTATTTGACAAGTGTTTCTTATGAAGTATTCCATTTAGGTGATTGAAAGTGATTTTAAGGAAGCAGTGATTTATTTATATTAGTAAAAAAGTAACGTTTCACTCTTTTTTTCTGGTTAATTATGTTTTCCAGTCCACCCAGTTTGGGGATAAGAAAAAAGACTTTTTCTTACTTCTTTTTTTTTTCATATTTAATTTTAATTTTGGTCTATCTCACTGAGTTCTGGTTAAAGTATAGCAAGTATTGTCTAAACCATGTGAACAAATTATACCCCAAACTAAACTGTCATAGTTGATTAAAAAGAACTTATTATATGATTTGAATCCCTTAGTGGGCTACCCAAGTTTGGAACCACCATTATGTTTGCTTTTAACTAATGATGCAGAATATGGTTTTTAATTAAACTCCGTTAGGATTGATTTAGTGTTAATAACTTATTGAGACAGTTACCCTGTGATATATCACAGAAGTGAGCAAAGATACTGCCTTACATGAAAAAAGAGATGCTAGAGAACATTGCAGTGGGAGGACTTAATGATTAATGCCTACCATTAAGATATACCTATCATCTGTATATAGTCCATCTTTCTTTCTTCTACCAGACCTTGAAGACCTGTTCAACCCTGAGCATATTCTCAAAAAAATCTCTTTGTAACATAAAGATAATATATTTCCAGACAACAGCAACAGAACAGATTGCCTAGCAGAGAGTAGGAGATAATTCAGCACCCTTTTCCTTAGACAAACGAACCAACTTACAAGCTTAGAAACACTTTACTGCTTTATCTCATTGGCAGAGTTTTCTCTTTGGGCCACAGAGTTTATTTGCCCACATACACCTCAGATCTGGCTAGATTAATGAAAGCTACAAACCCCTTAAAATATACAAAGTCCTTACATTATGTCCCAACTGACTTTATAACAAAAATATCCATGAAACTCGATGCATGGATACTTGGATACACAGCAGTCCTGTTTGTGAAAATCCTACTTCTATCTCATCTTTTTCACAACTAAGATTACAGAAGCATGGGATGGTCTGAGTATGAAGGGACCTTAAAGACCATCTTGTTCCAACCCACCTGCCATGGGCTGGGACACCTTCCACTAGACCAGCTTTCTCAAGAATCCCATCCAACCTGGCCTTGAACAGTTCCAGGGATGAGACATCCATACCTTCTCTGGTCAACCTGTTCCAGTGGAACATTATGATTCTCAGAAAATGTTGGATCGAAGGGAAAGAATTCTTTCCCTCTCCCCAGAAAATCACTGCATTACTGCAGTCAGGGAATTTCAAAAATCAAGCATGTGTGGAACACGCTCCAGAAGAACAAGTGCCTAGGTATTGACAACTCTTTTAGTCATTTTATCTCTTACCCTTGTTATGTAGCATGGGAGATAAAAAGTGAGCAAAACTGAGCCCAGTGGAGCACGAGACTCAGTAAGGATATGGAAACTCCCTTTACAGTAATTATGCAGGTACAAAAGAGGCCTGCAAGAAGACACCTGGGAATTACAGCTTGCGATCACCATCTATCAAACACTGAAAAAGCACAGCCATGTGATATGGTGGAAAAAATGAATGAGGCATCGATTGACCTGTGAGAATTATTCCCTCTCCTCCTGTCCCAGATATTGTACCTCACATATTCTTGGGTGGAGGGCAAAGGCTGGAAACACTCCAGAAAGTCAAATATTGTACAAAGGAACAAGATCCCAAATTTAAGAGGGTCAGTGGAACTGAGCAGCCACATGCACATTTAATGACTTCAATTCTGTCTTCTCTTATTGATTTGTTTGTGAACCTGATCACTTTGACCTCAGGAACAAAGGGCTATAGCATCAGTACTAAGAGTATGGGATTAGCTCCAAGACATTTCAGGATTTCATTGGTAAGGGCTCACTGCTTTGATTTCATGGCAATAATGAGTGAAAAATGAATAGGAGCCATTACCATAGGGTGAGTTGTTAAGGAATTTCAGTCTTGCGAATGTTGATTTCAGAGTTCAAATCTACTTCGATCTATCTGTCTTCTAATAAGTGCTATCATAGAATATTCAAGTTCCTCAGCTGGTACACACAGACAGACACACATATTTACATACATGCATATCCATGTTTAATCTCCATGAAGTAGAGTCAGAATGAAGTCTTTCAGTGTTCTAACTCAATGAACTGTAGAGAGCAGGGCATATTTGACCACAGAACTATAAAGCCATCTTATCTTCAAAAATCTGAGCCCAGGAAAACTTAACACTTAATTATAATGCTTGGCTCAGACATTCCCATGCGTGGCAAACTGGGATTTAGAATGACAGAATCACTAAGAATTGCTGGGGTTGGAAATGACCTTTAAGATCATCAAGCCCAACCATCAACATAGCACCACCACCATGCTCACCATTAAACCATGTCCTCAAGTGCCATACCCACACATTTTGAACACTTCCAGGAATGGTTACTCTACCACTTCACTGGAAAGCTTGTTCCAATGCTTTACAACACTTCCCATGAAAAGAATTTTCACAATATCCAATCTAAGCTTCCCTTGGAGCAAGTTGAGGCCATTTCTTCTCATCCTATTACTTGTTACCTGGGAAAAGAGACAGACCCCTGCCTCACTACACCCTCCTTTTAGGTAGTTATAGAGAGCGATAAAGTCTCCCCTCTTTTTCTCCAGGTATGAGAAAAAGTAATGGGAAACTTCCAAATAAAATCTTTTTCTTTTACTTGAGTGAATTTTCATCTTATCTGTAAAGAGATCTTCATTCTCTATTTGTGAACTAGTACTCTGAATTAATCAATTTTTTCTGTATGAAAAAGAAATAATTGCTTTAGAGAAAACACATTATGGTTTTTGCCTTCTTTTTGCATGTATTTTCATGGCACGGTCATATACAATATTTTTGTTTTGTATTATGAGACATTCTGTAAAGAATTTATTTAATATTGCTTAGATTTGCAGCAAAACTTCATTAGTACTCAGAAATACATTCATCTCATTGATTTCCCTGCGTACCAGTCCACCACCGGGAAAAGACAGCAGCACTTTAGCGGTAATTGAAGTAATAGAATCACATTCTTCGTACTTATCTGTCATCATCTATTTTCACCTCTGCATCTGTAGTGCTTTGTGAAATGCCCTTTGCCATTCCAGATAGTTGCTAAACTGAATGCTTTATGAACTGCATTAAAAATACTTTTGTAATTGATTTATTGCAATATTCACATAAAATGGCAACAGAGGGGAGGAAGAAAGGAAGTGATTAATTATATGCACTTCAGAGGTGAAAGCTCTTATTTTCTCCAGCTAGTTGTTGCTTCAACTAGCAACAAAGTTCAAAAAAGGCTCTTAAACTGTATTAACATAAAGACACACTTCTGACTAAATAAAGCTTTGGTCTTTCAGACATTTTATACTTTTCTGTCATGGCAAGCAGTCTAGTGTTCATGGGTGTGCCATGCCCAGGTTGGGATTTGGGCATCTCTCTTGTATGACTGTAAAACTGTTTTTTTTAAATATCTGTGATGAAGGTATTGAAATCTTGGCCAGTCTTTCTAAGTTTCCTGAATTCCCTGTATAGCAACAGAAGATAAAGTAATTTCATTTCAAATCAAGAGTTTAAAATGAGTCTTCATGAAACTATTTCTGCATCAAAAGCATTACATTGATGAAATTGGGTACTATGCTGTAAGTGATTTTTTCCAAATGTAGGTGAGTTGTAGAAGCTGGAGAGAGCTCCATGAATGCAGGGATACAGACGAATAGGAAAAACACTTTGAAATCAGGCTGATTTGTTCTTGATATATCTTTTGTTGTGACAAGAGATAATTTTGAAGTCATCTGGCATGCAGCCTTGATTGCCCAGGACTAAAGAACATAACTTTAATAAAAGTATAATAAAAAGGCTCATTTCTGCATATTTCTACCTGTGTGTATTTCCTCAGGAAATAGTTCAGCCATCTTGTACACATTCACTGATACCCCTGAAGATTGTTAGGCACTGGAAGAATTGGCAGCCTGAATAAAGGTCCTCAAATAACAGCACATCAAATTTCTTGCTCTTACGTTATGATTAAAATCCAACAGAAACAGAATGTTCTTTGAGGTGTCATTGTGACTAAGGGAGAAAAAATGCCATGAGAAAAAGGTTATCATGAAACAGCACACTGCTTTTACAGGTTCTGTTAAAGGACCCACCTGAGGTGAGCCAAGACAAAACTCCAAATCAGCAATGGCCAGTTGATGCTGGATGAACAGGGAGTAAAAAACTGAAATGCAGATCTTTTGAATGACAGAAAAAATGAAGGTTTCTAAGCAATCAGGTAGGATCTTGCACCCACATGGGCAATAGGTTGCTCTCTACAATTAATCAGATTGACTGCCTTGGAATTGGTGGGTGGGACACCAAATTTTCCTGTCCAATATATGACAGTCAAGACTGCAAGGAAACATTTTATTTGCCCAGGTATTCACCCATGGGTCTTTCCTGTGAAGTTTAAAGTGCATTCCTTTCCTTTGCAAATTAATCAAAGGTTGCTCTTTTAAAACCTGATCTGAAATGTCGCAGCTGCCTTTTCCACAGCAGCTCAGCACTTAGAGAAGATGGGTTGAGCAACACTGATTCCCTCTGCTCTCTGAGATATTTTTAGGTCACTTTTGTTTCCTCTTTGTTGGCTGATCTCCTCACCAGGCTACCAAGCCCAGGAACATTTTCCTTACTTTCCTCTGAAACTGAGACACTCCTTATAAATATTACTATGGACAGAGAAGAGATCAGGATATAAGAAGGACATTGACCTTCTGGAGTGAGGCACAAGGAGGGCCACAGAGATGATCAGAGGGATGTAACATCTCTCCTACATAGACAGGCTGAGAGAATTAGGGTTGTTCAGCCTGGAGAAGGCTCTGAGAAAACATTATAGCATCCTTCAAGTACCTAGAGGGGGCCTGCAAGAGAGATGCACAGAAACTTTTTACAATGCCACATAGCGATAGGACAAGGCGTAATGCTTTTAAAAGAACAGAGAATAGGTTTAGATTAAATATTAGGAAGAAATTTTTTACTATGAGGTCAGGGAGACACTGGCAGAGGTTGCCCAGAGAAGCTGTGGATGCTCCATCCCTGGAAGTGTTCCAGGCCAGGTTAGATGGGGCTTTGAACAACCTGGTCTAGTGAAAGATGTCCCTGGGACACCAAGGGAGATTGGAACTAGAAGAGCTTTAAGGCCCCTTCCAAGAAAAACCATTCCAGGATTCTATGATTTTATAATCCTGTGAGGGAACATTGCCCTCTGATGCAGGCTTCCCATGAGAGACAGTCACAGTTCTTTTCCTATCCTGAAGGGTTCAAAGACATTTTATGATCAGACACCATGTACTAAGCATGAGTTAAGCACTCAATGGCACAACCACTATGTCAAACTGGGGCAGATCTGGGCACTTATAGAACCAGGCCATGGTGTCTGGTGACATATACATTGTTCAAAAATATACAATAATATGGTTTTTTAACCATCTCTGGAGTTAAACAGATGCAGCCTAGCACTTCTCAGGATCACTAAGGCACTAAATTCTTCCAAGTCTTTCTTAAGGCACATAAGTCCTTTTTTGGATCTGGCCCTTAGCTTCATCCAGACTTCTTCCAAAATCTATTTATAGCTGCTTGTTATGGCATATGACATAGTGCATAAGCATCAATTTGCTCAGATGGACATACACTACGTATTTTCCCACTTTGACTTCAGGAGGAGAGAGTGACACAAAGTGTACTAGAAGTTTATAAAAGTTGCAGACAAAGTAACATTTATGTGTTTCCAAGAAACAGGTAACTCCTGGTGGTTTGTTCCTTCCATACACTTCAAGAGTCTAATTTGAGGGAATTAATCTATTGCTTGTTTCTTGGAAATTCTTCCTATGAATTAAGTTTTGAATGTTAAACAAATTAGTTTTATATAAATTTGAAGAATAGTGAGCTTAAAAATAGTCACAGTTATATATTCTGGTCCGTAATGTGGAACAATAGGTTACTGTTGCTTTTTTACCCTTTATTATAATTAGGTGTTTTATTTTGCTGCTTCAAATACCCCTTGTGCTATTTGGACCAAGAAAGGTACAATAATATAATGGCTCATGGCAGAGATAATGCTCATAATTGAAAGGGACTAGTTTATTTTTGGAACCAACACTTTAAAAAATGCAAATGTATAGATATTATAACTAATTATGGTTATATGGGTTATGTATTTTCAGCTTTAATATATTTTCAGCTTTAATATATTTTTCTTCCTTATAATAAATCCAGATAAATATTATGCCTACTAGATTTTTTGTGAGACAAGAGGGATCTCATCCGTAACAAACATCTCTTCCTCACTTCCCCCCAAAACCCTGGTGGAGTGCATTCTGTAAGTCAACAAATCTTTAATGCCAGATTTATAATGTGGATAGGAAATCAAGATTCAAAATACCATACTCATTTCACATTTTTCTTTAGGAGATGCTTATTTTAAAATAATTACCAGATCATTTTTAAGACTGCCTCTATATATGGTATATTCTCTTTCTCTTGTATATTCTTGACCCAGAACCCCTCATTTTCCAGAACATTCAAACAAAACACACTCCAGAGTGATCACAGACCGAGATGTAATCAGGATAATGTCACTACAAAGTTGGAATGCCATTAAGCTACGCAAAGAAGTTAATACCACTTTGAAATAAATATTCAGATTAAACAATGGAATGTATGGAAGGCCCAGATAAATTATTTCTGTAAAAGAAACTACTGAAAATATCACCATGTGCTTGAATAAATATCAGATATTTGCCATCTAATTTTCTGCCTTACATATTGTTTGTTTGAGCCTCACAATTACACAGTGATCTCTTTCAACTTTGTTACAGTCCATAGTCGTTTCTTCCAGTGATCATTCTTATGGCACGATAGGTTTTTCAACCTCATAGACATTCTGTTCTCTGCTGGTTTTCCACCCACCCTTCCCTACTAACTAACTGCACAGCAGCCCACTCTCAGCAGCTCTTTTCACAGATGAAATATAGATCTTGTAATTGTAATACAGCTTCGATTTCCTTGGACTTCTCATATGTTCATCTGAAAATTTCACTGCAGTAGTTAACAGCATCTTTACTTTACACTTAAGAAATAAAATATCCATTTTTAGATCATCATAGAATCATGGAATAGTTTGGGTTGAAAGGGACCTTAAAGATCATCTAGTTACGCCCCCCCTGACATGGGCAGGGATGCCTTCCACTAGACCAGGTTGCTCAAAGCACTATCTAACCTGACCTCGAACACTGCCAGGGATGGAGCATCCACAACTTCTCTGGGCACCCTGTGGCAGGATCTCACCACCCTCACAGTAAACAACTCCTTCCTTATGTCTAAACCTATCCTCTGTCAGTTTAAAACCATTCTTCCTTGACCTATCTGGGTCACATCAAGCTTCCCATCTACCAACATCCCAAGATGGTCAATTTCTCTTGATTTCACTGACCGATGCCTTTCCTAGATGGACCACACTATTTTACAGGAGTTTTCTATCCTCCAAGTTACTTCTAGCACATAACAACTGAGTAATTATCATTTCTTGAATTATCTAAAATTGAATATTCAAAAGCATACATATATTATTTTATTAAGCACTCTTTGAGATCAGTACTAAAATGCTTATTTTAGAATACAGAAGGAACAATATTAGACCAAAAAAGCCACTTGTGAAAATTTTAACCCTGGGTTTTGGTTTTTTTTTAATACACAGTCCTGAAAATACAGGTATTAGAGAAAATAGAGAAATTTTATTTCTAAAAATGTTCTTCTCCTACACGGTGCTTCAAATCTCACACCTCTAACCCCAAAATCATGAAGACAACTGGATCCAGACAATTTCTGAAGCTCCATGGAACCTTCCATGAGGTACATTATTACAAAGATACTTCTTTGTACTCTCAGTGCATCCCCACATGCTGTTCCACATCCTTCATTTGTAAGTCTGAATCACAACATGTAGCAGCAAAAAGACCTACCACAACCTAAAAAGATTATCTTTCACGGGATGTTTGTACTACATGTCAAAAATATTTTATCATATGGTATATCCAGAATAAACAATGGATTGTACCTTCAAGATATAAGATAGAGGGGATGAAAAGTCCACCGAAACCAAAAGCACAGAGTTTAACGACAGACAATCAGTAAATCATGAACTACAAACGTTCATCAGCCAGTCAGTACAAGTATTCTTCAAAGAAGTATTTGTTTAAACTATTACATAGTACTTCTATTTATATACATTGATTTTATTTCTACAGGCTATTTACAGATTCTTTTCCTCATGCTGGGGCATGTTTGCTTAAACACCCATTTCTCGCTAAGATGTTTTAAATCAAAGTTCGTGTCAAAGAAATATTCAGATATTACTATACAGCATATGTATTACTGCATGTTACACTCATTTCTATTTCAGTCAGATTAAGGAAGCCCGAGCACTTTGCTATTTGCAAGGGACATAAGTTCAAAAATCAGAAGACCATACTTAACATACTCATGGCAGTTAATTTCTGTGATTTCTGGGGTGTCTAAATTCAGAGCTGTGATTTAAACCAGATTTGCCAAGAGGTACATTTTCTGGCTTCATATGCATTCAATATATATTTAATAACATTAATCACATTTTGGTCACAACATCTACTGATATGTTAATAATTCAGTATTTTTGAAAAAGAAACCATTGTTCACTTGGTGAGTCAAAATACGGGATAAGAAGAGTGTCACCATTTGCAAAATCGCTTCAGTTATCTTGTCCTTGATCGGATGGTCAGCTGATGAAAAAGAAATTCCAGGACACATTCCACATAATTTAAAAAACAAACCTTTATTCTGTGATTCTTATTTCTTGCACGGGTGTGCAGAACTCTTCCTCCCATGCTCTCTCAGTAAATAGAATCTACCACTATTTAAATCACAGTTTTCTTTTATATTCATAACCAAGCTGGAAAAAAATTAAGAAATCAAGATATTTGGGGTTATATTAGAGCTATGCTTAATATTTACAAGAACTACTAAATATTTTAAACTGCTGCATCTTTAAAAAATACAGCAAAACATAAAGGGTCAGTCTTCAAAAAAAGTGCCATTTAAAAAAAAAAAGAATTAAATCAAGAATTGCAAAAAGTTTGAACAAGATATTCTGACATTATTTTCATTTTTTCTCCAAAAGCATTTAATGTTATTCACTGAAATGAAGGGCCTCAGCACACATTAGGTCTTATATCCCCAGGCCATGCCCAGACAGCCATGTGTGCAACCAGGGCACACAGAATGAAAGCTGCCCACCACTGTCATTCGACTTTGAGAGCATTACGCCAGAAATCTAATAGAAAAACTATCAACATTCATTTGCTGGCTACATTGTGTCTGCTCCTGGGTGCATAGATATGCACTGAAAGACCAGATGGTTGGATTAGACTCAAGTCTATAATAAAGCAAAACATAGAGGATTTTGTACTTTTTTTTTGGTACTGTTTTTTTTCCTTTTCTCCCCCATTTTTTTTTCTTTATAATAGCTGTTCTGAATTTTCATAGATCCATTATCTTTACATGCCAAGATTTCTTATTTCTAATTTTTTTATCATTTTGACTGAGTATCTTATAGCCTTTTTCAGATAAAAGCAGCAAGACTGTGTTAAGCAATAAGGTGAAATAAAAACAAGCATAGAGAGATGATCAAGTCAAAAACTTGTGGGTGAAGACCTTGGAAAAAAATGCAAAAAATGCATGATTCATTAATGATTTTGAGCTTATGCTGGTAGCAGATGCTTGGCTAGACAAGAAGGAACAGAAGTACTGAGGCCAATGATGAGCAGTGAAGGACTTTGAAAATCCAGCCTGGTTCATGTCTTGCTTTGGCACATATCAGGGACATTTCACTGCAGGTGATGGAGCAGTCTCACTGAAATCTGCGTGAGACCAGTTTGTTCTCTTCCATATTATCTCCTGGGCTTGTAAAACACATGTAAACAAGTACTGAAAAAAAACCCCCACCATAATTTCTTTGCAAATAATTTTTTCAGACAAATCAAATAATTTCTCAGATACTGAAAATCTAACTAATCTGACATGATTTGTGAAAATTTAGTTCCTACTACTATAATTCATAATCAACTAGGAACTTAAATATTGACTTAAAAATGAAAATTTTGCCTTGAAGGATTGAAAATCCTTGTCTGGAATGATTTTTGATCAAAACCCTGGACTTGAACTACTGATTTTGATGGCACTGAAGAAGAGAGTTTTATAGATTCACTTTCTTTAGAGTTAAATGGCTTTGATAATTTAAAAATAATTACATCGTTTTATTTTACTTTTTTTGCCAAAGATATGATTGTCCTAAGGAAAGACTCCTACAGTCAGATTGATTACACTCTGGTATATTTACCAAGTCGGGAATTTTTTTCTTAGATAATTTTTACATTTTCAGAAATGGAATTCTATAGCAAGAATTTCATAATTTTTAAGCAATTTTGGGTGTCATTCTTATGGACTCTAGGTGTGTTGGAGTTGGGGACATCATTGCAGAATTGCTGGTTTTTCTCCTAAAGATGCACAAGTGAATAAATGAGAAAAGAAAACATGGACATCTGAAATTTTTATGATCAAATATTCTCACTTGAAACTACAGATTTTTTTTTCCCTTCAGACTTCAATCTGACTATATTCCAGCTGATGTGGTCAGTGGCTTTGTTCCCTAGTGAAAGGATAGCACAGTGTGTCTTGGAATATGAAGCCATTTCTGTAGTAGACATAAAGTTTATTTCACTTGGAAAGAAAAAGGATATTTGCCTTTGACTTCAACAGATGCTTTCTAGCTCTAACCATTCCCGTGTGGATACACACCTAGCAATCTAATAAACCACAGAAATGCATTACTATCCTCAACTATTTGATGTCTTCCTACTTCAGATCAGATCTATAATTTATAAAGGACTTCAGTTAATTCCAGACAGTAGGCTCATGTTTCACATGTCAAATACCTCATAATTTAATTTAGAAGAAATCAGCAGTGCTGACAACTGAGTAGTCAGGAGAAAGAACTGGAGTGCACCGCATGGCATGGCATGGCAGGAACTAGCACAAGTCCCATCATTTTTTACTTGTTATGTGTTGATTTTTTTCTGTCAACTTTGCATGTCAGATCAGTAATTATGTGTTAGAAAGGAACATAAGACCATTCATCCAGGGTAAGCATGATCACGAATGACAACATGTCAGAGAGACAGAATGTGTTGACAATGACATATCCCTGGAAGTCTACTTTTCAGTCACGATTCATTAAATCACATTCAAGAGTACATTAAATAGAGGCCAACTTACCTGAAAGCTGTTAATAGGAAAGCATATGTTTCTGTGTGTGTACAGAGGCATACTTTTAATGCATAAATGGAACCTCAGGAAAAAGATACATGAATTTGGTTGTTGTGTAATATAATCCTTATTTTGAGGTAATTCATTTAAGCATGAAAACAATTTGGAATGGAATTGTTGGAGGGAGTCCAGATTAGAGCTGTTAAGATGATCAGAGGGCTGGAGTGCCTCTCCAATGTAGATAGCTGGGAAAGTCGGGGGTTTTAAGCCAGGAGAAGAAGAGGCTCTGAGGAGACCTTATATCATTTTCTAGTACCTAAACGGAGTCCCGAAAGAGCTGCACAGGGCATAGAGTGATAGGACAATGAGTAATGGCTTTAAACTGAAAGAGGTCAGGTTTAAATTAGATATTAGAAAGAAATTCTTTAATGTGAGGGTGGTGGAACCCATGAACAGGTTGCTCAGAGAAGCCGTGGATGCCCCATCCCTGACAGTGTTCAAGGTCAGGTTACATAGATCCTTGACCTGCCTGGTCTAGTGAATGGTATCCCTGTCCCTGGCAGGGGGGTTGGAACTAAATGATCTTTAACGTCTCTTTCAAGCCAAACCATTCACAATGCAAACACAGTACAGTGTAGTGTGATATAATCTGGTTCATTTCAACTGTACTTTAGAAAGATTTCCTTCAAATTTATGTCGTGCTATTACCAGAGACATTTGGTCATTGTGAACCCTTCAGACATTTTTAAAAACATTTTCAATGCAAGTACTCATTATGGGGTAAAAAATCTCCTGATGCGATACTGTTGTTAATGCAAGTGACAGCATACTAAGCAAAATGCAAAGAAGGAAAAGTCTGAGAAGCAGTATCTCAATACAGCACACAATGGAACTGTCATTTGTACATATTTGCATTATCCAAATTGTTTGTATATAGGATGAAGCAGAGCTAAGCTTAATTTAATTATCCTTTAATTTCTCAGGCAGCTCACTGGACACCTAATTTTGCTTTCTGAAGCTCTGCTTCTGCTTCCCATTCTCCGTCTACTTCAAATGTAGAAGATTCCCCAAACCAGATATATAAGCACGGTTTCATCTCACATTTAACTCTGGAAGATGCATAATTCCACTTGAGATTTGTTGTGATGTACATTCCTGAGCTACTCGACCTGACTGAAGTGCAGCCCTTCAGCCAGCATGGATTGCAGCACTTATGTTCACTTCAAAGCAGAAAAGCACAGGCTGTAACCTGGAGATCTCTGTGCTGCCTGGCACTGCAAAGGCTGTTTTCTTGTTAGCTGCTACTCTCTTGCTGACTTTGTAGGAGGAAGAGGAGGATACATGGAGAGCAAGGAAAAGTCTTTATTCTTTTTCAGTTTGAAGTTGTGTTACTTACACAGCCTTCTTTGCAGACTAAAGCCTAGATGATGTGTAAAAATGTCATTACCAGTCTTACTGGTCTTACCAGAGAGTATTTGCTTTGTTAGGACATATAAAGTGAGCACATATTCTACTTTTACGCTGATGTAATGACTTTGCTTAGGATTTCATTCTTTGAAATTTGGTTACATCAGCAGAAGAAGCTCAAAGGACTAGTCAAAATATGTGAACAAAGCTGTGTCTTCTCACCAGGGCTGCCAAAGAGAACTGAGTTTCTTTTTCATCTCTCCAGTCATCCTCTGGTTTGATGTGAAAGAATAGTCTAGAGAGAGTTTGATTTGACATTGAAACAATGAATGACACAGAGTATATATTTCTTTCTTACTTGTTCATAATGTTGCAGCCCCTTTGTTTTTCTGTTCCAGGTTTCACACCTATGCTGACTGGAAAAGCAGTGCATTGGTGGGGGGGGTGGGGGGGGGGGGCGGGGAAATGCTTAAAATGTCATACCTGTTAAAAGAAATGGAAGCCAAACCAAATAAATGCCACAGAAGAGTGGTTACTAAACTCTCTGTTACTAATTCTAACAACTAAGGTTCAATATGAAAAGTCTAAACATCACCATCCCTACCCATGCTGGCTTTTTCTCAGGAGAGGAAGAGGCAAGGGACCTTTCACTGCAAACAGAGGCAGCATCCAGAGAGCCAGCTAACAAAGTGCTGGCCCTACAGGTGTAGACTGTAGCACACCCGAGCAACTCAGCAAGGGTCTTCAGTGACCATCCTCCCCAGCTTAAGCAACTAAATTCTGTCTCTGGAACACTTAGCCCTTCTCAAGAACACTTAGCGTGAACTCAAGCACACGTAAAGCTCTCAGTAGGGTTCTTTGTTTGACATCTGAGAATCCTGTTTAGCTGAGTGGGGTGATAACGTTGCAGTTGACTGCTGTTTAAGTCTGCTTCTTCTTTTAGACTCTTAAGAGAATAAGTAAAATATTTAAGTCTGATGTGTTCATCTGTTTGGTTTCAGTTTGCTTTCACCCTTCATCCCTTTCTTCTCTCTAAGTTAACCTGCAAAGTAATAATTATGTCTCTGATTTCCAGGTATTGGTTTCCCTATGTGTCTCACTTGTATTTAGGTCTTCTGTGTGTAACAGCATTGATTCACTGTGTTTCAGATTCCACTACAGATCAACATGACAGACCATTTCTCCTTGAAAAATTGTCTGCAAATTGAGATGGGGAAAAAGGTGAGATGAAAGATTTACTGACATTTAAGACAGCAAACAGCTGCAAGTGTAATTGTGTAGTTAGCATATCTTTACCTAGTTTAAAAATATCTTTCTAAAAGTTCATCTGTACCAGAGAATAAATATTTTTATTAGCATACAGTTAGCCAAGCCATCAGACTGAAGGCCAAACTAGTGCCAAGAAATCACTTTGTTATAGTTACTACACATACCACAGAGATGCAATTTAAATTTAAAACACCTAACTCCTAAGCCAGAGTAAATATTTTACTAAAAAAAGAGTAGGTTCTTTTCAAAATGTTCAGAAAATTTCTTACCTGAACATCCTTCAATCTTTTCAACATTCAGTAAGTGCAGTGTCTTTTTCTTCCCTAAAATAATTGCTTTGTTTCAAAAGCCTATTCTGAAACTCATCCCCACGGGTGTTTGACCATTGTCTTCAGGGAGTCTCTTCTGTATCTTCTGTGTTGCTTGGTGATAGGATTCAAAATAATTCTGATTCTGGAAAGAGTGAAATAGTTCTGGTGCCTTCACACCCTGGTCTGGAAACCCTCAGCTCACCAGTATTGCAAGATTGGAGGGTGCTTTTCTGTTCACTGAATTTTAACACTGAAACACCAAAACAACTTAAAGGCAAAATTAAAAATCTCATGCATTGCACAAACTATTGAGTCAACAGCCTTTTACAAACCTAATTTGGAAAGAATACAGATTTTAGGAACTAATTCACATGGCCATGGAATGTTTTAATCAAAAAACCTACATGTATGTTTATACATGAAAGATGTATCACTAACATAAAGATGGGACTTGTCAAGTGTTTTATGTACAGTATGTATATATACAGGGGTGTATTTTGTGAGAAGCAGACTTCAAAAGACTCTCTATCCTCAACTGTAACAAAATTAAGATAACATACATATATACTATCTTTTGATATATTCCTTGAATGTTGTGCTTTAGTTTGTAATACTCATTTCCAGTGATGAAAATTAATTAGTCACAGCTTTTAACTAAAAAAATTAGCTGCTACTTATTATTTGCAAAAGTCTGGGCCACCTAAAATGCTTATTCATGAAAATTAGAGATAAAAGAACATGTTAAAGAAGTACTTTGTTTAAATTAAATATAACATTAATTTAAATTCATCTTCACATAGGAAAAATACTGTGCATAAATAATTCTGTAATTTAAGATTATTAGGAATCTCATATATTGCTATTCTGATATTTTATATATATATATTGTGTGTAAATGTGCGTGGAAATAGTCTTTTGAAGAGAATATAATTACTCATTTCTTTCACTATTTTTATGTATTCAAGTGAAAATTTGAATATGAATTGAACGTTCATCAGTTATAAGCTTTTGGACCCAATGGATAATCTGGAAGGGCTCTCAGTAGGATTTTCATTATTATCTTTTATGATATTTATTATATTACTCTAATCAAATATGTGCTTCTCAAAAGGCACTCGGTGGCAAGACCAGTTTCTGAAAGTAATTTTCCAGATCTAGAAGTAGGAGAGGAATCAGGAGTGTACACAAAACGGAAGCAGTCTCTGGCAAAAACCAAAAAGTTTTTTTGAACCTTAGATAATAGGAACTCTTTGTAACTATTTTCCCAGCACTCTTACACATGCTGATACAAGTGAGGAACTGAAAGGATCCCGGGTAAAACAAAATCCACTCGAGGACCTGCTTCATGGCACTGCATGTCAGTTGCTCCACAGTCCACTTAGTCCTATCTACAAATACACTCCATGGCTATAAATTAATTATTACAGTTTGTCTTGGTTTGAGGCATATTTGGAGGGAAATGTCTGAAATGAACATCCCTCTGTTAGAAGGCAGATTTCAGCAGCCCCTCCCCCACCAGGTTTGAAAAGAAATTCCTCAGAGAAAAGTGAAAAAGAACTATTTATTTAACAAGCAAAGTGCACGCAGGCACAGAAGAAAAGAATGAATAATGTTAGATAATAAAACCTCTCGCTGTGGAGAAGACCTGGGAAGATTTTCAAAGTCCTTTGTGGGTGTGGCTCTCTCGTCTCTGGAGCTGGGGTGCAGCTTGGGCCCCTCTGGACTGCAGTGTGGGACCTCCCAGTGATGTTCTGGTGTTGTTGAACAGTCCAGAAGAGGAGAAGAGGAAGAAGCTAAAGTCCCAGGAAACTCCTTGCTCCAGCTACGATCAAGAAGCTAGCTAAAAAACAGAGTTTTAACTCTCCATCTCTCTCCTGAGAAAAGGAGCTGAAAGCTGAGGAGAAGTAGGAAGGTGTTTCCTCTGCTCTGCCGCAGGAATGCAGGGGTGTGTGTGTCCTTGAGCACAAACTGCTCTGGAAAAAAAATTTGCCCGGCTTCTCTCCCCGCTTCTCCTGAGAAATAGCTTAAAGACACAGGAAGGCACAGGATTCATGTCTGGCATAGAGCAGGTGATAGGGAATACAGTATCATAGTCACCCCAGGACACAGCTGCAGCGAGACTGAAATGACAAGCCAAGTCAGTTTACGAACAAATTTATACATTCTAAAAAATGACAGTCCCCTCATGATCACAGCAATTTTCATGCCATCACACTTTGCTGTGCTTTCAACTACTGTCAGTAATACTAATTATTCTTTTTCGATAGAAAAATTAATCATATTATTTACTAAATAGGTCTAAAGCAGCACAAAGGAGTGATTCACAATATTCCTCTCATTTTTCTCTTTGTTCTATCCTGACGCCCTCCTTGATACAGTAATTACTAAACATAGAGCCTCTCTATTTCTATCTATATTGCTTTGATTTATAACCTATCAGCCCATTATTTGCTTCAAGAGGAACCCTCCGGAAGCATAACTGCACTGTTAAGTCATGACTGGTTCCTTGCTAATCCAGCTGCCTACTGTCTATGAAGAACTGTTCTTGGAATCAAACTTCAGACAGGTCAAGGTGCAGAACTGCCTTATTTCCTACAAGGGGTGCAGAATTGTGAACACAGATACCTTGAAATGATGATCAAGAATACTGTCTTGGAGATTATTTTAAACAAGGCCATAAGAGGCAGAATACATATTTAACAAGTCCTAGGATCTAGGGTCAGGTCATTGATTTTTTATGTATTTTAATCATTAACACAATCTCAGAATACAATCTCTGCATATGACAAAGAAACCATCAGATCGAACAGCAATTATCAACAATCATAAATGAAGATGTTGAAGAGCACAGGGCCTAAGATGAAGCCCTGTGGAGCCCCACTAGTGACAGATCATCAGCCTGATGTCACCCCTTTCACTATAACCCTTTGTGCCCCACCCGTGAGCCAGTTGCTCACCCATCCAATGATGTGTTTATCCAGGTGTGGGCTGGACATTTTGTGGGCTGGACATTTTGTACTGTGAGAAAAAGTATCAAAAGCTTTGCTGAAGTCCAAACAGATTTCATCAACTGGCTTTGCAACATGAAGTAGGTGGGTTACCCTGTCATAGAAAGAAATCAGGTTCAACAAGCAGTACTTTCCCCTCATGAAGCTGTGCTGGCTGTGAATGATGACTGCCTTTTCCTTCAGGTGTTTTTCAACACTTCCCAGAATAATCTTTTCCGTGATTTTACCAGGCACTGAAGTTTCTCAGGTACTCCTTCTTGTCCTTCTTGAAAAAGAAATGTTGCTTTTGAACCTGAAATTTCATGTGGTTGGCAGCTGGAAAGAACCTCACGTTTTTGCTCAGTTTACAACAGTCTGTCTCAAGGAAAACACTTTCATGTTGACAAGACCCCATTTTACAAGATAGATTACACTAAAATATGTTTGGCAAGCTCTGTAAACAGAAATAAAAGACTGTTGCCAGAGACAAGAGGAAGAAAATCCATCATTAAAAGGAAAAAGGACATGTATCCGGCGGCAGGGAAGAACAAACATGCATATACTACTTAGGATAGATGACAAAATTAAGCTGGCAGTGTAGTTATCTACAACAGAGAGAGATGCCCTTAAAAGGAGTGAATCATTTCTTCCTAAGATGTACAGTGAAAGTAGGCAGAATAATATACCTCTTCGCACAGACAGTAAAGGCAGTCTAAGCAAGATGGCCTAATGCAGATGTTAAATTCTCAGCTCTGTGTGTGTACAGTCAAACAAGAGGAATCCCATCCATGGGGTCACATTTGACACCTTTTACCTATAGATCCATTTAATTGAACAACAAAGGTAAAGAAAATTGTCAAAGGTAGAAAAGCATGTGCATTGTAAGTGCTAGGACAGACATACAGGCTCAATGCAGATGGGACACACAGCATGTTTATTGTTTTATAAAAACCACAAGTGAAAATCTAGGGACTTGAATGACAGAGGCTGATGCTTTCAGAGGAGCTTCAAGGCTCCTTGTAGATTTCCAGCTTTTATGGCAGTGTTAGAGCAAGGCACGTCTCATCCTGCCTCACCAATATTGGAAGTTGGTACCCTAAGTTACCTAGCCTGGCATTTTCAAAGGAACTTAAATCAGTACCGTAGCACAGAGCAGCAGAAGACATATCTAGTCAACATTCTACCACTGTTTCTTTAACAGGTATTTCCTAGAAAAATTGCCTTTTCACAAAGCCTGAACTGAAGCCTACTCCAACTGGTCAAGCAGGGGTACTCATATTTAAGAGTTTCAGTTTCAGGAAAGTGAAAGACTTGAGTATCTCTAAGTGTATTTCTTCCTATAAATGAAATGCTTTTTTTCAGCCAACACAAAATATATATAGGCACAGATTTAACAGAGCACGTTACTCTTCGCATTGCTACCATGACTTTCAGTGCCTAAAATATATCCTTATGGAAAATCTCAAAGGATTCAGGACTGTGACAACTCTGTTGGCCTCTTGTCCTCACATGTTTCACTACATTTGGAATATTTAAAACTAAATACATGCACCATAAAGGTTCAACTGCCGGAAAGGCAAGCAAGACTGCAAATCCTCCTGATTCTACTTCAGTAAAGACCAGCTTCCTGAAAGCCTTCATACCTCTAAGACTGGTGCAATCCTTTACTTTACAAAAGAAAAATATTTACTCTTCCAAAGTAGCTCTTAAGTCCAAGATGCTGCTGCCATAATGTCACAATACTTAGAAAGAGTTTAATTCAAAGGCAGAACTTTTTCTTTTAATGTGACTTTCTACCAATGGGACAAAAGTCAGCTGAGGAAGGAAGACAACACCTCCCGGAATCTGATTTCTTAAAAAGAAGAATTAGTTGCAGTAAGATTAGTCAAACCAAGAGCTGCATTAGAAATCCTAAAACTTAAGGCATCTGAGTCGTCCTTCCCTTCTACCCTTCACTCAGTTTTCCACTGGCTCATGCTACAGATATTTAGCTTGCATCTTGAAGTTAATATTCAGGGAGTGGAGAGAAGGAAATCCATTCACAAGGCTATAGATCAAAGCCTGAAATTTCATGACACACAGTCATCTTATCAGAGACTGCTGACTCAATTTTCAGAGCATGCAGACAGTCCGTGGGCTTCCTGGCTCTCACTTATATCTGTATTTCTAAGTCAGTGAAGTCAGTCCTTAGAGATTTCTCACGAGTCATTCCCCATTAAAAAGTCTTTGGTACTTAGCTGATTCATAAGCAACAACTCAGGACTTAAATTTCTTGAAGTTGATCTATGTGTCTTTTCAGCCTCTAGTTTTAAAAGGTTGATTTAAGTATGAAAAAGGGGCTACAGAAAGGCTGGAGCGGGACTTTTTGCAAGGGCATGTAGTGGTAGGACAAGGGACAATGGCTTTAAGCTGGAAGAGGGTAGATTTAGGTTAGATATTAGGAAGAAATTCTTTGCTGTGAGGATGATGGGGTGCTGGCACAGGTTGCCCAGAGAAGTTGTGGATGCCCCATCCCTGGAAATGTTCCAGGCTGGATGGATGGATCCTTGGGCAACCTGGTCTAGTGGAAGGTGTCCCTGCCTGTGACAGGGGGTTGGAACTTGATGATCTTTAAGATCTCTTACAACTAAACCCATTATATGATTCTATGATTTCATGCATAAAAGCCTTGCTAAATGACTAGAAAGAGTTTTGCCTAGTGACTGTAACTGCTGGCACATCTAATCTATAAATTACTCAAAACACCTTTGAATCACCACCTGCTTGGTTCTGTTTTGTATGATTTTAAAACTGCTTTTTCAGAGCAGATAGGCTTAGACATACGTAACTGCTAAGAAACAAAAATAGAACATTACTAAGGAGCTAATACTGCACCTCATGTTCCAGGACTTTTCTGACTTCATTTCCATCAGAAGCCTGTAGCACTGAGCAATTCTTTTAGCGTGTGCTTGCTCTCACTATGATTATGTGTAAAGTTACATGATCTTCTCAAATCCATTTTTCTTCAACTTTCAGGAAAAAATTCCCATGCAGGATGGAACTGCCTGCAGACACATATTTTTAGAATAGCTATGCACAGTAATATACAAGCCTTGGTTAAATGAAATATTCCTTCTAGATTTGTACTGGGTATTTGCAGATGTTCTGGGGATTGGATATGCAGATGTATGATTTGAAAGACATCCTACACTTATGGCTTCTCCTACCGTTGCTTTTTTGTCCTTTTGAATTTAGAAAAAGTCTTTCTGACATTCCATCAAACAGCAGGACACTTGACATGGTTGTGATGTATTATATTCCCAGGGTTATTAGTATGGAAATAAGGCTTATTTTCTCTATACTTTACACTGTCAAGCAGCATTCAGGGATCCCTGGATGTTGCAGACTATTTCTAAAAGGTCACTTAAAGGCAGGCTCAGTGTCAGTATATTTACCTTAACAGGATGGAGGAGGAAAGTGGGATCTATACATTTAAAGCAGCTAAAACCCAATCAAAATTTCTAAGTCCACAAGCTGTGAATATACACAGAGATACATATTACTAGTTTTAATGGTATGGAAATGAGTGGTGACAGGACACCACCAAGCACCAGTGGCTAGATGCAGGAAAGGACGGATGCAAGGACTGTGTATCTAAGCCATGTGCCTCTGTGCAGGAAGAAATACTTATCTGGCAGGGAATTTACCCCATGCAGAATTTTATAGATGCAAGTTCTTATTCACGAACCATGTTGCACTGTGTTATGCATTACAGACGCAACTTCAATCTGTACCACCTACCTGATGTTAAAGACACCGCAGTTAACAGCTATACTTCCTACATGTATACAGCATTGTATTTCTGTTTGTTCAGTCTTATTTTTTCTAGGAAGACAAATAATGTAAACTTAGGATTAAAAAAAAAAAAAAAAAACCAAACAAACAAACAAAAAAACCCCAACAAAATAGCTTTCCACAAAACTTCAACAGAAATTTAATGCTGCTATTAACAGGCAGAATTTCTTGGCTTGAAAAACACTTTTTGCTGTTTTCCAAAAGCAGCAACTGTCTTGCTCTATTTTTTTTTCCCCGAGTTCGTCTGATCTACATATCTCATTTCCAGCTTAGTCCAGCAAAGCCAAAGATTTCAGAGAAGATGGCAATGCACTCTGCAGGTTCTATTTGCTAAATAAGGAACATAAAGCAGAGGAAGTCTTGCCAGAGCTGGTTCTGTCTGGGTTATGAACCTAAATGAATTCAATAAACTTAAGGAAACTTCTTTGTCTCTGGAAACAAAGTCATGAAGCATCAATGTGAAATAGTGCTCCTGATCTCAAAAGAAATATATGCTCACCATAGAATATTATGGGCACTGAGTTAAGAATTAACAAGTCTATAAAGCAACTTTCAGAAAACTGTACAGTGTCTGCTTTGAACTCCAGCCCAAAGCATTCAGCCAGAACTGAAGGAAAGGTGCAACATTTACTATTTTACAAATTTTGCAGGACTTTAATTGGCTACAAGAAGGTGTGGATTCTGAAAAGCAAAGTGTTGTCTTCATAAAATAACTGATTTCTGTTATCTCTTTAGAGTGTCACTGTGCTGATGACACAATATACAAGTTATTACAAATCATATTTTCTTCTTGTTAGCAATATGGTTTGAATTCCCAAGTTTAGGAGACATTTCTGAGGTAGCTGCATATAGGACTATTTTGGATCAAAAGAAAAGAAAAAAAATTAAGTTTTTTGATTCACAATGCTGTCTTAACTGAGGCTGAACTGAAATTAAGAAGTATTCTCTAACACCACAGATGCTATTTTTAACCCAGTAAAATTCACCAAAGTTCTTCCCTAAAACCTCTCCCAGGCAGTTCAGCAACTGCTCATGCTCAAGCCCTCCCTGGGTGTACTATTTAGGACCTCTTTCATTTATGACCCCTGAAAGGTTCAAACCATTAAGCAAAATTAGAATTTACCCCCACCTTATTAAAAACACCTAATCTGAAAAACCACATGGTTTAAGTATAGCAACACTCTTGTGCTGCTCCTGCACAATTTCCCAGTCATTAGAGTAACTCTTTCCAGACACAGAAGGTTCAGATTTAATAAACTTCTCTGCTTGTGGGAGCATCAGTTACAGTTCATAGAATCATAGAATTATTTAGATTGGGAAAAAACATTTAGTTCATCAAGTCCAGCCATGAACCCAATGCTACCAAGTCCACCGCTAAACCACGTCCCTCAGTGCCGCTTCTACACATCATTTAAATACCTCCAGGCATGGTGACTCTACCACTTCCCTGGGCAGCCAGTTCCACTGCCTAACCACCCTTTTGGTGAAGCAACTGCTCCTAACACCCAATTTAAACCTCCCCTGGAAGAACTTGTCCCATTGCTTCTGACTTTGGAGAAAAGACTGAACCCTCTCGCTACACGCTCCTTTCAGGCAGTTGTAGAGAGTGATAAGGTCTCCCTGAGTCTCTTCCTCTCCAGGCTAAACAACCCCATCTCCCTCAGCCATTCCTCATTGGACTTGTGTTCCAGACCTTTCACCAGCTTCATTGCTCTTCTTTGGACTTCATTGCTGAGCTTTCCCACTTCCTGGAAATTGAAAGTACCAGAGAGGTGACTGTACTCTAATGTGAAGGCTTCTTTCCCTTTACTACTGAACACTACTACTGGGAGTAGCAGAAGTAAAGATTTGTTGAGTGAAGGACTTTGGCTTTCTAGCAAGGTGAGCAGGACACTTGCACCAGAGAGGGACAATACTAGTGTTGCCCCTGTGATCCCCTCGTTGATTATTTTTGTGTCCTTCATATTTATTAAACCAGGATAAGATTCATAGATCTTTTCCTAGTGACAAGGGAGACTACTGCTTTCATGCAATTGTAAAATGCATTTCTTCTTATGAGATTCAAAGCCTTTCATATCCTGCAGTTCCACTCATTTTGTATAGAAGCAGAGCAGAGTTATTTCTTGAGAAACATTTTGTGCTCATTTTGAAATAGAACAGTTGTGACAACCACTTGTTACTTGGCTTGACTTGAGAACTCTTTTTGTCCCTTGGGGGCAAAGCAGATGGAAATCTGTACAAAGTCTGGAACACCTCATCAAAAAAGCACATGAAGATCCATATCTGCAACAAATACAGCAAATGTTTGGACCATACAATTTATCTGCTCTGTCTGCTGCTGCCTGCTCACTTGCCCATCCTTCTGGACATGTGAAAGGGCTCATTTTTCTTCTTTATGCTCCCCTGATTCATGGGCTGAAGTATGACTGAAAGTCACCAGAGGATGGTTATGTGTATTACACCCCTTTCTTATAACAATACACAGCTGAAGAACATAAAGCACTAAGTCATAAGGAGCAGATCCTGTCAGCCACTTCTGAGCAGTAGTTTGTGTGTGTGTGTTGAACCATTCATTACAAAAGAAAATTTTGGAGTGCCTGCTGCTTATAGGAGAGGTTGTTTCCAGATCATATATGGCACTGAGGGACATGGTTTAGCATTGGACATGGCAGTACTGGGTTTACAGTTGGACTCCATGATATTAAACATCTTTTCCAACCTAACAATTCTATGATTCATTTTAGATTGCTTTACAGAAAAAACAAAGTTTAGGACATCATCCTTTCTTTGATATGTGCGTGTGCCTGTGTGCCTACATTGCCTACTTCTGCCGCCTTCAGCCAATTCTGACATTGTGGGAAAGGTCTCCCAATTCCTGTAAATTTCATGAGACAACTGCACAGAAAAGTACTATGTGTGTCTTGGCAGAGGAAAAGGTCCAGCTGTAGGAGGTCTCTCCTTGTCTTACATTGATCACAAGGGTCCCAAGCCCTCCAAACAGGTAATTTTTGAGTGGTGATAGTATGAGACAACCACAAAGCCAACTGCTGCACACAAATACATAACAATCAAACTTCAGATTTTCTACCACTCATGTAAAGTCTTGTTAATATTCTTGTTTTTCTAAAACCCTGTCCAAACTGAGGAAATTGAATACTACCTAAATATTATTAATATTGTCCTTGGCTAACATTGTGTCTGACAATATTTAGGGACAGAAGAGCAGTAACAAACATTAGCTAATACTTTTGAAGTATATTTTATTTTCCTAGTCCAGAAAACCCTTAAATATATTCTATTCTATCCTATAAAGGGGCCAGTACAAAGCCTTCACTTTTATAACAGTTCTAAAATTCGTCATTTTCAGCCAAACTAAATCAAGTAGTATAGAGAGGTAGATTTCTCCCAGTGTTTGGGCTTCTTTGTGGATATTAATAACTTGGATGACGATACAATCTATTTATACATTAGCAGATATAAGTATTTTACACCAAAAATATGCTGTTTGGCAGATCTTTTAACTATGAGTCAGACAGACAATTGTAACCCTACATCAACAATGTCTGTCAGGGCTGTCTGTTTGGAAAGACAGTCTTTTTGAGAAGTGTAATGCAAGTTTCTCAGATGGCAACAATCATCAGAGTCCCCTGAGCTGTCAGAGACCTATAAACAATTCAAGTTGTAGTTCAGCTCCTTAGCAAAGCCCAAATCACCTCCTTTAATGCATATTCCAGAGCTTAAGGCCCTGCAAATCAAATCAGTGTTGCTACATAAAATGTTGGAGCTCAGAGCAGTTGGCCTAGTTCAGGATGTCACAACAGCAGCTGCAATGCTGTCAGCTAATCCACAATTAGCTTAGAACATCAGTAGGTGAAATGAAATAAGCATTCATCTTGCCGGTGGACTACTCAAATCTGCATACAGTAAATTATTTTTTTCCACTCCTGTTGAAACCTATTTAGTTGCCTACTGAGACTGCAAGACCCTTCATTCCTATTTCTGCTCCATCAATAAAGTCAACCAAGCCTAGGAAATCATACACGTGACCAGATGAAAAATCTTCTCAAGTCTGTGGACCAGTTACCAAATGTTCACCATCTACTATGGGACCTGAGGCACTTCCATCACATGTGGTCATATTCACTACAGACACTTACACATAAGTGCCTGCATCTGAATTATTCCATTTAAACCAAATCAAAAACTGTGCTCACTGTGCTGACAAAATTGAGAAGCTCCCTTGGAATGATAAAACTTCCATTGTTTCTGTGGCATGTATGGGTAGAGAATTGCAAGAGAAGATTCAAATATCTGGTAGGACAAGGGTGACAATGAGAGAATAGCCAGAATAAAGTTAACAACAGAGGGTTCCCTGGTTCCCTCTGAAAACCTTTGAGGAAATATGAAATATTGGAGGTGTGTGCAGAACATGAACAAGAGCTGCCATTTCACAGAATATCAATGGAGTTCTGTCATGGGGAATCAGAACAAGTCAAGGCAGCAGTGGCTGATGGCTCTTACACAGTAATGCAATAGTTAATTAGGACATAAGGTCAGAGACAGCATGAATGTGTTTTATGTAGTAGTAATGAAGATAGAACAAAGAGAATTAAGTTACGCACAGGCTAAAGTAACAATGGTTTTTGCCAGGGATCTTCCTCTGGTCTGTCATTTCTGGATGTGGTACTGGAAGAATTAAGAACCCTGTGGTATGTGTCAGGCTGTAGGCAGCCTGTGTGAGAAAGAGAATAAATGAATCACACAGCCAGTACTTCTTACATAGCAAGATGGGATTTCATGCTACCACTAACATTCATGCAGTATTATAAGACCACACAGTCCTTTCCAAAGTACTATGACCTATCATAGATACATGCTTAAAACCCAGAAAAAAAAATGGAACATCCAGCTAGGATAGGCTGTGTAAAAGCTATTGCTGAGGCTAATTCTGGAAAGAAATGAGTTTAAAGGAAGAATATGTGAAAAAACTGAGGGCATTTTGGAAGTCAGAACTGTGATGTGATTAGGTTATTATGCTTGACTGTACGGGCACTAAAACAAGTGATCCCAGTAAAATCTCTTAAGGAAAGGAATTAATACAGACAGGAAAAGGAACAGAGATATAGGGCCAAGTATAGTGCTCATCAATTCAGATGTCTATTGGTTAGTGGATGTATACTAGGTAGGACAGGATATGGATTGCGCTTTTCCCTTCCTAATTGGAGCAGAAGGACAGGTGAGTGAATTTTAATGAGAAGTTCTTCCATGAAAGCCACATGCACCTACCTGGAAAGTGATAAGCCAGTGGTCAAGGATGTTGAAATATCTCTATTGCCATGTAACATAAGCCGGCCTTACACTGCAAGAAACTGTTAGAAAATGAGCCCATGTGGCCATCACAAGGCCTATACCTCACACTGTATTCTTGAAAGGTTGTTCTACAAGATTTAAGTGTAGTCGTGCTTGACTGTTCTTTTGAGGTGTGGTTTCAACAATGCAGCTATCTTTGTTTTAACAATTTTGCTATACACCAAATAATATTTGCTATATAAAACCCTTTTGCTAATGCACAGATCCTTCACAACTCAAGAGTACCTGACTGCCACTACATCAATCATGCTATTATATGTGTGGTCTTTTTTTCAAGCGTTATTAATTTACCATGAACTTTGCTGTCAAGGTATTTTGATAAGGCAAAAAAATACTGTCAATGTTTTTCAGGCATGTCCTGTTCTTTTGTGGATCAATCTGAATTATGAGCAAGTGTCAGGTGAAAACTCATGCACTTCTATTCAAAAAAGCACCAACGTGTTTGACTGTTAAACAGGCCTAAGGTTTTCTCATAGCAGTATTTTGATCATTGTTTCCCATAGCAGATGCTAGAACATAAGTCATGAAAACTTTACAGTCTAAACAGCCAGGTTGTTTTTCTAAATTGTATGTAAGAGTTTGGAAACAGGACAAAAATGAGAATTTTAAAGGCAAAAAGCAGGAATAATGAAAATAATGATTCACTGGAAAGGAAAAAATAAATATATTTGCTTATAAAGAGAGGTAACTAGCTGTGAAAAATGGACAGCTGACCTAATTCTTTCAAAACTGTAAGTTCTTCAACTGAGTACTTGATAGCAGAATGAGAATTAACACAATAGATCTTACAGTGTCAGGAAATCAAAATAAAGGGGAAAAGATTATTTTGTGTGGACTGAGGCAACAGCCAGCCATAATTCTGCCTAGTACTGTCTAACTTTAGCGTACTTGATCCAATAGCTGCCAACTGTGAACAGAAAAGAAAAATTGTAAGATCCTGCTTTAACAGGGTAACTCTAGAATGTAAGCAAATAGCACAGGTTGTACAAAAAAATCTAAAATTCCAGCTACCACATTGTACATCATTAAAATTCCTCCCCATTCTAGCCTTTCCCCTCAGCTGGAATAATTCTGACACGAGCAGTTTTGAGGCCATGTATGGAGCTCTGAAGACAGATCCCCAGACCCATTTCCTGAGCCATGAACAAGGATAGTTTGTCTTCAAGCTGCTGTAATGGATTGTACCCTGACCTATCTGCTGATGTTCAGTTCATCAGCAGCTCGTTTACAGAATTGCTATCAAAGAAACCTGCACTTGGTGACCATTTAATGCACCACATTGAAAGCTGTGGTAGGTCAGCTCTTGCTTCAGAACTGGTTTATCCAGCCCTGTAAGAAAAGCAGTAAGATATCTGAACACAAAGCTATGCCAGTCACCCTCACCTGTGCACACAGAAACAGCAGCTCTTGTTATCTCACCAAGTAAAATATTAAAATAATTCATACTCCTTAGAGTCTGTATACAACTGGCAAGAATAATGTCCTTGCAGCACCTGCATTCATCAACGATCATAACCTTTGTGAAGAAATCCTGGCCTACCTTACAATAGAAATAAACAGATGAACAGACTTCTTTAGAACTAAGACAAAAATATTTTTTTAAATCCAGAACCAAGAACTAAATGTCAAACTCTTGTTTTATTGAATCCCAGAGGTATTTCTGCCCCTGCTATGTGTCTCTGTAGCATTCTCCTGCTATGGCCACCTACACAGTTCTGTAATCCTCATTTTTTCATCCCTTTATGTTCCACCTCTGAGGGAGGCTCTGTAAGCCATTAGCCAGCAGCTCAGCTCAAACTTGCAAATGTTAGACATGCTGAGAGGACATGGGTAGGAGGAAGGAAGACAGAAGGAAAACAGTCCCGTGAGAGATGCTGCATTACAAAAATACCTGAAAGCCTTTCTCCTAAGGACTGCGATGTTTCTTTCCTACTCCTTGCAGCATGTCAGCATTTCAAATGCCACTGCGTGCTCCTGGAGACCAACCAAAGCTGTTGGACCTTAAAGAAGATGCTGTATTACTGCTGTCTGTTTACTGGGATCTGTGCCACCCAGCTGGCCCCTGCAGGAAAGACAGGAAGGTCTGAGTTTGGATTTGTTTACCATCCTGGTGGCACCTTCCTGACAAACAGCAGCAGCAGCAATATTCCAACTCTTGAGCTGGCACTTGATGGCGTCCCTCCCTGTACAGACAGTGATTCTTTCTTAGGACCCTGACTCTTATTTTCTTAGGCTTTTTTGTGGGTCTGCAACCACGTAGCACAGCTGAGACAGTCTTGCTGGCACTCAGGCAGTGTCAAAAACAATGAATTGGATGGTAAGGAGGCAGTCTGGGTCAAGATCAGGCCCAGAGACAGCAGTTGAGATTATGTGCTGACCGGTGCTGTCCCATCAAGCCTGCAGTGTTGAGGGAAGCCTTGGGGAGCCAAGCCAGAGGGTCAGGGTCAGCATCAAGGATGCAGGAGGCTGGGTGCAGGCACAGCTGCTGCACAGCTGGTCCCTGCTCATGCTGCATCCCTTCAGCTTAAAAGCAGATTCCCAGGGAGAGAAGCATCACACCTCCCCCACAATCGTTCATGTCTGGGAGGAGCTGATCCTGTGTTCAATTCCTCTCAACTCCCTAATGCTGCCAGAGATACTCCCAGGAGAATGATGCACTCTGTGTCGTGACAATGACTGCCTGAGGACATAAATCCACTTTCTTTTTGGCTGGCTAACAGGGCAAACATCTGTCTGTAACAGCAGTATGTGTTCTTGCTGCTGTCACTGGGGAGAGATGGTGGGAGGTAGACACAAAGATCATCACAACACTATAAAAAAATGCAGCTTCTTTCTTCTGCACTTGTCCTTAACTCTTCTGTATTCTGAGAGGAAATATGTGTGTGGATTTGCATAAAAAACATAGCATCTGCTTCCACTCTTGGCAGGAGGAAACATGATACATATTGCAGGACATTCTCAGCTACATATCCTTCTGCAGAGAAAGGATTGAGATGAGTTTTTAAATTAAAAAGAAATTTATTAAAATCCTGGTAGTGTTTAAAAGTTGTCTGTTAAACAGAAGTCAGTCCATTTGCCACCCTATGACAGGAATTTCACCATGTGCAATATAATTTTCCTTCTGGCTACACCAAGTGTGTAAGAAATCATTTGACAGAGATGAAAGGGGAAAACAAACTTTGTCCTACCTTCCCTGCAATAAAAAAAAATCATAGAATCATAGAATTGTATAGGTTAGAGAAGACCTCAAAAATCATTGGATCAACTCGTTAATGAAGTACTGTCATGTTCACCACTAAACCATGTCCCCAAGTGCCACATCTACACATTTTTTGAACATGTTCAGGTGATTCCACTACTTCCCTGGGGAGCTTGTTCCAACGCCTGATCACCCTTTACCCTTTCCTTGTCTGAAATACACAAGACCTAAGTTCTATTGGATGGAGGATTTAGGAAAAGTTACATGCAAAATCCCAGGGTTACTGATCACTGTAATCCTAAAGACCAATGAGAAGAAGAAAATGGTTTCTATTTAAATTCATCCTAGACTAAAAACAATTACTCCTCTGACAAGAAAGAAAGAAAGAAAGAAAGAAAGAAAGAAAGAAAGGAAAAAGTAATGTAGAAATTTTTCTGACACTCTTATTTTCCCTTCTTTTGCTTCAGGTCAGACAAACCAATGTGGACACCAATATCATTCATGATTAATAAAAAATTGAAACCATTGAATTTACTGAATACAATTTAATATTTAAACACAGAAAATGTCACCATTAAGACTGTGTTTCCTCAAATCTTTTCTTGCTTTATACAGGGCAAAGAATTGAGTCAACTGTCTTTATTTTATCCTTAGGCTTCATGGATAAAACATTCATCTGCCTTTCTATGTTCTCCTAATGACCACATTTGCTTTAACAATTAATTTCAAATGTTAGCAGTGTCCTGTATAGGAAGAATGATCTGGAACATAATGGAAGATAATGCTCCCCCCCAGATAATTATACTTACTTAAGTGTTCTCATTAGTCTTAAAGGTCAGCTTACAGCACTTATACATGTTAAAATATGGTGGCAAAAAGCTCGGAACATACAGGCCTGCTATACTCTGTTTCTGTGCCCTGAAATACGTTTGAATAGAAGGCATCATTACCTCAGTGAGAGACAGCACTCAGGATAGTACTTGTTATCTCCAGACTAAAGCATGAGAAGAACCCCTGGTCTCAGAACCACTGCACAATCCAAAAGTCTGAGTATATTCTTTCTCTACTAGGCTGGGGAAGCAGTTGAATTTTCATTACGTGGAAGTTTTGGTTTCATATTTTCCTCCCTTGCGAAGAGTTGCATAGGAGTATAGCCATCCCAAAATTCTCCTCCTTTCTCACTGGAGAATACACAGAGTGAGAAGAAAGGAATACAGATTTATAGAGAATTGGTTCCTGTCACTCTTAGAGGCTGCACAGGTTGCTTATTTTTAACATTAACACAGTCAAGGTCATCACGGTGTTGAGGGAAAAGGCAGTCTATTTCCTGGTGCAATCAAAGTTTTAATTTGCAATCAGATCTTCTTAATAGAAGTAAAAATGATACTGGATTAGGATAGGTCACAGTGACCGGGTTGCCTGGCTTCTTTTCATCTTGTGTGACTTTGAGCAAGTTACTTATCCTCTCACTGTTCACCCAGCACTCTGTGATTCATGATGTGCATTATAACTGCAGCTACAAAAAAATGACTCCAGCAATCACTTGTCATTTAGTTGGATTTTATTTTTTAAAATGTATACACCAGACCTTGAGAATTCTGCCAGCTAACAGATTAATGACTTCACAATCCCAGAGCATTACACAAAATTTATTACTTAGTTCAACTAATTTCTGCAGAAGCAGGAATGTAAAGCAATGACTTTTTGACTGAGGAAAAACACATGTCCTCAATTTTCCTTGTTAGCCTTACCAAAAGTGGGTTGTTTTCTCATAGCAAGTCCTGGAGTTTCACATATATGGGCTATTTCTGGGCAACAGTAGAGAGACCTTCACAAATAAACATCATTATCCTTAGAAAGGACTGATTTGGGAAAAAATGCTATTCACTAGAGACAGCCCTTCTGCTGGCCATTTTTTTCTGTGGAAGTGTGGTTTTGAAGATTGCTGCCCTGCTTAGTGCAGCTGTATAGATTCCTTCCCAGAGTGACTGATGCTCAGTTAAGCATTCCACAGCCACTCCCATTCTCCTGGAAGGGAAGATCCTACTCTGGCAGCCAGCAGACAGTCACATCAAGCTGCTCCCACTCTGACAAGCCAAGCTGCTGCCAGTTGAGCATCTCAGAAAGCAAGATAGGTGTCTGAGAAATCTTCTCCTCTGGAATCACCATGCATTTCTAGTAAGCTTTTCCCTTCAAATTGCATATCTCAAAGTAATCAGTGAAGCTAAAATCCAGACAGGACATGACAGGAGATGCATAGAAAAACACCTTTTTTGGGAACATGCATGCAATATGATTCTCTTCCATCTCGCTTTGCTTTATTTCTATGAAATGTTCTCCCTTATAGCTCTGTAAGAGAGGGCTGTCTGTTATTTGACCCCAATGGCTCTTTGGGGGCAATAATTTCTGTTTCTGTCAGCATCCCTCACTAGGCATTAAGAAAAACAAGTACAAGGATGACTGATCTAAACGTGTGCATCCTGCATTTATGCTATGGCATTTCATGATGTAGCTCCTAAAAGAGTTCTCCATTCTGTTTAGAATATGGATATAGATATAAGTATGCATCACAAAAGTCAAATGAATAAAAAAAATCAGTCCTTGTCTGAAACAAGCAGTTTCTCTGTATGCTGCTGTGGTCTCTTGCATCCTGGATGGAGGAGGGCCTGCAAAATGAAATGAATCATCATAACTCTTATACTGAGCATGAGTTCCTATGAGCAAAATATCTTGCTTCAGATGACAGCAGTAAGAAAACAACCCACTTTCCCTCCCCTTTTAATCCCCTCCAGAATGCTGTGACTGTTTCCTTTACCACAGACAGAAAGCTATTCTGCACACAAAGACTCAGAGAAATATAAAATGCTTTTCCTTTTATAGGCATTTTACATTTGCAGAAGTCAGCTAAACACAGTCTATCCCTGATGAAAAGTCTGGTTTTTGCCAGAACTGGTGAATTTGGGCAGAGGGCTGCATCTTCATACAGCTTAGAGAACGACTGTTTACTGTGGGTTTTGTCTTGCCTAATTGCAACATTAACTAACAAGCCTCTTCCCTCTCCTACCAAGCAATGCTGAGACCTACGATTAATGAATATATATAGTTCCTTTCTTTTCCTCTCCATGCTTTCTTCTTGGCATGCAATTCATACTCAGAAAGAAGACTATGCTGAAATGCTCAAAATCTTGCAGTTTTAGGAGCTCATATGATTTAAGGAGCAGCAGCTTTCCTCAAGCCACTAACATGGAGATGCAATTATGCATACAGGGAAGAGCTGCCAGCAGAGATAAGGCAGACAGGGGTAGGTGCGAGCTGTAGGTCTGATTTATTAGGCACTAATGCAGGCATGCGCTATGTACTGTACAAACAAATCAGGACTGAGTGCACATGCCTAAAAAATCGTTAATTTTCTCAAAAAGTCCTGTCCTACTGGGGATACAGAAAGATATGTGACAGAGACACACAGGACTGTGCATTTATGGGAGCCAGTTTTGGAAGCACCATTTTCTTTCCAACCTGCAAAATAGAGCAATTGTTGAAAAGATTTGCACTTTTTCTCTCTTCACAGATGTCCAGTTCCTATAAGTAATATTTCTAGTAGGTTATTCAGTTTATCTAAGCACAATGCATTTGAAGAAAAGAACAGGGCTTGAATGATAGAAAACATGTTTCTATGTTCATCACAATCATGGTCCTCAGGGTAAAAAATGTAATCAAATTATTTGTCTTCACTGAGGGACGATAAGTGCTGAGCCTGGCACTTTCTGTACAGCTGTCTTCTGTATTATTCATTAATGTTTTTAAAGTTTTTCAGCTCAGTACTATCACCTCAGCCCTTCCCAAAAAACGTTTCCAGTGTCAGAGATGCCTCTGAGATTATATCAACCACAAAAGGGATTGTCCAGATTCAAACCAGTTAAGAATGTACCATTGATTTGGATACTTCAATTTGTTCTTAAATCTTCAGATTTCATTGAATTTCGGCAATTTTAGTGAAATCTCTGAATGGTGAGGTATATCTACAACTGCAAACCACTCTTTCCTTGGATTTCCTAAGAAAAGAAAATTTGATAGTAGCAGTGAGCTACTAATATCATAGATGCTTCCCTTTGCCAATAATTAGCATGTTCCCATTAACTGCCTTCACCATGAACCTCCATGCTAGGCGAAGTCCTGGACTGTCTTCTGAACATAGGTCTGAAACAAGCAATAACTTGGCTGATATCAGATGATTTGGGAGCATTAGTCCATGAGAAACATTTGATGCCTTGGGTTTTAACTTTTATATTTTTCAAATCCTGTACTGCCTAGTGTGTAACTCCAAAGTTTCTTGTAGCCTGTTAATTTCTGCTCTCTCAGGCTAGGTAGACATAACAAAGCCTCTCCAGGCCTGCTCTCCAAGGACACCCAGACCGTCTTAGGCCCAAAAAGTAGAAACCAAAGAGCCTCTGAGAGGGGGGAAAGCTGAGGGGAATTACATCATTAAACTGAAGCTTTAATTGGAGAATTAACCTTGATATGCAAATGAACCAAACCTATAAAAGTGTGAAGAACTCGTGACCTGTTGTCCATCTTGGGGTCCATCTTGGCAATAGCCACTGGCTCCCCAGGGGGTACCTTTGAAGGCCTTTCAAATAAATATCTACCTTTATTCCCTTTCTCCTGTCTAGTCTCTGTTTTTAGGTGGCCTCTTCAGGTATGACATTCAGTGAAATTATAATTTCTGAGGTTATACCCAGACTGTTTTCCTTGTAAAGGACTTCCACCCTGACTTAGTATTTCATCCTTCTATTTATCTTGCATCTCTTACCTTACATTAAATATAGATGTATAACATAGCTATGATTTTTTTAGTCTCCTGAAGAACAGGCCACAAAATTTGATGTTGCTTGCAGTATCTATTGTAGACATGCAGACATCTCATGCTGTAATACCCAAAAACAGGAACAAAAAGGATGTGCTGAAGTAAGCAGGCATGATCTGTCACCTTGCCTTTCAAATCAAGGAAAGTCAATAATATATAATGAAAATCCAGTGTTCTGTAATGAAAAAAATTAAAATCAAGTACACACACTGCAAAAGACTGGAGAACACACAAGTAGGTATAGAAATTTACACTTTCTAAGGAAAATTTTGTCCATAATTAATTTCAACTTTGAAATAAATCACCACTTAAACTCATTATCAAAACATGTAATTTTGAGGCTTTAGAGAATTTAATCTGTTTAACATGCAAATCATATGCTCAATATTGGGGTTTGATTAAGTACTTGCAGGTTTTTCTACCTTGGAAACAAAAATATAATTTAATATTTATATTAAAGAACATCTTTCTCACAACATTTCCAGTTCTTTCTTCTCCACAAGCAATTATTTTATTTTTCAATAGCCACAGCTGCAAATCATATAATTCCAACAATTGCAGGACTCCACCAAAGAAGAGAAGTCCAAAAGCGTAAGTTACAGTATAAATATTTTTACAGATACAGAGGAACCCACATATTACCTGCTGGTATACATGACCAGCTTATTTCTGGATAAATGATCATTTTAACCAAAATCCAGGTTAGATCACTAGGGTACTGGCAAGTTATATAGATGAGACTTGTAGTGAAATGTAGCAAAAAGGAAAGTAAAACGTCTTTACACCTCACTGGATTTAAAAGTGTGAAATATTTTCAATCTTTTTTTCCATGTCAGTTGTTGATAAATTCAGTTCACACAGTCTTTTTCCATCTCTATATATGGACAAATAACGACAGTCAGAAATGCCACAAACCCATAATAAACTGTGCCCAAGTTTCCCTGCACTGTATATTTTGACATAATTTCTCACGTGATTGCTGTTCCCACCATCCAAATAATGATGTTTTTTCTCAGTTCAGCAGAGTGTTATCCAACAGAGTAGTGCCTGGGATGTGGTGGGCTGAGATTCAGTCTGATCCTCTCTTGGGAAAGGTTTGAACCCACTTTTTAAGAGAAGACCATCACTCTAATGAGCAGACACTGAACACCCTTTTCTCCTTCTCCACTTGTAATTTGAAATAAAGAGCCTTTGCTGCATCAAGAAAAAGCAGGACCAGAAGATCAAAGGAGGTGATTCTTCACCTCTACTCCAATTTAAAGTACTGTGTCCAGCTCTGAACACAACATAAGAATGACATGGACCCATTGGAGCAGGTTCAGAGGAGGGTCACAAATATGATCAGAGGGCTGGAACATCTCTCCTAATAAAACAGACTGAGAAGTGAGATGATTCATCCTGGAAAAGAAAAGGCTCCAGGGAGACCTATTAGGATCTTTTCAGTGTGTAAAGAGAGCCCACAAGAGACATAGGGAGGGGCTTTTTACAAGAGCATGTAGTGATAGGACAAGGAGTAATGGCTTTAAACTAACAGACAGCAGGTTTAGATTAGATATTTGGAAGGAATTCTTTACTGTGTGGGTGGTGAGACACTGGCACAGGTTGCCCAGAGAAGCTGTGGATGCCCCATCCCTGGAAGTGTTCAAGGCCAGGCTGGACAGGGCTTTGAGTAACCTGGTCTAGTGAAAGATGTCCCTGCCCATGGCAGGGGGCTTGGAAGTAGATGATTTTTAAGGTCCCTCTCAACCCAAACCATTCTATGATTCTAAATTTCCAGCAGAAAAAAACATGGATTTTTCACTCCAATAAAGTAACTCCCTACAGCTCAGGGACTGTGTGAAAAATGCCAGTTTTTAAGATAATGCATCATAGTGACATGTCTTACTGAGGGTGGTGATCCCCAGTGTGTTGAACAGGGTTTTTGAGGATCCCATCCTCAAAGCCTGGAACAGACATCTGTGGAGGGATCCCCTGAGCTAGTTAAGACAAGCAACAATGAAGTCAACCAGCAGTGCAGCTCTAAACTCTATTTATATACATGAGGCATGTTCGGTGTCCAGGACTGTGCCATTTTAAATGCATCTCTTTACAAAATAACTACCTGAACAAAATTGATATAAAATCTGTATGCCCACTATTTCTTAGAGATAAAAATAATTGTGAAAACCTGCATGAACACTCATCTATGAAAGTTAATTTCTCAGAAGAACTGACATAAATTTTAAAAAACACTGGTGTTAATTTTAGCACAGAATAATTTGGAAAAAATTACCAGGAAGGCAAAAATTTCTTGATTCATTGCTTGCTTATGGGTAACACTTGTCACACAGGATTTCTTACAATATGAGAAGTATGTGGTGTACTTAATATCAAGAAAATTTATTTATTCTGTAATCTGACATGGTGATATCCAAAAGTCAGCAGTGTGGGGTGAGCTGATCAAATGCTGGTGATTTCCTTGTTGTTTCCAACTTCTCATAACAAAAAAGGTAAAATTTATCAAATGCTTAAGTATTCTCTGTGGATAAAAATGCATGAAAATATTTGTCTTAAAATATCTGGTCCAAATTATGAATTATTTTAAAATCCACTGATTTCATATGAAGTGTCTTTCTGTGACTGACTGATTTTTATCTGGATCATAGATTTTAAAGCCAGAAGGCCCAATATAATAGTTTATACTGATTTTCTGTCATAAAACCATAAAATATGAACTTTTCTCCCAGTGAATACAGGGAGCTTTGATCGAATGAAAATTAATACTTTTAAAAGCCTAGACCATGCTAATCTAATGATTTCTTGTGCTAATGTACTGCAACTCTCAATAAATATTTCCAGTGTCTAATATCTCATGCAGATGTTATTTCCAGTTTGAACCCACTGCACTTCTATTTTCAGCCATTGGGCCTAGATTTTATTGTGATCTTCAAGACCAAGGCTGATCTTTCAGTACCTTTTTCCTTAAAGCTTTGCAGTTGAAAACTTCTTAGCAAACATCACCAAAGACATCTGCCTTAAACTTATTCAAAGCATCAATGTGGGTTATTGTCTGATAGAATTTTCCTACCAATGGTATCATATTAATCTAATTTTTCAGGCTGTTGATACACCAAAGCACAATTCTTACTATTTCTTTTGTCTTCTTCTTCAACACTGCTCTGTTTTGAAGGTTTATATACTTCAATATAGAGTTCTCGCATTGGATGTATTTTTCAATTTTGTTGCAGAGGAGCTAATATAAAATGTAATCTTCTGCCAACACTTATCTGAGGAACCAGCTGCTTTATTAGGCAGTACAAATCCTAAAATGCAGCTTACAATTTTCCCATTCTAACTAGTTAAATATGTAAATATAGAAACTCCTAGAAACACAGACCTGAAACACAATATTATTGCCATTCTGAGAATAGTTTAACCGGAAATTGTCTCCTGCCTCCTTTGTTTTGATGTTATGCCAATTATAATATTATATGATTTTTGCATTTTAGAGCCATCCTCCTTTTCCATATCAGACTATTTCACAATTATCCAAAGAATTGTTTAACAAGGTCTCCTGATGAATTAAAAAAAAGAAAGGGGGAATTCAAACTTTTTGTCAGCTCAGTTTCTCTTTGTATTATGCTATGTTTTTAATGGGGATTTTTTTCTTTCTTTATAACCAGCTTATTGTTTTTCTCATTCAGTCCTGTTTATTTATCCTGCATAACCACTTTAAAAAATTTCAGTAGCCCTTTATTCATTCAGCAGAAATATTTACTCCTTTAAAAGAAAAATTCTCTTATCCTGTATGCACTGCGTCAAAGCCTTTTTGGTTCTGTTCATTTTGAAGACATGACATTTCTTGATAATCTTTACATTAAACTAGTTTGTGGTGACATTTTGAAGTACTCATTATCCTGTCTGAAGTCTTGTAAGCGTTAGCCTTTAAATTGGCTTCAGCTTTCGTATAAAATGGAAGCTAAATATTCAAGTGGGTGACTTTGGTACATCGTGAAATTTTAATAGATGTACACAGTTAATTCATCAGAATTAAATGTATATGAATGACACAGTTCCCCAGCCAGAGCTTTTTTCCTATTTTCAAATAACAACCATTGAAATTCTGTTGGGATTTTATCCGTTAAAAACTCATACTAACTCTGGAAAACTCAATTTGTGTTCCTTCCTGCAACATAGATTTTTGTGTATGACTGGCACATAATTCTTACTACCTTAGCATATGAAACTCTCAGGATTATATTTACTTATTTAACAATCTACAATCAAAACTACTTCTCTAATTTCTATAACTCACCAGAATGAGATAAAACCATCAAAGTTATGAGATGATAAAATCCCATAAACCTGGTTTCCCTTGAATACTAAACGCAGATGGGCTTTCTAAAGGACTGGCTGTCACCCGCCTAAATTACATCAATTGTGTTGAATTGAAAGGCCACTAAAAGTTGTCACAGGTACACTCATTTTTCAGCTACATTATGCTCTCAGAATGGTGTCAGAAGCATAAACATCTGGCTCAATATGTAACAGCCACTCTCCAGCAGATTTCTAGAATTGGAAGTTAGCTACACCGAGAGCCAGTCCACAGCTGGTCACTCTCCTTTCTTTTGTCATTAGCCTTCAATTCATTCAGCACCCATGAAGAGCAGATGAACCAGCAGAGGAAACTGGGAATTATTCTTCCACCTCCACACTAGTCACACATACTCTGACCTTTCACCAGAGAAAATAAAAAGATCTTCTGGTTTCTCAGATGAAGAAAACAACAAGTGGATACACATTCTTGATGGAATATTCTTCAGTAAGATATAAAGTCTACTTTAAGCTTAATATTAGAAAATGAGACCGCAATGAATTCATAATTCTCAGGATGATCGTTTATGACAATGACTATATTTGACAGGAAAGAATACAAACTCTATTAATAAAATACCTTTGGCAGGGAAAAGTAATAATTCCAGAGTATAAAATTTCTTTTCATCTGTGTTTGTTTAATCACAGATTTTGGCTGCAGCAGAAGAAAGCACTGATGATATAATTTGATACTTTTCTTCTCTAATCTTACCTCTGTTGAAATACAGATGCTTTGATATTTGGATTTTGACTGAAATGTCTCAAACACAGGATGTTTTATACAAGTGCATTTTCAGTAACTTTGATGGCATTGTTCTCAATTTATGGTGTCATGAACTAAACCCAAAGCTCTTCTAACTTGAATGAATGATGGTAAAAACTTTAAAAACTGCAAATGCTATGATATTCTTTCAGAATACGCAACTTATTCTGACCCCTAAAAAACTCCTTCCTTTTAATTCTCTGTCATTAGAACAGAACTTGGCGTTCCCCTTCCTCCCTTTTTTTTTTTGCCTTTTCATTTTTTCTTTCCATTTAAGGATTGCTCTTCACCCAGAGGGTGGCTGGGCACTGGAACAGGCTCCCCAGGGAAGTGGTCACAGCACCAAGCCTGACAGAGTCCAAGAAGTGTTTGGACAATGCTCTTAGGCACAGGGTGTGACTCTTGGGGTATCCTGTGCAGGGCCAGGAGTTGGACTCGATCCTGGTGGGTCCCTTCCAGCTCAATTCTGTGAGCTTCATCTAAATGATACTGTCTAAATGATACTGTCTGTAATTTTACCTTTCTTCCCAGAGACTGTCACAGCCCATTCTGAGCCATAGGGCTCAAACTTTTGCAGTTCTGCCATACCACAGGTGGACCTTGTTTCCTTGCTGCAGTACCACTAAAGAAAGCATATCTCTTACTATTCAAAACTAAAAGCATGTTCTGAATATTTTCACAAAAATCCAGAGCCATTATATTTTGGCTATATTTCCATTACGGTTCTGTGTATTTATATTCTTTTTCCCCTTAGATGAAGTTCCAACCAAGGAAGAAATTCTGGACAATGAATTTTCTTTTTGAGAACATAAGTTTTGCTTACAACTGATTATTCATTTTCCCCCCATTTCCTTATCTTTTTACATCATGAATATTTCTAGCACTGTCTTCAACACATTCCTCTCACAAGTACTGTCAGTTTGATTTAAGAAAAGAAGGCTCCGTTCAACTCCTTTGCCCAGAATTATACCAAGCTCTTTAACACCACAAAATACACTGTGGGGGATTCATAAACTCATAGAATGGTTTGGCTTGGAAAGAACCTTAAAGATCATCTGGTTCCAGGCCTCTGCTGTGGGCAGGGACACCTTCCACTAGGCCAGGTTCCTCAAAGCCCCTTCCAGCCTGGCCTTTTACCCTTCCAGGGATGGGGCATCCACAGCTTCTGTGAGCAACCTGTTCTGGTGCCTCACCACCCTCACAGTAAAAAAGTTCTTCTTTATATCTAATCTAAACCCGCCCTCTGCAGATGTTTTATCTTGTAGCAGAGAGCATTTAGGTGCACAACTGCATCCAGTATCTTAATAAACCATAATACTATGATCCAAGATATCTGCATGTCCACCATGTGTTTGTGTGATTTTGTGTGAAAGTTTACTTAATAAGGAAGAACAGACAGAAAAACAACAGCTTCTAAAAAATGTCCATGTTGAGGAGCCCTTTCTGCAGTGTTATCCTTCCAACCCCCAAGGCAGGGAAGAAATTTTTTAATGGAAAAGGGGGAAAGGGAGTTAGGGTATAACTTACAGATTACTGTGCTCTCCTTTTTTTCCCCCCTAAGAGTTTTAAAAGCCTAATTTTGGACCATCAGGAACATACTGTTACAATACCGAATCTCTTGCAAAGTTTTAATTCTTTAGTAGGTGTAAGAACAGAAATAAGGAAAATGCAAATCAAGACAGTTCAATAAAGGAAGACAAAGGGAGGCCAAGTAGGCAAAATGTCATGGACTGTTCTCATCAGGTCCCCATCAGTGCTTTTGATAGCAGCATAGTTCTATTTAAAACTACGAATAGTATACCTTGTCAACACAGATATATTTTTTCTATTTCAGACCCAGAAAGAAACAAAAAGGTAAATCAAAGACCAGTCTGAAATGACCTTATTTTTGAGTATTAGACACACTATTACATGTTTCTTACTGCTCATGTAAAACAATGCCTTGCTCCTATTTAAGCTATTAGATCACCCTCTTAAATCATAATCCCTTACATTTCAGGCACTCATTCCTTTAGTGAGACCAGTAACTTTCCTTTAACTGAATCATGCCTTGTATTTGACTAATGCAAACCTTTTTGGAGAGACATATAGCTTTGATTTAAAAATAGCAGGAGATATGCCATTTCCCTTACAGAAGCTCCCCAAGCTTAATCACTGTCATTGTTCGAAATCCTGTCTCTTGCTTTCAGCTGTCAGCTGCTAAATTATGGAGGCAGTCAGGATGGTAGTCAGTGTACCCCAGGGAAGTAGTCTGTCTCTGGGCTCTGTCTCCAGAGAGAGGACCCTCGTAGGGATAACTCAGAGCGCCAGAAATTTGCCTTGTGCTCTAATTGTCCCCATGAGCATACTTTACAGATGGGAGAAAAAACCTTTTAGAAGCAAGGCCTGGGGCTGAGAATTAACCTGTGCAAATTTCACACCCATCTATTTTTCCATGGAGGTATGTGTACTGTGTAATCAGGCTGTCTTTAAGTTCCCTTTTTAATGAGACAAACAGTTGAACTACTTAAGTGCAACTTCTCTCTCACCAATCCAGGAACTATCTATTTGGTTTTTCATTGGAATTTTTAATTTAGTTGGTACAGGAAACATACACACATCTTATGGGTTATCTCATTATTGCATTTAAATGAGGACTCACCACATTTGTACAAAGAGGCAACTTTATTCTTCTTATTGGATTCCTACTTGCAATCTCCTTATTTAAACATTCAAGAGACCCAAAGGCCAAATTGCTTGTTTAGGTGCTTTTTGGTTTTTTTTTCCAGGAATACAGTGAGGTCAAAATTGTTTTCGTCTTCTGGGAGCACTGAATTTCCTTCAGAGAGGGAAGGCACAGTCAGAGGTGACCTCACAAAATCATTTACTTTGAGGCCAAAGGGGTTGCTTGAGCCTACATCATACAACAAAAATATATGATTTTAAAATATTCCTCATTCTTATATCTCTTGCTTGCCTGCTGTAATGTCTCACCCATCTCCCAGTTAAGATTTTCCCCATATCTATTCAGCACATTCACTGAGTTAAATTAAAACAACTATTTCTTTTTTCACATTAGCTGTACGTTGAGGACAATGCAACACCTTCTCCTTTTTGTCCTCCATTATCTGTATCTTTTCCAAATTAACTGTTTTACTTTTTTTTTTTTCTTTCCTAGGTTCCAGTCTTTGGATGGCTGTCTAACATGATTTCCCTCTTGTTGTTGCCCTTGTCCAACATGTGAACCTGTCTGCAAAGCAGAGTGGCTGGAGGTGGACACAGTACTCTACACAAAGCCTCTCTGCTGCCAGATACACATGAATGGAAATGATTCCTTCATGCACTTTATGTTGCTGTTAATATATCCTGGATTGACATATGACTTCATTTGGAGGCCTTTGTTTTTGCTTTTTACAGCAGCGTTATGTTTCTCTTACTCAGTTTGTGGCACTTATTATTCCCAGACCCTTTACTGCAGTAATGCTGCCGACACGAGTCCCAGTTTTGCCTTTATGCATTCCGTTTCTCTGTTCTAACATGAAGCACTTTGCCATCATCTGCACTACTTTATTCTTGTTGACATCAAACCATCTGTCTAATTTAGCACAGACATTTTGAATTTTTATCCTGTCGTTCAGTACTTGTGAGGCAGGAAGACACCCATAAATTTTACAAATCAGTCCTAATGAGAGGTCACAGTCATTAACAAAACTATTCAATAACACCACACCAAGACAGACCTCCCTGGTACTTACTGGAAATGTCCCTTTTCTCTGACAGTGAACAGCTGGTAAAGAGTCTTTTAGTATGGTACAAAATGTCCTGCTTCTTGTGTGCTTTTCAGGCATTCACCCATTTTACTTTATTAGAGATTTCATCATACAGATCTAGATAACAACCAGAAAGGAATAAGGCACCATAAATAGTACAGCAAGATAAGAGTAGAATATTTACAATATATAGCAGCTCACAGTTGGTTTTACTTTATTACAGAAGTGCAATTTCTGTAATAAAGGCAATGAAAATGTACGAAAGCAACTATAGAAGCAGTAAGTGTGTTTTCCAGTTACTAGTACATGATGGGAAAAACAGCACTGCTATAGAAAAAAATGAAAAGGTTATCAAATTTACCCATATTGTAGCTGTACAGGAATTATCTACAATTTCTATTTTTTTATCAAATGTTTGGAATATAATCAGTTCCAGTCTCATCTTGTTCTTGTTTGCTTTATGGGCTGTCAGAGTATCAAGAATTTCAAAAACTAGTTTTTCCAAAGCATATACATGTCTCCAGAGAGAATGGAAATGACATTACAGCTAATATGGTTTCCTTCTGGCTAGCACTTTTCTTCTGCCTCACTGTACAAAATCAGTATAAAGTAAATGCAACATTGCAGCAAAAATGGACCCTGTTTGCCTAAACACAAAAAAATATGGTTAGTTTAGCTTTCTTCTGAAAAGATTCAGAGATGTGTTATAAACAAAAGTCTAAAAAATTACTGTAATGGACTTTATAGTTGATTTGGGGAAATCATATTGGTCATAATGAAGTCATATCACAGGCCTTGGTTTGTTTAAACACACCTTTGTGTATTTCTTGTTTGGAAACGAAGAACCATATCAGTAATAATTTCATTTTTCTGTTTCTCTGGAAGAGCAGAGAGTGAAACACACATTATAAGTTCTGAAATATGATTTAACAAAACATCACTTGCACAGCTTTCCACTGACATCAACTTTTCCTGTCAGTGTGTGCAGTAATGTTTTGAGAAAGAGGTATCTGAAGAAAAGCCTGAGCAAACATGCTCGAAACACTGTTCTAATTTGCCAAATTGTCTAAATCACTGTCTTTCTGGATTTTCATTGTAATTGCAAAGAAATTTGCTTTTTATAAATGTATATCTTTAGTTTACATTTAATAAACAAATGTGTTAGCATTGTCAAATATTACCCATGTCAGCCCGTTTATTCTGTGTATATGCACATGTACTTCTAAATAATTGTCCAAATGCAATTATATACACCAGTATGATTTAAATGGGTTTATATTTGTGCATATAGAAAATATAATTATATAATTAACAGAGTGTGTGTCTGTGTGTGTGTGTTGGGAAATAGTGACTTAGACTGAGAGCAAGGCAAGAACTACAAGGCTGGCCAATTTGTTTTTCAGTGAGTAAGAATAAGGAGCAGTATTCAGAATTTCTGAAAAGGTAAAGAATTTGGAGACAGAAATTAGGCCTATGACCAGCTTTGTGAATTCAAACGAATCAACACAAACTGCATGCTATCAATGCAGAATAAGATCTTGATGAACAGATAAAGTCCATTACACCTGTTTTGAAAAAAAATTAGATCAATGAAACAAAGGATATTTTTGTCTGAAGGGATGCTTAGTTTTGGTTTTAGAATATGAAACAGCAAAAAAAAACCGTCTTAGGCCTATTCTGTCAATGCGGAGATATCATAAATCTGCTCTCTGAAAAACTAGCATAATTATGGTTTCTGCTTTATGTATTGCTAATATGTATTAATACTTCAGCAGGTTATAAATATATACATAGTAGTCAACTCAAGATTACCTTCTTTGATTGATTTTCTAAACTGAAAAACACTGGCAAACCACTCTGATATCAGTATAGTCTTAAGAACATATAATGAAAATGAACTGAGTATTTGCTCCCAGAAAAAGATGCTGTTTTAAAATAATTTGAGATCCATGTAATAATAATAATCATCATTATAATTACTATACAAATCATAACCTGCTTAGGTTTAATAAAACATATTTTGTTAGTTCATTTCAGTTAGTTGCTCAGATCAGCCTCAATATTAAAGTATAATTATAGTATATGCAAGGTGAATTAATTTCTCTGAAATTAATTACCATGGAGATGGCCTCATTATAATCTATGAAAAAGTGTTCACTTATTTTTTAAGAGCTATGTGTTTCCATTAAATGCGAATCAAGAAGACCTTAAAGTAAATAATTAAAAGTTGAGGTGTCCTTTTACAGAGATCTTTAAGCAAAATAGAAGAATAAAATTCTACCTAAAGTAAAATGACAGATTTTCTCTAAGAATCAAATCCCAGTTTTGGATTACGCCACTCTCCCCGTGCAGAGAAATAATTTTATTGGCTTCTGTCATTTGCCCACTAAGGGCTGATCAGTACAGACTCTTTTCTCAGTGTCCCTCTTGCAAAAAGCTGATGATCAGAGCCTTAACAATTGCCTGCCAGGGTTTCTCTAAATTGCAGGTTAGATTTGATGAAAATACAGAGGAGAAAACTCCTGGTTAAAACACTTACTGACTCCACTAACAAAAATAGGAGAAAAGGCCTCTACTACTGAATATCAGTTTTTGTTAGCTGGCATCTGAATATAATGAAATCTATAGTTCAAATATACTCTGCCTCATGTAGGCATCCACTCAATGCCTAAAAATTGGTTCCTTAGTAAAACAATATTTGTGAAGGCAGTTTAGCGCAGCCAGTGAAGAAGTAGTGCTTTTAGAGGTCTTCACAAGAGCATCTTTAGCTACATTTAAATGCACAGGATCACCCTCAGGAAGTGCTCAGGTAGTTTCCTCTCTCCACCTCTGTTGTCACTACAGGAGTGTGTGCACTTGCACCAGAAGAATTGGTTTTTTGGGCATTTACAGTGTAGACATGTGCCAGTGGTGTCACCTGGGCAGGAAGTGCCATCATCGAGAGACTTCATGGCAAGTTGCTTCTGGAGTGTCACTGCACCGCCCTGGTAAAGAGTTGAGGTGAAGAAAAAAGCCACACATCTCAAAAGGTTTCCACATAACCCTGGTACAGCAATGACATCAGTCCCTTATCACATTCAGACCATTCTGTTATATTAGCTAGCACTCCAGAGTTCAGTGGAAAATAGAAATATCAAATCACATGGCAGTTAACTTCCTAAGCAACATGTGACTTCCAGACTCTGAGGTCTAATTTCTGGGTTGGCTTTTCTTTTAGCATATTAAGGCACCTAGAAATGCACATAGGAAGTTTTCAGAAGGACCTGCCATTACAGACCTTTTTGAAAAGTGTATTTACATACCTGAGCATGTGGCACGTTTTTCAGTGCACATGAAATGTGTTCGCTTAATAAAGAGAACTGGTGAGAGCAATTAGGTGCCTGTTCACTGACTGCAGGATTATAGAATCCTGAGATAACTCAGGCTGGAAGGGACCTCAGAAGGTTTCTAATACAACCTCCAGCTGTGATCAGACCAAGTTGCTCAGTGCTTTTATGTAACTGAGTCTTGGGCTTCTCTGGAGATTGCACAATCTATCTGGTTGACCATCTCTGTGAGGCAGAAAAAGCTTCTCAGCTTAATTTAGTGTATTCTGAACTTCAATATTCTGGCTTCATCCTCTCAGTACTGAAGGGCTCCTAAGTTCCCCCAAATCACTTTACTTGAGGATGAATGAGCCCAGCTCCTTCATCCTCTCCTCATAGAAAAAATGCTCCGGCCCTCAACCATCTTTGTGGTCCCTGGTTGAGCTCCCTTGAGTTTGGGTCTTTCTTATATTGGGGTCCCAAAAATGGATGGCTTATTAAGGTGTATAATTTCAAATATTATTTTTTCTGCCACAGGGCAATCCAGTATTTTCCAGTTCTTTGCTCACAACACTTGAGCTGGCCTATATAGCACAAATTGAGTCCATGCCTAAAATGCCACTATACCTATTTCTAATTAAATCAATATTGTGCAAGTCAGTTTGTGGGAAAAGCCATTGTGTTCCCCAGCCACTGGTGAATTTCAGTTGCATTCAGACCACTATCTGTGACTTAAAAGCCTTCAATACAGAATTGTTCACAACAAAGCCAGGCACTGAGAGAAATAAATAAACATAATTCAGAGCAAGAGTGGCAATCCAGTCTCATTCAAAACCCTTTTTCCTCTTAGCCAGAAATAGAGTAGCAAAGAAAAGAAGGCTGAGCACCTGGGAAGTGCTGCCTGTGGTTGAATTGCACTGTGCACATAACTGGTGATGTGGGTGAATATTCAGTCAGAAATAACTCAGATGAATACCTATTTTAAAGGTGTCTAAAATGCCTGGTGCACATCCAAATTACAAAGGACAAAGTTAGTACACAAATTATTTGCCTTTAAAAGTGGCACACTGTATTCTGTTCTCCGAATGAAAAATTCTCAGCACTTGGGATTCTGAGCAAGCTGTTAACTTATTTTTCACCCTAATTAAGTGCACACCATACCTCGCTTTTCTCAGTCCAGCATGGACTGACAGAACTTCTGTAGACAGATTGCTACACTTACTGTGCAGCATGAGCACGTTCACTTTTTCTACTGCCAAAAAAATAATAATTGAAAAAGAACAATAAAAAAAGGAAACAAACTTAGAGAAAGGCTAAATGGGATTTTCAATGCCCTAAACATAAATTGCTATTCTGGAGTAATCAGATATGCTCAGCCTGATTCTAGGGGCTCCCTAGGCAGACAAGACCTTCTTTTTTGTGCCCCAGGTTTTGTAAGTAGCAAAGCTGTAGCCTCCATTCCTCTCTGAGCCTTCTGAAATACATCCTTGGACCGAGAAGAATGAAGAAGACTGTACAAAGACAGTAGCCAAAAAATCTGATGCTAAAAAAGAAGAAAAGAAGAAAAAGGTTGTAAACATCTTAGTTACTGAACAACTTAAAAATTTTTTCACTTTATTACCATATATTTTAGTCTTAGATTTTTCAGGAAGGCTATTTTGTTCTTTCAGAAAAGCAAGGAGATTAGTAAAAGTATTGGCAAAGCAGGAACAAGATTCAACTTAAGGCAGGGCAAAAACATTGTAAGAGTTTTATTAACATTTTTAATGTATTTCTTTCTCTAAGAAACCATATGGATTCAATGTCTGGAAGGAAACAAACAGAAACCTATGTAGAAATCAGAATTGCTACAAGTTGAGTAAGTGCTGGGTAACTTTTTCTGAGAGTAGAATTTAAAAAGATATTACAGGCTTGAGAAAAGCATGGCAATACATGTCCAGTTTAGAGGTGCTAAAGAAGGACATATCTACTATCTCTGCATTTTGAGCACTATAATAAAATGTTACTATTATTTAGACATGATCAACTGTTCTGTTAGTGGTGTTGCACTGTTATTTCCTTGGTAGAAAGATCTCATGATCTCTCTAATTTTCCAAAAGGCCTGGAAAAGTATCTGCTGTGGCTCACCAAGGAGTCATGAGGTATTATTTTAGGAAACATGGAGCAGCTGCTGCTGAGATAAATAAAGGAATATATTATTCACTACTAAGGTATTTGTAGTGATTTCAGAGACAAAGCAGATAATCAAAATTTCATTCAGTTGTGGGACATCTAAAAATCATAGTATAATTAGGCACAATCCACAGATTTTTTTGTTAAAAAGATTGTCTGTAAATTCTGTTTATTTAACCAGTTACGGTAACCAGTGTGTGGTAACAAACTGTTCACAGATAAAACCAGTTTCTGCTGAAATTTTTCCATATCAGATGACCTGAAGGAACAAAAAAATTCTTCCCTTCTATCATTTTCTGTAAGGAGATGGTTCCTGTTTCAGTTTGCAGCTTTGGATCTATACTCCACAGTGGAAATAGTTGTTTATTTGGGCGGTTTTTACTAATTTATTCTCATTTCGAGGACTAAAAGCAACATTTCCCTGATGTTCATTTGAAAAACTGTGATAAACATCCCTTTTGGATTGTGAATAGATCAGAAACTGGAAGAGAGTGCACAAAGTTAATAAATCAACTGCATCAGTGAGTTTGCTGGTAGTGTCATAATACCACCAGACAGAAATGCTCTCAAATAGCTGTTAAGTACCCACAGGAGAAATAAAGCTCCTGTATTTGAAGCAAACTGGCACTGAATGTCTGGGAAAATGTGAACTAGAAAAAGCAAAAGGAACTCTTAGATGATGAAAAAGAGTAACACTGAGAAGTGAAAAAATACATGGGATTGGAACATCTGCCTTTCACCAGCCCTTGAGCACAAATCTACTATGCACATGTAATGTGTATATGTGATTGCGTGCAAGAGTATGTACACAGTGCCAGAAACATCTGCCTAAAAAGTGAACAGGAAAGAGAGAAACTGAAGTAAGCCTCAGGTGGGTGAGAAATAGATCTTGGGCTCTACTTCTGAGATGGTTCTGTTCAAGAGAAAAATGTGGCATGGTACAGATGTTACAGTGCATTTTTCTTCACCACAAAGTATCTGAACATCTAGAAAACATACTAAAAGAAAATTATTTTGGTACAGAACTTGCAGAACGTTGTTAAATATTTTCTTGTTTTCAGTTTCTACTGAAAATATGAAAGGTCATAGAAAATAAGGCTGGACTGGGATGTCAGAGGTATTGCCTAGACCAGCTCTTTATTACAACACAGTTAACTGCAATTAAAACATTTTGGACATCTGTTCAAAGGTGACTGATCACACTGATAAATCCTCTGGTTTATTGTATTATCATTAACTTAAACCTGATCCTAGTGACAAAAAATAAGTTGTTTTGTTAGCCTGAGAGCATTTTGTTTCTTTTGTTGTTGCTGTTGTTGTCTGCATTAAGCTTTTATGTCAAAGTTAATTTCATGATTCTAAGACAAACCATAAAACTAAAAACCAGTAACAAAGAGTGCATAAAGTCCTGTTAGATTTTTGCCTTTTTTTTTCATTTTGTTTTGAAACCTTTTTAGTGCAATTATCAAAAACCATTAGATGGGTTCAGTTTAGTGAATGCACCGCAGAAGGAAATATCAGTTCTGTGGGGAGCTGGTGTTCCATCTCTGGAAAAGGGCTTGCTGTCAACAACTTCCTATCCATCATGGAGAGAGCTACACTGTTCATGTAATTAACACCGCAAATGAACCAGAAAGCAATCAGTCAGTGATATCTCTCCAAAACATGCAATATTCACTGACGACACCTCTACAGAGAAGAATCATTGAGCCATATAGTTTGGTCAGGAAATGCATTAATTTATGTGAATATAAGCTTTGCCTCTGTGTGTATGGAGTTTTAGCAGTAGCAGGATCACACATCCTTTCTCTCAGACTTGATATGTTGTGCCAGATGGTACATGCACAATCCAACTGATTAATAAGTTCCTATAAAATGATCAACCATATATTTTCCATATAACTTATTGAGGTATCAATGCAATTCCTTTGTGAAATTGTTCTTACTGGCCTCTGCAGTTCCCAGTGAAATACTAGGAATAATAAAGAAAAAAAATTCTGTTAGCTATTGATGGCCTTTTCAATACCTTAAGTCCTTAAACCAAAGGAGAAGCTGCTGTCACCCAACAGCAGTTGGTGACAATGGAAAGACTCCACCAAACAGAAAATTTCTGAGCATTGCTCTCTGCAGGAATTTATCCATATATATATATCTATATATCTTAATTTCAGTTGTTGGAAGAGTGAAAAAAAATTCAAGTCAGCCTCAAACCTTCCAAATCAGACTATTCTGTGATTCTGTGGAAACAAAGCAAACAAATAAACAAAGCACTTAAATAAATTTTTGTGCATAGTCTGTGCTTTAATCTTTTTAGACATTTTCATTAAAGAATTGTACTCACAGAGAGATGATATTATGAAATACTTTAAAAACTTCCTTCGCAAGAGCAGAAAAAGTTGGAAATGGGTCTCCTGTACTCTGCTACCAGTGAAAGGCAGCAAGAGCAGCAGCGTGGTCCCTTGAATTTTTGAGAATTGCATCCTTATTCCGGAACATTTATATTTTTCTGTGTTTATTCTACATCCTGAGTTAATGTGTGTTTTTGACCAGAATAAGAAATAAAAATGTTCATTAGATAAAAGAAAAATTTTTGTATCCTGTTTGGGGCTCACTCTTCTAATTCAATAGGATAAAAATTACTTTTGAAATTGGTTTTTGGGCACAGTTTCTGTTGAAAGACAGCTTCATTATTTATTTTAAAGAATACTTAACAAAAAAAACAAACACATCCAATTTCAGATGGTAGTGTCTTGGATTTCTGCATCATGTGCTCCAATGTTTTGATTTAGGCTGGTTCTCACCCTACTTAAAACAAGTCATGAAAAATGCATTTTATCTATTGATTTTGTGCTTTTCATCTTTACAGTTCTTGAGGCCTTCAAGAAGTTTCTAGTATTTCATTTCAGAGTTTCTATTTCAAATAACATTTTTTGCTTTTAGTAATTAATGCTAAGTTATAATTTGCTTGGATAAATAAATTCCCATTTATTACTTTATATTTATTAAAAGGAGGTAGTACCTCTGGTCAAGGAGGAATTTCCCAACATTCTCTGGTCTGTGCTACCCCCTTCACACCTCACACATAACCTGGAACCACCTACGCTTTTTTTCACAGATGCACCACCCCCTGAAGTGACCATAACTCCAGCCTTCTCCTGCAGGGGAGGTGACAATTCCCAGAACACTGATGAACATCTCTTTCTGTCTCTCTCCTCTCCTGTGATAATAGTACACTGTCACAAGTGAGCCATCTATTTAGGAAAAAACCACTTCTTACAGAGTAACAAATTACTTCAGCAAAGTAGTGCAATGCAAAATCTTCAAATAGGTCCACGTGAGGAGCTTTCTTTTTTGGGGGTGCTGGCCTTTGTCAGGTTCCCTCCCCTGCACATGGGCCATTTGTTGGCTGACTCCTCTCCTAGGAAGAGCCTTTAAGCTGCAGGGTATCTTTTTTATCATCTTGTTCCCGGCCAGCAGAACAGCTGAGTCCTGTGGCTTGGACACATGCCATTGCCCTGCAATTGCCTCCCTGAAGTTTGTTGTGTGGTTTCTTATCTATACTGCTTTCAGGTTTGTTTTTCCCATTGCAGCCTACTAAGTCAGGCCACATTCACTCCACAAAGTTTATAAACCAATATACAGTTTACTTCTCTGGAAAGGTCAAGAGCAGGCTTTCTATGACTAGCACTGTTCAGTATTCTTGGATGCTGGCATAATATTTGAGTCTGTCATGTAGACAAACAACTACTTCAGCAATTTTGGTACTTAATACCTTAAGATTTAATGGTTGCTTGAAATAATTATTTCTTTAGAACATTTAAATTGATTTACACTATTATTTCGTATAAACATCAAAAATAAATGTTAGGCATTGAGACCTTTTTTTGTTTACGGAGACATGATGCATAGTGATGAAACAATCTCTTGACCAGCAAAATGTTGCCAAATTAGCAGAAGGACTTGTTTTCGTAATTAAAAGTTAGAAATAGATGACAAAAAAAAATCATGAAATGAGTTGGTGCTTTTGTAGATGAAGATATTTTGTGTGGTGGACTAAATAAAAGGCAGATGTCTTCATAATTCCTTTCATAAAGACCAAATTTTATCAATGTGCCATTGGAAATATAAAACTGCTGTCAGTAGTAAAGCCAAGTGTCTTCACCTCCTACAGATCTAATCACTTCACAATTAAAACTACTGATATGCTAAAGTTTGTTTCTTTGTTTGCTTTTACATCTTTATTTTCAGGATGCTCCTTCATTCTAATATAATTTCACCCAGTTTTAGGGTTCAGTGAACACATTATCTTTGCACAGGACTGTGCAGCAATGCCTTTCTTTCTTTTCCTAAATGATGTGACTCAGTTTCCCAGATCAGGGTGAAATCTCTCATGAAATTTTTCTTTTTTTTTTTTTTTATTTCGATTGCTTCTGCATCCTTTGTAAAGTTTTGGCTTTCTTAGAAACGAATCAATAGCACAGTAATCTGAGGCAGACGGCTTTGCTGCTTCTCAGGGTACACCACCTCTGCAAACCAAAAAGAGGCAGGGAAAGACTTAAACCCCAAGTCTCCAATCACTCTAACTCTTAGCTTGCTCCTCTGGATCTTGCTTTGTTTCAGAGGATGGTTCATTTGCTCCTAAGTTTAGAAGATTAATAAACAGTTTCCCCAGGGCTGCACTTGTTTGCACTCACTCCGTCTCACACGGAGCATCCTCAGCCTATCTCCAAAGGCTTTGGGTGAGACTGCCTGCCAGCTTTACTGAGGGGAGCAAATCCATCCTGTCTGTCTCCAGTGTCTGTGAATAATGCCTGTGCCTCCTTTGCTGTCACTGTACAGAAACAGTCTCAGGGTTGAGGCTACAGCCATCCTGGTTTGCTCTTCTAACGCTTCAGTAGACACCAGTAACCAGAAGGACTGTTTGAACAACTTTGACTTGCAAATATTTACTTTATAGAGATTATAAATGACCATTTACAATGCAGCCAGTATGTCTTTTTGCACAAACGAATACTGTTCAGCAAGAGCTACAGAGTTACAGCACAGATCTGAAAACAGCAACAGCTCCCACACATTGCTGGGCAAAAGGTAAAGGCATTTGAAATCATCATGACAAGAGCAATTTTAGGGGCAGTGTAAGAAAGCAATCGAAATATTGCAAATTCTAATCAAATTCTAATGAAAAATATCCTGTGAAGACATTCTCAAGTAATAAAATTTTAGTATAGAACCTCAACTGAAATTTGTACAAAAAACTGAGCAAAACTTTCTCTTTTTCAAAGCAAATGTCTCCAAGTTACATGATTAATTCACCTCATCATAGTGCAAAATCCACTCTACAAAACTGTGATTGCAGGTTTTTGCCTGCTAAAACATTGATGGTTGCCGCAGTAATAAGGCAAAATGTGATTAATGACTTCTTCTTTCTTATGAATTTAATCTTTCTGTGCTCTTTGGTCAAAAGGAAACAAATTCAAGGGCTCATATCTGTGGTTATGGCAAACTTATAGCAGTGGAGATGACAACAAAAGTCATTTCCTTTTCTTTAATCACCTTCAGCACTGTCACTGAAAGACAGTCCGATGAAATTCTGAATCATTGCTATAAATGAATGTCAAGATTGTTCTCTCCATGCATAAAACAAGCTTATCAATTTTCCAAAATATTTCCCTTACAGTATTTTGAATATTTAGAGAAAAACATATTAATATTTGCTTTGGTCAATTGCCCTAATTTTGAAAAAATCTCTATGTTTCAGAGTTTATTCCAAATACTGAATATGCAGGATAAATCTTTTAATATCAGTATAGCCCTTGCATTTCAAGATTGCAAGTAGATACATTCCCTTTGATTGTGGGAAGACACTCCATGGGCCACAAAAGTCTTCAATTTTTCCCTCTCTAAGGAAAATGCAGAAAATACTGACTGGGGGTGCTGCAGTGGCACACTTGAGAGGAATAGGGCATAATTATGGAATAGTGAAAAATTCTATTACCTATAAAGGGAAGTTTTTCAAAAGGCAGATTCTTCATTTAGCATTCTGAATGGGGAGCTGTATTTCATGTGAAGCACTGACAAAACAAAACATAGCTCCCAACAGTTGTGAGAGAAAATTTAGAACTAGTTCAAACTTAAGCAACAAACAAAACTTGCCAGCTTGGTACCTTTGTATCACTTCACTACATTATCTTTTATACACTTCATTATATAGTATGCATCTCCATTTCTATTCAGCCCAGTTTCTCTGCCAAAGCAAGAGTTTAAATACAAAGAAAGGACAGAACTGCCAACAATCACAGAATATTCTGAGTTGGAAGGGACCCAGAAGGATCACTGAGTCCAACTCTTAAGTCAATGGCTCACAAGGGGATTGAACTCCCAACCTTGACGTTATTAGCACCATGCTCTGACCAGCTGAGCTCATCTCAGGTTTGTAGAGCGTCCATATGGATTAGGTGTCTGAGATGCACTGTAACATTCTGTACTGAGAAAAATTTTTGCATTTTAAAGTGGTCCCACTAGCAAGAAATAACATGCCATAATCAATTTGCATATTTTAACACCAATGTACTATGACTTTCTATGATATATTAGTCTTCCTTCTTAAAATCTTTTTCATACACTACATATTACAATATAATAATAATATATCCTATTTAATACTACTAAAAGTAGTATTTCAGGTTCTTAATTTTTTTTAATATGTTACTTATGCAAAGATTATTGAACTGAAGATTTCTTTATACTGTGCAGAGAGAGAGCTTTACATGTACTACATTTACTTGTAGCCTCTGAAGTTAGACTTCTGCTCTGAAAACCTTTACTCATCCAGAAACTATGAAGTGGTTTTATTTCCACCTTTTTTTTTCTTTAAAATGCAGAAAGGAGCCAGCCTGATTAGATGACCATAACAGTTTAATAAGCACTTAAAACAGCCTGTCTAATATTATCTCTTCTTATTCCATGCATTAGGAGTGTTAGGACAAAAATTACTCACTGAGATTTCCTTTATTTAATGTTAACATTTTTAGGAGGCTTCATCTACTGCAACCAGTTATCATGTCTGTAAGATGCAGTGCTGAGTTATGAAAAACATAAAAAGAGATAGTGACTCCAGCTTGCTGAGGGCAAGGCTGGCAGCTGAGATGTCTGCCTGGGAAGGGTGGGTCTGAATAACCGCAGGAATGGTAAAGTGGATGCCACCTCAAGTCCAAACATCACAGCAATGAACTGATGGTAAAGCAAAGTAGCCACCACTCCTACCAGCACACAGATCCTCTTCAAATGCCTGATTTTGTGGTTGAGAGGCAAACAGGACCTGTGTTGTGTTTGTGCAGTGGCTGAGGTTGTTCAGAGACATTGCACAGTCTTTTCAATCAGGAAAGGCAGAAACCTGCCAGGACTGCAGACTTTGCCATGCACAGGAGTAGAATTGCTAAGGCACATGGAAAATAAGGATATGGTGTGTGACTCTAACATGGCTTCACTAAGGGCAATTGAAGAATTTGACGGCTGCCTAAACTGGAGTATGGCTTTAAGAGATAAGAGAAGAACACCTCTCCTATGGAGAGAGACTGAAAGACTTGTGTTGTTCAGCCTGGAGAAGAGAAGGCTCTGTGGACACCTTCTATTGGCCTCCCAGTACCTAAAAGGGGCCTACAAGAAAGCTGGAGAGGGACTTTGGGCAAGGGCATATAGTGATAGGACAAGGTGGAGCAGGTTTGAACTAAAAGAGAGCAAGTTTAGATTAGACATTCTTCACTATGAGGTGGTGAGGCACTGGCACAGGTTGCCCAGAGACGTGGTAGATGGCCCACCCCTGGAAGTTTTCAAGGCCAGGCTGGATGGGGATTTGAGCAACCTGGTCTATTGGAAGGTGTCCCTTACCATGGCAAGAGTTTGGAATTAGACATCTTTAAAGTTCCTTCCAACCCAAACCATTCAGTGAATCTGCAACTCTTTGAATTTAGTTTGGAGGAATTTAATATAATGTAAGTATTGTATACTTATATACAGTGTTAAAAGTCCAAATTTTGGGTATGCATACTTTTGTCCTGCTTCGTTCTCACAGATGTGTCCAAATGTTTGGCTTTTCCAGCACTCCGGTAACTAGAAAGATAATGCAGCTCAGTAAAGAAATAAAAAAGCAAAATAATATGCATCACTTTAAGATTTAGACTTTACTCACTGACTTCTTTTCATGGGAAGTGCATCTGCTCTTTCATTTCAAAGTACAGGTTGCACATTAGATGTAAAACAGCAACCCACAAATACACTTATTTGAAGAAGGAGAGTTTAGTAAAAGGTACTTGACAAAGATGAAGGCACACAAGTTGCCATCAGTTAAAAAGATTGAATGCACATCCAGCTGTCATCGAAGTGCGTACATTTAAGTGCCTTATTGAGAGGCACTCCAGCTTCTCCTGTCTGGGATAATACTCACCCTGCAAGTGTTTACATCCCTCTAGGTATAGACTCAGCTGTGCACCATGCTCTTCCAGCAGAGGCATCTTCCTCGGAATTGAGCTATAACAAATTAATATGGTCAACATGAGCTTGGTTTCCAGAGTCTTTTTCCATCCAGATTTTATACTTGTTATCAGTGCTTCACAGTTAAATGAAGAAGAACCTAGAATCCCATAGGACAGTGGGAGAGCTCTCAGTGTAAGACACCTAATGAATGATGATGTGCATTACATACGTGCCCTTCATGAAAACCCAGGGAACATGTGTTTTCTCCGGGTCTTTGGCAATAGGATGCTCTACAGTGATTTCTCAGGATCCCAAGTTATCAGGTACTGGGAACCTGTTCATGTTTCTGGCCACTCTGTGACTTAGCTGCTGTAGTTGCTTATCTGTAGATAAGCAGACTATAAGCTGTACCCAGAGAAGGGAAAAAATATCTGCAGTAAATGAGATTAGTAAGGAAGTTGTGGTTGTTCTGACATAAGTCCTTGAGGTCCTTTTATGCCATCACACAGCAGAGTTTATTTATAGTGTGATTCACAATGCTAGAATCAGAACACTGAAGTGTGACTCCTGTATTCAGGGTACGAAAGAACAAGAGGGAACTTTTTAATCAACACACATAGCAAGGTTTGTTAGAACCATGAAATCCTGGCCTAAGTTCTCGAGGGCTTTTGAAAAAGATACAATAATAAAAATTCTGTATTTTATGTTTCATGCAACCTAGAGGATTTTCAATATTAAATAGAATTGGAAAAGCATAGGAAAGTGAATTAAAAGAACCAACACAATACAAGAAGAAATCTGGGAAATCTTTTATAAATCACTATGCATTTTCAGAGATCAGCATCAGTGGAAGGGAACATAATGTAACCAAGTTTCACAGCAACAACAGTAAATTCAATTGCTGACCTAACAAAAAGATACATCCTGTAAAGGCTGATGACATCTGAATGCAACCATATTAAGAAATGTCTCAAAAATTATTTTGAATGCATCTAGCATGCACTAGAAAAATATTCTTACTCCTTTTCAAGTCAGGAAAGTGACAGCATCTGATAGATGGATTTTTTTTAAGGGATTTGCATACTTGCTGTAAGAATATCTCTAAGACAAACTTTTTGTTTTGTCTTAGGAGATAAAAAATACAGAAAAATGTTAGTGAGCCTAGTACAGTCGAGTGTCTGCAATAGTTAACTTCTATGAAGTGGAAGATGAGACAATGCAGACAAAATTTTTAATACCATTTAACATTTTTCAGTAGAGCCATTCAATCACTTTTCCTATTTTCCATTAGAACCACATAATGGCTTTTTCTGTACTAATATCTTAAATGGTGTCCAGGAATGTTCCCAGACATTGGTAGATGTTCATCTATACTGTCAAGTGCCTGAAATGTCCCCTGATGTGATTTTGGCACATGCACAAATGCACCACTCTTCCTAATAATTCCCAGGCATAATACCCAGTTAGAGGGTGCTGCAGGGGCCTTTCCCAGAGGGTCTTTTGCATGTGGTCCTTCTGTTTTTGGAGACTAGGAAAATCAACAAAAGCTCTACCAACTGGCTGAGGTGCTTGGGATGCACATGTAATTTTCTGTGCAAACACAATCATGTCAGCAACGAAAAGTTATGGGACTGGTTGCCTTGCACTCTCACTGCTAAAACAGAAATAATCCATCTGAAAAGATATTTATATTTAAACTGGTAAAAAAAGTTTACCAGTTTACAAGAAAGTGAAGCCTGAAATTCCAATAATGATACTAAACAATGTTTCAAATTAAGTTTTTTCCAGCAATTACACATGGTATGTCTGCTATTTGACAGCATCATGAGAAGGAGTAGCAAGCAAAGAAACCAAGTATGCAGATAGTTGATTTTCATTAATGCAATTAACTGGGGAAAAAGAACAAAATTACATCTATAATATATATTATTGTTGCTGTTATTGCATATACCACATACAAATTCACATATAATAGTTTGTCTCAGAAGCAACACCTCACTTTTGTCATTTGAAGAATTCTTGACAGGAAGGTGAAATCATTTAGAGACTAATTATCCCTACAAATGAATCTAAATACTGTTTAGAAACAGAAAACAAACCAAACATTAGATAAATAGAACATACAGAAAAATACTGATGGTTCAGAAAAGAAGCCATGAGAAGAAAGCAGATGGCCTTGTCATGGGCCTTATTCTTGTCTTACACAACAAGTTAAATCAATGCAGCCTCTGAAAATGTTACTCTGTGTCCGCGTGAGTCAGTGCAGGAAGCAGGATTTAGCCCTGCAGCAAAATTGCTCCATGCTTCTATGGACTGTGTGTGTGAGCTATATATAACCATGACCCACAAAGCTTGCTTGGCAAAGCGCTGGACCCAGCTTCCTTGCAAGCATATGGGATTTTATTTTGGAAGACTGTTTTTTTCCAAAGTATTTCTGCTAAAGTTGAGATCCAGCTTCGTATTGACTTGATGTTCTGGAAAGCTGGGCTGTGTGCACATACTAGACAAATGTCACTTTGACTGGTGCCCATTCTCCACCCTCAGGAAAAGTGGTCTGGCATGGCTCATGTCCATATGGCTCCACTATCCACCTCAAAATATGATGCCCACATCTATCCTGCCTATCAAGCAGAGTCTGTGGTCAATGCCATCTCCAGAACTGCAGGCAAACATGGAAGTGACATCTAGGATTTGCCTGGGAGGGGGCTCATTCACTGTATAACTGCAGCAAGGAGTATGATGGTAACTGAACTTTGTGAGTGACCAAAGGGTGGTGTCTGAGCCTAAACTCCACTCCAAATTAGTCTCCCAGCACTCCTGTACTCCTACTGTTCTTATGACTTGTGAAACATTTAGGTCTTGCTGGCTTGCTCCTGCCTACCCTCTTGGACATTAAGAAATGCTTCACCAGCAGACAGCATTTCAATTAGCATGAGTAAATTTGGTTTTGCTTGGTCTAGAAAAGTAGGCATATAAAGACAGAACATCATGGCCTTGACAGAAGCTAGAAAATATGTTGGCAATAACAATGTCCTTAATAGAAATAGATATCAAAAGTACACATCTCAAAGCAACCAAGTTAATAAGGAAAAATAATTTGGCCTTTCAAAATATCTGCTTTTATTTAAGCCTTTTACCTTGATAACAGCAAAGAAAGTATCAAGTAATTCACCAGTCTGTGGTACAGAAAACTATAGGAAAGGTGAACCTAGTAGACTAACTAGCTGCTTTTGGAGAGACAGAATAATTTGGAAATGCCTAGAAACATCAGATCCCTTCCAAACGACCATAAGAATTATTGCATATTCAGAGTCAAATCTGTGTTCTTGATGGCTGCACAAAATTAGATCTCTGTCAGAGTTCAAATTATATCAAAACTGTATGAACAGCAGTGAAAAGATGATCCCAAAGAAAAGAAGGTAGTTAACTGTTTCTTCTTCTTTTGTCTCTTTTCACTATTGATTCTTTGAAAAACAACACTTGGATGATTTGACATGCTTCTGCTTTATTTCTGTAAGTACTTACATACATGTAACTGTATGCATTTATATACACATGTATCCACATGAAATTTAGCAGCTATTTATATAAATATAAATCTCTATGTAGTCTCCTGCTCTTAGTAGCACTTGAGAAACCAGAGCAGCATAAACTGTTTCTGTTACATTGCTGCCATGATGAGGAGATAACAGAAGAACAGGCGACCTTTGAAATTTTGTCATGAGATATTTCTGACCATAGAAAAATCTCTATCGTTTACTTGGACAGCCTCAGAATTCTGATTTTTTACAACAAAATTTTCAACACTATGATGTTCTAATGATTAGATTCAAACACATAGGCAATTTTTTAATGTTTACTTAAAATAGCCAAAAAATTATCTGCTGTAATACAAGGAACACAGTTCTGTAGGACAATCATAATGAAAACCTTTTGGCTGAAAGCCATTCTGTAAAACTTTTTAGAAATTTGAAAAATCCATTTCCTGTCCTATTTTTTAGTAAATCTTTATTTTTTTCAACTATAAATGAAAAAATAAAAGACATTTCTAATTCAAAAATATTTTTGAATATTTTTTCAACTACAGGAACAGTTAAATGACCATTGTTTTGCCTTCAATCATCTGTCAACAAGAACAGAGCTAAAATTCTAATATTAAGGGGACACATGCAGTACACATATTCCTAGAGAAGACAATATTTTTGGCAGCTTGTCTGAGGTTTTGTAAAAGTCATCATTTGTGCAATCTGAGTAACTTCCTTAGTGAACCATCAGAAATTATTTTTCATAATTGCCCATTTTTGAAGGTTCAAGCAATCTCTTCATTTCAAACTCTTCCGTAGAATAGTAAATGTTCTTAGAAATTATGTGGTTTAATAACTTTTACCCTCCTAATTATGAAATAGATATTAGCTCACCAGCACAAGCCTTAATACAGCTATTATATGGATCACAGGCTGGGGATCTTGGCTGAAATATTTAATGGTGGAAATGAGACATTTTCAGATACTAAACCAAATACTAGTGAAGACATATGCTGTAATAAACACATCTACATACATAGTAGCTAGGTGTGAAGAAACTGAAATGTTCCTCCAGATTGCCTGTACTTGCAAATTACTTTAAACATTTAGATGAACAATTTGTTAGGTATCAGTCTTTTTCATGGAGCTGGTTTTGACATCTAGCCTAAAATTCGGAATCATGATCACCTTTCTTTGCTGTGGTTTTTCCAAAATTGACATACTATGCCAAAATTTCATCAGACTCTGTTTTACTGTAATGAATATGTAGTTCCTTTCATACAAGTCCATTTTATTTCTGCAATAATATAACTTCTATTTAATTGCAATCAAGTCTCAGACAGTTAAAACCCTAAGTAGATGTTGTGCTGAGTTTTTGGGGTACAGTCATAGCTATAAATCTTATGGCATGCATATAACTCATATAACGTGCATATAAATCATATACCATGCTTAAAATGTTTGAATGCTGTGTTAAAAGTTGCTTTGTATCCTGATATAGTCTAATTAACAAAGAATAATGGGAGAAATTAATGCCTTTCTTGTTGCTAATTATTTGACAACTCACTTGGCATACCTGATCTATCTACCCAGCAGGAGCTAACAGGAATGGCCAAAAGATTTTGATATGCTTTATATGCAAAGTAAAATATAAAGTGAACAGTGCCTGTAACACTACTTTGGGAATAAAGTTCTTGAGAAAAACTAACTGGGATCCATACAACTGTCCCCTCCAATGCCAAAGATCACTCACTATTTCCTTTCACTGTTTCATGGACAGAAAACTGTAGAAAATAAAGAACCTATCCCTGGAGAAGAGGAGGAGAAAAACTTTTTAAACTTATAGTGAGAACAGAAATATTCATTGCAATGACAATGCCAGTCACAAAAAAAGCTAAAAATCATCTCCAATAAACTGTGTACTTTCTTGCTTTCTTTGAAGTTACATTAAAAAGTTACTATCCCTTTTTTCCACCTAAAGAAAATGGTTGATGAGTATGAGTGTGACAGGGTGGTCATATGAGCCAACTTTCTGGGACATAAAGTCTTACTGTATGTGCAAATCTTTACTTACGTAGTTAGTTTTGCTTGTTTTTCTTGATTTTGTTTTTCTTGTCAGAACTGCAGAGATTGGGCACGGAAAGAATAACATCTATGACATGAAAACTGTCCACTCAGCTGGTGCTTCTTCTGGCCCCTGTCAGGACAGAGCTCAGGCCTTCTCAACAATAAACTGAAACATGTTTAAGTGACACCAGTGTTGCTGTCTTTTAATTTGTGGTAAGAGAAGAACTAGAACTTATTGTAGGCTTTTTGTTTATATTTCTATCATGAATCATAAATGGCAATTAGTTTTATCATATCATTAAGTTTCAATATCTGTTTAATGATCAATTTAATTTTTACATTTTGTTACATCTAATTTAGATGATTAATTTTTTATTTGAATTTTTTCAGGGTGAATAAAGAAGATGGACTTAATAAGTATTTAATCCATCTTAAGAACTACACTGATCTGACTTTTAACAAAGCCATATACCAAAACAATTGGCACAGGGTTACAAGACTCATTACACAGCAAAAGAAATGAAGTTCAGCTATCACAAATGAGATGAATGTGGCTCCACGAATCCCTGTCGAGACACTGCAGACCAGATTAAAACACTCTTGCTGCCAAAAGAATTCTCTGCTACAGCAATGTGTGACCTGTGCATCAGAATGCTTTATCTATGTAACACTTGGTTGAGATTAAAAATGTCTTCTTTTTTTATGATTTTATTTTTTAAAAAAGAGATTGAAGAAGTTGTCTCTTGATAAACCTGCCAGGGTTGTTAAGAAACAGTGCTACGTGAAAGTAAACCCTTGTTTCTTGTCCTGTTTCTGTGTGTGGCCCTAGGGAATCACCAAATAAATGTCTTCAACCAGGCTGCTTCTGCTTCAGCCTTTCTGTTTGGCTTTATAATTTACATGCTTTTTCTACAGACCACAGATTCACAACTCCAGCTGTAGTGATGGTGAGTTGCCCCTAACCATGTGTTTTGTCTTTGGATTTGTTGCTTGCCCAAGGACTACGGGAAGTCAAACCCCCTCAGGACTCAGAGGAGGACACAGAACCATGATGTCCCATGTTCTCTCTGCCTTGGAAGAAATCTTGGGGTAAGCTTTCATGTGATATGAGTACATCAGCATGACAGACATTTTATATAAACTGTGATAAGTTTGAATTCAAATCCTAGACTCAAACTCCCTCCAAATATTGAAGGACTTTAAAACCACAGGGAAAAAATTGTATGCAATTATGTGTTAACACTCACTGAATGAAGGGTGTATCATGACTAAATGCTAGCAGAAAAATCTGATCAAATTAAGTTAGCAGAAAAATCTGATTAAATTAAATCTTTCAAATGAAAAGCCCAGTTCTGTCTTAATAATCTTTGGGACCTGAGTTCACCCAAGAGAACATGTTCTTTTCTAGTCTTTCAGATGCTATATTTGTTTTGTAGTTTAATTATATCAATTCTCTCACAATTCTGTATGATTCCCTCCCCTCCTTGTATTTTATAATTTTCTACTGCTCATTCAAGCCTCTAATACTTTCTAATATTAATAAGAAGACCAATACGATACCGCTCTTCATAGTCACAATGGTTACCTTTTTTCACTGCTGAATATACTGGCAGTTCAGACAAGATTTCCTATCAGTCTTGGTAGAGCTGCAAGTTTCCAACAAAACAGAGCACTTTGTCAGAAGTGCTAACAAACCTACAGTGGATAAAAAGAATTCTACTTTCAAAAATCTTGTTTTCTCATTTGTTCCTTCTGTCCTTTGGCTTACCATAGGAAAATTAAAACCTTCCAGAAGACGTTTTGACTCCAAAGTAGCCAAACCAATGGTGATTTTATTTCCTCATAACTTGTTTTAGAATATAATTAGAATTTTCTCTCTCTTGAAATCCATTCCTTCTGCAAGGCAAATTAATAATGTTTAGACATGAACTGGCAGGTTTTCATTGTTAAAGAATGTTATGAAAAGGTTCTCAAAATCTTATATTTATTCCTCTAAGAGTCTTAACTGTTCTAGGTATTATACTCTCACATGATGCACTTCTGGTAAGGTTTGCTCTACAGGATTTTCGGCAGCTTTTGGAGATAAACACAACTGGCAAAAAATATATTTGCAATGAACCAGTGTTGAAGTTAGCGCCCTTGACACTGTTTTGGTCTAGAATAATCAAGCCATTTTACAGCAAAATCCTGAACAACCTGCAGTCCCCATGCATGGGCCTCTGTAGGAAGTGGTTTGTGCACAAGTGAATGCCACTCATGTCATAGGTAACTAAGCAGGAACTGTCCATCACATTCCCTCAGCCCCAAAAGGGATATTTGGATCTGAATCAGTGACTGTGCCTTGAAGTATCTTCTAACTGCCTGCAGCCAGAGGATTCTTGGTTCAGGGAATCAACCTTCATCTGGTCAGATGTAAACACCTTGAGCAACCTGCTCAAAGTTTTCTTTGCTCTACCAACATGCTCCCATGATGCTAAATTATTTGCTAAGTTAGACATAGCTGATCTACAGACACTGAGGAACTTGGCCTGTATTTAAAAGTAAAATTGTTTAGAAAGTACAAGGAGACAGTCATTTTAAGTGATAAATCCACTATGCACATAAGTCCTTGAACAGCATCTCAGTATCTTTTGAAAATCCTAAGCCCTTTCTCTGCAGAAGGAATGTCTGGCTGATTTTGGGGAAAGAAAAAAAGCAGATTAAATGCTTCTCCACAGCTTTAAGTAAGAGTGTAGGTCACAGAACATACTGAAAATATAATGAAGGGACACGTCCAAGTGCCCTTTGAACATATTCCATTTGGTGAGTAATTTTTAAATCTTCATAAAGAGCAGGTTTCAAAATGCAGTCCTCTGCTAATTAAAACTTGATGATATTTGGCTGCACTCCCTCCAGATTAGGGTTTTGGCTATTATATCTAGCTCGGGAAATGATTTAATGCTACTCATTGATTTTGCTGTAATATTTAAGTAAAGGCCAATGCTTTTCAGAAAACAGAGAAAATCACATGCTAAACTGTGCCCTGGTCCTGCCAGACAGAGTGGGGAACAGCTCACTCAGGGCAGCTCTCAAACTGTACCATACTCCCAGTTTTGACACATCTGCAGGGAACGCTGCATGGCCAAGGCACCATGGGCACTCTCATCCCATCTCCAGCTGCATCTCAGGGCCCGCAGCCACGAGCAGAAGCAAACACAAAGCACAGACAACCTGCGCTGAACCTCCAGACAAAGCTGCTCTTCCCTGGAGACATCAAGTCACGTGCTACTCAAGAGCCCTCTCACATCTGCTGCTCCGGGATGCACCCTGGGATAAAACATCATTTCTTTACCATCAATAAATACGATATACACTATGAATTATGTTCACTGTGCAATGTATATATTTAATCTGAATATAATATTTCCTTTTAAGTACAGGTGGACTTAAGAGACCACTGCGTATCTCCCCAAACAAAACAGCTCTATGCTGGTGTGAGCACTGTGGAATTTATTCACTAGCAGGTCGGCCCTGATGTGTTCTTTGCCCTCTTCCCTTCTGCTCATAAAGTTTCTATCTGTAGTAACTAAGACCCTTACTTCCCACATAAATCCGAGAAACTTTATGATGGCTTGACATAGTTCCAACGGTTTTATCCAGATCACAGTTACTCTCAGAACTTGAAAGGAAATTAATGAAAAAAATGATTGACTTGAACCACTGGAACAAGGGAAATATTGGAGGGACAGGAAGGAGCAGAGACAGAGAGACAGTATGATGTTTTGTGCTTTTTCTCTGATAACAGTTGTAAGGTAAAATGGCTACACTAAATCTTACCCTATTACGTTGAAGTACATTTTCAGAAAAGGTAAAAACTCTCCAACCTTTTTTAAGTTCTTCTGATGCACTTTCATAGTAATAAGGTGAAGTCTGATCATATGGATAACAACAGAAATAACAAAATACAGGAGCAAAGTCAGCTGAAGCAATGACAGACTAAACTATACAAGAGACTGTGCAAAGGTCAAGACAAACTTTTGTGTGCCTGGGATGCAGGGAGCACTAAGACACCTACATAAGGTCAGACAGGTAAGTACAAGAAAGGCTTTGTGTGAATTAATTGAAACTGTCCCCATTCACTTTTCACTCCTTTTCTTTGTCAATATGGCATTATCAGTGATTCAGTCCAAGAAATCACTGGTTAGGAAAAGTAAACCCAGCAAAGTCAGTGGAAAACAATTTTTTTAATTTTTTTTTGTCCATTTGGTAATTAATAGAAGGTAAAAGTAATCATGTTTGTCCTTTTCTCCACATACAACCTAATCTTCTGAGCTTTGTTCTCTAATTCAGAAGTAATGTCTGAAAATAATACTGCTAAAAGAAGTTTTAATTATATCCATTTTTTTGGAGATTGCAACTCCAGAATTAGTTCAAAAGGGAAAACTGCTTTAGAACAGGCTATTCTGGATTATAAAAGATAAAGGGCATAAAATCCAATCCACCATCTAATCCACTAGTTTTGCTGTGTTATTTGTCCTTATACAGGTTGTGAGTTTTACCAGTTTGCTTAGTACAGAAAATTCATTAAGACAGAGAATGAAGTTCTGGCTTATCAACACCTTGCAAGCAGCCTACCATAAACACTGTACTGAGTTTGAGAGAGTCACTACTCAGTGTTCAAGCTGTACAGATGGCCAGCTAAATCTCATGGCACTGCTAGCAATCCCTGGTTAAAAATGTAATCATAAAAAGCTACTTCCAGCCAAACTGAATTTTTGGTACTAAAAAGAGACATTTTCATTTACCATTTCATGATTAAATGAAGCTCTTATGGTCAAATATTCACTTGACATTACCAAGTATATGAGCAAAGTCTCCATCCATTCTAAAGCAGTGGCTGAATTTTAGAAAATGTAGTATGAAAAACAGACATAGTCCAGACCAAAGGTATTCAGATCAAGATGCATTTCTTATAATATTTCAGAGAAACTATTTCCAGACTTATAAGGACTGGATCTCTTCTTTGCTTTTTTCACTTCTACGTACTTTATTCAGATTTTTGTGTATGTAAGTGTGAGTTTCCAGAATGTTATTATTTTTTTAGTGTGAGTCATCTTAGAAATAAAAACATTTACAAGTTTTCCAGCTTTCACAGTGTCAGGCATTTGAAAAATAGCTAGCCACTGTTCCCAAATTCATGTAATTAGATCACGGTCAGGTGTAGATTGTTCATATTTGTATGTTTAGATTACCATGCATCTTTGGGAAAGACGTAAAAGAAAATGTAACTGTTTGTACAGGCACAAAATCTCAAGGTCCTAGAACTAGAAATACAAGTAGTTCTGGGACACCTTGTAAATCACAATTTTTTTGGTAATATTTCTACATTACTAAACATTTTTCTGTGGGTTTGTCCAGTTTATTTTCACAATTTTCAAGTGTCAAAGATTCTTCTTTACAGAGAAATAAGGTGAATCCAACTCCAATGAGAGCTCCAATGAAGTAATTACATTTTTCTTTTCCTTCGGGTTGTAAATCCATCATTTGACCAGTTGTTCTACTTGCATTTCCCCTCATCTATCTGAAGCAAACTCAGAATCAAAAACTTTTTCAAAAAACTACAAGAACTTCCTGCTCTTCACATGAGACAGAAATCTCATCCCACGGAAGGACTTCTCAGAGTGGGAAACAAAAACACAGGGACAACAACTGTGACTTCTCTCCTTTCTTTAGTGGTAATCTTGCTTCCCTACAAGCTCTTCAAAAAGCTTCTCCTCACTCCACTAAACGTGCATCCATGTCCATCATACCATCCCTGTGACCTGAAAAATTGTCCTCATCTTTTTCTTCTCCCTGAGTTCTGAAACATCTGAAAGACACGAATGGAGCACATTGAGTGACAATTTTGAGTTTTTAGAGAAACCACTCAAAGATCAAAGGTTAAAAAAGAGTTGAACTTGCAACCATAAGAGTGGAAGATGAATACAGTGCCAATTAAAGCCTGAACAGAACAGATAAGAACATCAAAAAACATCTTTCTTCTCCAACTAGCATTTGATGCAATGATGCTCATTTTCAAAGCAGTACACAAGCATTAATTATTTCTCACAATACACCAGTGAGATAAAAAAAAGTCACTAATGCTACCCAATAAAGTAATAAGGAAGAGGAAGACTTTTCCAAATGTATTAGGATGAAAGGTCATAGCGAGGGACTGTGTGGGAATTAAAGTTGTTTATAAACAAAAAAAGGCAACAGTGAAACTAGGGATAATTGTTAAAGCAACAAGATGCTGAATTCTGGTCACTAACAACTGGCTCTAATCAGAGCCAGCCATTCCAGTCTCCCTTAGAAGGCCTTGGAAAAAATAGTTACTTGGAAAAAAATAGTGACTTCTAAGTGCAGTTCACCCCACTTGGATTTCTGCCTTTGAGCAGTTCTGGAAGGGCCCACAACTTCTTCTGGCTATAAGAAGGGACCAGCTGAGATTAGGGATTTTGTCCTGATTTCTGCATTATTAAATGAGGAGACAAAACTCAGTTGCTTTGTATGTATTTTTTGCCTTTCTCCTTTTCCACTGGGATCTTTCTGGAAAAGGCTGCATTTCATTATGCTTTTATTCAGTGCATGCAGCACAGCACAGCTTTCACCTCTGCCTAGGGCTCCCAAAAGTTACCACAGGGCCAATACATTTCTGAAAAAAGAATTTCCTCCAGAGAATGATAATTAGAAATCAGCTTTTCTGAATACATGAGAAATGACAAATACCTTGAGGGAAATGGGGAAAGAAAGGTGAATGTGGCAATAATACAGCTGTGTGATAGTGTAATGGAGTGTAAGTGATAACCTGTGCAGTTTGGGTCCTTTTGCTGCAACTACCAAATGATTTTGCCTTTTAAAGGGAATAAAATGTCCTTTTTTATAATGACTAAAGGCACTACTACTCCTAGAAAACCATAAAATTTAGTGAAATCATGCAAACTGCCCAAATTATGGTATTAATCCAGATTAAATATTATTATTGTGACTTTTAAGAATTCATATTGATATAACCCAATTTGGCGAAGGAGAGCATTTTACATCAAGTTGAGTATTAAAGTCATGGAGTTACTATACTGTACACTTGGCATTTCCCAGGAAAAATTCAGATTCAGTCTCATGCTTTTTTGCCCTGGTTAGACTGTTTTTCCCAATTAGTTCTGTTAGATTGTGGAATACCTTTGTTCAGTAGTCAACATACATAGCTTAATTCTTTTGGATTTAGTTAAAGTGCGGCATGGTAGTAGTCTAGAGTATGATTGTCCAACGGCAGCATTCCTCATGCCTGTAGTTTTTCTACAGAATTGCTGGATATGACTAGTGAAGCCCAAGTGCACAGTACCAAACACCCTAGTTAATTCAACACATTTATGCCTTTCAGAAAGGAGCAAACCAGGGCCCAAATAGACTATGCAATAAACCAAAATGAGCATTTAAATACAGATTTTTCACTTTGCAAACCTCTCCTGAACTCCCATCATTGAGGTATCTGAATCATCAGCTTGCAAGTTGAGTCATTCCATTAATTTGGGCTTGAAAATGTTTAGCCGAATTTAAGAACAGTGAAACATATTTGTAGGCAAATTACTAGGAATGAAATAATCAAGAATCTAGTACACAAGCCCTAATCCTAATAACTATAATTAGGAACCCTGTTGTTATCTGAACATTCTGTACTTTGATCCCAGTACACTTTTTGTTAGTGAAAGAATTGGTGTTACGCCATTAGGATACTGATCATTTTCTGACTGACTTCTTTGCTTTGAAACAATTCTTTTTAAATTCTGCTTTTCTCAGGAGAGTTTTCCCACAATGCATTGAGATGCAGTGTGACAATGAAAATGCAATGGAGGGTGGGGAAACTTGCCTCTCAAACAGATGTGTCATGGCAATTCACCTCTCCTGGACCATGCAAGAAGCTGAAGCTTTTGGCTCCAGATTCAGATCTTAGCAGGTGTGATCCAGAAGTGACTTTGAACCTTTGTATGAGCTGGAATCTACTGAAGCCTTGCCTTAGTCTCTCCCTGTGACAGCCCATCACATTCTGGCTGCATGTGATTTTAAATGTGTGTGCCAGAGGCTACTGAGCTGCATGCTAACAGCATCTGTCTGTGTGGAATGGCACAGCTGCACACATGACTCCGTACAGAAACACCTGACAGCCCAAAGATTCAAGCAAATCTTCTTACATGGTAGAAAAGAAGGTATGCACTTTTGGCATTTACTTGAAAATATCCAGAATCTGCTCATTTTCAGGATTTATCTCAAAAAAAGATGGACAAAATGAGTGAAAATACAGGCTAAAATATGCATTATATATAATATATATTATCTTTTCTCTATATGTGAACATTCCCACTGGGTAAACTGGTCCACAGCGTACCCTGAGTATTTATGCAACTTATACTTGTAAGTTGGAGAGGGCAATGACCACTGAAATTTCTGTATTGAAACAAAGCATCATTGGGCAAACAAGACTTTCACAGCCATTCTTTGAAACCAGACAGACTCACACACAGTGTCAGTGAAATCATTGCTATAATGTAGAAACATTTTGTGATACTGGCTGGAATAAACCACTTGTTCCCCTAGAGAGGCAGTGGTATCACCGAGCAGTTACAAGTATGGTTTAGTTATTTCTGTTCCTGACCCTGAATCTAGAAGGAGTATGTTGGTCTACCAATTTGCAAGCATCACCACTTTACATCATTCTGACCAAATGAGTTTTTCTCTTGGGGAAAGGCTAAGTTGCCAAACTGAACTTCAGAAGCAAACACAGTATGAACTGCTTACAAAAATGCATCAAAATTACCTTTCCTTATCCTCATCTGCAATGAGAAACTACAGTCTCCTCTTGCTGAATATTTCCTGAGTGTATGTTGTTTGAGGTATCAGTTTATGAATGCTGGATCTATAATCAAATTAGGGTTATACAATGTTAGCATGGATTATACTATGATGCTGCTAATACTAAGTGCAATGAAGTATGACCTAGAAACTTCTGCACACACCAGCACATTGAGTGTGAACGAATTCCTTCAGAGCATAAGATTGCTAAGGCCTCTCTGCTGTACAGATTGGCTTTCCACGACTTTTTATCATTCACAGGCATCAAGACAAGTCTTACAATAAAGGAAGTGTTTAAAGAGCTATTTGTGGCTGTTAGGATACATAAAATGACAACACTTTTTGGGCTGTTGTGAGATTACCAATGAATCCCATCTGTCCTCCCATGTTCACTGGGCATACCAGGAAAATTTAGCAGGAATAATTGTCACCACAATCCATTTTAACCTCACAATGCTTAATTTTTAAGATTATTTTCAAATATGCTCAGATACATTTATCGCGATGCTGAAAGTGTCAGGGAAGAAACAAGAACCCTTTTCTCATAGCTGGAGTTTTATAAATAACTTTAAATGAATGGCCTGAAGTAAATGTCTCAAACTTTATCACACTGCATTACTTTTAGAAAGATAAGACATGTCAGAAAGAGAACTATTATAAACTGAATATATGCCATTATTGAGAAGAAGTGACAAAAAAAAGAAACAGCAATATGCTAATAATAAACCTACAAATGAGAACAAGTCATCACAGAGCTTACAATCCTCTTTTTTTTTTTTTTTTTTTTGGATAATTATATTTTTTATGTGGTATCTTTAGTATCTTTACTTCAGGAACTCAAATTACTAAGAAAACTGCTCCATCATATTTGAAGGATTAAGCCTGTAAAAGCAAACAACAATTGCTGTCATAACTGCAGATTGTTTCTGCATCCATATAGTTGTCAAGCTTCCTCCCAAAATGAAACTTTTTTTTTTTTTGATCCCTACATCTTAGAAAATCATATCAAAAATATTTCTGATTATTGGTCTGCTTCCTCACAGCTTTCTTAGGACCTAAACTCCAAGTTACAGTGAAGGTAATTGTTTCTAATTTATTTCTTTAATGAAACTCTCTTTCAAAATGAGGTTTCCTAAATTACACGTCTATATGACACATCTCTTCGAGAGGCAAATTTTCCCACCCTCCATTGCATCTCCATTGTCACACTGAATCAAGCCTCATTATAAATGTAATACAATTTCATTTAGGTGCACCTTAAAGCATAACATTTTCCTAATAAAAATTTCACTCCAGGATCTATAAAGTAGCAGGCTATTGTCTCAAATTAGTCTTATTATCTTGTTTGTCTGAGAAAGAAATTACACTGAAGAGAAGCAAGCAAAGCATGCAAAAGCTAACAAAAGCAATCCCATCACAAAAAAAGAAAAAGAAAAAGAAAAAGAAAAAGAAAAAGAAAAAGAAAAAGAAAAAGAAAAAGAAAAAAAGAAAAAGAAAAAGAAAAAAAAAGAAAAAGAAAAAAGCTGGTATTTCTCATCAACATGAAGAAAACTAAATTGGACAGAATGAGACATATGCCAAATAACTTAGGAATGAGTTTTCTTCACGGCATTTAGCATCTACAGCATAATTACTAAAACATTTTCCTGGAGCAAACACAGAAAATTTAGAGTGAGATATTATTTTGCATGCTAATTACACTTTTTGTACATCATTAAAATGGCTTTGAAGACTATCTGTTTCAACAATTATATGCCTTAATGATGAAAAAGAAAACAAAAGTAATTATTACGAAGATTTCTTCTTCAGATCTCAAAAGGCAGCAGGTATTTCAGGCCAACACCTGGTTGTATTCCTCACTCATGCATAGTCATGGCTATTTGCAGTGCTGGCACAGTCTGGGACAGCAAAATGTCTTTTTCTTGTCTTCTCATGTCACTCATTTTAACCTCATCCCACATTTTTAAACAGTCTCTGCTAATTGTGAGTCAAACCCACTTAGAGAGTAATTTAGCTAAAGTCCTCTTAGCCATACTCATTTATAATATTAAAAATCTGGCACCTGGTCTTATCACTAACAGAGTCCAGGAGATTTAATCAAGGGTGGATTTTCTTGAATGACAAATGAGGTAAGTACTCTTTATGCCCTATGGCCATGGAGAGGTCGTGCTGCCCAATGTGCCCTTTGCAGCTGCAGCTGTTCAGAGGTGACCAAAGAGCAGAGGGAACAACACATCCATGCTCAACTTTAGTGTTCTGGAGCTGTCCCCAGAGCCACCCCAGGAGATGACCCACCCCTGTAGAACCCAAGTTTCCACCCTGCTCTGGCCCCCACCCAATTGTCCATCCAAAGTGGCTGCAATAAAGCCTGGAACAGCTCTGCATCAGTGACACCACTCACAGAGTACAGCTCTGAGGCTGCATTCCACATTAAGGCCAGTCAGTCCTGCCCACCACTCCCACACTCTCTTGTTTCCCAGTGCAGACAGGTGAAGGCTCCCTGAAGCTGCTCCTCTGCCCTTGCTCCTCTCGGCTCACTGCTTTCACTGGGTGGTGTAAAGGAAGAGAATTTCCACATTTTGGTTTGGAACAAGGTAGGTGCAGGACCCTGCACCCAAAAACACACCCACCCAAGTTTTGCTTGGAGATGTGTGTGTCTGTCTCCCACACATAAACTCATTTGGCAAGTCTGTCTCATACATACATATGTAACCACAAATACCAAAGTTCTAAGCCATCTCAAACCTCACAGATACAAAGATGAAGACTTGCAGCAGATGATCCTCCCTAAACTTGAGAAACCAGAGTTAAAATTTCTAAACCTCCTTAAGGAAAGCATGTCAGGCTTGGCATTCTGCAGCCTCTTGTGGACTTCTGTCCTACTGCTCCAGGCTTCAGTGAACTGCCACACTGCAGTTACAGGTCAGGTCTGGATATAAACTCTCCATTTTCAGCTATTAGATTTTTTTTTTTATAGAATAGCATTTTGTTGATCACAGAAACACAGAAAATGCCGAGTTGGAAGGGACCCACGAGGATCATGGAGTACATCTCCCATCTCTGCACAGCACTGTTTCCACACACCATGTGCCTGAGAGTATTGTCCAAATGCTTCTTGAACTCTGTCAGGATGGTGCTGTCCAGAGCCAGGAACTGACCACTTCCCTGTTCCAGTGCCCAACCACCTTCAGGGTGAAGTACTGGGCTTTGGTGTTGAGATAATTTATTTTGAAGTTAACGAATGAGTGAAGAAGATTGGACTGCAAAGGAAATGAATTCCACTGAGCGAAACAAGTACAGTAAAGCTGCGTGCCTAAGCACTTTCAAGACTACTGTTCAAGCTCCTCATGCATTTATCTCAGCTGCATATATTGACTCCTTGTGATAAAACTGCATAGACAGATGCATTTTGTGCTTAAAGAGAAATGTAGCTGTTGCCACAGGAGATGAAATTAATTTTGAAACACCCTTAATTATTACTGTTGTCAGTCTGTGAATTTGCTACCTCAGCAAAGGTAAAAGTACTGCAGAACATGTGCTTGTTCTGGCAGTAATGTGATTTTAACATACTTGTATGCCAGACTTGGAACAAAGGTAGTCCCAAACAGCATAAATTTCTCAGGAGAAGCTTTGCAGGAATTGACCCTACTCTCAGTTCACACAACGGCAGCATTTTTCAGCATTTAGCCTGAAAACATTTTCTTATCTAACTCAGAGAGAGTCATAACAGGTAAGCATTTGAATTTGCCATCAGTAAACACCAAAGAGAGGGAGTACAGATGAAATCCAACTTTTCTTGTGACCAAAGGGAATTTCTGAAGTGTCAGGTATGAGAGATTTGGTTTCACAGCCACAGGTACTTACCTCAATTTAATATCTAAATCATCCTTTAATCATAGAACACTCAGCCACTAGTGATGGTTGTGCCTGTGCCAGATGTAGTAGCCAAGAGAGGGTGATGGGTTATGTGCAATGTGAGATGACACAGACATGTGTTGCATGGACCAAGTATTATGGTGGATGAGGAAGTTTTTAAGCAGACTCGTTTGCCCCATTTTTTTATTTTCTCTCTTGATATGGCTGTCTTCTGGCAGAGAACAACTTTCTGTAAAACAGGAGAACATGAGGCCATCCTGTTCTCAAACTGAGAATCACAGAAGACCCATAACCCTTCACGAGAAGCCGCCTTACTTGTGGAAGATGTTTCTTCTGCTGAGAAGGTGCTGCAGTAAAGCCCTAAAGGAGATGGCTTTGGTGGGTCGATGCCGTGTTTGTCCCTACAGGGTCCCTCGTGGAGACGCTTAGGCAGCACTCTCCTGGCACCCACACGTGCACACAATCTCACCTTCACAGGTGGTTGTGAACAGCCACTCACACACACAGTCTAAGCACGAACTGGAGACGAAGAGGCGAGAGGGGCTTAATGGAACCAACACACCTGAAGGGAAACAGAGGCAAGAAAAAGAACAACAAGCAAAAGCCCGCGCCTGTTTTATCCTGAAAACTCCCAAAAGTGGGCGGAGCATCCAAAACCAATAGCCTGAGGGCTGGGGGGCAGAGGCAAGGTTGAATGGCATAACAGGGGCCAATGGGAAAAGGCATGGGAGAGGGAGAGGGCCAGTGATCAGCAGAATCTAGACAAAGGGAGAACTTTCTAGCGCAGTGTTGTAAGGAGAGAGCACTTTTAAGGCAACTTGAGGGGTATAAAGTGGACTTAGCCACCACAACAAAGCCCAGCAACATCTGCACAAATGAGTACAAATGCAACCTGTATAAGGGGAGTTCTGCTCTCCAGACACTTCATGGCTCCCACATTAAACATCCCAGAGCCTCTCAAGACGCAGGCAGGCACCCCACTGTTCAACCTGTAGAGCTGGGCTCACATCTGCTCTCACTATGATACCAGAAATCTCTTGCTCCCATTCCCACTGCCTCAGCTGGTGCAAAAGCAGGAGCAGCATTTGCATTACCCCTCAGCTTTTGCCAATGGCTAATACCCTGCAGAGCATATATCCAGCACTGCTTGCAGAGTGGAACATCAAGTGCCTAACAGTTATGCCAAGGGAGGGATTAAACTGCAGGGGATTAAAGGGATTAAGGCACAGGAATTCTTATCTAGCGTGGTCCAAGTGGATTTTGGGTTGTAGGAGGAATGCAGACACCGAGGTGGAGAAAACTTACAGCAGCTACAAACTGCATTCTTGGTACCACTGTACTTTGGTACTGAGTAGCGTGCCTATATGGCTGCCATCATCCATGCAGGGAGTGATTCTGGAGAGCAGATCAGGTAATGTGGAGTGGCTCTGGCCCACAATGCAGCAACCTAGCCTCTCTAAAATGGGTCCTTTTTCACTATTCATGATCACTGTTCATTTGAGAAAACTGCAGAAGTATAAAAAAAAAAAAAAATACATGTAAATTCAGCCTCAATGATAGAAAAAAAAAACCCAAATAATAGTGCATGGCAAGTTCACTCAGAGTTAAAATAGGATCTCTTTACAGCATTGCTGCTTTCAGTCAGCTTTCATAGCACAAATGCATGCACCTGTATGGAACTAAGCACACTAACCAGCCATAATATAATTTTTTATTATAATTTGAAAACAAAAATTCTCCTCATGCCTGTATGTTGGGAAGAAAATTCTGGTGATGACTTAGCAAAAGGAACTTCATAAGGTCCATCTTAATCTAGCTGAGGATGCTCAGGTACCCATAATGTCCAAGTGTCCTCAGCTGGCATACCTGTGGTCCCAAGTCAGGAGAGTCTTTGTTCTGGAGAGGGACCCAATGCTGTTTAAGTGTTTTTAACAAGAAGTTATAGACATAGTCCAGATGAAGTCATGGCACTTAGTTGACATTTGATCAAATTTAGACTGGAGTAACATGTGCTGAGATGAAAGAAGTACATTTCTGTATGTGGGACACTGTCTTCTGTGCCACCGGGCTGCTCACTGCTCTCACACGAGAGTGAGCCTGGTTGTGGGACTGTGATGAATACCTTGAATACTTTCTCTTTTTAATGGGACGGTTTCCAAAAGAGGATTATGTTGTTGTTTTGAAAAAGCATCTGTGGAAGAGCACTCTCAGCCTCACTTTCACACACATTCAAAGAGAAGGAAATGTTGCACTGGAGCTTGAATACGTGATGATAAATCTACCCCCAAGAGCTGGGACGTGGCATTCAGCTGGGAGATGGTAATCACTGATCCCAGCCTCCCATGAGCTCTGTTGTGCTGCTGAGTCTTGTCAGACAATAAATGGTTTGTTTATTTGCTGGTTTCAATCAAGTTTCATAAACTTGAAGGAGCTGTATTTTGATTTTGCCTCCAAGCTGTGCAAGAGAAAAGAAGATGCTTTACCTCTACTGTAGCATCCCAAAGTGCCTTTTATCTAAACGTTTCGTATACAAGATTGAATAAACTGACCATATCAGTTCTATCTCTACAAGCATTACACTCTACTCCTTTTAAAATGAGTTTTCTTTTTAATCTACCTTTTATTTTTAGTCTATACTAGGCATAGATTACTCTCTTTAAAAGCAGCGCTGGGTCATTTTTCTACTTACTCACTGTCTAACATAATCATTGCTTTTAATCTTTTGTTTTTATCATTTATTCCCACTGATTTTCCCTTGAGAAGTACTTGAGCATTTATTAGCCCTAAGGTAGCCTTGGAATTTCTGACAAAGCAATCTGAAAAAAATTCACCTCTCTGATTCTGTCAATGTCAAAACAGGAACCGAATTTTCCAGAAATAATTCAGTTTTATTTACTGAACATGCTTGCAACTTTGGAATTCTCGGCTTTACACATATCAGAACACTTTTGACTGCTAGCTGTTGCAAAGCAAATCATTGTCTTTAAAACAGACCTTTTTAGAAATGACTTTTAATTTTTTTTTTTTAAGTGAAGAAAATATAGTAAGAATCTTTTCATATTGCTTTATCTTGAGGGCAAGTTACATTTTATGTTTCTGCAAATAAACTGGGAAGCAAGAATGACCTTTAAATAGACAGTCTGTGATTATGCAAATAAATCACTGTATCTTATAGTAGACATGCTCCAGAATTGCAATTACGGTTTACCATATTAATTGCCATCAGTAGATTCTTATGTTACTACAGAGAGACAGATTCTCAAAAACAAATATACAAGAAAACTCCTTGCTGGCAAAACATAGACTGTAGAAGGAAAACAATGGCTGAAGATCTGCAGAAAAACTTGCACATATTTAAGTGTCTATGCCCTTCTAGCACAATTTTAATACTATATAAAAATGTATATTTAAAAAGCACAGAGTTGATGATTTTCTTCTCAGGAGTGACTAGGTGATCAATGAATAAAGGCTATATAAGTCTTCAAAATTAGATAACTTTTCAAATACTTGCTTTCTTCCTCTGACATTTTTTTTGTCTGACCTGTGGTTACAGATTTATTTTCATATTAGTTGTCAAACTAAATGAAAAGAGGGAGGAGAAGAAATGAAAACCTGATCCACTGACTTCCAAGAGGCCAAGTTTCTAACAGTTTTGAAATCTAGAGTATCTAGTAGCCACAGGTTATCTTTCCAGGCACAGGTTATTTCTTCCTGGATAGAACAAGCCTACATCTGAGCCTCTTAGCAGCAGACTAACAGAGAATTTTGCCAGCAGTTATGATGTTGATTTTCTGCAAAAGCTTTTTTGTTTGTTTGCTTTACTGACATCTGGTGATACATTGGCATAAGAATATTCTGATTCTAAATCAGAAAAAAGGATGGGTAAAGAAGGAAAATAATCTCAAAAGTCGCCAGAATTGTCCCTTCCTTGGTAATTTCCAAGGTGTCTGGCAAATATCTCTGGTTGTAGGAAGCATCAAAGACAAGCAAAATATCCAAAACACCAAATGGCAGGAATGCAGCTACCATTAAGATCTACTACACATTATCTGTCTTTATCTAGATTATTAATCCTGGACAAATTTACTTTGGACTCAATTATAATGTGGGAGGGAACATGTTAGATGCCAAAACTGCTCCCCACAAAATGCATTAAATCATGAGAGGAAAAGGCCAGGCTGGCACCTAACTTCCCACTGTCCTCCCATTTTCCTCGGTGAATCTGAAAAGGTAGGATGCTATACTGTATACAAACACAGAAAAAGTTCTAGAGTTATTTTCTGGAGACTCTGCATTGGTTTTGGTTTGCTTTTGCCTTTTTTGCTTTCACTTTTGTTGTCTTTTGCTGCTGTTTTAATAGTTCAATATACTTTTAAAGGATTAGGCCAAAATACTTCATCATTCTTTACTGTTCTGCTACTCCTAAAGGGAGTTTCTTCACTCAACTTCTCTTCTTCAATCTTTAATCCTTGATCATTTCTCTGAATCCTTTAATATGTTGAATAAATCCTTCTTTGCCTCATCAATTTTTATAGCACCTTACGTATTTGCAAGTGTTCTGAAATGTCAGCAAACTGCTTTATTTCTTGTCCTGGAAATCTGATGGAAAATAAGTGCCTTACATTCTTCTTTTTAAAGCCAGCTAGCAGGCTGAATGCATACCAAGGCAGAAAGGACTGTTTCGGTTACCCAGCCTGACTTGTGGCAAAGGACAAATCAGAACATTTGACTTGACCATTCATGCATAGACATTTGCACCAATCCTCAGTGCATGGCTCAAGAGTTCTCTTGCTGCCAACAAAGCCCTCCAAAAAACTTTGGAAGTGGCAGCTGGCTGCTGCTATAAAGCAATAAGAGGGATGCTGCCCATAGCACGTTGCTTTCACAGTACAGTGCCTGTGGGCAAGCAAGGACCTCTTAGTCTAGACCACACATGGACACGATTTGAGGGGTTACATAAATCTCAGACTGTACCCTTGTGACTCAGCTGAAGAAGGCAGGAACCATAACACTTTTGTTTTGAACTGTTTGAACTGAACAAGTGGACTTAAGGAAAAGAATGCCTAGCTTAAATAAGACAAAATCTAAATCAGGCAGATTCCTGATCTTAGCTGCCTTAGGCTCTCCTTAGATGTCTGATATTTGCTGTCTCCCCATATCCCCCTACCCACTGTGTTCTTAGTGCCACTTCTCAAAAGGAAAGGTGGTCTTCAAAGGTTTCTCAATGGACTGGATAATTTTTTTTTTGCTTCTAGTTTATTCCTCTGGATAATATAAAGAAAAGATAATTTCCTTCAGCCCCAGACCTGTTATTCCAGGAGCCAGCTGTGGCTTTCTTAAACATTTTTCTTTTAGACTTCCCAGTATGTTTCCAGCCATTGGATATCAAAGACTTTATATGAGATTGCACAAAGATTGCCTGACTGTATAGAACGTCTCGACCACAATCAAATCAATGTTTAATGAGTTGCCAAGAAGTTAAATAGATCATGAAAAGTGTGCTTACTTCACATTACTACTTAATTATTAGAAGCCCTGAGAGCCAAATTAAATTCTCTGATTTTCTATAAAATGCCTGGTGAGTTTTCCCCCTAGATTTATGATAAAAAAAAAAATTTAATTTGAACAGAAATGCTTACAAGGTCTTAGAAAAATTCACTTCCCCCATTAAACATGCATATTCTTAGATCCATTTTTAAAAAATTTCTACCTATTTCTCAAAAATTAGTCCTATATAAGATCAGATCTTCCAAAGATATTTTAGTTGCTTCATCTGAGAATGTGGCAAGATTTTACATTGGTTTTTCTCTTCAGTGTTTGCAGCTGTCTGGTTTGCACTGCACTGAAACGCTTGATTTTCTATGTTCAAGTGAGACATTTCTGGAATCAGGAACCAAATATTTCCTATTAAACTAGGACCCAAAGTCTGTCTAACCATATCTAATGGGTCTACTTTTTGTAACAACATTTGTGGCTGCAATATTTAATTAGGGACAAAAAGTTATTTTCTTTTTAATTTAATTTATTTGCTTGAATGAATCTCAGAGGTACTTCTTAAAATCCATCATTTCTCAGAGACAACTGAGGTGGAGGAACTGCTGAAGGTTCACTGCACATAGATTGTCCAGATTAATAAAGAGAAAATGTAACATAAAAGCTGAAGAGAAATAAAATTATAAACCTCATAACTTCAGAGAAATACCCTCAAAGAAATAAATGAAAGCTAAACACTCTGTGTAAAGCACCAGCAAACTGTTATTTCTCCTGTCTGAGTAGGTGAACTGTTCTTTCTGGTGAGTAATGGTTTGGCCAAATTTAGAAATATATCCTCTGAGAGAAGGCACAACCACCCCTCGCCACCAGGTTCAGGAAAAAATAAATTTTCCTCGAAGGAAAGTGAAGAAGATAAAACTATTTATTTAACGAACACACGGGAAAGGAAAATAATGTTAAATGGTAAAATCTTTCTCTGTAGAGGAAAAAAACATGGGAAAGTGTTCGAGTCCTCCCTTTGGTCTCCTCGGAGCTGGGGCTTGGCCCAGGGCCAGGCCCTCTGTGCCTGGTGGAAAGTCCTCCCGATGTGCTCTGATCAGTGCTCTTGATTGTTACAGCAATCAAGCAGTCCAGTAGAAAAGGGAGAAAATCCGAAATTCCAGAGAAGGAAAAGTTCAACTCTCAGTCTCTCTCCGGAGAACAAGAAACTGAAACCACTGGCCAAAAGCTGACTGGAAAGCAGCCAGCCGGGTGCTTCCTCGCTCCCCTGCCCCAGCTGGGGAAAAAAACCTGCTATCTTTATGTGACCTTGAACAAGCTGCAAACTACTTTGAGAAAGTTTTGCTCAGTTTTTTCCTTCCCCCTCTCAGGCTCGGTTTAGAGGCATAGAAAGGTACAAAAATTAGTTTCTGGGCATAGGCAGTGATATGGGATACACATCATAAGGTCACCCCAAGACATGGTCAATATTTAAATGTTATGCTATATTTATAATATTAAAGCAAATGGGAAATTTAATGTAGAAAAAAAATTATTTCTTTTCTTTTATTCTGTTAACTTCTCCCTAGGAAATTATCTGAATATCTATATATGAAAACAGATCAATTAATTCTGACCCAACAAATAGATAATTGTTTTCAAAGATAAGGGAATCAAAATCAACAGAAACCTATTGAGAAATGTAGAATATGGCAACTCCTGACAAGGATCTAGCTATAGAATTTAGTTCCCAATAAAGAAATTAGCACCCTATGCAGTGAGGGAACTTAAGCACATGTGAAAATATAGATACATTGATTAGGCCCAACAGTTTTCCTGGAGTTAGTTTCTACTTCAATAGCTTAAAAAATGCACTTCAAACAAAGAAGAGATAACTGCACGGGAAGAAGGAGTCATTTCTTAAAATAGGTAATTGCTAGATTCTGAATAAAATAATTAATTACAGTAATGTTTTAAAACCTGACTGATTCAGGCAAGGAAAAGCAGCCTCAGAAGCTTTAAAAACTATGAGATCAGGTCCAATATAGTCTAAGGTATCAATTAAAGAAACTTTAACAAAATGACTTTTGTTCAACTCACATGAAAGGAAGAACTTTATTCCTGCAAAGGTTTTTTTTTGAGCACCTCTCACTCTAATTTGTTAAGGATAACAGACTAATTGTATTTATTTAATTGATAGGATAACATTAATATCCACTCTGGTTCTCATCAAAATGGGGCTGAAAAAAGGTTCGGATGCTACCTAAGCGGATCTTTATGGGATATCTCATGGGATGAATATCATGATAAGAACACACTGGTGAGTGTCCAGAGGAGGGTCATGATGAGAATCCAAGGGCTGCAGCATCATATAGAGACAGGCTGAGAGAGATGGGGTTGTTCATCCTGAAGAAGTGAAGGTTCTGAGGAGACTTTAGAGCACCTTCCAGTACCTGAAGAGGGCTGCAAGACAGCTGGAGAGGGACTTTTGACAAAGGCATATAATGATAGGACACAGAGTAATGGCTTTAAACTGACAGAAAATTGACTTAGACTAGATACTAGGAAGAAATTCTGGTGAGACACTGGTACAGGTTGCCCCAAGAAGTTCTGGAAGTGTTCAAGGTTTAATATTGTGGGATATGCCCAGCCACTGCCCTGGAGGGATGTCTGCTGAGATAAAAGATTTTGCAATTGCCCAGCAGGACTCCCTGAAAAGGCAACCACTTTGGAGTCATGGAGAGGAAAGGTAGACCCACAATCCTTTGGGATATCCTATGCAGATCATTCTGTAACCCATTGGTCTGTCCCAGACCCTCTGTAATCCATTGGTCCCCTTGCTGATCCCCTGTATCCCTATAAAGGCAAGCTCCCTCGAGTCCCTCGAGAGAGAGAGCTCGTCCCTGGCCTTCCCTTCGCCGGAGGGGACCCACAATAAAGCTACCTCTGTGCGGAACCAGCCACACGAGTCTCTCGTCTCTCTCTCTGGTCTGGTTTGGCCTGGAGGCTGCCCTGCAGAGCTGAGCTGGAATCACGAGCTGATATCACTAAAGAGCTGACAGCTTCTGCAAGGGCTCCTCTGCCAGCAGCTGAGAGGAAGACACCGGACCCCGGGAAGGCGATTCCTTTCGGGACCATCTCCCCGGACCGGTCATCTCTTCCTGGGTCACAGCCTCGGACCCCACCACCAGCTGTAATAACACTGGCACAGGTTGCCCCAAGAAGTTCTGGAAGTGTTCAAGGTTTAATATAAATGAATGTTAAAAAAACACCAACAAAACAGCTGGAGACAAAGGTGGTTTTAACTGTACTGTTGTAGGAACAATAGCATTTCCCAATAATTTATTCTTGTCTTTTAAAAGCTGAAGAAATACTTGTAATTCATTTGCTATCAGGTTACCAAAATATGGAAAATTAATATTCCTTGGGTTTTCTTTCTTTTTTTTTTAATCTGTCTGGTTAGAACGATAAAAAGATAACCACACAAGTATTTTGTGAGGATATTTGTGAAGAGGAAATAACTTCTAAAGCACCAAATTACATGTCTTAATTCACTTTCTAATAAATTATGAAAGAGAAAATTAGCAGTAATGCACCAAATAGCATAGTTTATTTAATTTCTTAATTTTTGATTTCTAAGTTTCATTTTTATTCACTTGTTCTAGATTTTTCCTGACATCATAGAAAGAATATTTCAATTGTCTGTTGAAGGTCTTACAGAATCTTTACTGACAAACACCAAATAGAAGTTTTTGGAAAGTATTAAAAGATGCAGAGTTCATCACTTCCATGTAGACTTTTTTATCCGTAAGTATAGTTATAGATTTATTGCTCTATTTATTATCCAAATTCATTTACATTCACTCAACTTCTATCTAGGCTTTAGCTATATAATTATCCACTCTTCACTAGAGTAACACATTAATAGATAGCTAGTGTTTTTCCCTGTGAAATTACTTACACCTGCCTTTAGGTTAATTTTATTTGTTTTCTTTAATAACTTAAACAGATTAAACTCTGATAAGAGCTTATTTGCTTTTACTGATTCATTTTCTCAGCTAACTTCTGTTTTATGGATATCCTTGTAAACGTGTATAAGAGAACTAAATACAGTATATCAGTATTACACTTAAAAATGCAGCATATACTTCCTCCCACCTACTCATTGCTCTTTATTTTTTTTTTCACCCACATTAGTGTGCTAATTCAGATCAGGAGTATTCCTTGAAACTGAATCTCCTGCTTTTCCCCCATGGACTATAATTCAATTTCCATTGCAGGGTGGTCATGGAGTGCCAAACTGCAATTCCTTTTGGATGAAACCAGACTGGAAGAAGGAAGCACTTGGAAGCAACTGGAAGCAATTCTAGGTGTACATCTAATGCATTTCAGGCACAAATGGACACAGTCATTGTTAGCAGAGGAAAAAAAGCCCAAAACAAAACAGAAAAATCTAAATGTGTACAGTGTGGATGTCAGATCCTCAGAATCATCTCTATTATTGTATAGATCCAGTTCTATTGTTCCACTCTACTTCCTAGACACATCTACGAGCCTGAGGCCTTTCTTAGAGCCCCTACAGTTTAATGCACAGCAACTCTTCCAACATTATGAGCTGTAGGCCACATTTTAATGTCCAAATCCATTTAGGTGCAACACATTTTGTGGAAAATATCCTAAAGTAGCAAGTTACTCCAGACAGATGCTTTCTGTTCTCTTCAATACTTCCCACACAGAGATGATGTCACCCTTATACATGTAGAAGTCCACCTTAGCTAACTTAAAGAGAGGAGCTGAGTACTTTCAAGACTACATCCATTTAGACCTCATGTAAAAAATAGTTCAAACAGAATCCATGGACTCTTATCAGCTATTTATCTCTGATGATTACTGACAGGAATAGTCATCATCAAAAAATGAAGGATAAGGTACAAAACACTGATCAGCCAGTTCAGGAAAGATGGCCAATAAATAAGGGTAGAATTCAAAGGCATAACTGTGACCTTTGAAAGTACCATCAAGCTGACACTGCTGCAATGCAGAGGAGAAACAGGGCAATGAGGATGGGAAATTTATCATCACATTACTTACATCAACAAAAGAAAAAAAAAATCTTATTTTCTACATTTATTCCACAGTTGCCATAGTAGATATCTAAAGAACAGTAATTAGCAAGGATTAAACACAGCAGGTCAACCTGTCTATTATTAAATTATTTGCTGTGACAAATTCACCATTTGCAGCATTAAAGACTTAATTGCAAAGAGACTAACTTCAGGGTTGCTTACTGAGCTGTATAAAAATATTTTTAATTAAAATTCAAATCATCAGAAACATACTCAGGTTTTTTATCTACTTCTCACATTCACCTAATTAGACATACACAATATTCTCAGATACTGGTGGTGCCTGTTCACTCTTCCTGCAATGTATAATAACTTTTGGTTGCATGCTGCGATGTGTTTTTTTGGAGAGCACATAGCAGATAATTCCAGACTAACATCTATACAACAGCTTTTTTGCAGCTGTAGATTTGTAAAATTTGCCTTTTTCCATCTAGTCCTATTTTCTTATATAATATTCATGGGATTCTGACAAAGAATGAAACTTATGTGTCATTTTTAGAGTCTATAAGAATTTGAGAATACCTAAACTGAGTCACACATAGGTCCTCTTTTCTAAATAATCTTGATCCAAGGGTGACAAAAAAAGCAGAAAGGTAAGTATAAAACAAGAGAAAATTTATATAATGTCCAAGATAACTCATGAGTTTTGACACTGAACTTATGATATTAGTTTGAGCATTATCAAAATGATGTATTATTATTGCTAGTTTTCTAGTCTTCTTCTCTGGTCCCCATAGATAGAAATGAATGTTCCCTATATGTCCCTCTAAAGTTCCTCTAGATAAAATGAATTAGAAGCATTTCCTCAGCCTTTAAAAGAAAAGAATGAATTCTTGGAGAATTCCGTGTTTCCTACAACAGCAGATCAAAACATGCAAGAAGTAATGAAAATATTCAACCCAAAGAAATAAAAAGACCAGCAAAGCCCAAAGTTGATGGGATGTTTAGGAAAACATTGTTAGCATAGCTACAGAAGTAGAAGCTGCTTTCTTGGGCAAGAGAGTGGTCTGTTAGAACAGGGGGAGAGAGATACATGTACAATCAACCAGTCAATATAACTCAGTAAAGAAAAGTATTTCTTCTTGCCATTAACAGCAACCCAAAACTACATCCAATGGCTCAAAACCTCATATTTCTAAATGTAAAAAAAATATTTTTTTTTTTTTTAGATCTGGCAGGTGTCTTTAAATTACTACACTATGTCTGAGTGATGACACAGTTTCATTTGGTGGTATGGCCAGAGAAGAATAGCATACACTTTCTGACCACCCAATCAACTGATCCATACACATCGCTCTCCAACAGACCAAGCAAGATAAGGGAAGATGTTACAGAAAAAGTGGAAAAATAGTGGACTTACAGTGGAAGAGGTGCAGGGTAAGAGAGACAGTAGCAGATAAAACATTAGCAAAGCAGAGAGCTGCTGGCATGGACTGTGAGGCTGACTCCAAGGAGGTAACTGGGACTTCCCAATCGCAGAGTCGATTAGGTTGGAAAAGACCTCTGAGAACATTGAGTCCAACCTGTCACCCAACACCATGATGTCAACAAAACCATGGCACTGAGTGACATATGCAGGTTTTCTTTTAACACCTCCAGGTGCAGTGACTACCCCACCTCTCTGGTCAGCCCATTCTAGTATCTAATAATCCTTTCTTAAATTTCTGAAGAATTTCTTCCTAAATGTCCAACCTAAACTTCCCCTGGTGCAGCTTGAGACTGTGTCCTCTTGTCTCCTATTGCTGGTTGCCTGAGAGAAAAGACCAATTCCCACTGGCTCCATCCTCCTTTCAGGCAGTTGCAGAGAGCAATAAAGTCCCCCCTGAGCCTGCTCTTCTCCAGGCTAAACA